>NW_027362767.1:215748874-216440788 GCF_046119375.1 Phyllobates terribilis | reverse complement strand
CTACAACTCCGCCTGGCCAGGGGAGATCCCATCTGCTCAAGGACTGACCAGGCCCCAATCGCTAGCCAGTACTCCGGGAGGGTCTATCGTTGTCACCAGTAAAGACCCTGAACTACACCGTACCGTCTCCGAGTGGTTCCTGCTACCCCCATCATCCACGTCGGCTGCCCTGAGGCCATACCCCTCCCGTTGGGGGTTATACTATCACGCTGCACAATCCTACCACCGGCCTCAGCGGTCTGCCCTGCAGCAGCAGCTCCTTAGCTGTACTCAACGGGTGGCGTAGTCGTCCAACATCTACTGCTAATAGACTCGCCACTTAGTTTGACTCCCTGGGCACGGACCGGGTCACCGCCACGAGACTACAACCCTCAACAGATCCGGCTCCGGGTAAGCTCCCGCGTGCGCAACGCAGCGCGACACAGGCCCAGGGGCGCGTCACATGGAACTGTGTTGCTAAGGATAATAGATTTGTGGTGGACTGTGCTAATGAGAGAAAGACTTGCATTGAAGAAAAGACTGTTTATTATTGGAGCTTGTTGCTCAAAAGCCTTATAATGTACTGGCCATGCTGTGATAATAAATGAGACTGTTCAACTGTTTTTGAAGACTCTTGTCAGATGTGTCTGGTCAGCAATTGAATCTATCGTGTGCCTGAGAGAAGCTGCAGCCTATGGTCGCCCTGAGTAACGGTTCCCCCAGGATTCCAAAGATTTCATGAAACCCTTCAAGCCCCTATCTGAACCTAGCGGCGTGTGTGTAACAAATGGCTAAAATTGATGTAGGCGTAGTGTCACCAGTACGGGTGACATAACAATTTATTCTGGCTTCATCATTCTCAAATTTTGGTTAAAGTAGATGCAGTTTCAACATGGCTGTCCAATTGTGTTTTTTCGAAAATTATTTCTTTAATGGGATCCCAAAATAGGGAATCCCCCGCTATTCACCCCAAATTCCTCAAAATGCTTAAAGCAGAAAAGACCTTATTGACCGCTCACTAATAGCTCATTGTCTGCCTTGAATACTCAAGCTCATGGACTTATTAAGTCGCTTGATTTCTACACAACTTTCCTGGTCTTATTCATATTCCTCTCAAGTCATAAAAACAATTTGAAGAAAACGACGAAACATCTGACACCTTAAAAACCATTTTCAGCAAAAATAATGGGCTATCAGCGTCTGATAGCGTAACTGCTTGCATAGATGATGCTGTTATGTAGCCTTCCGTATCATTGAAGAAATACATTTTGCCAGTAGTCATTCATCATCATCATCATCATCAGTAAAAATGTTTCATTGCTCTCATCGAGCGCTGCAGATAGTGCTGCCATTGATATCAGATACCAAGTGCCACAGTCAATAAAACACAAGTCGCCGCTTGTTTTCATTACGGAGGGAAATGTTATCGTCTTACGTATAGATTCCCATAATCATTTGTTTTTATATTCAGGACAGGATACGGTCATCTGTCTGCCGTAAAAGTGCAGCTCAACTCAGGGCTCATCTTTTTCGTATTTAAAGGGACTTTCTATAAAAACTGATATGCTGTGTTATGTGTTGTGCATCGCAGTGATTTTTCCCTTCATGTCCTACACTATGTATGACACAGTGATTCAATTTTCCTGGAACGCTTTTACCACAACCCGACTGTTGTAAAACTACAGCACAGGGATAGTGTAGACACCGGATCTATCCCCTAGCCATCACTTGGAAATACTGTCTGTATTATATTTCTGAAACTCTACTTTATTGATTAGAGGGAATCTGTCATCAGGACGGTTTACTAACCCATCTGAGAACAGCATGATATAGGGGCACAGATCCTGATTCCAGCAATGTATCACTTACTGCAGTTTTGATAAAATCACAGTTTTATCTGCTGCAGATCTAGCAGTTCTCTGAATGATGAGCTCTGTATAACCCCGCCCCCACCTCTGATTGGCTGCTTTCTGTGTACAGTGTGCATAGGCTGCCCAATCAGTGGTGGGGGCGGGGTTGGACTACATGCAGTATGCTTACCAGTCCTCTAGTAATAATCTCCTGCTGATAAAACAATGATTTGATCAAAACTACAGAAAGCAGCCCAGTAAGTGACACATTGCTGGAATTAGGGTCTCTGTCTTTGTGTTATGCTTCTCTCAGATTAGGTGGCGCAGTCCTGCAAACAATTCCCTTTAACCTATTAACTGCTGCAAACAATGCTGACTGTAACATCTAAGTGGATGGAAAGAGGGGAAAGGGATTCCCATTGTCACCCCATCAACACTCCTGTACAGGATCTTTGGCTGCAGAAGGATTATTATGTCAGGGGATGACCTTAAAAGGGCTCACTATTCTGCAGCTTGTGGATGCCTATTAAGTCTTGACACTGACTGCTATTATACACTGCAATGGTTAAGGATTGCTATTAAAAGGAATCTATTACAAGGATTTTGGTACCTCATCTGAACAGCACAATGTAGGAAAAGAGACCCCCGATGTGTCACTGGGTGCAGCAGATGTGATGTAGAATGCAGCAGAACTGAAAAAGCTAACCCCGGCCACACCACACCGGACCCCGCCCACACCACACCGGACCCCGCCCACACCACACCGGACCCCGCCCACATTGGGCTATCTATGTACATTTTCTACTGACAGTGAGTTGCTTATCACAGGAGGGGGCATGGTCAGACTAGCAAGCACGTGTTATGTGGTCTGAATGTAATAGAAGGAGGAAAGTCTTTCAGAGAATCAATGCGAGATGTATGTAATAAGGAGAAAGAGCGCCATCTGGTGAGCATTTCAAGTTTGCACGCTGGTCCCGGTCAGGTGACCTCCAGCAGAGGATTTCAAAATGTAACGGTGGAGCGCGCAGTGCTTGAGGTGATTTTGGCGCCAGACACAGAGAGAGACATGACGCAGACCGACGCGCTGAAGGAGCCAGCGAGAGAGACCGGGGTGAGAGACCTGTAAGGCAAGACGGGTGGCTGCCGGTGAACGAGTGCGGGATTCAGCGCAGCGGTCCCTCGGGTGTCACGGCTACTGAAGAGGACCGGGACTTGGATACGACATTAAGGAAATGTACAAGACCCTCCTACCCACGACGTGGTAAACCGCCGCGACTGACAGGACAAAGAGAGGATAGAAATGAGTCGTGCCGGAGAGATCACCTCAGCAAAAGCCGGCGAGTGTTATCACTGAACAGGGCTGCCACTTCAACCGCTCCCTCACCGTACCGGGAACAATCGGGTTTAGGGAATCAGGTTGGGAGGGGGACGGGTGAGGTGGAACAAGCTGACTTTGTCAGAAAAAGACTAAGAGGCGGGAATAACCGGAGACCCCCGCTAGGGCCATTTGCAGAACTGATGGACTTCAGTGATTAATCCCATATTTGGGCTAGATACAGTATTTTAGAGAAGGATTTTATTGCTATTGCTATTGCTATTGTGATAGTGTTCTCATTACTAACCCCTGTTGCAATCCCTGTCAGCTTTGTTTAATATACATACATATATAAATTGTTATGGATAGCTATTTGACTGCCCTCATTTTGTGACTCTGCGCGTTGCATTTTGACACCAGCATTACATGGACAATAATTATCACCAAGTGTTAAAACCTTCAGTGTAAGAAAATGTGAGGATCTGAGGTTGTGGGTTGCAATAATCAACTAGGCAGGTTAACAAGGCAACAATATTTTATTCTTTACATCCAAGGTTTTACAACACCTCCAGGTAAATGGCAAAAATACATTGCCCCTGACTCGCCCCCTGGGCCGTGGGGCACTCAGATCCGGGCAATAGGGGGAAACGATGGGAGTAGTAGTGGCAACTCGGTTCCGTGGCTCAGGGTGGTCAGGCCAGTGGTAGTCCGTTATATTGATTATGTCCGACTACGCCACCCGTGGATTGCGGTTAATAGGAACCGCCGCTGCATGCAGACCGCTGGGGCTGATGAGGTGTGCAGCTATGGTAGTGTGACTCCCCACGGGAAGAGTGCGGCCCCAGGGCAGTATAGTGGATGGTGGGAGTGATGGTAGTGCTGGAGGAGCAAGGAGCACACAGACAACAGATTGCAGTCCAGGGTCTTTACTAAACAGGTAAACTGACCCACAAACAGTCACAGCTAGGAGGGGACCTGGATGTCTGAGAGCAACGGGGAAATTGGCCCTGGTCAGGGTGAGGGTGTAGGCCTACCGTGCTTTCTGCGCTCCTTCTGGCTATCTCCTCCTGATAGGATAACAGCCCACGTTTCCGAGCTTTCCGTGCTTTCTCGCCTGTATGGCCTGCGACGTGGGTTCCTTTCTGCTCCCAGCCTTGTACGGCTTCACTGGTCCCTTCGGTTGTGGCAGGGCCTCCAGGCTTCTTAGGCCAAGGAATGTACAGTCCCTTGCGGACTGGTTCTCTGCTGGGGGATGTGGAATCCTTCCAGCCTCAGACACCAAAGTCTGGTAAAATTAAGTCTTTTCTCTGCCAAGACAGGCTCTCTTCGCCTCTTGTCTCTGGCTGGTGGCTCTCTCCTACTGCCACACTTCCTCTTAGGTTACAATGCAACTGTCCCTCTCTGCTCTGGGACCTGAATCCTCAGATAGGTCGCCCAGTTCTCTCTAACCCAGCTCAAGAGGCTGCGTGGTGACGATGGGCCTCAAGGGTGTCTTCTGGCTGGTGCGGTCCTTCCTCCTCAGGTGACAAGGGCCACAGTCTCTGCACCATTTTTCTACAGCTCCTCTCATGCCGACCCAAAAGAATCTTCCTCTTAGCAGGAACTCCAGTTTCTTCCAACCGAAGTGTCCCGCTCGGTCATGGTAAGCCCCCAGAACCATAGCTGCGTCTCGCCTTGGAACCACGACTTGCCAGGTCAGCTCGTGCGTCCAGTGGTTGACAATCCTTCTGCACAACTTGCCTTCGTAGAGGAACAGCTTGCTCTTCTCCTTCCATAGCTGCTTGGCTTCCTCTGGATCTAGGCGGGCGTCTTCCCGGGTCAGCAGATCTTTCACCAGGCGGACAGCAGGGTCACTATCTTGGGTTTCGGCCCAGCTGTGGTGAAGTAGGGGATTCATCATCACAGTTGTTAGATCCTCCTCCTTCACGCGGTGAGAGTGTTGAGCGGCTCCATACCGGTGAAACGCGGGGAGTTCTACCTCTTCCAGCTCTTCTGGGTCTTCGTCACCTTCAGGTAAGTGAGGCATTCTTGATAGGGCGTCCGCGTTGGCGTTGGTTTTGCCTGCCCGGTACTTGATCACGAAGTCATAGTTGGAGAGACGGGCCATCCACCGCTGTTCCAGGGCACCCAGTCTTGCATTGTCCAGGTGTGTCAATGGGTTGTTGTCCGTGTACACGGTGAACTTTGCGGAGGCCAGGTAATGCTTGAAGCGTTCCGTCACGGCCCACACCACCGCCAAGAATTCTAGCTTGAAGGAGCTGTAATTCTCCGGGTTCCTCTCAGTGGGCCTCAGCTTCCGGCTGGCGTATGCGATCACCCGTTCTCTGCCCTGTTGGTTTTGGGACAGTACGGCTCCCAGTCCCACATTACTGGCATCTGTGTGGAGAATGAAAGGCTGGCCATAATCAGGGTAGGCCAGGATCTCATCCCCAGTGAGGGCCAACTTTAGCTGGCGGAAGGACTCCTCTTCCGGTTTATCCCACTTGAAGGGTGGCTTTTGACTTCTGGACTTGGACTGTCCGATCAGGAGGTCTTGCATAGGAGCTGCCATCTTAGTGAACCCGGGGATGAACCTTCGGTAGTAGCCTACCAACCCGAGAAACTGTCTCACCTCTTTGATGTTCGAGGGGCTTGGCCAGCTCTTGATTGCCGTGACCTTGTCAGGGTCGGGGGCCACTCCTTCCGCGCTTACCACGTGCCCTAGGTACTGGACCTTTGGTTTCAGCAGGTGGCACTTCGATGGTTTCACCTTCAGGCCATAGCCTGCCAGGGCTTCGAACACCTCAGCCAGGTGCTTGAGATGGTCCTCGTAGGTTTTCGAATAGACGATCACGTCGTCCAGGTAAAGGAGGACCGTCTCGAAGTTTCGGTGCCCTAGACAGCATTCCATCAGCCGCTGGAAGGTCCCTGGTGCGTTGCAGAGCCCGAAAGGCATACAGTTGAATTCGCTCAGTCCCATCGGGGTGGTGAAGGCGGTCTTCTCCTTGTCAGCCTCTGCCACAGGAACCTGCCAGTACCCGCTAGTAAGGTCCAAAGTAGAAAAGAAGTTAGCAGATTTTAGTGCGGCTAAAGACTCTTCTATTCTAGGCAGCGGATATGCGTCTTTGTGGGTGATACGGTTGATTTGTCTATAGTCGACGCACATTCTCATGGTGCCGTCTTTCTTTTTGACCAGAACCAAGGGGGCTGCCCAGGGGCTACAGCTGTCTCTAATGACCCCAGCTTCCTTCATCTCTCTTAGCATGCCCTTTGCGTTCTGATAATGTGCAGGGGGTACAGGTCGGTGTCTTTCCTTTATCGGTGGGTGGCTCCCTGTGGGGATGTGGTGTTCTATCCCTTTTACTCTGCCGAAGTCTAGCGGGTGCTTACTAAAGACTCTCTCGTACTCCTGTACCACCCGGTAGACTCCTTGTTTTTGGTGCAGGGGAGTGGAGTCAGCACCCACGTGGAGTTTCTGGCACCAGTCCTCCTTTTGTTTCTGGGAGCCATTACCCTCCGCCTGTGGAGATGGAGGCAAGGGTTCCACGGCCCTGATAGCTTGGTGTTCGACGACAAACAGTTTGGCGAGTGTAGCGTATCTGGGTAAGTGTACTTCACTCTCCCCAATGTTGAGGATGCGGACGGGCACCCTCCCATGACGGACATCAACCACCCCCCGGGCTGTCAAAATGGTGGGCCTGCTGTCTGAGTACACGGGTTCTACCATGGCTTGGTAGTCTCTACCTCTCAACCCGATTGCAGTCCGACACCAGATCATCATTTCACTTTTGGGAGGAATGGAAATGGGGAATGGATCACTGAGTCTTACGCTACCGATCTCACCACCAGACAGTTCTACCTGCTGCCGTCTCATCAGGGCTTTTATCTCCTTGTTGAGGACTCTCTGTTGGCTGGAACTAGCATTCACCGCCACCTGTTGTAGAATTACAATTACCTCTGAAAGACAATTTTCAATTATGTTAGTACCCACAGTTATTTTAGGGTGACTTTCACGACGGTCAATGTCCACAATAATCACTCCCTGTGCCGGCAGTTCAACTTTACCAATTTTAATGGTCATCTCCTTGAACCCCATCTGCGGCACGGGTAAGCCATTACTGGCGATGATGCTCAAGTTACTGTCTGGATACCGTGTGATATCAGCATCAGTCCAATACTGCTTAAAAAGTACATAAGGGATTGTGGTTACTTGCGACCCAGTATCCAGCAAGGCGCTCATGGGGATACCGTCCAGCACCACGGGTAAAACCGGGCGCCCCCCAACGTACTTATCACGCCAATTATAAGGGCCTGGTGATCTTATGCCTGGGGGTCGGCCCTCTGCCCCAGGTTGGACCCGTTTAAATTACAGTACCTGGAAATGTGTCCGGGCTGGTTGCATCGACGGCAAATGGGCTGTCCATCCTCCGCGTAGCGGTCTGTGGGCCTCCCTCGGAACGACGGGATCCTCCTCTGTCGACGCCACGGGACATCCTCCGGACTTGAAGCCAGCTCGATGGGTCTTGACGGGTCCACTTGCAATGCCTGGACGGTCCTGGTCAACGCCGCGACGCTCCTGGTCAGCTCCTGGACTTGGTGGTGCAGGCCTTTCGACGGGGCTTGGTTCAGGGCCTGTGCATCAGCCTCCACGGAGTCCATAGAGGAGGGCGCCGCCTCCTGGTGGTAGGTGATAGCAGGGCGCCGGGGGTTTATAGCGCCACTGGTTTCAGATTCACAGAGCACCCTTATGGCCCTGTCCTTAAATTGGGCAAAGGTCAGGTCGGGGTTCTGGAAGAACATGAGGCGCAGCTGGGCCCTGTGGGCGCTGGACAGCAGACCCTCTATGAATTGTTCTGTTAGCAGCTTATCGGTTTCCTGCACACTGCCAGGGTCAGTTTGTTGAATAGCCCTCAAGGCTTCCTGCAGATTTAGGGCATAGTCTCTGATGCTGTCCTGTGCCCGCTGCTTACATCCATAGAACCTCATTTTAATTTCAGCGGAGGTACGTGTATCAAAGGTACCCCGCAGCCGGGCCAGAATACCCTTCACAGTCCCTTTCTCCTCAATGGGCCATGATTTTACCTCCCTTTGGGCTGCGCCAGTTAACTGCCCTGTCAATATGCTGACCTTCTGTTCCTCTGTCAGGGGGTAAACTTGGAACAAACTATACAGTCTTTCCTTGAAGTCAGTTAGGGCATGGGGCTCCCCTGAGTATTTGGGCAGCCAGGCCGCTCCAGGGATGTAGGGCAAGGAAAAGGGCATCACCGCTGCTGCAGCTGCGTTGGTGGTAGTGGGCGCCTCTGTGTCCGACATCTTCCTCCCCCCCTAGTGAAGTGTGGCCTACCTTCCGACGATCCTCTTCTGTAGGCCGCGGCTCCGCTGCTGCTCCTATGGACGAGGACCTGGCGTTGCGTCCTGATGACGTCAGCGTCGCTCTCTCTCCCTTCCAGGACCTTGCGCAGCGTCGGTGCGTGGGGTGGAGCTTCGGATCTCGCGCGGTTTTGACGTCCACGCCCCTCTTCTTCCCGCGCGGCGTCCTGAAGATGGCATCCGATGGCGGGAAGCAGCTGCGGATGGCAGGAAGACGGCAGAAGACGGCAGGAAACGGTCCAAGATGGCGTCTGATGGCGGGAATCGGCTCCGGACGGCGGGAAACTTCGCCACAGGTAAGTTTACAAGTCTTTTTCAGGCACGCAGTACCCGGTGGTTGCGGGCACGAAATCCTGCCGACTACGCCAAAGCTGACTCGCCCCCTGGGCCGTGGGGCACTCAGATCCGAGCAATAGGGGGAAACGATGGGAGTAGTAGTGGCAACCCGGTTCCGTGGCTCAGGGTGGTCAGGCCAGTGGTAGTCCGTTATATTGATTATGTCCGACTACGCCACCCGTGGATTGCGGTTAATAGGAACCGCCGCTGCATGCAGACCGCTGGGGCTGATGAGGTGTGCAGCTATGGTAGTGTGACTCCCCACGGGAAGAGTGCGGCCCCAGGGCAGTATAGTGGATGGTGGGAGTGATGGTAGTGCTGGAGGAGCAAGGAGCACACAGACAACAGATTGCAGTCCAGGGTCTTTACTAAACAGGTAAACTGACCCACAAACAGTCCCAGCTAGGAGGGGACCTGGATGTCTGAGATCAACGGGGAAATTGGCCCTGGTCAGGGTGAGGGTGTAGGCCTACCGTGCTTTCTGCGCTCCTTCTGGCTATCTCCTCCTGATAGGATAACAGCCCACGTTTCCGAGCTTTCCGTGCTTTCTCGCCTGTATGGCCTGCGACGTGGGTTCCTTTCTGCTCCCAGCCTTGTACGGCTTCACTGGTCCCTTCGGTTGTGGCAGGGCCTCCAGGCTTCTTAGGCCAAGGAATGTACAGTCCCTTGCGGACTGGTTCTCTGCTGGGGGATGTGGAATCCTTCCAGCCTCAGACACCAAAGTCTGGTAAAATTAAGTCTTTTCTCTGCCAAGACAGGCTCTCTTCGCCTCTTGTCTCTGGCTGGTGGCTCTCTCCTACTGCCACACTTCCTCTTAGGTTACAATGCAACTGTCCCTCTCTGCTCTGGGACCTGAATCCTCAGATAGGTCGCCCAGTTCTCTCTAACCCTGTCCCCAGTACCAGCTTTTATAGGGGCAGCCTGCTCCCCCTACTGGCCTGAGACAGGAGGCATTGCATGCTAATGTTCCCCTGACCAGAGAACCTCCCCCTTGCTCTCAGACACAGCTTTATTACACTTGTGGCATCCAGGTAGGGTGACACACCCCTAATCCACAAGATCCCCTCCCCGGGGTGGTACTTCCACTGCCTTTGTAACTAGCGATACTCACTGTCTCCCAACTTTTAATTAGCCCACAGATTTCGTATCTCCAGCTAGTATAGTCTGTATTCACATTCCACGCTCTTCCAGATGACAGATAAAACAATAGAAGCACAGGTATCCAGTAGCAATAGTCCTTAAGAAAGGTCATCAACTCCAAGCGACAGATTCCACAATTGTAGCACGCTTATCCAGCCCAGTCGGCATCCGATCTCCAAACTCCATAGACCATCCATACATGGGCTCCAGGACCTCAGTCTAGATCCTATCTCTTTGACGTCATTCCACCAATCCCTTGCCGTGACTCGGATCCCTAAACAGGGATGCCCCTCCACCTCTGGACGTCCACAAAGAGCGACTTGCTTTCAGCCTCCCCCACTGGAATTGGGACTGATCATCCCCCACAAAAAGCCACGGTAAGTGCACCAGTTCTTTACTGATTATACTGACCGTTTGGCGTGGTTTCCACGTGGTGTGTGGTTGTTTGCAGTGTCTTCGGACGTCCTGGTTGGATATAGTCAAAGGTGAGACTATAAGGGGTGTAGTCCCATTAGGGGTCTGATATTATTTAACTTCCAAGCAGTATCACCTCGGATTGACAAGTGAATATTGTGTGAATCTTCCCCTCCTTAACTTCCAACAAAGATTCTTAGAAAAGACTGGACATTGTTAGTTTCAGTCGCGGCAGGTGATCGAAGATTGAGTAGGACACGCAAGTAGATATATGTATATCGAGTGTCCGGAGCGCTGCGAAGCTGCAAAAGTGCTCCTCCTTTCATTAGCCGCCTGTACGATTCCGCCGACGGGTGGGGTGAATTAAAAGGTAGTAGGTAGTAGGTAGTAGGTAGTAGTAGTAGGTAGTAGGTAGTAGTAGTAGGTAGTAGGTAGTAATGGAACAGCTGGGAGCTCTGGCCAGACTCCGCTGTGCACAAGCAATAAGAATCTTTGTTAGTTGTGAAGCGGCAGTAGTGATTAATCAATGTTCCCGTGGAGCAGAAAGAATTTTGTCTCCCCTGCAGGAGGGGGAGAATGTGATGAATATCATGATCAGTCGAGAAGGGAAAAGATCTTTTAAGAATGCGCCAAAAGTGTTTAAGGTGTTAAATTTTCCTGTGGAGGGGAGGCTTCAGCCTGTGTTGTGGGATGAAGGCATCCGGCAGCAAAGGGGTAGATTAGTTGACTGCTGTGGATTGTTGGAAGACACTGAGAAGTTCAGGAAAGTGGCAAATGAGATTTGTGATGAAGGATATGTTGAAATAGAGGAGGACATGAAGCCTGGTTATTTCAATTACTTTTATGTCAAGAACGGCAAATTATCTAGCACTGTGACGAAAACTGTTTGTTTTGTGCTACAAAATGAAGCTGATGAAGTAGATTCCCCTTCCCAACTTATGTGTCCACAAACCAACTCTGAAGCCCCTAAAGAAGCATCCCCTACCCCCCCAAATGTAGCAGTACCCCAGCCCCTGAATCTGGAAACTGAGCAATTTATACCTTATGAGATTAAATACCCTACACTTCCCACTGAGAGCCAGCCACCATCATATAACCCAGACGGGTGGCTCTGTAATGTGTGTTGGGTCACTAATCCAGGATGGCGCAAGACATGCTATAATTGTGGAGCACGTAAACCCGGTGTTGTAGCACCAACCTGCCCATTACTTAATGCTGACGGGGGGTATTATAAATCACTACCCCAACCTGCCCCTACCATGGTCCATACTCCATTCAGAGAGACCCAGGGTCCTCTGAACTATTCACTATTCACCCTCTCCCAAACTGTGGAAATAGAACATGGACACGAGTATCAGGAGGTGGCATCTGTTTTACTGAATGGTCCTTCGGATTTCTCCACTATACTGAGAATAGGCATGGGGAGTATACTACAACAGCAGGTTGGGATCATTGTGAACGCAGCAAATGCGAAACTGCAGCATTGGTGGGGGCTAGCTGCAGAGATAGATATGTCGTATTGGGGGACCTATAATACAAGCTGCATCTAATGATTACATCCGTGACCATGGTCCGTTAATAGAAGAGGTGATAGCTACAAGAGCAGGACAGCTATCATGTCAGTTTGTTATACATGTAGAGAAAACCAAAAGAGTAATGTCATTGTGTAAGATTACAGTACAAGATGTTAAATGCAGCAAGGAAGATAATGGAATGTTGAAATGTTGAAAAGTGAATACATGTGAAAAAAGGTTGCGCTGAGTTTGTTGACAGAAGGAAAAGGTATGTGGATATGTGGAGGAACACAACTGCTAGCATAGCAAAACGGCCTTGGCTTGATACAGAGCAGAGAAAAAAAGGGTGAATGGAGGAAGAAAATACAGACAATAAGGGAAAGACGCTATGTTATGTGTATTACAAAGATACTGCTCTCCGATAATGGCGGAGTAATGAATTGTTGGAAATGTTCTAATTGTGGCCAGCAGAATCCATTGTCAGCAGATTATTGTGTTGCATGTCACGCTCCCCTTGCCACTACCCAAGCCAGTCCTAGTGCCCCATCCTCATCTGTTATACCTATGTCCGCCCAAAGTTCCAACCCTTCCTGTAGCGGCCATGTTGCTACACCCATTGCATCACCTCCAGCCTCTGACCACATGTCCCTTTGGTGGTGGCCATCTTTGTGCACCCTTCCTGTAGTATGCTTCCTTCTGGTGGTGGCCATCTTGGCACACCCGAAATACAGGCAACAATACACACTACACCCAGAATGTGTATGAGGAGGTCATCATGATCAGTGTGTGACAGAGCATTAGACGCCAATACTTATGAAAGTGGGGTTGACTTCTGTCAAGCCCTCAAAATATGGGCTCAGGATAAGTTGGCTATTCAAGCCACTACCCTCAACAGCACATATTTATGTCCACTTTGACATTAGGGCTAAAATATGGTGATGTAAACTAATTTTCTAGATGGTCATATATCCTTAAGCTTCTAATACATGCACATACACGTTGTCTGGTTTACAGTAATTGATTTAGCAAACGTTTTTTTTTATTTTTTATTAGCATTCCACTACACAAAGGCTGTCAGTTTCTGTTTGCATTTACATATCAGGGCAGGCAAATGACTTGGATGGTGCGGTGATGCCGCAGAGTTCGCAGAATAGCCCTAATCAGTTTGCAAAGAACATGTCTAGCTGTCTGCTGCCGCTGGACAACTCTGAGGTAGTACTGTTACAATGTTACAATATGTGGATGATCTTCTTTTGTGTGCCTCCACGGAGCAAATGTCCTCCAGGGCCAGTGTTAGCCTCCTTAAGCATCTACCAAAACTGAATTGTCGAGTCTCAGCCTCGAAGCTTCAGTTTTGCCTTGGTCAAGTGATCTTCTTAGGCCATTGCCTTATTCAGGGTGCCAGACATCTCACAGAAGAAAGGAAGATGGTCATCTATGCACTACCATTCCCAAAAGATTCCATAGAGCTGCAACGGTTCCTCGGACTATGTACATACTGCAGACAAAGGATCCCAGACGCCTCACGTCTCACGTCTCATGCAGCCGCCCCTGTAAGATGCATTAAAAGAAGACACTCTGGCTGATATAAACATCAAGGACCACCAAGAACAGCTGCAACAAGCCTTTGAGCAACTAAAGTCAAGGATAATGACAGCCCCTGGCCTTGGAAATCCGGACTATGCTCAACCTTTCCATTTGCATGTCTCTGAGACGGGAGGGCATGCAGCTGGAGTACTCAAGCAGAGACACTGTACAAAGCAGTGCCCAGTCGGGTATTACTCAGCGCATTTGGATCCGGTAGCCTCCCCCAGCTGTCTACGAACGGTTCACGCCACACAGCAGTTACTTGAGAAGACGGCGGACATCATCCTTGGACATGAGACTCACATTTATGTCCCACACGATATTGCGGCTGTTCTGGCTTTACAGCAACCTAAACATCTGTCTACACAGAGACACCTGCGGCTGCAGTGTTCGTTGATGTTGCCAGAAAATGTGAAATTACATCGGTGCACCACCATCAACCCAGCCACCCTGCTACCAGCACCTGAAGGAGAGGGGAAAGAGGCTCCACTGCATAATTGACTGGAAAAAATTACTGCGGAGTCAACTCCACTTGTTCTAGTGGGGGAAGTACCCTTGGATGACCCAGAACTTACGTTATGTACGGATGGATCCAGATATGTTGACACCTCTGTCAGGTTTCATACTGGATATGCTGTAACAACTGAAGATACATTGGTAGAGGCTGCAGTCTTACCTCCCAGTATGTCAGCACAAGAAGCAGAGCTCAAAGCTCTGACTGCAGGTTCTCCTGTGAAAAATGCTGAAAGCGTCAGACAATTGATGGAAGCGGTGCAACTACCAAGACAGTTGGCTGTCGTAAAGGTTAAAGCTCATACCCGACCAGATGCCCTGAAGCAAGAGGTAATGCACTTTCTGATCTCCATGCTAAGCGAGCAGCTCTTCTTCTGACATCCATGTCCATGGCTCTTACGCGGTAACACGCCAAACAGCTAAATTCCGTGCCAACCCAGGATCAACCTGCAGAAGAGCATCAACCGGTCCCTCCAATCACAAAGCTATGCTCCACACAGCAAAAAGTCTCTAAAGAAGAACGCCAGTCGTGGAAGGAGGCGGGTGCTAAGTTGATAGATGGGCTATGCAAGAAGAAACAATTTCCATCGTGTTGAGTGTACAGGAGGTTGCACAATATGCCAAACCTGCAACCCAGGTAGATTACAGAATGTACCGACAAAACACCTTGCCAAACCTTGCAAGTTGATCACATCACTCTTCCTAAATCAGGACAATATGAATACTGCTTAGTGGTAGTGGATATGTTTTCCAGTTGGCCAGAAGCATTCGCCGTTCCAAACACGACTGCCGAGACTACCGCCAAGAAGCTGGTCTCTGAAGTTGTTTGCCAAAGCACTAACTAACACCCATGCGTTAGTATCATCTTCTATTCCAGATCCAGCTGATGCAGAAGGTTGTCATACCCTCAGGCCTGGAGATTATGTGAATGTGAAGAGGCATGTTCGGAAACACGGACTAAAACCATCCCAACAGCTGAGATGTTTTATGATAATATGTATGGTTAAACTAGTCAATACCTGGAATAGCCTACAACAGAGTACTAACCCCTTTAATAATAAGTTCATTACTCACCATCAGATTTTGGTACAAGAATTGAGACAATTAGAAGATATGTACTCACTCACCAGTTTCAGCCGCTAGTATTCCCTTTCTGGTGGTCCCAGTCTCTCTGGAAGAAATATTAAACTGGCCCAATTGTAGTGACGCCCTTGCTAATAACGTTACTAAGTTTAGTGGATTATGGAACACCACTGTAGGTATACCAGTAGTTGGGTGGGTGGATCTCCCCTGGTGGCAAGGAAATCTTACTGCCACTAGAAAACACCTGCAATTTCTTGCCCTTAATGGAAACATATGGGTGCCCCGAACAAGTCTTCCTTGACTAATTTAGGCTTCATACCAACTGAAGGTTTACAGATTAGTTTTAATGCTACCTCTAGTACGGCAGATGCTTTTAAACCGTCATTATTGGAAAGATACATTCATAATCACTCATGGGTACATGCAAATCTGTTTATAAAAGGCACCAATGACACGTTATAAAATATAACGTCCCTTGTAATGAATCTTCTGAATATAAGCCTAGTGATCCAACATGTGGCAATCCAAATGTTGGATATTGTAGCCCCCTGGGACAAATGCCTTCATGGTGTATGTTATCAAATAACACAGTTTTTATTGATTTGGTGCATAAATTAGTATTACAGCACTCTGCTTTATGGGATCTGCCATCAGCCACATATTGGGTCTGTGGGAATAATGTGTATAAATGGCTCCCAGTCGGAGTAGGGGGGACTTGTACGTTGGCCCGGCTAACTTCAGCCACTTATCTTATTCCCCATAGTAAAGTAGATATGAGAGCCATCCCTCTTTATACCGTTTTTAAACATGCCAAAGACAACACCCCACGCCCATCAGGAAGACCTAATTTAGTACAAATGAGTATACCCAATAAGGTAGCCAGTATTGTCTTCCTCTACCCTATGGTAACACAAATGTGGGACAAATTAGTGGAGGTCACTGATTACTTAGATGACCAGATTTGGAGTGTATTGGAAGTAATTAATACTGCTGTTGCGATGCAGAATCAGCTTATTATAGTGGCTAATCAACATACTTTAGTGCTGGACTATTTGACAGCAGCTCAAGGAGGAATGTGTCAGGTTATAGGCCCAGCCTGCCAGCCTGTTGTCACTATATTGATCCCGACTTTACCATACGGTTAAAGACTAAAATGGAAGACATTAGGAAACTCAGGGAAGAGTATAAGAAACATAACGAATTGACCAAAGAGTGTTGCATATTGTTGCTTGCTTGTTAATATATGTTTTACTAAAACTAGTCTTTTATTGTATCCCATTTTGCATGAGGAAAACCTGCCAGTCAATAGAGAGCAAAGAGGACGCTGTTAACCGACATCCAGTACTACTATACACGGACATGTAAGACATGTAACCAGCATTGAGGACCTGGATGACAAGGGAATGATGACCTTTACCCGCTTGCCCCAACCAACCTCAGATCTGAGCTTATGATTATATTAACTAACAAGGGGGGGTGGACATGCTGCAACAGCCCCAATTGGTAACAAGGGCACTAATTGAGTGAAGACCAATGTCCCTCAGGCTCAAAGCATGACCCTGGGAAAGCACCTCTATTGTTGACAATAACATAATTTTTAGGGGGGGAATGTAAAGGACATATTGATACTTATGCTAGTGCAACTCCATTTTGTCTGCTTGCTTTAAAATCATGTTATTATCACTCCTTGCATAACATACATTCTTTCTTTCTCTTCCCATGGAACTTCTCTCACACTAACTTTTTTCTCAAGAGAACATTTTGTCAGACACTCTGTTATCTAACTTGTTTAGGCCAGGTTTGACCTTGTAAAATTTCCATAGTGCTTCGAACTAACGATGATAATATGACCATATATGTGTTTCCGTAATAATTGTACTAACATTAGTTAGCCTATAGTACTGTAGTATGGCTGCAGAGTTGATTGGCTATTAAAATACTCAAAACAATATAAAATGCTAAGCAAAATAAATGGGATCAGAGATTCTTTGAATCCTCCCAATACAGAACATTGTTTCCGTTTGGTTTTCTGTGGATTGCAATCAACATAATAATTTGACACTCACTTGGTCAACCGTGAAGGGTTATTGCCCTCCCTCAACAAGGTCATCAACTCCAAGCGACAGATTCCACAATTGTAGCACGTTTATCCAGCCCAGTCGGCATCTGATCTCCAAACTACATAGACCATCCATACATGGGCTCCAGGACCTCAGTCTAGATCCTATCTCCTTGACATCATTCCACCAATCCCTTGACTAAACATGTGGATTATTTTCCTCCCACCCTGGGAATACCACCCTGAATGAGCAGAAGTGTTCACACCCTCCCCCAAAAGCTAACTATGCATTAGTAGAGGTATTTTGTTTCAGGTTCAAACCCATCACTTGGGACTGCATGTGAGACTCCCTGTGATGACAGCTCCATTGGATCTGCTATCCCCATCCACACAATGAGACTAGTGGCTGGCAGGACAATGGCTTAAGGCCCTTGAGACACTAACAAGATGGATGGAATGATTTCTTTACCAGATTACCAATCTTGGATATAGCCTTATGTATACATAAAATCCAGCCTGCATGTCTTCCTCTGCTTACTGTCACTGAATGGAAGCATTGATTCCTGAAGCTGAACTGACGAGCAAGCAAATCTCTAATAAAACAAAATAATAAGATCGATGGAACCGATGCTCCGTGCAGGAAAAAGTCTGCATCCCTTAGAGCCATTTACTCCCCTCTAGGTGCATTAATCCAATAATCTTTAGTAAGTGGCCAGCTCCTCACAGTAAACAACAGAGCACAGCCTGGCATGTGACACATTGTTGAAATCTGTGTTTTAACCCCTATATCATACTGTCCTCGGATTACATAGCAAAAAACTGCGATCAGATTCCCTTTAAGCAACTGACAATTGCTTGGTCAGGTTAACTAATAGAACTTAAAAAAATCTATAAATATTTTAGAAAAATTGAAAGGAACTTTTTTACTGATAAAGTTTTGAATGGAGAAAATTTTTTTTTTAAAAAAGTACACATAATTGGTATTGCCGCATCTATAACAGCTTGTACTATGACATGAATGCACTATTTATGCCATTTTTTAAAGTGACATACCGGCTCTGGCATGCCAATGTAAGGAGGCTTATTTGCCGTTCAATTGTCCTCGTAGACCTCAGTCCAGAGCCTCTCACCCAGCCAAATCAGATCTCATACTTTGCTCTGATGAGGGACAATACCCTGAAACACCGTGTCTGCAAATTGAGATTCTGATTTGGCTTTTATCCTAAGTCATATTGCACGACTCGTTAAAGGGTCGATAGCGACTCCTAGGATTGCTGCTTCCAATAGGTGGTGCTCTAGAGTTCTTCTTTCTCTCTCTTTCTCTTTATGTCAGACATTTTTGAGCATTCTGCAGACAACAGAAAAGTGATTAAAAATGGTATGCTACCCCAAAATGATACCAATAAAATCTATAACTCGTCTCACATAGTCATTCATAAAGCGACATAGATGAAAAAATAAAATATTGTTAAGCACTGAGATCAGCGTGGCTGGGACCTCTAGTGCCATTCAGTCTGGCAGTATCGGTGTGTGCTGTCGAGCTGGAGTAATCAGATCTCTGCTTTGGCCAATAGGACAACACCACACCCTCCTGAAGCTCCCAGCTTACTGCTGATAGTTGCCAGATATAGATAGTTCTTCCTCTGGTTTGCTGCTGCTTCTCAACTCCTGTGTAGCCTATTAGTTCCTTGTTACTGACTATTCTGTCTCCTTATTTTGACCTGGTGACTTGACCACTCTTGCCAGCCCACACCACCGGCCAGCAGCCTACTTCATAGCCCCAACCCAGGAGCATCTGTGTAAGTCCAGTTCCCTGTTCATGCCAGGGAAACCTTTGGGATCAGGTAAATGGAGTGGGTAGCACTAAGCCTGTCCATGGTTGCCATTTTTAGAGCTGTCAGGTGACCACTGCCAGAGCCCCAGTAGAAGTGCTATCCAAGTAGTGCCCTCATAAAGGGTTCATCACAGATTGTGCCTTCAGAAATAATGCAGCTTTGCAAGCCTCCTCCTACTTGCTCTACGCTTCTTGCATTCCTGGTGCCTCTCCTGATTAGTAGGCCTGGCAAAATGTCATAAAACCTACAAAAGACAAAAAATATATCACATACCCTACCATCATTATATATAAATGAAAGTTGCATATGAAATATAGGGTACTTAGTGAACTATTTTTGATCAAAAAAAGTATACAAGCCGTCCCACCAGCGACAAGGTGACCCTAATTGGGACGGTCCTACACTGTCTATATTAAAAACCTTACTGTATATCAGAGTTGAAGTAATGCATATAAAAGGGTAGACATAGAATCATAGAATCATAGAATGGTAGATTTGGAAGGGACCTCTTGGGTCATCTGGTCCAACCCCCTGCTCAAAGCAGAATTCACTAGATCATCTCAGACAGATGTCTGTCCAGCCTCTGTTTGAAGACATCCATTGAAGGGGAACTCACCACCTCTCGTGGCAGCCTGTTCCACTCATTAATCACCCTAACTGTCAAAAAGTTTTTTCTAATATCTAATCTGTGTCTCCTCCCATTTAGTTTCATCCCATTGCTTCTAGTCTTTCCTTGTGCAAATAGAACCGGGTCCCAATATCAGACCACCTAAGCCCGTGGTAAGCTACATATATACTGACCAGCTCAACAAGGGGGATGCCACACCCCTAATTTGCACAGAATGCAAACAAGACAAAAAAACAAGCAATGTGAACTGAGGTCTAAGATGGTACACATGCAAGAAATAAGAGCATGTTCACACTAGCAAAAAGATGCAAAACCTACAAAAGACAAAAAATATATCACATACCCTACCATCATTATATATATTTTTTTTCTGGCAAAATGTCATGTATATTGCAACTATGATGTCGCATCTGCCATGCAAATAAGAAGAAGCTCTTGGGATACCGGTAGGTAGGTTGAGGTTTGCAGTTCAGTGGCCACAAACTACCAAAGTGGGCGCTGGATCAGAGTCATGTGAATCATTTTGCTCAACTCTAAGGTACAATCTATATACATCTTAACTATGGATACAGCATCCAAACTTTTAATGACAAATCACTCTGTATTAAACAGATAAGACCGATATCCGGTCAGCTCGAGATTACTGAAGAAGTCACGGGTACTATGTATGTGTGTATTTTACTCTCTGAGTATCCAGTCATAACAAAAGGACTTGCATGCTTTGTGTTCACCACGTAATGTTATGACTGGTGAGAGAAATGGCTGATTATTGTGGGAATTACCAGGTCTGACAATGGGAATTTACCTCTGAAACAGAAATAATGCTATTTTTCTTTTGTCAAAGTAGCTGCTCTTATAGGGGCCATGGGGCATATAATACAGAAGTCTCACGTAGGCACATGTTTCATTCAGGTTTTTTTTTTAATATAAAGTGTTCACATTAGGAGAATTACCCCTTTTATGACCAAAGAAATAGATCTTATTCCAAGATCTATTAATTAAAACCTAGTTTTTTCATGGGACTGTACTCCTACAGTGGCGGGCGGTTACTGAGTTGTGGTTTTATGCTGAATTTGTATTATGTGATTTGTGTGATTAAATTGTTTTGCTGTGTTTTATCTCTAGAACCATTATTGTATGTTGGTTCTCCTATAGACCTCCCTGGGATGCAGGAGGTCTGCTCAGAGGGGAACCATACAATAGACAGGGATTTAGTTTACACTACACTACTTAGACATTAGATAGTTAAATTCAGGGGTTGCAGAGATTGCATCATTAGCTGGGAGGGATTAGAACAGTTTTTATAGAAAACAATTTCTGGATTGCAGACAGTGAGAGGTAGAGTCAGACAGTGAGACTGCCAGGGGGTACTCTGTGGCAAGACCACCCCAGTTCTGGGTCCATGACCCCAATAGCACAGGACCGGTGCAGGTCCTGTTCCATACCAGAGAGAGTGAAGTGTAGAAGAAAGACTGAACGGACAGGGAGACAGATTCCAACAGCAGATACAGCAGTGGAGAAAGTGTTTTAATAGTGCAAGTTGTCAGAAGAGAACGAGGACACATTTGATACTTAATCTGGACACCGGCAAAGTCCTAGGCTTACAGCCCACCAGAGGTGCTCAGAAGCAGGCCTCTATATCCCTCATGAGGAGATTCTCAGCTGGGTCACAGAAGAAGTGGGTAATGGTGGGTCACAGGACGAGGACGAACACTGGAAAGGCACATAACCAAGGGTACTTCACTAACTAAAGACTATGTCTTAATCTGTATGCTGCAGCCGTGTGTAGAAGAATTGCAGAGTAAAAGTGAGTCTGTTAATCCATATCTAAGATCTCCTGTCTTGTTTGAAGTCAGTTCCGGTCCCTTGGACAGTATAACAGTGAGTACAGAAAATCCTTCATCACACAGTACACTCCACTCTCAGTCCTTAATAGAAGAGGGGACTCAGGGTGAAGAGAACTCAGTTCCGGATCACAGCGTGTCAGTATCGGCCCTGTGCCTTCCCCCTTAAGGACAACCCCTTTAAGGAATAAATTTGACTTAACTAGCACATTGACTGTGTCCATAAGAGTGACTTAGTGTTATTTCAATGTGACTCATAGAGACAAGTCTATAGTAGGGCTCATGTAAATGAATTCTCTTGGTGATATGGCCCCTCAAAAATGTTGAACCCCTTACGTAAAATCACATTTTAAGAAAATATTCAGAAAAGGAGACACGTCTAGATGCATTGAGGTCACATTCTTTTCCATGCTTTGTCAGTCATCACAAATTTCAATTTTTTTTTTCTTACAGAATTTCACAAGCTTTTTTTAAACAACCATGAGATTTTGTTTTAGTTTTTATGCAGAAGGACGTGAGTAAACGTTTCTGTTATTGACATATGCACCAATATATGGACATTTAGCTTTCTGCATTTGGGTCCTGTTTTTAATTATGGTGGAATCTAAAAGAACTATGACATCTATTGCTTTGCTGCCCTCAGATCTTATGTTCAGGTATGGAAAAATAATATGCTACACTTAGAATGTACACACAAGCCTGAAAGGTAGGTGTAGATTGCTGCAAAAGTATCTAATGCTACATAAGGTTACCTTGCTGAGACAAGGGTCCACTTTTAGAAACTTCTAGAGAATAGGTATTATGACAATAGAAATATTAGGCAACCAATAGAAGTCAAAAGCTCTAGGAGAAAAAGTAGTAATACATGTGGTTTTACAGATAAATCTAAGCAGACTTCACTTTTTGATAATATAAGGACCTAAGTATCAGCTTTCCCCTCTATTACTATACATTAATATGCTCGAAAGGGGATGTTTTAGAGTGACAAACCTTTAAAGAGCCATACACAGGTATGTATTTAAGAACCCTATCATATTAATCCTGAATTGAGAAAAATATTGTGACACCGCTCTAAGAGTGCACTCCTCTTCCAATATTCTGTGGAGCTAGATAGAGTCTTTACAGTAGAGTTGAGCAAAATGATTTGTTGGACCATGGTTGGTGGACCAGAGCCCTCTGAATCTGCTGCCACCTCCCTGTATCCTCAGGGGCGTCTTCTGGTTAGAAGGCCCGTTGCAACATCCTGCATGTGTCACAATGACGCTACTAATCAGAGGAGGCACTGGGGATGCCGGCAGGTTCGAAGAGATTCGCAAGGCTCTAGTCCAGTGGCCACAGACTACCGGCATTGCCCTTGAACCAGAGTCCTGCGAATCATTCTGCTCTTCTACTTTACAGTGATAACATTTGTTTCTGTGACAGTTTTCAGGACTTTCTTACTCCAGATTTAAAACTTCGAAATACAGATAGGATGTAGACGCCATAGAAGATCCAAGAACCTTCCAGTGTTTACCTGAACCAGAATATACACATCACATGGCTTTAAATACCCTCTTCAGACACCCTGTTTTGATGTTGCACTGATGAGGGGCAAACACCCCGAAACACAAATCTGCAAAAGGAAATTCTAGTCTGGCTTCTTATAATGTCATGTGGCAAGGTTAAAGGGTTGATATTGACTTTTAGGATGGCAGCTTCCAATAGGTGATGCTAAAGTTCAAGTCATCTTCCTCTCTGAAGAGACAATTTGCATATTTAAATTTCTAGAGGAGCATGCAAGGCCTATTAGGCTGCACTCTTCAAAGTGAGAGGCAATGCCCCTTAGACACCATGGCGCTTAAAGGTTTAATGCATTTGTAAAAGATATAAACCCTCATGTTAGCTATGTCAAAAAGTAATAGCCTCTTAAAGAAAATAACTGGTTTCACCACTTTTAATAGATGCACAATAAAAAATTACATTGTGGTATCATGTTAGCCAGAAAAATTGATGTATTTACTTTGTTCAAAAATGACAAAAGTATTCTAGGCGTGATACCTTTATTGGATAAGTAGAAGAATTATATTTGCAGCTTGCAGAGCACAGAAGCTCCTTCTTCAGGCAAGTTTACAAATGGAAGGAGCTTCTGTGCTTCAAAAGCTTGCAAATATAATTTTCCTGGTTAGCCAATAGAGGTATGACTCCTAGAATACTTCTGTCATTTTTTGGCATAAAAGTATTTACTTAAATTCTAATGAAAAATGAATCCACAGGAAGCCTCCTTACGCTGGAGAGTGTAAGTGAGCACCATACGGCAGCTGGGGGGAACCCCATATGCCATCAGGTGGGGAGGGGGAGAGCCGTATACGCAGCAGAGTGTGAGTGAGCACCATATGCCAGTGGGGGACCCCATAATTTTTCCAGTGTTACCTGGATTTTAGCATACTACTAGTGTTGAGCGAACATGCTCGACACTGCTCGGTACTCGCCTGAGCATCACGCTACTCGGGATGTTCGGCGAGCACCGAGCATTTCCGGGTTACTCGAGCGGGAGCTCAGGTCTCCGCCTTGCATGTTTGGTGCTTTTTACAGAGCCAATGAACATGCAGGGATTGCCAGCCAGTCACTGTAATGCCGCAGCCATGTTGGTTGTGGGCATTACATTGATTGGCTGACCGCACAGCGTCACTTGAGTATTTAAAACCGGGCGCCGCCATCTTGGACACAGACGACTGGGATCAGACAGTGTAGGGACAGCGCTGCTGATTTAGGGAGAGATATATACTGCGAAATAGCTAGTGTAGGGTCTCTAAAGCCTGCCAAATCAAACAAACAGTCCTTCTCAGGACTAATATCCATCCCAGATATCAGGCGGGCAGGCTGTATAGGAGACGCAGTGGTTATACCAGCAAACGCTGCATTACAGTCCTGTGTGCTACTGTTGCTGAAATTGCTGGACTTAGCTCCAGGTGTCGGGGGCCAGGAAAAATCCTTTTTTTTTCATCTAAATCCTGTATTTTTTTTTCCTTCACACTGTATAAATACCCATCTTATTAACCTTTTGGTGCCCCCCCCCCCCCAAAAAAAAAGTTTTCTGTGACAGTTCAGACACAAATATATCTGTTTAAAAGAGTCTGGTATACACCAGTAAATTATAACTGTGCTTTTGCCGTCCCACGGTAAAAAATCTCTATTATCCAGCTTTTGGTATTTTTTCCGTAAAGAAAAACAGTAATAGTGTCTCCTGATTGTCCAGACACCAATTTATCTGTTTAAAAGAGTCTGGTATACACCAGTAAATTATAACTGTGGTTTTGCCGTTCCACGGTAAAAAATCTCTATTATCCTGCTTTTGCCATTTTTTGCCGTAAAAAAAAAATTGTGTCTCCCTGATTGTTCAGACACAAATATATTTGTTGAAAATAGTCTGGTGTAGGCCAGAGAAATAGAAGTGTGGTTTTGCAGTTCCACGGTTCAAACCTCTGTATTACAGAAGTGCATTGAGGTGAAGGGTGCATTGCTGGAAAAGGAAAAAAAAACAAACCTCTTTAAATCTCTTAAATTGCGAGTGTGAACGAGCTGAGTGTGACTGGAGTGTAAGTGTGAACGAAAGTAAGTGTGTGACTTGTTTTTCAGTGACTTGGATTCAGGGAGTTTGGAAGGGAGGACTTTGGACTGAATTGCTGTCTGTATTTCATTAATTCTTTGCTTTTCTTTTTACTTAACAATCTGTCTATTGCAATCCCCATTAGGAAATGAACTCCATTATTGACAATACTATCCAGTGTACATCTTGCCACATGTATGCAATCCTTGAACAGCCGGTCGGGGTTGCTTACTGCTGCGCGAGATGTGTGCACGTTGTGCGTTTGGAAGCCCTGATACTGGATCTAAATGAGCAGCTGGCAACACTGAGATCCATTGATAACATGGAAAAGAGTCTGCTGCTCACTGAGCAGCAGCTCACTGGGGTAGATGTGGGGGAGGGTGGTAGTCGGGAGCTGCAGGACAGTGAGGCCGTTAGTTGGGTGACAGTTAGAAGGGGGGTTAGAGGGAAGAGTGCCAGGGAGGCTAGTCCTGATCTGGCACACCCCAATAAGTTTGCAAAGTTGGCAGATGAGGGGAGCGACAGTACAGAGGAAGCACTGCTGCAGCAAGGCATGTCCCCTGAAAGCCGGAGGAGTGTCAGTAAAGAGGGAAATAGGAGAGTAGGGCTGGCTAGGCAGGTGCTGGTAGTGGGGGACTCAATTATTAGGGGAACAGATAGGGCAATCTGTCACAAAGACAGGGATCGTCAAACAGTGTGCTGCCTACCTGGCACTCGAGTCCGGAACATCGCTGATCGGGTTGACAGATTACTGGGAGAGGCTGGTGAGGACCCAGCGGTCATGGTGCACATTGGCATAAATGACAAAGTTAAAGGTAGGTGGAAGGTTCTTAAAGATGATTTCAGGGAATTAGGCTGCAAGCTGAAAGCAAGGACCTCCAAGGTGGTATTCTCTGAAATACTACCGTTACCACGTGCCACGCCAGAGAGGCAACGGGAGAATAGAGAGATAAATAAGTGGCTCAAGAACTGGTGTAGGAAGGAGGGATTTGGGTTCCTGGAGAACTGGGCCGACTTCTCAGTTGGCTGCACCTTAACGGGGAGGGTCCAGCTGTGCTGGGGGAGAAAATGGCTAGAAGATTGGAGGAGTGTTTAAACTAGGGATTGGGGGGGAGGGTATTTGTGTCACCCTGGCCTGGATGCCACAAGTGTAATAAAGCTGTGTCTGAGAGCAAGGGGGAGGTTCTCTAGTCAGAACATTAGCATGCAGTACCTCCTGTCTCAGGCCAGTAGGGGGAGCAGGCTGCCCCTATAAAAGCTGGTACTGGGGGCAGGGTTAGAGAGAACTGGATGACCTGTCTCAGCACTGAGACGTGTCCTGGAGCAGAGCAGGGACAGAAAGTTGTATTGCACCGAAGAGGAAGTGTGGCAGGAGGAGAGCCACGAGCCAGAGACAAGAGGCGAAGGGAGCCTGTCTTGGCAGATAAAGGACTTAATTTTCCAGACTTTGGTGTCTGAGGCTGGGAGGATTCCACATCCTCCAGCAGATAACCAGTCCGCAGGGGACTGTATATTCCTTGGCCTAAGAAGCCTGGAGGCCCTGCCACAACAGAAGGGACCAGAACAGCCGTACCAGGCCGGGAGCAGAAAGGAACCCACGTTGCAGGCCATACAGGCGAGAATACACGGAGAGCTCGGACACGTGGGCTGTTACCCTATAAGGAGGAGATAGCCAGAAGGAGCGCAGAAAGCACGGTAGGCCTACACCCTCACCCTGACCAGGGCCAATCTCCCAATTGCTCTCAGACATCCAGGTCCCCTCCTAGCCGGGACTGTTTATGGGTCAGTTTACCTGTTTTAGTAAAGACCCAGGACTGCAACCTGTTGTCTGTGTGCTCCTTCGCGCCTCCAGCACTACCGGTACTGGGACTCTCACCACCATCACTCCCACCATCCATTATACTGCCCTGGGGCTGCACTCTTCCCGTGGGGAGTCACACTACCCTAGCTGCACACCTCATCAGCCCCAGCGGTCTGCATGCAGCGGCGGTTCCTAATAACCGCAATCCACGGGTGGCGTAGTCGGACATTATCAATAGTGCGTAGCAGACTACAATTGGTCTGACCACCCTGAGCCTCGGAACCGGGTTGCCACTACTACCCCCATTGTTTCCCTACTGCCCGGCCCCGTGTGCCCCACGGCCCAGGGGGCGAGTCATATTCATTTTATAGGTTGGGAAGATAGTGCAGATAGTGACCTGGGCACAAATAAAGAAATTGGGGATGGGGTTAGAACAGTCAATAAAGTAAGAAGGAATAGAGGTACAGAGAGATACATAAAATGCATGTACACTAATGCCAGAAGCCTCACCAACAAAATGGAGGAATTAGAATTAATTTTGATGGAAAATAATTATGACATGGTAGGGATATCTGAGACGTGGCTGGACGAGAGCCATGACTGGGCAGTTAATTTACAGGGCTATAGTCTGTTCAGAAATAACCATACAAACAAGCGAGGGGGGGGGGGGTTTATATGTAAAATCATCCTTAAAACCTGTCTTGCGGGAGGATATATGTGAAACTAATGAAAATGTAGAGTCCCCGAGGGTGGAGATAAGGGGAGGGGGAAAAAATAATAAATTACTGATAGAGGTTTGTTATAAGTCTCCAAAAATAATGGAAGCAGCGGAGAATATCCTCGTAAAGAAAATAGATGAAGCAGCGACTCAAGGAGACGTCATTATTATGGGGGACTTCAACTACCCTGAAATACATTGGGGGACAGAAACCTGTAGTTCAAGCAAAGGTAATAGGTTTTTGACAACTATGAGAGACAATTACCTTTCACAACTGGTTCAGGACCCAACAAGAAGGGGGGCACTGCTAGACCTAATATTAACCAATAAGCCAGACCACATATCAAATATACGAGTTGGGGGTCACTTGGGTAATAGTGATCACAAAATAATACGTTTTCATGTAACCTTTAATAAGATGTGTAGTAGAGGGGATACAAGGACACTAAACTTCAGGAAGGCAAATTTCCAACGGTTGAGAGATGATCTTAGTGCAATAAACTGGGACGATATCCTGAGACATAAAACTACACAAAGCAAATGGGAGACATTTATTAGCATCCTGAATAGGACCTGTGCACAATATATACCCTATGGGAATAAACATGCTAGAAATAGGAGGAAACCACTATGGCTAAAAAGAGCTGTAAGGGGCGCAATAAGTGACAAAAAGAAAGTATTTAGAGAACTAAAGCAAGTAGGTAGTGATGAGGCATTAAATAAATATAGAAAATTAAATAAATTAAGTAAAAAACAAATCAAGGCAGCAAAGATTGAGGCAGAGAGAATCATTGCCAGAGAAAGTAAAAATAACCCCAAAATATTCTTTAACTACATTAATAGTAAAAAACTAAAAAATGATAGTGTTGGCCCCCTTAAAAATAGTCTGGGTGAAATGGTGGATGAGGATGAGGAAAAAGCCAATATGCTAAATGATTTTTTTTTAACCGTATTTACACAAGAAAATCGCATGACAGAAAACATGATCAGTGATAACAAAAATTCTCCATTAAATGTCACTTGCTTCACCCAGCAGGAAGTACGGCGGCGTCTAAAAATCACTACAGTTGACAAATCCCCGGGCCCGGATGGGATACACCCGCGAGTACTGCAGGAATTAAGTAACGTCATAGATAGACCATTATTTTTAATCTTTAAAGATTCCATAATAACAGGGTCTGTACCACAGGACTGGCGTATAGCAAATGTGGTGCCAATATTCAAAAAGGGGACAAAAACTGAACTTGGAAATTATAGGCCGGTAAGCTTAACCTCTACTGTGGGTAAACTCCTGGAGGGTTTCCTAAGAGATGCTATACAAGAGTATCTGAAGAAGAATAACCTCATGACCCAATATCAACATGGGTTTACGAGGGACCGTTCCTGTCAGACTAATCTGATCAGTTTTTATGAGGAGGCAAGTTCTGGACTGGACCAAGGAAATGCAGTGGATGTTGTGTATATGGACTTTTCAAAAGCTTTTGATACGGTTCCACACAAAAGGTTGATACATAAAATGAGAACAATGGGGATAGGGGAAAATATATGTATGTGGTTAAGAATTGGCTCAGTGAGAGGAAACAAAGGGTAGTTATTAATGGAAAACACTCAGACTGGGTCTCAGTTAACAGTGGGGTACCACAGGGGTCAGTATTGGGCCCCCTTCTTTTTAACATATTTATTAATGACTTTGTAGGGGGCATACAGAGTAATATTTCAATATTTGCAGATGACACTAAACTCTGCAGGGTAATCAATACAGAGGAGGACAATTTTATATTACAGGAGGATCTATGTAAACTAGAAGCTTGGGCTGATAAATGGCAAATGAGCTTTAATGGGGATAAATGTAAGGTAATGCACTTGTGCAGAGGAAAAAAAATGTATAATTATATGCTTAATTGTAAAACACTGGGCAAAACTGTCACTGAAAAAGACCTGGGTGTATTGGTGGATGACAAGCTCACGTTTAGGGGCCAGTGTCAGGCAGCTGCTGCAAAGGCAAATAAAATAATGGGATGCATTAAAAGAGGCATAGATGCTCATGCGGAGAAGATAATTTTACCTCTATACAAGTCATTAGTGCGACCACACTTAGAATACTGTGTACAGTTCTGGTCTCCGGCGTACAGGAAAGACATAGCTGAACTAGAGCGGGTGCAGAGAAGAGCGACCAAGGTTATTATCGGACTGGGGGGTCTGCAATACCAAGACAGGTTATTACACTTGGGGTTATTTACTGTGGAAAAAAGAAGGCTTAGGGGTGATCTTATTACTATGTACAAGTATATGAGGGGAAAGTACAAAGATCTTTCTACTGATCTTTTTACTCTGAGGCCTGAGACGGGGACAAGGGGGCATCTTCTACGTCTTGAGGAAAGAAGGTTTAATCATAATCACAGACGAGGATTCTTTCCTGTAAGAGCAGTGAGACTATGGAACTCTCTGAAGCATGATGTTGTAATGAGTGATTCACTGTTAAAATTTAAGAAGGGCATGGATTCCTTTCTTGAAAAGTATAATATTACAGGTTATAAATACTAGATTCCTTGATAGGGCGTTGATCCAGGGAACTAGTCTGATTGTCGTATGGAGTCGGGAAGGAATTTTTTTCCCCAATGTGGAGCTTAGTGTTTGCCACATGGTTTTTTTTGCCTTCCTCTGGATCAACATGTTAGGCTATGGGTTGAACTAGATGGACTTAGTCTTCCTTCAACCTTAAAAACTATGTTACTATGTTACTATGTTATCCACTTTTGGGCCATTTTTACTTAAAAAAAAAACAGTTTGAGTGTGTCGCTCAACGTTAAGCCGCAAATATATCTATTTAAAATTGTCTGGTATACCCCAGTAAACAATAACTGTGGTTTTGCCATTCCATGGTAAAAAATTTCTATTATTCAGCTTTTGGTACTTTTTCCGTAAAGAAAAACAGTAATAGTTTCTCCCCGATTGTTCAGATTGTTTAAAAGAGTCATGTGTAAGCCAGAGAAAAAGAACTGTGGTTTTCCTCTTCCACTGTTCTAATCTCCTTTTTATTACCCTTTTTCCATTGATAGTGTGTGTAAGCTATTTTACTTCCTTTACAATGGGCAAGGCTCGTGGCAAGGGACGTGGAACTGGACGTTCTGGTGATGGTGCGTGCTCACAGGACGGGACCGTGGCCAAGGTGAAAATGTGCCACAACCAACAGCCACATCTTCTCGCTCCCACTTCTTGACCGAATTACTAGGGAAGCACAGAACAACACCAGTATTGCGAACTGATCAGTGTGAACAGGTTATTAATTGGATAGCAGATAATACTTCCAGTTACCTGGGCACCACGACCTCCGGTCTGTCTTCCACATGGTCAACTCTTAGTAGCCGTGAATCTCGACCGCATTCTCCTCCTCACCCTGATGCTCCTTCCTCCCACCATGCCGAGTGTCGTCAGACAGCAACTGATCCCACACTTGGACACTCTGAAGAGCTGTTCACTGGTCCATTTCCATATTTTTGCCCCTCGCCTGCTCCGCTTGAAGTGGTGGAATAGGAGATCCCATGTAGCGATGCCCAAATATTTGAACAGCCACGGCCACAGAAAGTCAACGCTGGCAATTTGTCACAAGAGGTGGACGATGACGAGACACAATTGCCAGGAAGTGAGGAGGAGGATCGTGGTGCGCAAGTGGAAGAGGAGGAGGTGGTGGATGATCTAGTAAAAGACCCAACGTGGCAGGAGGACATGCAGAGCGAGGCCAGCAGCACACAGGGTGAGGGAGGCAAAGTAACCCAACAGCCAGGAAGAAGCAGTGTGGTGGCCGCACACAGAAGGCAGGCAACAGTTCCCCGTAACACCAACAAGAGGGACGTTGCCAGTACAACCTCTAGGTCTTCCAGAGTCTGAAATTTTTTTAAAGACTCTGCTGATAACCCCAAAAAGGCCATTTGTACCACCTGCCATGCCAGCTTCAGCAGGGGTGACAAAACAACCTGCCTGACCACCACCAGCATGATCAGGCACATGGCAGCAAAGCACCCGACTTTGTGGGGTGAACCCCAGGGTCTACGACCAGTGTCAGCGGGTGTCACCACTGCTTCTTCCGCTGTTGTGCGTGCAATAGATCCCCCTGTTGTGTGTGCAAGGCAATCCCCTGTCCATACTGCATACAAAGATGCCCCCTTCTCTCAGTCTTCACTTGTTATGGCAGTTTCTTACGAAACAGCATCAATGTCCACGTCCACGTCCCACAGCAGCGTTCAATTGTCCATATCCCAGACCTTTGAACGAAAGCGGAAATTCGCAGCCAACGCCCCGCAGGCCACAGTCCTGAATTTGCACATTTCACGACTGCTTGCGTTGGAAATGCTGCCGGGCACGTACCCTGGGGTCTCTCCTAAAAAAGGGGTTGATATTTGTAAAGTTTATAAAAGAAAGAGTTCGTGACACCACCTGTGGCTTCTGGTGAGGATCACCAGCGCTGCGCAGTCCACTGAGGCTGTTGATAGGGCAGCTTGATGGTATGGCTCTCCACAGGTAGAGCTGGGCCTCAGGGCAGTATAGGAACGGGGATGCAGGATAAAGAGACTACGCCGGGCCAGAGCAAGAACAGGGACGGACACAATAGTCACTTCAGTACCTTTTACTGGTGGAATTTCAGGCACTCCCCGGAGCACTGTAGGGTGAAGGGTGTATGTCTGGATCCTCCCCAATGAGCAGGTTTTGGGCCTCCTGGTTCTTGCTGCTGCGTAATAAGTTCTGACTTGCCTGGAGCTAGGCCTAACTTTGTCTCTGTCCTGCGCTGGTAGGGCCTTCTCTTGGAGTGCACGCTCCCGACTTACGCCTATGTGTCTCCTGGCTCTGGTACGTATCAGCACTTTAGCGATCCTGGGACCTGTAGTTCTCCAGGGATTCCGGTTTATCTTACTGGGTCGTGGAGATCCCAGCAAGCTTCGGACCCGGTGTCCGGTAACTGATTCTCCTTCGGGGTGAGCCAGTTAAGCTCCTCTGCCCCCTATGTACTAACTCTCTACTCCTTCGCCTTCGGCCTACTCGAGCCCTCAATAGGCCACTCACACAAACGGCAGCGTGCCACGTTTCACCGATCTTATGGCGCCGGCACACCTACAGCTCACCCCACTGAGCTACACCGAGTCTTGATCTGGATAAGCTCCACTGCAGGGTAGAATGCAGGAGCTGGTACAGGCTTTTGTCCTCTGAGGTAACACGTCTCAGACTGCACTGGACTCACTGCTAAACCAGAATAGACTCCAGTCTAGACTAACGGCTGCCTGGCTCCACCTTCCCTTATATATCTCCCTAAGGAGCTCCCTCTGGTGGTCTGAGGTGGAAGGTGGAGATGTGTGAATGGTTATGGGGGCCTCTTGTGGAGGAATCCTTCAACACACCCTTCTGGGTCTGTGATGCCAAGCACAGCTGGGCTTCACAAGTGCTTGTGGCCAGGGACAGTACATCTCCCTGACGGCACACTGGGTAAACATAGTGGAAGCCGGGACCCAGTCGGACCTTGAGACGGAACACATCCTCCCCACACCGAGGATTGCGGGCCCTTTGTAAGTCAGAGTTGCCCCCACAGTGTAAAGCTCATGTGCATCATCCTCCTCCTCATGTTTAGCCTCCTTCTCAGATATCACCACATCAGTTACAAGCTGGAAGCACTGCAGTACTGCCTCCGCCAAGTGGCAACAGGCTGTACTGAAACTCATAAGCTTAGGTGAGAAACCTCACACTGCTTGTGAGTTGTGAACAGCTGTGAAAGAGCAGACAGATTTGTGGCTGAGACAGCTGAACCTACATCCAGGCATGGTCGTGTGTGACAATGGCCGTAACCTGGTGGCGGCTCTGAGGCGGGGCGAGATCACACACATACCATGCCTGGCTCATGTGCTTAACCTCGTGGTTCAGCGGTTTCTTAAATCGTACCCCCAGTTGCCAGATCTGCTCGTCAAAGTACGCCGCCTGTCAGCTCATTTTCGCAAGTCGGCTACAGCTTCCGCCGCCCTTGCTGTGTTGCAGCAACGTTTGCAGCTTCCGGCACTTACTGGTGTGTGATGTCCACACACATTGGAACTCTACCCTCCACATGTTGCAAAGGATTTGTGAGCAGAAGAGAGCAGTTGTGGAGTACCAGCTGCAACAAGGCCGTCGATATTCAGGTCAGACTCCACACATAAGAACTAAGGAGTGGACCTGCATGTCTGACATATGTACCATCTTGACAAACTTTGAGAAGTCCACAAAGATGGTGAGTGGCGATGACGCCATCATTAGCGTCAGCATTCCACTTGTCTGTCTTTGCAATGCTCTCTGCAGAGAATTAAAGAGGAGGCATTGCAGCCAGAGTATGATGAGATGGATCAAGAAGCCATAGCGGTCGATTAGACACAGCCCAGCCTCATCTCATCCCAACGTGCATTTGGGGACAATGAGGGAGAGGAGGAGGAGGAAGAACAGGAGCTTGTATCATGCGCTGTAGACGGTAGTACCTGTACAAATGTCATACCGTCGGTTCAGCGGCGTGGATGGCCTGAGGACAGGGGGGAGGAGGAGGAGAAGAGCATGGTCAGTCATCATCTTGGTGAGGACACGGAAGTCTTGCCCGTTTCCAGTCTGGCACGCATGGCTGACTTTATGTTAAACTGCCTTAACCGTCACCCTCGCGTTGTCAAAATGTTGGGCGACAGTCAATACTGGTTGGTGACACTTTTAGACCACCGCTACAAGGAGAACTTTCACTCTCTTATTCCTAAGGTCTACAAAAATGGGCAGTACCAGAAGGCCCTTGCTACAGAACTGTTAAAAAAATTCCCATCTGAACACGCTAGTGGCAGAGGTCACAGTTCGTTGCCTAACCAAGGCATTCATGCGAGAGAGACGCAACTCCAATCCAGCAGAGGCAGGGGAACACTGTAAATGTTCTGGGACAGTTTTCTCCGACCCCGCCTTCGGACAGACCCTGAGGTGTGGGGTACCCTCACAAGTAGTGAAAAGTTTCAAAAGATGGTGGGGGAGTACCTTGCCGACCGTACTAGCGTCCTCCGTGATTCCTCTGTGCATTTTAATTATTGGGTATCCAAGCTGGACACTTGGAATGAACTCGCTCTGTACGCCTTGGAGGTCCTGGCCTGCCCTGCCGCTTATGTGTTATCGGAGCATGGTTTTAGTGCCGCTGTGGGAATTATAACTGATAAGCGCACTCGCCTGTCAACTGACAATGCTGACAAGCTGACCCTTATCAAAATGAACAAGGGCTGGATTGGGCAAGACTTCTCATCACCACCAAATGACTGCAGAGTAACATAAAGTCAAATCCACTGAGGTGTATTCACATGCACCGCTTCACACCCACACATGGGTATACGCTTCTTCATTTCGGCTGTTTTATGTTCTTCTCCTTATCCTCAGCCTCCACCACCACTATACCACCAGGGTGACTGTGGTCCATGTTGCCATTATTGAAAGTTCCTCCGTCCTTATTTTTGTCAGATTTTGCTTGGAAGGCATAAGCAAAGACTGTGGGGTACCCACTCCCCGATAATGGGAATAATATTTTTAAGATGCTGTACTGTATGGTAAGAGGCATTAAAACCGTCTTGTTAAGCTACTGCGACCTCCACCACTTTTCCAAGGGGCATTAAAACCGTCTTGTTAAGCTACTGCGACATCCACGTCTCTTCCGAGGGGCATTAAAAGCGTCTTTTTAAGCTACTGGGACCTCCACGTCTCTTCCAAGTGGCATTAAAACCGTCTTATTAAGCTACTGTGACCTCCACCACTTTTCCAAGGGGCAATAAAACCATCTTGTTAAGCTACTGCGACCTCTAAGTCTCTTCCGAGGGGCATTAAAAGCGTCTTGTTAAACCACTCTGAACTCTACAGCTCTTCCAAGCTCTTCCAAGGGGCTTGAAATGTTGTTTTTAATTACCTCTAACCTCCACGACTCTTCGAACAGGCATTGGATTTCCTCCTAATTTTTGGCTGCTTTTGCTTGGAAGGCATAAGCAAAGACTATGGGAGACCCACTCCCCAATAATGGGAATAATGTTTGTAATATGCAGTACTGCATGGCTCTTGTAAGGGGCATTGCAAGTTCCTCCGTCCTAATTTTTGCCAGCTTTCGCTTCGAAGGCATAAGCAAAGACTATGGGAGATCCACTCCCCAATAATGAGAATAATGTTTGTAATTTGCTGTACTGCATGGCTCTTGAAGGGGCATTACAAGTTTCTCCGTCCTAATTTTTGTCAGCTTTTGCTTGGAAGGCATAAGCAAAAACTATGGGAGACCCACTCCCCAATAATGGGAATAATGTTTTTAAGATGCTGTACTGTATGGCTCTTGTAAAAGGCATTGAAAACGTCTTGTTAAGCTACTGTGACCTCCACCACTTTTCCAAGGGGCATTCAAACCGTCTTGTTAAGCTACTGTGACCTCCACCTCTTTTCCAAGGGGCATTAAAACCGTCTTGTTAAGCTACTGCGACCTCCACGTCTCTTCCGAGGGGCATTAAAACCGTCTTGTTAAGCTACTGTGACCTCCACCACTTTTCCAAGGGGCATTAAAACCGTCTTTTTAAGCTACTGCGACCTCCACGTCTCTTCCGAGGGGCATTAAAACCGTCTTGTTAAGCTACTGTGACCTCCACTACTTTTCCAAGGGGCATTAAAACCGTCTTGTTAAGCTACTGTGACCTCCACCATTTTTCCAAGGGGCATTCAAACCGTCTTGTTAAGCTACTGTGACCTCCACCACTTTTCCAAGGGGCATTAAAACCGTCTTGTTAAGCTACTGCGACCTCCACCATTTTTCCAAGGGGCATTAAAACCGTCTTGTTAAGCTGCTGTGACCTCCACATCTCTTCCGAGGGGCATTTAAACCATCTTGTTAAGCTACTGTGACCTCCACCACTTTTCCAAGGGGCATTCAAACTGTCTTGTTAAGCTACTGCGACCTGCACCACTTTTCCAAGGGGCATTCAAACCGTCTTGTTAAGCTACTGTGACCTCCACCACTCTTCCAAGGGGCATTCAAACCGTCTTGTTAAGCTACTGTGACCTCCACCACTTATCCAAGGGGCATTAAAACCATCTTGTTAAGCTATTGGGACCTCCACGTCTCTTCCAAGGGGCATTAAAACCATCTTATTAAGCTACTGTGACCTCCACCACTTTTCCAAGGGGCATTAAAACCGTTTTGTTAAGCTACTGCGACCTCTACGTCTCTTCTGAAGGGCATTAAAAGCATCTTGTTAAACCACTCTGAACTCCTCAGCTCTTCCAAGGGGCATTGAAATGATGTTTTTAATTACCTCTAACCTCCACGACTCTTTCGAAGAGGCATTGGATTTCCTCCTAATTTTTGACAGCTTTTGCTTCGAAGGCATAAGCAAAGACTATGGGAGACCCACTCCCCAATAATGGGAATAATGTTTGTAATATGCTGTACTGCATGGCTCTTGTAAGGGGCATTGCAAGTTCCTCCATCCTAATTTTTGGCAGCTTTTGCTTCGAAGGCATAAGCAAAGACTATGGGAGACCCACTCCCCAATAATGGGAATAATGTTTGTAATATGCTGTACTGCATGGCTCTTGTAAGGGGCATTGCAAGTTTCTCCGTCCTAATATTTGGCAGCTTTTGCTTGGAAGGCATAAGCAAAGACTATGGGAGACCCGTTCCCCAATAATGGGAATAATGTTTTTAAGATACTGTACTGTATGGGTCTTGTAAGGGGCATTCAAACCGTCTTGTTAAGCTACTGCAAACTCCACGTCTCTTCCGAGGGGCATTAAAAGCATCTTGTTAAGCTACTAGGACCTCCACGTCTCTTCCAAGGGGCATTAAAACCGTCTTATTAAGCTACTGTGACCTCCACCACTTTTCCAAGGGGCATTAAAACTGTCTTGTTAAGCTACTGAGACCTCTACGTCTCTTCCGAGGGGCATTAAAAGCATCTTGTTAAACTACTCTGATCTCCAGAGCTCTTCCAAGCTCTTCCAAGGGGCATTGAAATGGTATTTTTAATTACCTCTAACCCCCACGACTCTTCGAACAGGCATTGGATTTCCTCCTAATTTTTGGCAGCTTTTGCTTGGAAGGCATAAGCAAAGACTATGGGAGACCCACTCCCCAATAATGGGAATAATGTTTGTAATATGCTGTACTGCATGGCTCTTGTAAGGGGCATTGCAAGTTCCTCCGTCCTAATTTTTGGCAGCTTTTGCTTCGAAGGCATAAGCAAAGACTATGGGAGATCCACTCCCCAATAATGGGAATAATGTTTGCAATTTGCTGTACTGCATGGCTCTTGTAAGGGGCATTGCAAGTTTCTCCATCCTAATTTTTGGCAGCTTTTGCTTGGAAGGCATAAGCAAAGACTATGGGAGACCCACTCCCCTATAATGGGAGTAATGTTTTTAAGATGCTGTACTATATGGCTCTTGTAAGGGGCATTAAAACCATCTTGTTAAGCTACTGCGACTTCCACCACTTTTCCAAGGGGCATTCAAACCGTCTTGTTAAGCTACTGTGACCTCCACCATTTTTCCAAGGGGCATTAAAACCGTCTTGTTAAGCTACTGCGACCTCCACGTCTCTTCGGAGGGGCATTAAAACCGTCTTGCTAAGCTACTGTGACCTCCACCATTTTTCCAAGGGGCATTAAAACCGTCTTGTTAAGCTACTGCGACCTCAACGTCTCTTCCGAGGGGCATTAAAACCATCTTGTTAAGCTACTGTGACCTCCACCACTTTTCCAAGGGGCATTCAAACCGTCTTGTTAAGCTACTGTGACCTCCACCACTTTTCCAAGGGGCATTAAAACTGTCTTGTTAAGCTACTGCGACCTCCACGTCTCTTCCGAGGGGCATTAAAACCGTCTTGTTAAGCTACTGTGACCTCCACCATTTTTCCAAGGGGCATTAAAACTGTCTTTTTAAGCTACTGTGACCTCCACCATTTTTCCAAGGGGCATTCAAACCGTCTTGTTAAGCTACTGTGACCTCCACCACTTTTCCAAGGGGCATTCAAACCGTCTTGTTAAGCAGCTGCAACCTCCACATCTCTTCCGAGGGGCATTAAAGCCGTCTTGTTAAGCTACTGTGACCTCCACCACTTTTCCAAGGGGCATTCAAACTGTCTGGTTAAGCTACTGCGACCTCCACCACTTTTCCAAGGGGCATTCAAACCGTCTTGTTAAACTACTGTGACCTCCACCACTTTTCCAAGGGGCATTCAAACCGTCTTGTTAAGCTACTGTGACCTCCACCACTTTTCCAAGGGGCATTAAAACCGTCTTGTTAAGCTACTGCGACCTCCACGTCTCTTCTGAGGGGCATTAAAAGCGTCTTGTTAAACCACTCTGAACTCCACAGCTCTTCCAAGGGGCATTGAAATGTTGTTTTTAAATACCTCTAACCTCCACGACACTTCGAACAGGCATTGGATTTCCTCCTAATTTTTGGCAGCTTTTGCTTGGAAGGCATAAGCAAAGACTATGGGAGACCCACTCCCCAATAATAGGAATAATGTTTGTAATATGCTGTATTGCATGGCTCTTGTAAGGAGCAATGCAAGTTCCTCCGTCCTAATTTTTGGCAGCTTTTGCTTTGAAGGCATAAGCAAAGACTATGGGAGACCCACTGCCCAATAATAGGAATAATGTTTGTATTTTGCTGTACTGCATGGCTCTTGTAAGGGGCATTGCATGTTTCTCCGTTCTAATTTTTGGCAGCTTTTGCTTGGAAGGCATAAGCAAAGACTATGGAAGACCCACTCCCCAATAATGGGAATAATGTTTTTAAGATGCTGTACTGTATGGCTCTTGTAAGGGGCATTAAAACCGTCTTGTTAAGCTACTGCGACCTCCACCACTTTTCCAAGGGGCATTCAAACCGTCTTGTTAAGCTACTGTGACCTCCACCACTTTTCCAAGGGGCATTAAAACTGTCTTGTTAAGCTACTGCGACCTCCACGTCTCTTCCAAGGGGCATTAAAACCATCTTATTAAGCTACTGTGACCTCCACCACTTTTCCAAGGGGCATTAAGCCCGTCTAGTTAAGCTACTGCGACCTCAACGTCTCTTCCGAGGGGCATTAAAACTGTCTTGTTAAGCTACTGTGACCTCCACCACTTTTCCAAGGGGCATTAAAACCGTCTTGTTAAGCTGCTGCGACCTCCATGTCTCTTCCGAGGGGCATTAAAACTGTCCCGTTAAGCTTCTATGACCTCCACCACTTTTCCAAGGGGCATTTAAACCGTCTTGTTAAGCTACTACGACCTCAACGTCTCTTCCGAGGGGCATTAAAACCGTCTTGTTAAGCTACTGTGACCTCCACCACTTTTCCAAGGGGCATTCAAACCGTCTTGTTAAGCTACTGCGACCTCCACGTCTCTTCCGAGGAGCATTAAAACCGTCTTGTTAAACTACTGTGACCTCCACCACTTTTCCAAGGGGCATTCAAACCGTCTTGTTAAGCTACTGTGACCTCCACCACTTTTCCAAGGGGCATTAAAACCATCTTGTTAAGCTACTGGGACCTCCTCGTCTCTTCCAAGGGGCATTATAACCGTCTTATTAAGCTACTGTGACCTCCACCACTTTTCCAAGGGGCATTAAAACCGTCTTGTTAAGCTACTGCGACCTCTACGTCTCTTCCGAGGGGCATTAAAAGCGTCTTGTTAAACCACTCTGAACTCCACAGCTCTTCCAAGGGGCATTGAAATGTTGTTTTTAATTACCTCTAACCTCCACGACTCTTCAAACAGGCATGGGATTTCCTCCTAATTTTTGGCAGTTTATGGGAGACCCACTCCCCAATAATAGGAATAATGTTTGTAATTTGCTGTACTGCACGGCTCTTGTAAGGGGCATTGCAAGTTTCTCCGTTCTAATTTTTGGCAGCTCTTGCTTGGAAGGCATAAGCAAAGACTATGGAAGACCCACTCCCCAATAATGGGAATAATGTTTTTAAGATGCTGTACTGTATGGCTCTTGTAAGGGGCATTCAAACCGTCTTGTTAAGCTACTGTGACCTCGACCACTTTTCCAAGGGGCATTAAAACTGTCTTGTTAAGCTTCTGCGACCTCCACGTCTCTTCCAAGGGGCATTAAAACCGTCTTATTAAGCTACTGTGACCTCCACCACTTTTCCAAGGGGTATTAAAACCATCTAGTTAAGCTACTGCGACCTCCACGTCTCTTCCGAGGGGCATTAAAACTGTCTTGTTAAGCTACTGTGACCTCCACCACTTTTCCAAGGGGCATTAAAACCGTCTTGTTAAGCTACTGTGACCTCCACGTCTTTTCCGAGGGGCATTAAAACTGTCCTGTTAAGCTACTGTGACCTCCACCACTTTTTCAAGGGGCATTAAAACCGTCTTTTTATGCTACTGCGACCTCAACGTCTCTTCCGAGGGGCATTAAAACTGTCTTGTTAAGCTACTGTGACCTCCACCACTTTTCCAAGGGCCATTCAAACTGTCTTGTTAAGCTACTGCGACCTCCACGTCTCTTCCGAGGGGCATTAAAACTGTCTTGTTAAGCTACTGTGACCTCCACCACTTTTCCAAGGGGCATTCAAACTGTCTTGTTAAGCTACTGCGACGTCCACCACTTTTCCAAGGGGCATTCAAACCGTCTTGTTAAGCTACTGTGACCTCCATCACTTTTCCAAGGGGCATTCAAACTGTCTTGTTAAGCTACTGTGACCTCCACCACTTTTCCAAGAGGCATTCAAACCGTCTGGTTAAGCCACTGCGACCTCCACGTCTCTTCCAAGGAGCATTAAAACCGTCTTGTTAAACTACCGTGACCTCCACCCCTTTTCCAAGGTGCATTCAAACAGTCTTGTTAAGTCACTGCGACCTCCACGTTTCTTCCGAGGAGCATTAAAACCATCTTGTTAAACTACTGTGACGTCCACCACTTTCCCAAGGGGCATTCAAACCGTCTTGTTAAGCTACTGTGACCTCCACCATTTTTCCAAGGGGCATTAAAACCATCTTGTTAAGCTACTGCGACCTCCACGTCTCTTCCGAGGGGCATTAAAAGCGTCTTGTTAAACCACTCTGAACCCAACAGCTCTTCCAAGGGGCATTGAAATGTTGTTTTTAATTATCTCTAACCTCCACGACTCTTCGAACGGGCATTGCATTTCCTCCTAATTTTTGGCAGCTTTTGCTTGGAAGGCATAAGCAATGACTATGGGAGACCCACTCCCCAATAATGGGAATAATGTTTGTAATTTGCTGTACTGCATGGCTCTTGTAAGGGGCATTGCAAGTTTCTCCGTTCTAATTTTTGGCAGCTTTTGCTTGGAAGGCATAAGCAAAGACTATGGGAGACCCACTCCCCAATAATGGGAATAATGCTTTTAAGATGCTGTACTGTATGGCTCTTGTAAGGGGCATTAAAACCGTCCTGTTAAGCTACTGTGACCTCCACCACTTTTCCAAGGGGCATTAAAACCGTCTTGTTATGCTACTGTGACCTCCACCACTTTTCCAAGGGGCATTAAAACTATCTTGTTAAGCTACTGCGACCTCCACGTCTCTTCCGAGGCGCATTAAAACCATCTTATTAAGCTACTGTGACCTCCACCACTTTTCCAAGGGGCATTAAAACTGTCTAGTTAAGCTACTGCGACCTCCACGTCTCTTCCGAGGGGCATTAAAACTGTCTTGTTAAGCTACTGTGACCTCCACCACTTTTCCAAGGGGCATTAAAACCGTTTTGTTAAGCTACTGCGACCTCCACCATTTTTACAAGGCTCATTCAAACCGTCTTGTTAAGCTACTCTGACCTCCACCACTTTTCCAAGGGGCATTAAAACCGTCTTGTTAAGCTACTGCGACCTCAACGTCTCTTCCGTGGGGCATTAAAACCGTCTTGTTAAGCTACTGTGACCTCCACCACTTTTCCAAGGGGCATTCAAATCGTCTTGTTAAGCTAGTGCGACCTCTACAACTTCTCCAAGGGGCATTCAAACCGTCTTGTTATGCTACTGTGACCTCCACCACTTTTCCAAGGGGCATTCAAACCGTTTTGTTAAGCTACTGTGACCTCCACCACTTTTCCAAGGGGCATTCAAACCGTCTTGTTAAGTCACTGCGACCTCCACGTCTCTTCCGAGGAGCATTAAAACCGTCTTGTTAAGCTACTGTGACCTCCACCACTTTTCCAAGGGGCATTAAAACCATCTTGTTAAGCTACTGCGACCTCCATGTCTCTTCCGAGGGGCATTAAAAGCGTCTTGTTAAACCACTCTGAACCCAACAGCTCTTCCAAGGGGCATTGAAATGTTGTTTTTAATTAACTCTAACCTCCACGACTCTTCGAACGGGCATTGCATTTCCTCCTAATTTTTGGCAGCTTTTTCTTGGAAGGCATAAGCAAAGACTATGGGAGACCCACCCCCAATAATGGGAATAATGTTTGTAATATGCTGTACTGCATGGCTCTTGTAAGGGGCATTGCAAGTTCCTCAGTCCTAATTTTTGGCAGCTTTTGCTTGGAAGGCATAAGTAAAGACTATGGGCGACCCACTCCCCAATAATGGGAATAATGTTTGTAATATCCTGTACTGCATGGCTCTTGTAAGGGGCGTTGCAAGTTCCTCTGTCCTAATTTTTGTCAGCTTTTGCTTGGAAGGCATAAGCAAAGATTATGGGAGACCCACTCCCCAATAATGAGAATAATGTTTTTAAGATGCTGTACTGTATGGCTCTTGTAAGGGGCATTCAAACCATCTTGTTAAGCTACTGTGACCTCCCTCATTTTTCCAAGGAGCATTAAAACCGTCTTGTTAAGCTACTGCGACCTCCACCATTCTTCCAACGGGCATTGCATTTCCTCCTAATTTTAGTCAGCTTTTGCTTTTCAATGCATAGGCGAACACTAACGGAGACCCACTCCCCAATAATGGGTAGAATGTTTCTAGTACGCTGTAATCCACGTCTGTTTCAAGGGGCATTGCACTTCCTCATAATTTTTGGAAAGCCTTCCATTCACTGCTTAGGCCAATAGTGCACAGGAGACGCAGTTGCTCTAAATGGAAAAAATGGTTTAGTTAAGGCCCTCTGACTTCCATGTCACTTCCAAGGGGCCATTGGAGTGCCTCTAAATTTTTAGTAGGCATTGCACTCACTGTATGCCCTATAACTGTGTAGCCGAACCACTCCTTTTGGTACAGAAACATATCGTACAAGACATGTGTGGTTGACTGGCCTGATATTGATGTGAATGGTGCCTGTTCCTCCCTCCTGCTCTTTCTCCTTTGCCACCATCTCATCCATGATTTATCACCTGAAGCTTTGTTTTAATGGGAGTCATAGAACTGGGATAGCAGCAGGAAGACATCCGGCAATCCTCGGAGGAGGTAGGATATGCGCCAAAACGCTGACCAACTCAGGCCTAGCCGCTACTACATACATGCTCTTGCATTCCAAGAAAACAAAGCAGATGCTAACTTCTATAATCATCATCATGCTCCTCACCTTGGCACTCTCAACTCCCTTGATGGAGAAGCCAGGGCCCACCGGAGGAGTCTGGTTCTCTGGTGGGCTCGTCCAGTGCTGCCCTAAAGCAGGCCAGGCTAAGAAAAGTGTGTGGGAAGGTGACAGGAGAAATAGGGGCAGCTGGGGACCGTTTATGGACACCTGGCCGCCCCCAGGTGGCTAGGGACCATGTGTGGACACCCGGCCGCTGGGCGGCTGGAGACTGAGTATGGATGCCAGGCCGCCGAAGCAGCCATGCGGTAGTGGCCAGCTTCGGTCTACTCCAAACTAAAAGGCCCCATTTCAAGTGCAAGCTAGCAGTATGGCATTGCAGCCTTGGGGGTTAGTGGGTGGCAGGCTGTACACTTACACTTGCATTAAAAGAAAACAAAGCAGATGCTAACTTCTATCATCATCATCATGCTCCTCACCTTGGCACTCTCAACTCCCCTGATGGAGAAGTCAGGGCCCACCGGAGGAGTCTGGTTCTCTGGTGGGCTTGTCCAATGTTGCCCTAAAGCAGACCAGGCTAAGAAAAGTGTGTGGGAAGGTGACAGGAGAAATAGGGGTGGCTGGGCACCGTTTATGGACACCCAGCCGCCCCCAGGTGGCTGGGGACCATGTGTGGACACCCGGCTGCGGGGCGGCTGGGGACCGAGTATGGACTCCCAGCCGCCCCCTGGCGGCTGGGGACTGAGTATGGATACCTCACTGCCGAAGCAGCCATGAGATAGTGGCCAGCTTCGGCCTCCTTTAAACTAAAAGGCCCCATTTCAAGTGAAAGCTAGCAGCATGGTATTGCAGCCTGGAGGTGCGTGGGTGGTTGGCTGCATTTTTGCGCTTGCATTGCAAGGAATGGGGGAGGTACAATTGAACACTGCCCTGGGACAAGGACTTGCACGGGGTAGTTACAAGTCTGCATCTTCGGACGCGCCAAGTATCACTTCTGATGGGCACACTTTTAGGTAGTGACCTGGGTGTGAGAGATGCTTCCAGGGGTCTTCCTCATTCTGTTCCCATGTCTCCATGTCTTTTTAGCACTGTATACATGTGTCACACAGCACATGGCCAGATAAGGTTGTAAAATGTTAAAATGACATTTCCCGGTGAATGCATTTGTCACGGTTGAAAGCAATACAAAAGTGCAAAAACGCATGAAAAATGCTACTTGTGAACATAGCCCAAGGTGTGGAGGAGTAGTCTTGTTTTTGGTTATTTATTTTACCTTATACACAAGTCTTCACCCTGGAAAGGAAATTCCTTAACATATTTCACAGGAAAGCAGTTTCAGTTTCGTTTTTGAACGTTTTATTGTGAGCCCGTAAAAGTGGCTTAATACCTCTGACCACGTTGTAGACCGCAGTGACCTGGGGGTCAGAAATTCTTCCTGGGGCGATCCCCATGCTGTCCCCATGTCATTTGAACACTGTCACTATCGTTTTAGGCACTTGTTAGGCTATTAGAAGACTGCCGGGGGTGCCGCCGCAAAATGCTCGGGTCTCCCATAGACTAACATTGGGCTCGTTGCTCGGGTCGAGCACCCGAGTATCACGGCGAGCTCGGCCCGAGCTTCGAGCACCCAAGCATTTTAGTGCTCGCTCAACACTACATACTACCCTCAGCCTCACCACTAGTCCAGCAAAGCAAGAAATGCTGCTGCTAGATGCAGAATAATTGTAGTTGTGTGAACATGAAGAACATGTTAATATGAGAGGTCATGGAGAACAAAAGCCGATATTAGCAGTGAAGCTGGGTCTCAGAACGTGACAACCTATTACAAATATTACATTATTCATAAGCTGTTTGCAATGATACAAAGGCCATGTACAAAGAGTAATGACCTAAGAGAGAGATTAACACAGCTGGGCCATTGCCTGTCTACAAAGAATTTATTAGCGGTAGGTGGTAATGGCTGATTGAATAACAAGATAATAGATGCCTGTAAGGGATGCTGGGCAGTGACATCCATCACCCATAGGCTCCCAAGCAAAAAAAAGTATATATTTGATCCTGCGGGAAGGAATAGTTTAGTCTACTATGCTGTTCCATACCTTTTTGCAGTATAGTGATGTATACTAGACAGATAAAGGCCAAATGGACACTATTTTGATCTTTACCTGGCAATGGAGTCCAATGGACATGTTTAACATACACATGGAGAGTTTTCTTGGAGAACACTTTTTGTGCTCAGCATGTGCTATGTGGGTGGATGGTGTATGTGTACTTTTATCAGGTCTATATTTGCATTACTAAGGTTCTCTCTATCTTTGTTAAACTTTTTACAGAACTCATCCGCATTACAATGACAGACAACAAAAATTGATTTTTTTTTTTCGATCGTAAAGAGCAGGGAATATAAACAGCAAGGGGTTCATTTTCTTTATTCTTGTCCTGTAGATTACCATAGTGACCCAAGGACTTGTTGGCATTACCATGGGACTGTTCTCTACAGTTTATTAATATTCAGTTGTGAAAGGTTCAGTGTGTGAAGTCCTGCTTCTGTGTAGCACCTCTCTTTGTTGAGAGTGACATGTCTGACATGCCAGTGTAATGCAATGCTCCTCTGGGAAATTAAATATGCAAATTGTCTCTTCAGAAAGGAAGACTTGAATTCTAGTGCCACCTATAGGAAGTAGCAATCCTAAAAATCAATAGCAATCCTTAAACGAGCCTTGTCACATGACTTAGGATAAATACCAAACCAGAATCTCAATTTGCAGACACTGTGTTTTGGGGTGTTTGCCTAAAACACGTACACTTGCACTTTACTAAACTAAGGGTTCAAGATGAAAGGATGTTACCCCCCCTTGATAATGGTCACAGTAATGTAGGTGTATAGTTGCTCTATTTTTGATTTATTGTGTTCTTCCTAGTGCGCCACAACTATCATTTGTTTGGATATTTTTTTCTGGGTTTGGTACAGTTGTGCTCAAAATTTGACATACCCCGGCAGAATTTTTTCCTTTCTTGGCCTTGTTTCAGAGAACATGAATGATAACAAAAAAACGTTTTCTCCACTCATGGTTATTGGTTGGGTGAAGCCTTTTATTGTCAAACTACTGTGTTTTCTCTTTTTAAATCGCAGTGACAACCAAAAACACCCAAAAGACCCTGATCAAAAGTTCACATACCCTGGTGACTTTGGCCTGATAACATGCACAGAATTTGACCCAAATGGGTTTGAATGGCTACTAAAGGTAACATCCTCACCTGTGACCTGTTTGCTTGTAATCAGTGTGTGTGCATAAAAGCTGAGTGAGTTTCTGGAATCCAGACAGACTCTTGCATCTTTCATCCAGCCACTGATGTTTCTGGATTGTGAGTTATGGGGAAAGCAAGAGAATTGTCAACGGACCTACGGGAAAAGGTAGTTGAACTGTATAAAACAGGAAAGGGATACAAAAAAATATCCAAGGAATAGATAATGCCAGTCAGCAGTGTTCAAGCTGTGATTAACAAATGGAAAATCAGGGGCTCTGTAAAAACCAAACCACGGTAAGGTAGACCAACAAAGATTTAGGCCACAACTGCCAGGAAAATTGTTTGGGATGCAAAGAAAAACCCACAAATAACATCAGCTGAAATTCAGGACTCTCTGAAAACTAGCGGTGTAGCTGTTTCAAGATGCACAATAAGGAGGCTCTTGAAGAAAAATGTGCTGCATGGTCGAGTCGCCAGAAGAAAGCCATTGCTGCGCAAATGCCACAAAGCATGTTGCCTACAATACGCCATACAGCACAGAGACAAGCCTAAAAACTTTTGGAACAAGGTAATTTGGAGTGATGAGACCAAAATTCAACTTTTTGGCCACAACCATAAACATTACATTTGGAGAGAGGTCAACAAGGCCTATGATAAAAGGAACACCATTCCTACAGAAAAGCATGTAGGTGAATCGCTGAGGTTTTGCGGATGTGTGAGCTACAAAGGCACAGGAAAGTTGGTAACAGTTGAAGGAAAGATGAATGCAGCATGTTATCAGCAAATACTGGAGGCAAATTTGCACTCATCAGCCCGGAAGCTGCGCATGGGATGTACTTGGATGCTCCAACATGACAATGATCCAAAACACAAGGCCAAGTCGACCTGTCATTGGCTACAGCAGAACAAAGTGAAGTTTCTGGAGTGGCTATCTGAGTCTCCTGACCTCAATATCATTGAGCCACTCTGGGGAGATCTCAAGCGCGCAGTACATGCTAGACAGCCCAGGAATTTACAGGAACTGGAGGCTTTTTGCCAAGAAGAATGGGCAGCTTTACCATCTGAGAAAATAAAGAACCTCATCCACAACTACCACAAAAGACTTCAAGTTGTCATTGATGTTAGAGGGGGCAATACACTGTATTAAGAACTGGGGTATGTGAACTTCTGATCAGGGTCATTTGGATGTTTTTGGTTGTCATTAAGATTTAAAAAGAGAAAACACCGTAGTTTGACAATAAATGGCTTCAGCCAACCAATAACCATGAGTGGAGAAAAAGTTTTTTGTTATCATTCATGTTCTCTGAAACAAGGCCAAGAAAGGAAAAATTCTGCTGGGGTATATACAGTTATATGAAAAAGTTTGGGCACCCCTATTAATCTTAAGCTTAATGTTTTATAAAAATTGGTGTTTTTGCAACAGCTATTTCAGTTTGATATATGTAATAACTGTTGGACACAGTAATGTTTCTGCCTTGAAATGAGGTTTATTGTACTAACAGAAAATGTGCAACCTGCATTCAAACAAAATTTGACAGGTGCATAAGTATGGGCACCCTTATCACTTTCTTGTTTTAAATACTCCTACCTACTTTTTACTGACTTACTAAAGCCTTTTTTTGGTTTTGTAACCTCATTGAGCTTTGAACTTCATAGCCAGGTGTATGCAATCATGAGAAAAGCTACTTAAAGTGGCCTCTTGCAAGTTGTTCTCCTGTTTGAATCTCCTCTGAAGAGTGGCATCATGGGCTCCTCAAAACAACTGTCAAATTATCTGAAAACAAAGATTATTCAACATAGTTGTTCAGGGGAAGGATACAAAAAGCTGTCTCAGAGATTTAACCTGTCAGTTTCCACTGTGAGGAACATAGTAAGGAAATGGAAGAACACAGGGACAGTTCTTGTTAAGGCCAGAAGTGGCAGGCCAAGAAAAACATCAGAAAGGCAGAGAAGAAGAATGGCGAGATCAGTTAAGGACAATCATCAGACCACCTCCAGAGAGCTGCAGCATCAACTTGCTGCAGATGGTGTCACTGTGCATCGGTCAACTATACAACGCACTTTGCACAAGGAGAAGCTGTATGGGAGAGTGATGCGAAAGAAGCCGTTTCTGCAAGCACGCCACAAACAGAGTCGGCTGAGGTATGCAAAAGCACATTTGGAGAAGCCAATTCCTTTTTGGAAGAAGGTCCTGTGGACTGATGAACCAAGATTGAGTTGTTTGGTCATACAAAAAGGCGTTATGCATGGCGGCAAAAAAACACAGCATTCCAAGAAAAACACTTGCTACCCACAGTAAAATTTGGTGGAGCTTCCATCATGCTTTGGGGCTGTGTGGCCAATGCCGGCACCGGGAATCTTGTTAAAGTTGAGGGACCCATGGATTCCACTCAGTATCAGCAGATTCTTGACAATAATGTTCAAGAATCAGTGACAAAGTTGAAGTTACGCAGGGGATGGATCTTTCAGCAAGACAATGATCCAAAACACAGCTCCAAATCTACTCAGGCATTCATGCAGAGGAACAATTACAATGTTCTGGAATGAACATCCCAGTCCCCAGACCTGAATATCATTGAACATCTGTGGGATCATTTGAAGAGGGCTGTCCATGCTCGGCGACCATCAAACTTAAATGAACTGGAATTGTTTTGTAAAGAGGAATGGTCAAAAATACCTTCATCCAGGATCCAGGAACTCATTAAAAGCTACAGGAAGCGACTAGAGGCTGTTATTTTTGCAAAAGGAGGATCTACTAAATATTAATGTCACTTTTCTGGTGAGGTGCCCATACTTATGCACCTGTCAAATTTTGTTTGAATGCTGATTGCACATTTTCTGTTAGTACAATAAACCTCATTTCAAGGCAGAAACATTACTGTGTCCAACAGTTATTACATATATCAAACTGAAATAGCTGTTGCAAAGCCACCAATTTTTATAAAACATTAAGCTTAAAATTAATAGGGGTGCCCAAACTTTTTCATATAACTGTAAACTTTTGAGCACAATTGTATATTACCGTATTTTTCAGACTTTAAGACGCACCCCAAATTTTGGGGTGGAATATAGAAAAAAATATATTTTTATAAGATGCGGGGCCGTCTTATAGTCTTAATAGGTACAGTATCTTACCTGGGGAGCGGTGGAGCGAGGGTCACAGGAGGCAGGGTCCTTCAGGAATCCAGTGCTCCAGCAGCGGGGAGTTGCATTGGAGCGGGATTGTAGGGGCCTCAGTTCCCTCCCTCAGGAACCTGGCGGCTGGGGGCCGGCGCCTGGCTGGGGGCTAGGGGCCTGGCTGAGGGCTGGGGGCCTGGCTGAGGCCTGGTGCATGGCTGGGGGCCTTGGGCCTGGCTGGGGGCCAGGCCCTGGGCTTGGCTGAGGGCTGGGGCCAGTGTTTGGCGATTGGGGCCTGCCTGGGGACCAGGACCGGCGGTGGTGATGGCAGCGGCAGCAGCAAAGGAGGAGGAGGTGAGATGCTGTGGGTGTCTGGTTGGGGGCCGCTGCGTGTTGGACTGGATGCGTGCAGTGTCTGGTAGCGGGCCGGTGAGCGGTGCAGGTTTCCGGTGTGCGCTGCCATCTTTCTGAAACTGTGATCTGAAGGAAAATGGCCACCCGAGCGTCAAGTCAGCACATGCGCCACCTCGGGCGGCCATTTTCCTGTGGATCACAGCTTCAGGAACATGGAAACCTGCACCGCTCACTGGCCCCAGACCGCAGCCAGACACCTGCAGCATCTCACCTCCTCCTCCTTTGCTGCCGCCATCGCCGTCACCACCACTGCAGAGTTCTTGAAGGAGGGAGGCCCCGCGATCCTGCTCCACCACCACCGCAAGTACGCAATGTTCGGACCATAAGACGCACCCCCCATTTTCCTCCCAAATTTTGGGGGAAAAAAGTGCATCTTATGGTCCAAAAAATACGGTACATTTCCTTGAGCAGCGGACACAGAAATATAGTGACATTTATAATTGATCTAAAATTTATTTTGTCTCTGCTGCTCTTGTAAATAGACAATTTGTTATAAAAAACTTCTTTAAATACTATTTAACAGTATCTGGACTATGGCATATACCTAGGAGTGGATTTCGTTGGACATACATCTCTGCATATAAATCAATATATGTATTTATGTATTTTTCCATCTATTGTTCATTTGCATATGATCACATGTATTTTGGATACTAGCCCATCTATCCTGCAATTTATCTCTTTTTAATCTTGTTTTTATTATTTTTGTAAGTGTGAATAAAGAGTTACTATTTTACTATCTTATCTACTTGTTGCACGGTAGTGTTTTTCTGTAGGCTATTTTTCAAAAATATGATGACAGATTCCCTTGCCAGAAATCATCTAGAAGTCTAAAGACGCCCTGGTGGCTGGTGTAAAAATTGCAATTTTACATATTTTATTATTTGCATAAAAGATCATGATAGGGGAAAAAATATTGCAACATTTTTTTACCAAGTACATGTGACACAAAAACAAGATGTAAACATTAGATCATTGTCTGATGACACATTCCCTTTAGTATTTCTCTATCTAAGTTTCCTGCTTAGAAAAGACAAAAGTAAAGTTTCACTTTTCTCATTTTCACTTTCTATTACCTGTTCGTTATTCATACCATTTTCACATTATTCAGCGCCTTTATCCAAGACTAAGACACAATGCTATAATAAAATGTAGTCCACTGAATGGAAACCATGGAGCCATGCACAAAGTTGTATAAGGTTCTGAGATGGAGTTGCAGGAGGTTGCAGTGTACCGATTTCTTCATTCATATGATCTCTGCAGCCATTCTCTGACCTCCTGCAGGGCATCATCACTTCAGTATTGCCTGGGCGTTGGTGGCACGTGTCGTGGGAAATTCCAGGGTAAGTAACGCTTCTTTCTCAATTTGAGAAGATTCTCTACTCTTTACTCACTTTTGAAAAATCTCAGAAAAAAAAATCTGAGCACATCATGATAAAGTGGCTAAAGATCTGAAGAAGTACTTTTCTTTTTTTTTTATTTCTCATCCCCATTGTAAAGATATTTCCTTATCAAGTTTATATGATAATTTCCCTTTCAACCAAGAGGGCTTTAACAAAGATTGTTATTTTTTTTTTTTGGGGGGGGGGGGGTTATTTTTCCCCTATATGACATGTTGGCCAATCATAAGAAGGCAGCATCATACAGGAGAAAAAAAGTAAATGCCTCTGGAGAAGGTTAAAACTGGCTTTCTCGCTGTGATCTGGTAAAATTCATATGTCTAACCTGGTCACACTTACATTTCACTGCCTACACAGGAGGACAACACTTTAGATCTTTCCCAGGCATTGGGGAATAATGAATGGATACCTGGGATAGATGCAGAGTGGTATATTTCACATGCTGCTCGTATGCCACAGTTCTTCTCTGTCATGTCATTGGTAATGTGCAGGGAGAGGAGTATGGTCGTGTGCGACAGCGTGTCACATGCACTGCTCTTCATATATCCCAGGTAGCAATCATTCTTCCACAATGCCTGGGATAGATCCAGATCATTGTATATAATGGGACTCAGAACAATTATTCTCCTCTCCCTGTGCTTGTAATGACAGTAAGCCCTGGCATTGAGATCTCAGTATGACCCGGTTAGACATACCAGATCACAGTGAGAAAGCCGGTTCTGACCTTCTCTGGAGGCTCTCCAACAGCTAGGCAACCTTCCACATAGACCTGTCTCTAACAAGAGCTCTAGCTAGGCCATCCCACCCGCAGTCACCTCACAGTCCAATACAATATAAGATTATGCCTCCATGCTACATTTGAGGCCTACAGGGCTACCAAACTTCTACTTCAGTCCCTACTGGCCCACAAGGATTTTCTCAACCTCTCTTCACAACCTGGCTACAGCCCCCGCTAGATGTAAATTCACTACTCTCATACACACTGGTTACCACAGAACTGATTCTTCTCACAGCGAAAAAAGTGAAGAGATTCCAGCTCCTTAAAAATTTTGAGTTTATTAAAAAGAGTTTAGAACATTGAATCCATGTTATGTTCAAAGGCAACATATTTTGAATGTTCTCTTGTGTTCTTTGTCTGAGCTATATGAAAGTAGATCATACAATGCCTATATACAATACTTTAACCAGTGGACGCGTTCATATGGATAGCATGGTAAAGGCGTGTACAGTAAAAACAAATGTAACAAAATACAAAAAAAAAGATAAAATAGAACATACAGGAGAGAGGAGAGAAAAAAGCAAAGGGATTAAAAATGGAACAGAATTTCCACCCACAACTTTCAAGTGGACATTAATATTATAACTGGAGAAGGAGCATGTGGAGTCAGAGCCTGCAATATAAATCAAGTATACAAAATTCTCTCCATTACATCACCAGAGCCTGTGGCCTGATTGCTTTAGCTCCGGCCTGTAATGTTGAAGTTTGTGGATTCAAATACTGAGTAGACTCACAAAAAAAGAAAAAATTACATTTTTGCTATTGCTTGTTATTATTTTTAGTAATTTTATAGGAACAAAAAAAATGACTTTTTTCTTCACCTCTAGAATACAGGAAACATAGAAATACATTGTAATATACAATTTATCTTTATGGACATGTATATTCTGCTTTGGGGTCACTGCCTGCAATACAGGTCAAGATTAGCAAATTGTCCTATCTTTAGCATTGTGGGTTGTAGCTCATAAGACAGAGCTGCAGCCTGTGAACATGGAATCACGGGAGAGTGGTGAATATTATAATTCAATTTATGTACTGATCAGAGAGATGCGGCCCTGCCCCCGAGGAGGAGGACCTATGGAGCAATGAAAGGTGAGTATCAGATGCCGGGACAAAAGCCCTGACGTGCCAGGACGATGAGACTGAGCACTCAAATCGGGACAGTACTGCTGAATCCGGGACGGTTGGGATCAATGACTGTGGGACCAATTCCTCCTTTGGGCCCTAGGCACTCCAGTCCGACACTGGCCATGACTGTATGTAAAGAATCAGTCATGGTTCGCACAATGCCAAGGGTGAAAGTGTATAAAGAAGGGGAGCACTCCTCCACTTTGTATCATTATCACTATGCATGGTACTCAGATACTGTATCTCCTCCATAGGTGAAGTCATGGGCACAAATCATGTGCTTACACGACCACTGATCTGTACATGTACAGTAGTTCACAGGAATGAACTGCTTGCTGTGACATGAATGTAAGGTGCAGACAATAAAAAAATAATTGAACAAACATGCATTACTGCCAAGAAAGCAATTTGTCATAAAAGTTATAGCTTTCCAAAAAACATATTACGTAACCTGGATCAGTGATTATCTAATTTTTTCTACTCTGCTTAGTAATATTATGAAAAATCCTCCCAGAATAACTAAACTCCTACCCATTTTCCACATATTCCTGGGCACGTAGGATCTCTGCCACTCTTGCTGACTTTAAGAACCAACCAGGGAAACAGCAAATATAAAAATGAGAAGCCGCTGCCTTCTCATTACTGCTGATTCGTTGCGCTTGGTTAAACCAAATCACTGGACCTCAAGTATGGCCCAGGCTCTATAAATATTGTACATGTGTGGCACCCCAGGGGTCTGGTTGCCACAGTAATAGAAATATTACGTCTGAGAGCAAGTGGGAGGTTTCCTGGTCAGGAGCCCTTAAGCATGCAACACTTCCTGCCCAGTCCTGGGAGGGGAGGAATCTGCCCTTATAAACTGGATCTAGGGCGGGATTAGGGAGTCAGAGCCTGGAGAGCATCTCCAGACACAGGGAAAGAAACAGCAGGAGCTCTCTAGGAGCAGTAGCTGAAGACCAGGGGCTGGAAGCTAAGCAGAGATATAGCTCGCCCTGGCAGAAGAATCTAGGAACTGGACACAGGAGTCTGAGGCTGTGGGGACTGATATTCATCCAGCAGCAGAAACCAGCCGGCAGGGGATTCCAGGTCCTCTGGCCATAGAAGCCCGGAGGCTCAGTCACAAGGAAGGGACTAGCACCGCCATCCAGGAGCGGAGGCTAACAGAAGGCCCCAAGTCACCAGCCATACGGGTGAGCACCACACGGTATACTCAGGGACGTGGGCTACTTCTACCCGCTTACAGCAAGGTAGCCAGAAAGAGTGCAGATAGACGGGGAGGCCTACAACTCCACCTGGCCAGGGGAACTCCTGTTTGCTCGCAGACTCACCAGGCCCCTTATGTTAGCCAGTACTCCCGGGAGGGTCTGCCTTAATATCACCAGTAAAGACCCTGAACTGCACTGCAAAGACTCTGAGTCGATCCTGCTTCATTGCCGCACCAGCACTACTAGTGCTGGGACTCCCGTGCACTATCACCCTCACCATCAACTACACTGCCCTGGGGCTCCACTCTTCCCATGGGGAGTCACACTACCTCAGCTGCACACACCATCAGCCCCAGCGGTCAGCCTTGCAGCGGCGGTCCGCGCTGACCGCAATCCACGGGTGGCGTAGTCGGACAATTAACCTAAAACCCCCACAAAATACCGCCATCGGCCTGACCACCCTGAGTCACGGGATCGGGTCACCGCCACGGATTCTACAACTCCCAGAGACCCGGCTCCGGGTATCCCACACACGTCCACACTAGGTCCAGGGGGCGAGTCAGCTTTGGCGTAGTCGGCAGGATTTCGTGCCCACAACTACCGGGTACTGCGCGCCTTCAAAAGACTGTCATACCTGCCATGGTGAAGGTTCCCGCCATCCGGAGCCGTCTCCCGCCATCTTCAGTCGGTTCCCGCTATCCGGAGCCGTCTCCCGCCATCTTCAGTCGGTTCCCGCCATCCGCAGCTGTTTTCCCGCCATCCGCAGTCGTTTACCCGCCATCGGACGCGATTTTCGGGACGCCGCGCGGGAAGAAGAGGGGAGTGGATGCTGAAAGCGCGCGAGACTCGAAGCTCCGCCCCACGCACCGACGCTGCGCAAGGTCCTGGAAGGGAGAGAGAGAGACGCTGATGTCACCAGAGCGCGACGCAAGGTCCTCCACCCTGACGATCGTCTGCGGAGCCGCGGCCTATGGAGAAGAAGCAACAGAAGGTAGGCCACACTTAACTAGGGGGAAGGAAGATGACGGACACGGAGCGACCCTCTACCACCAGCGCGGCCGCTGCCGCGGTAATGCCGTTCACCATGCCTTACATCCCCGGAGCGGCCTCAATACTCAGGGGAGTCACATACCCTAAGCGACTTTAAAGAGAGACTGTACAGCCTATTTAAGGTATACCCCCTGACGGAGGGCCAGAAAGTGAGCATATTGATAGGCCAGCTAACCGATGCAGCCCAACGTGAAGTAAAGTCCTGGTCAGTCAGGGACAAGGAGACCGTGAAAGAGATCTTAGCCCGTCTGAGGGACACCTTTGATACCCGCACCTCAGCAGAGATCAAAATGAAATTCTATGGGTGCAAGCAGCGGGCCCAAGACAGTATGAGACTATGCTTTGAATTTGCAAGAGGCCCTGGGAGCCATTAAACAGGCAGACCCTGACAGTGTACGGAATGCAGATGAACTGTTAACTGAGCAATTCATTGAGGGTCTGCTGTCCAATGCCCACCGAACCCAGTTACGTGCAATGGCCTTGCAGAACCCTGGTTTAGACTTTGCAAAGTTCTAGGACAGGGCCATCCGGGTGCTCCGAGAACCGGCAACCCACCGGCGCCCTGCTATAACCTATCATCAAGAGGCGGCGCCCTTGTCTGCAGATCCTGTAGGAGCTGGTGCGCAGGCTTTGGACAACAACCCGGCTACAGACCTGCACCATCAGGTCCAAGAGCTAACTAAAAGCGTAGCTGCGCTAACCAGAACTGTGCAGTCTTTACAGGTCTCTCCTCCAGGAAAGATCCAGCTGGCATCCGGACCGGAGGACGTCCCGTGGCACCGACAGAGGAGGATCCCATCGTCCAGAGGAAGACCCAGCGACAGATACAACGAGGACGGACAACCCATCTGTCGCCGCTGCAATTAACCCGGACATATGGCAAGGTACTGTCATTTAAACGGGCACAACCTGGGGCAGAGGGCCAACCCCCAGGCATAAGATCATCAGGCCCATCGAACTGGCGTGATAAATACTTAGGGGGACTCGGACATAACCCGCTACCCAGATGACGACCTGAGTATCATCGCCAGCAATGGTCAGCCCGTGCCGCAGGTGGGGTTCAAAGAGGTGACCATTAAGGTCGGTAAAGTCGAACTGGCGGCACAAGGACTGATTATTGTGGACATTGACCGTCATGAGAGTCACCCGAGAATAACCTTGGGAACTAACGTGATTGAAAATTGTCTTGCAGAGGTGATTCTCATTTTACAGCAGGTTGCCAAGAACGCCAGTTCCAGCCAGCAGCGTGTTCTCCAAAAAGAGATACGGGCGCTGATGAAACGGCAACAAGTGGAACTATCTGGTGGTGAGATAGGTAGCGTGAGAATGTGTGACCCGTTCCCTATTGCCATGCCCCCGAAAAGTGAGATGATGATCTGGTGGCGGGCAGCTATTGGTCTAAGAGGTAGAGACTACCAAGCCATGGTAGAGCCCGTCTACTCAGACAGTAGACAGTAGGCCCACCATTTTGACAGCACGGGGAGTGGTCGATGTACGCCATGGGAGGGTGCCCGTCCGCATCATAAATATCGGGGAGAGAGAAGTATACCTGCCCCGGTATGCCAGGCTAGCCAAATTGTTCACCATAAACCAAAATTCTGTAAGGGCCGTGGAACCCTTGCCTCCATCTCAACCAGAGGAAGGTAACGGCTCTAAGAAACAAATGGAGGACTGGTGTCAGCAACTGAATTTGGGTACTGACTCCACTTCCTCACACCAAAAACAGGGAGTCTACCGGGTGGTTCAGGAGTACGAAAGAGTCTTTAGTAAACACCCGCTAGACTTCGGGCGAGTAAAGGGGGTAGAACATCACATCCCCACAGGAGACCATCCGCCCATAAAGGAAAGATACCGACCTGTACCCCCTGCACACTATCAGCATGCAAAAGGGATGTTGCGGGACATGAAGGAGGCTGGGGTAATCAGGGACAGCTGTAGCCCCTGGGCAGCTCCACTAGTTCTAGTGAAAAAGAAGGACAACACCATGAGAATGTGTGTAGACTACAGAAAGGTCAACCGTATCACACACAAAGATGCGTACCCGTTACCTAGGATAGAAAAATCTTTAGCTGCATTAAAATCTGCTAACTTCTTCCCCACTTTGGATCTTACTAGTGGGTACTGGCAGGTTCCTGTAGCAGAGGCAGACAAGGAGAAGACTGCATTCACCACCCCGATGGGCCTCAGCGAATTCAACTGTATGCCGTTCGGGCTCTGCAACGCACCAGGAACCTTCCAACAGTTGATGGAATGCTGTCTGGGACACCGGAATTTCGAGACGGTCCTGTTATACCTGGACGATGTCATCGTCTATTCCAAAACCTACGAGGACCATCTGAAACACCTGGCAGAAGTGTTTGACGCCCTGGCAAGCTACGGCCTCAAGGTGAAACCCTCCAAGTGTCACCTGCTGAAACCAAAGGTGCAGTACCTGGGACACGTGGTGAGTGCTGACGGAGTGGCTCCCAACCCCGATAAGATCACCGTGATTAAAGACTGGCCAAGACCCTCCAGCATAAAGGAAGTGCGGCAGTTTCTCGAGTTGGTAGGCTACTACCGAAGATTCATTCCCGGTTTCACCAAAATGGCAGCTCCTGTGCAGGACTTCCTGATAGGCCAATCCAGGAAGGCCAAAAACCTGAAGCCGCCCTTCAGATGGGAAAAGCTGGAAGAAGAGTCCTTCCGCCAGCTGAATATGGCCCTCACGGGGGATGAAATCCTGGCGTACCCTGACTACAGCCAGCCCTTTATCCTCCACACGGACGCGAGCAACATCGGGCTAGGAGCCGTACTGTCCCAGATCCAGCAGGGGAAAGAACGGGTAATTGCTTACACCAGCCGAAAACTACGGCCCACAGAGAGAAACCCTGAGAATTATAGCTCAATCAAGCTAGAGTTCCTGGCAGTGGTGTGGGCAGTGACCGAACGTTTCAAGCATTACCTTGCCTCTTCCAAGTTTACCGTGTACACGGATAACAACCCGTTGACACACCTGGACACTGCAAGACTTGGTGCCCTGGAGCAGAGATGGATGGCCCGCCTGTCCAACTATGAATTCACCGTCAAATACCGGGCGGGACGCTCAAATGCCAACGCGGATGCCCTGTCCAGAATGCCAAACTTACCGGACGTAGGGGAAGATCCAGAAGAACTGGAAGAAGTCGAACTCCCTGCGTTCCACCGTCATGGGATTACCCTGTATTCCCACCGTGTAAGGGACAGGCGCTCTGCCACGTTCAATCCCTTACCCCACTACAGCTGGGCGGAGACACAAGACAGTGATCCCGCAGTCCATCTGGTGAAGGAAATGCTGACACAGGCTGATGCCCATCTTGACCCAGACGCTCCGGAGGAGACCAAGCTACTGTGGAAGGAGAAAAGCAGGCTGTTTCTTTACAAGGAGAAGCGGTGCTGGAGAATGGTCAACTCTAGAACACATGAGCTGACCTGGCAGGTAGTGGTCCCAAGACGAGACGCGGCTATGGTTCTGGAGGCGTACCACGACGGAGCAGGACACTTCGGATGGAAAAAGCTGGAGTTCTTGTTGCGTGAACGGTTCTACTGGGTAGGCATGAGAGGAGCCATCGAGAGGTGGTGCAGAGACTGTGGCCCGTGCAACCTAAGAAGAATGGACCGTGCCAGCCAGTAGAGTCCCCTGCAGCCCATCATCACCAGGCAGCCACTGGAACTGGTAGCCCTGGACCATGTGAAACTGGCTCCAAGCAAATCTGGGTACGTCTACGCCCTCACCATCGTAGATCACTACTCCCAGTTTGGTCCCTGTCAAGGACTTAATGGCCCAAACAGCAGCCATGGCCTTCCAGCTGCACTTCTGCCTTCCACACGGGTACCCGGAGCAAGTGCTGACGGACCAAGGACCAGCCTTCGAAGCGGAGGTCTTCCAGGAGTTCTGCAATCTGTATGGCTGCAGGAAGATAAGAACAACGCCCTATCACCCTCAGACCAACGGACTATGTGAGAAAATGAACCAGGTGGTGATAGACTTGCTAAAAACGTTGCCCCTGGAGGAACGCATTCTGTGGCCTGAAAAACTGCCTGATTTGGTGGACTTGTACAATCACATCCCCGTAGGCTCCACCAACTGTACCCCGGCTTACCTAATGAGAGCAAGACCTGGTAAGCTGCCTATTGACCTGGATATGGGAGTCCTGACACCTGAGGACACCTCGCCAGAGGCCGACTGGGATACAGAATGGCAGCAGCAGTATCAGAAAGTACAGGAAAGCGTCGAGCGAAGTCTGTCTCAAGCAAGAGAAAGGCAAGAGAAGGCTTATAACCAGTATGCTCCCGCTGTTCCCCTGGTACCTGGAGAGCAGGTCTTGAAGAGAAAGAGGGGGCTCCACAAGTTGGACGACCAGTGGGAGAAGGACCCGTACACAGTACTGCCCTCAAGCCATGAGAACCCAAAAGTATGTCTTATCAGTAAGGATGGAGGAGAGACCACAGCCATTGTCTCCAGAGACCACCTGAAAAAGTGTCCCGAGCAGCTGCAAAGCCCTGAAGAAGATCAAGAAAACCCTCAACCCGCAGAGGAAAAGGAAGAAATGATCAGTACCGTACTCGGAGACTTTCGCCGGTCCTGGACTCAAATCAACAACGCAGTCGTGGTACCCGTCATTACCTTTCTCCAGCCAGCCCCTCAAGGACCTACAGAAGAACAGGTAGTATCAGAAGAGCAGCCGGCCCAGGAGGCAGAAGAATCCATACCAGCAGCCCAGGAGAATCAACCCTCTGCTAGTAGTGAGCCTGCCGTGCCCCTAGTAAGCCAAACAGTACACAAAAAGCTGCCAGGCCTGCCCGTAACACCTTCTACACCTTGTAGTGCAGAACCAGATAGTGGGTTACGTAGGTCCACCAGGAGCACTAGAGGACAGATGCCCGCTCGCTGGAGAATCTAAAATGTAATCTGTAAATTGCAAATGTTGAAAAAGGTTTATGTTTTTGTTACCTGGTTACTAATTATGTTTCTCTAGTTACCCTGCAGGTTTATTTGGACTGACAGGTTATGGACGCTGAATAACCGGAACTACATGTAGATAGTTGCACCTTGGTGCCTCTTGCGAAGATGGCCGAGGAAGAGAAAACCTGTCTGGCGTGGCCTCCTTGTGGCCCAGAGTAGCTAGCCTCAGCCTTGCTGCCACGCCCAGGGCCAACGCTTGGGGTTTGCTTTGGACAGGTCCCCTACTCTGTGCCAAGACTTCACCTTGTTGGGTGATATGGACACCCGGTTATGGACACGCCGTGACCTCTAAAGACTAAAGCTTTTTGTATATATGTTGTTGTATTATTGTTTATACCCTGTATTTGTGTTTTCTTAAAAATGTGTTTAGTCCCGGAGTACTAAAATTTACTAGGGGGGAATGTGGCACCCCAGGGGTCTGGTTGCCACAGTAATAGAAATATTACGTCTGAGAGCAAGTGGGAGGTTTCTCTGGTCAGGAGCCCTTAAGCATGCAACACTTCCTGCCCAGACCTGGGAGGGCAGGAATCTGCCCTTATAAACTGGGTCTGGGGCGGGATTAGGGAGTCAGAGCCTGGAGAGCAGCTCCAGACACAGGGAAAGAAACAGCAGGAGCTCTGTAGGAGCAGTAGCTGAAGACCAGGGGCTGGAAGCTAAGCAGAGATATAGCTCGCCCTGGCAGAAGAATCTAGGAACCGGACACAGGAGTCCGAGGCTGTGGGGACTGATATTCACCCAGCAGCAGAAACCAGCTGGCAGGGGATTCCAGGTCCTCTGGCCATAGAAGCCCGGAGGCTCAGTCACAAGGAAGGGACCAGCACCGCCATCCAGGAGCGGAGGCTAACAGAAGTCACCAGCCATACGGGTGAGCACCACACGGTATACTCAGGGACGTGGGCTACTTCTACCCGCTTACAGCAAGGTAGCCAGAAAGAGTGCAGATAGACGGGGAGGCCTACAACTCCACCTGGCCAGGGGAACTCCTGTTTGCTCGCAGACTCACCAGGCCCCTTATGTTAGCCAGTACTCCCGGGAGGGTCTGCTTTAATATCACCAGTAAAGACCCTGAGCTGCACTGCAAAGACTCTGAGTCGTTCCTGCTTCATTGCCGCACCAGCACTACTAGTGCTGGGACTCCTGTGCACTATCACCCTCACCATCAACTACACTGCCCTGGGGCTCCACTCTTCCCATGGGGTGTCACACTACCTCAGCTGCACACACCATCAGCCCCAGCAGTCTGCCTTGCAGCGGCGGTCCGCGCTGACCGCAATCCACGGGTGGCGTAGTCGGACAATTAACCTAAAACCCCCACAAAATACCGCCATCAGCCTGACCACCCTGAGCCACGGGACCGGGTCACCGCCACGGATTCTACAACCCCCAGAGACCCGGCTCCGGGTATCCCACACACGTCCACACTAGGCCCAGGGGGCGAGTCACATGTTCTGTATGTACAGTATTAATGCTGCTTATGTATGTTGTACTATCTAAGTGCTTTCCAGGTTGTTTATTGCACTATACAAAGGCGGACATATCATTGGTGTAATGTGTGCAGCTGTACAGGGGCCCAAGAGGTAAGGGGCCCACTTTCACCTTCAAATCAGCAAGCAAGTCCCATTCAGCGACACAAAGAGGGGCCCATATGCAGTTCTTGCACAAGCCTCCTCTTTCATCTGTGTCAGTCACTGGCTCTGTATATGAACTGGATTAGTGATATGTGATACCAGGAGTGCTGAGGTTAGAAGAATCCTCTCATACTACTGTCCACTCTGTTTATATAATCTAATACTCTAGACTTCAAGGGTGCTGAGGTAAGAAAAGAGGCCACTCACACTGCTGTCCACCCTGACTATATGATCTAATACTGGAGATACCATAGGTGCTGAAGTAAGAAGATGCTGCTCACACTGCAGTCCTCCAAGTCTATCTGATCTACTACTGTAGATACCAGGGATGCTGAGACAAGAAGAGTCTGCTCATACTGCTGTCTACCCTGTTTATATAATCTAATACTCTAGACTTCAAGGGTGCCGAGGTAAGAAAAGAGGCCACTCACACTGCTGTCCACCCTGACTATATGATCTATTACTGGAGATACCATAGGTGCTGAAGTAAGAAGATGCTGCTCACACTACTGTCCTCCAAGTCTATCTGATCTACTACTGTAGATACCAGGGATGCTGAGACAAGAAAAGTCTGCTCATACTGCTGTCTACCCTGTCTATCTGATCTAATGCTGGAGATACCAGGAGTACTGAGGTAAGAGAAGTCCACTCACACTGCTGTCCTCCAAGTCTATCTGATCTAATACTGGAGATACCAGGCATGATTAGGTAAGAGAAGGCTGCGGCTTTCACACTGCTGTCCACACTGTCTATCTGATCTAATGCTGAACATACCAGGGATGCTGATGTAAGAAGAGGCTGCTCACACTGCTGTTCACCCAGTCTATCTGATCTAATAATGGAAATACAAGGAGTGCTGAGGTAAGAAAAGGCTACTCCTTACCCTGCCTACCTAATATAATATTGGAGACACCAGGGGTACTTATGTAAGAAGAGGCCATTCACATTGCTGTCTACCCTGTCTGCCTAATCTAATACTAGAGATATCAGGGGTGCTGAGATAGGAACAGGACACTCACACTTCTGTCCACCCTGTCTATCTAATCTAAAACTGGAGATAGCAGGGTTGCTGAGATAAGAAGATTCTGCTCACACTGCTGTCCACCATGTCTATGTGATCTAATACTAGAGATACCAAGGGTGCTGAGGTAAGAAGAGGCTGTTCTCACTGCTGTCGACACTGTCTTTCTGATCTAATACTGTATGTTCTAGTGGTGCTCAGCTAAGAAGAGGCTACTCACATTGTAGTCTACCATTTATTTCTTATCTAATACTGTACATATTAGGGATGCAGAGGTAAGAAGAGGCTGCTCTCACTGCTGTCGACCCAATCTATTTGATCTAATACTGGAGATACCAGAGATGCTGAGGTAGGAAGAGGTTGCTCATTCTGCTGTCCATCCTGTGTTTCTGATCAAATACTGTAGATACCAGGGATAATGAGGGAAGAAGAGGCTGCTCACACTGCTGTTCATCATGCCTTTATGGATGCTAAACAGCTGCCATTACCTGGAGATAGCTTGACTGGATGTGGTATTGATTGTTTACAGGTCACAGGAGTAGAGCTTCCTACTGCACATGCTCACAGACACCTGTCCTACTGCCATTATAGTATAGATGTGTATATTTGTAACAAGACCATGGCTACTTTAATTCTATAGTGATTACTAGTGATGAGCGAGCATGCTCGCTACTGCTGGGTGCTCGCCTGATCATCTCACTGCTCGAGATGCTCGGCGCTCGCCGAGTATTTCCGGGTTGCTCGGGCGGGAACTCGGATCCCCTCCCTGCATGTTTGGCGCTCTTTAGAGAGCCAATGAACATGCAGGGATTGACTGCCATGCACTGTAATGCCTTAGCCATGTTGGTTGTGGGCATTACAGTGGCCGCACAGCATCATCAGGTCTATATCAGACCTGGCGCCTCCATGCTCGTCACAGTCACTCCGGATCAAACAGTGTAGGGAGAGCTGCTGCTGTGTCAGGGAGAGATTTGATCGTGTATTAGGCAGTGCAGGGAGAAAAACCGTACATTACACATATCCATCTTAACAAACAGTCCTTCTGAGGACTAATCCATCTGCAGAGATATCAGGCAGGCAGTGTATATAGGCAGGCAGGTGGTGTATATAGCAGACTGCAGTGCATATAGCACAAGAGGCTCCATTCCAATTCTGCCTTCTGCTGCTGTTAGATATTTCTAGACATAGGCCCAGGTCTCAGGGGCCAGGAATACTTTTCTTTGGATCTTAATCCTCATTATTTGCTTAAAAAGCAATCCAGAGATCACCGTTTTTTCCGAGCCATTTGGTTGTTGGCACTGCAGAATACAGACAGGTCCTTTCCATATTAGAGCACTAGAAATCCAGCTATTTAAAACTGTGTTTTCTCCGTCACACGGATCACATATACGTTGTCAGAAAATACTGCCATTTCTGGCCTCCATTAAAAATTTGTTTCAGTGTGTCAGTGAAGCAATTCACCGCAGTTTGCTGGTCAAACGTCTTACCTACAGGCCAGGTATTTAAAACTCTGTTTTCTCCATCACACGGATCACATATAAGTTTGCTCCAAACTCAGTCATTTGTACTGAGCGTGGAAGATACTGTCCTCCATTTAAAATGGGCCAGGCACGTGGCAAGGGACGGGGAACTGGACGTGATGCTACTGGTGCATGCAGAGGCCGAGGACAAGGCCGTGGGCAAGCCGAAATTGTGCCACAACAAACACCCACATCTTCTCGCCTGACATTCCTGTCCCAATTTCTAGGGGACCGCAGCACACCACTATTGAACCCAGAGCAGTGTCAAAAGGTTGTTGGTTGGATAGCGGATAATGCTTCCAGTCACTTAGCCACCACCACCACCACCCTGTCTTCCACACGGTCAAGTCTCAGTAGCCGTGAGTCTGGACCGCATATTCCTCACCCTGATCCTCCTTCCTCCCACCATGCCGAGTACTCAGAGACAACTGATCCCACACTTGGACACTCTGAAGAGCTGTTCACTTTTCCATTTATAGATTCGGGCCTCTCGCCCGGTCCACTTGAAGCGGGGCAAGAGGAGATTGCGTGAAGTGATGCCCAAATATTTGAGCAGCCACGGTCATACGAAGGCGATGGTGGTAAAGTGTCACAAGAGGTGGACGATGATGAGACACAATTACCAGAAAGTCAGGAGGAGGACCAGGGTGCGGAAGTGGAATACGAGGTGGTGGATGATATAGTAACTGACCCAACCTGGCAGGAGGACATGCAGAGCGAGGAAAGCAGCACACAGGGGGAGGGAGGCAGAGCACCCCAACAGGCAGGAAGAAGCAGTGTGGTGGCCGCAAACAGAAGGCAGGCAACCGTTCCCCGTAACACAAACACGAAGGAAGTTCCCAGTACAACTGTTAGGTCTTCCCGAGTCTGGTTGTTTTTAAAAGACTCTGCCAATAACTGAAAAAAGGCCATTTGCACCACCTGCCAGGCCAGCATCAGCATCAGCAGGGGTGGCAAAACGACCAGCCTGACCACCACCAGCATGATCAGGCACATGGCAGCAAAGCACCCGACTTTGTGGGCCGAACCCCAGGGTCCAGGAACAGTGTCTGCGGGTGACACCATTGCTTCTTCCGCTGTTGTGCATGCAAGCCAATCCCCTGTCCATGGTGCACGCGAAGATGCCTCCTGCCCTGCACCTGTCGTTGCACACTCTCAAGTAGCAGCATCAGGAAGCACATCCATGTCCTTGTCCCAGCACAGCGTTCAGTTGTCCATACCCCAGTCCTTGGAACACAAGCGCAAATATTCAGCCAAAGACCCACAGGCCACACTACTAAATTCGCACATTTCACAACTGCTTGTGACGCGCCCCCTGGGCCGTGTGTGGGGGAATACCCGGAGCCGGGTCTCTGTGTAATGTCAGGGGTTGTAGTCTCCATGGCGGCGACCCGGTCCCGTGGCTCAGGGTGGTCAAACCAGTGGCGGATCTGTTGACTTGGTTTTTAACCCCTTTACCTCCGAGGGTGGTTTGCACGTTAATGACCAGGCCAATTTTTACAATTCTGACCACTGTCAATTTATGAGGTAATTACTCTGGAACGCTTCAACGGATCCCCCTGATTCTGAGATTGTTTTTTCGTGACATATTGTACTTCATGATTGTGGTAAAATTTCTTCGATATCACTTGCGTTTATTTGTGAAAAAAATGGAAATTTGGCGAAAATTTTGAAAATTTTGCAATTTTCAAAATTTAAATTTTTATGCCCTTAAATCAGAGAGATATGTCACACAAAAGAGTTAATAAATAACATTTCCCACATGTCTACTTTACATCAGCACAATTTTGGAACCAAAATTTTTTTTTGTTAGGGAGCTATAAGGGTTAAAAGTTGACCAGCGATTTCTCATTTTTCCAATAAAATTTACAAAACCATTTTTTTAGGGACCACATCACATTTGAAGTCACTTTGAGAGGTCTTTATGACAGAAAATACCCAAAAGTGACACCATTCTAAAAACTGCACCCCTCCAGGTGCTCAAAACCACATTTAAGAACTTTGTTAACCCTTCAGGTGCTTCACAGGAATTTTTGGAATGTGGAAGAAAAAAATGAACATTTAACTTTTTTCACAAAAATGTTACTTTAGACCCAATTTTTTTTATTTTCGCAGGGGTAACAGGAAAAAATGGACCCCAAAATTTGTTGTGCAATTTCCCCTGGGCACGCAGATACCTCATATATGGGGAAAAACCCCTGTTTTGGCGCACGGCAGGGCTCGGAAGGGAAGGAGCGCCATTTGACTTTTTGATTGTAAAATTTGCTTGAATAATTAGCGGACGCCATGTTGCGCTTGGAGAGCCCCTGATGTGCCTAAACAGTGGAAAACCCCCACAAGTGACCCCATTTTGGAAACTAGACCCCCCAAGGCACCTATCTAGATGCATAGTGAGAACTTGGAACCCTTAGGTGCTTCACAAATTGATTCGTAAAAATGAAAAAGTATTTTGTTTTCCACTTTTTCATTTTTACCAATCAATTTGTGAAGCACCTGAGGGTTCCAAGTGCTCACTATGCATCTAGATTGGTGCCTTGGGGGTCTAGTTTCCAAAATGGGGTCACTTGTGGGGGAGCTCCACTGTTTAGGCACATCAGGGGCTCTCCAAATGCGACATGGTGTCCGCTTACAAATTGAATGGAAAATCGGCTCAAATTGTTAGTGGACACCATGTTGCGTTTGGAGAGCCGCTGTGTGCCTAAACATTAGAGCTCCCCCACAAGTGACCCCATTTTGGAAAGTAGACCCCCCAAGGCACCTATCTAGATGCATAGTGAGCACTTGGATCCCCCAGGTGCTTCACAAATTGATTCGTAAAAATGAAAAAGTGGAAAAAAAAACACTTTTTCATTTTTACAAATCAATTTGTGAAGCACCTGGGGGTTCCAAATGCTCACTATGCATCTAGGTAGGTGCCTTGGGTGGTCTAGTTTCCAAAATGGGGTCACTTGTGGAGGAGCTCCAATGTTTAGGCACACAGGGGCTCTCCAAACGCAACATGGTGTCCGCTAACAATTTGAGCCGATTTTCCATTCAATTTGTTAGCGGACACCATGTTGCGTTTGGAGAGCCCCTGATGTGCCTAAACAGTGGAGCTCCCCCCACAAGTGACGCCATTTTGGAAACTAGACCCCCCAAGGCACCTATCTAGATGCATAGTGAGAACTTGGAACCCCTAGGTGCTTCACAAATTGATTCGTAAAAATGAAAAAGTATTTTTTTTTCCACTTTTTAATTTTTACGAATCAATTTGTGAAGCACCTGAGGGTTCCAAGTGCTCACTATGCATCTAGATTGGTGCCTTGGGGGGTCTAGTTTCCAAATTGGGGTCACTTGTGGGGGAGCTCCACTGTTTAGGCACATCAGGGGCTCTCCAAACGCGACATGGTGTCCGCTAACAAATTGAATGGAAAATCGGCTCAAATTGTTAGCGGACACCATGTTAGATTTGGAGAGTCCCTGTGTGCCTAAACATTGGAGCTCCCCCACAAGTGACCCCATTTTGGAAACTAGACCCCCCAAGGCACCTATCTAGATGCATAGTGAGCACTTGGAACCCCCAGGTGCTTCACAAATTGATTTGTAAAAATGAAAAAGTGGAAAAAAAACACTTTTTCATTTTTACGAATCAATTTGTGAAGCACCTGGGGGTTCCAAGTGCTCACTGTGCATCTAGATAGGTGCCTTGGGTGGTCTAGTTTCCAAAATGGGGTCACTTGTGGGGGAGCTCCAATATTTAGGCACACAGGAGCTCTCCAAACACAACATGGCGTCCGCTAACAATTTGAGCCGATTTTTCATTCAATTTGTTAGCGGACATCATGTCGCGTTTGGAGAGCCCCTGATGTGCCTAAACAGTGGAGCTCCCCCACAAGTGACCCCATTTTGGAAACTTTACCCCTCAAGGATTTTATTAAGGGGTATAGTGAACATTTTGAACCCAGAGGTACGACACAGAATTTGATAACATTAGGTCATCATATTGAATAAGTTGTCATTACTCTTGAGTGCAAGTGCTCGCTACTTGAGTTTGCATCGGGTACTCAGGTATGCACCATGTATCACGGTAGCTCAAGTGAAATGCTCGAGTCCCTGCCCGCATGTTTCACGGTTATTAGACACCCAAAAAAAAACATGCGGGGATCGCTCGTGCATGGCAGGCAATCCTCGCGAGGTTTTTTTGGCCGCGAAGCAAATGGGGCGGAGACTCGAGCACCCGCGATATTCAGTGCATACCTGAGCACCCGATGCAAACTCAAGTAGCGAGCACTTGCGCTCAACACTAGTTTCCATATCATCTTTTTTTTTTTTTTTTACTTTTGAAAAAAAAAACAACCCCAACCCTAACATTAGCACAACCCCAACCCCAGCCCTAACGTTTATTTTTTACGCCGTCCCTCGTGCGGTATAAGTGATGAGATTACTTTATTCTTCGGGTCGGTGCGATTACAGCGATACCAGAATCATATCGGGTTTTTATGATTGACAGCTGTCACACACTAAAAGACACATATTTTGTAAAATCTAGTTTTTGCATCACCATATTTTGGCCGACAGAGTCATGTGATGGCTTGTTTTTTGCGGGATGAATTGACGTTTTTATTGGTGCCATTTTCAGGCATGTGACATTTTTTGATTGCTTTCTATTCCTATTTTTGGGAGGCAGAATAAACAAAAACCAACAATTCAGGAATTGTGTTTTTTTACATTTTTTTATTCTGCTCCGGGTGTGGTAAAATTGATAAGGCAGCTTTATTCTTCGGGTCAGTACGTTTACAGCGGTACCACATTTATATCATTTTTTATGTTTTGGCGCTTTTACACAGTAAAAGCTATTTTATAGAAAAAATTATTCTTTTGCATTGCTTTATTCTGAGAGCTGTAATTTTTTGATTTTTCAGATGATGGAGCTGTATGGTAGCTTGTTTTTTGCGGGACGAGATGACGTTTTCAGCGGTACCATTTTTATTTATATTCGTCTTTTTTGATCGCGTGTTATTCCATTTTTTGTTTGGCGGTATGATGATAAAGCATTGTTTTTTGCTTTGTTTTTTATTTTTATTTTTTACCGTGTTCACTGAAGGGGTTAAATAGTGGAACAGTTTTATAGGCCAGGTCGTTACGGACGCGGCGATACCAAATATGTGTACTTTTATTGTGTGGTTTTTTTTTTTTCATAATAATATTTATTGATGGGTACATTATATTTTTATTTTTAGTGGATTATTTTTTAATTTTTATTTTTTAATATTTTTACAATTTTTTTTTATTTTTTTTTCACTTTTTGGGAGATTTTTTACTTTTTCACTTTGTCCCACTATGGGAATTTCACTTTTTTTATTCTGATCGCCTGCACAGCATAGGGATGGAGCACCATCCCTGTGCCATGCAGGCAGTCAGCACTGGACAGGGAGAAGATAGTTTGGAGATGCACTGCGCATGTCCAAACAATTTTCCTGCTGTCTGGTGACCCGGATGTTGTCATGACGACATCGGGTCATCATGGCAACACCCGAGAAGCCGCGGCAGACAGCGCTGGAGGCCGGAAGAGGAGGTGAGTATACCGATCACCTCCCCTTGCCACCGCAATGCTGCGATCGACTTCGATCACAGTATTGCGGGGGTTAATGTGCTGGGAGCGGTGCGGGACCGCTCCCTGCACATAGTACCGGGTGTCAGCTGTGACAATCAGCTGACACCCGGCGGCGATCGCGCCCGCACAGCCTGTGTGCGCACGCGATCGCGATGACGTACTAATACGGGTCAGGCTCTTAAAGCCCAGGGCACTGACGCGTATTAGTACGTCATGGGCTTTAAAGGGGTTAATGTTGAAATGTCCGACTCCGCCACCCATGGATTGCGGTCACTGAGAACCGGCTCTGCAGGGCAGACCGCTGAGGCTGATATTGTGTGTGCAGCAGAGGGTAGTATAACTCCCCACGGGAGGAGTATAGCCTCAGGGCAGTGAGTGCAGATGGTGGGGGTGATGGTGCGCGGGAGCAACAGTAATGACTCAGAGTCCAGTGATGCAGTCCAGGGTCTTTACTCACAGTTTTACACTCCAAGCCACTTCTGCAGGTAATGGCTGCCCACGTCGTACTGTGCTCACCAGGTGAGGGGCTCGGCCCACTTCCAGGTACCTTTGGAATGCTTTTCAGGACCCCCTTCGTGTGTCCTTTCTCTGGCCCGTCGTACCCCACAATTGACCACATTTCTGTCCAGCGGCCTCGGGCCTTGGTGGGTAAACGTATGTTCCGTTTCCCTGGGCCCTATATGGTGCCTTCCTAACGGGTGTAGTGAGGGGCCGTAACACGTGCAATGCCACGGCCTCCGGTTACTAGCTGAGGGTAGTTGCTCTCATCCACTAGATGAGGGATCCGGTTTCCTTTCTTGGCCTGAGCCCCCTACTCTGGTAGCGGCGGGCGTAAAGTGGCGACTGGCCGGTTCGCACCCCTGGGGTCCCTTCACTCCTCTCCTGGAGCCTCCTCCGTTCCTCTCCTCTCCTTTTACTCTCCTCCAGGCCCAGGCCTTGTGACTTGGCCTGCCCGCGGAGCAGAGCTCGTACAGAGCCCCTGCTCCCAGCCTCTTTCTCCTCTGCTCTCTCACCTCTCTACTCTCTGACTCTAAGATGGTGCCCACCTTATATACTCCTCCTTTCCAGTGCACCCAGAATCTACTCTCCCCACCCACACACTACTGGGTTCCCCCTTTCTAGGTGTTCCCTCCCCCCACTCCAGCCAGGGACAGGGACAGTTGTGCTCACCCTTGGGCGCATTGTCGCCCTGTCCCCCGGAAATGTGGTGTAGTGCATGTGGGTGTTAGGATCCTGAGCCACACTCCATCCTTACCTGGAAGTGAGATATCACACCTTTGGGTGAGATGCAATACCTCTGTAGCGACCGAACCCTCGGGGCGCTACACTTGCGCTCAAAATGTTGCCTTTAAGGCTCGTGGAGATGGAAGCATTCCGCAACCTGATGGCGGCGGCCGTCCCTCGATATTTGGTCACCAGCCGCCACTATTTCTCCCGGTGTGCCGTACCCGCATTACACAAGCACGTGTCCCACCCAAAACATTAGCCGTGCTCTCAACAATGCAGTTACCGGTAAAGTCCACCTAACCATGGACACGTGGACAAGTGCTTGTGGGCAGGGACGATACATCTCGCTGACGGCACACTGGGTTAACATAGTGGAGGCCAGACCCAATCGGACCTTGGGACGGACCTTGCGGGCCCTAGGTCAATCAGGGTTGCCCCCACCGTCTACAGCTCCTGCACCTCATCCTCCTCAGCCTCCTCCTCCTCTTCAGCCTCCATCTCCGAAATGACCACATCAGTCACAACCTGGAAGCACTGCAGCACTGCCTCGGCCAAGCGGCAACAGGCTGTGCTGAAGCTAATATGCTTAGGTGAAAAACCGCACTATGCTGAAGAGTTGTGGACAGCTCTGAAAGAGCAGGCAGATCTGTGGCTCACACCGCTGAACCTATAGCCAGGCATGGTCGTGTGTGACAATGGCCGGAACCTTGTGGCGGTTCTGAGGCGAGGCGAGCTCACACACGTACCCTGCCTGGCCCATGTGCTTAACCTCGTGGTTCAGCGGTTTCTCAAATCCTACCTGGAGCTGCCGGATCTGCTTGTTAAAGTATGCCACCTGTGTGCCCATTTTAGAAAGTCAGCTACAGCTTCCGCCGCACTTGCAGTGTTTCTGCAGCGTTTGCACCTTCCGGCTCACAGACTGGTGTGTGATGTCCCCACACGTTGGAACTCTACACTACAGATGCTGGGAAGGATTTGTGAGCAGAAGAGGGCAGTTGTTGAGTACCAGCATCAACAAGGCCGTCGGTATTCAGTTCAGACTCCACACATAAGACCTCAGGAGTGGACATGGATGTCAGACATATGTACAATCCTCTAAAACTTTGAGGACTCCACCAAGATGGTAAGCGGCAATGACGCCATAATTAGCGTCACCATCCCGCTTCTCAGTCTTCTGAAACGCTCTCTGCTCACAATCAAAGAGGATGCATTGCAGGCGGAGCACGATGAGATGGAGCAATGAACCATACAGGGTGATTACACACAGCCAAGCCTCATCTCATCCCAACGTGGATTGGGTGACAATGAGGAAGAGGAGGAGGAAGGACAGGAGCTGGTTTCGCACACTATAGATGGCACTACCTGCAAAGCTGTCATACCGTCTGTTCAGCATGGATGGTCAGAGGACAGAGAGGAGGAGGAGGAGAGCATGGTCAGTCATCCTCTTGGTGAGGACACGGAAGACTTGCCTGTTTGTAGTCTGGCACACATGGCTGAGTTTATGTTACGCTGCCTTTCCCATGACCCTCACGTTCTCAAAATTTTGGGTGACAGTCATTACTGGTTGGTGACACTTCTAGACCCACGCTACAAGGAGAACTTTATATCTCTTATTCCTGAGGCCGACAGGTCTACAAAAATGGGGCAGTACCAGAAGGCCCTCGTTGCAGAACTATTAAAAAAATTCCCATCTGAAAACGCTGGCGGCAGAGGGCACACTTAGTTGGACAACCATGGAGTTCAGGCGAGAGAGACACAACTTCAATCCAGCAGAGGCAGGGGAACACTGTCAAAGTTCTGGGAGAGTTTTCTCAGACCCTCCCATCGCACAGGCCCTGAGGCGCGGGGTTCTCTCACAAGGAGTGCAAAGTTTGGGAAGATGCTGAGGGAGTACCTTGCCGACCGTACCAACATCCTCCGTGATTCTTCTGTGCCTTATAATTATTGGGTATCCAAGCTGGATATGTGGAATGAACTGGCTCTCTATGCCTTGGAGGTCCTTGTCTGCCCTGCCGCCAGCGTTTTATCAGAGCGGGTTTTTAGTGCCGCTGGTGGAATTATAACTGATAAGCACATCTGCCTGTCAACTGAAAATGCTGATAGGCTGACTCTTATAAAAATGAACAAGGGCTGGATTGGGCCAGACTTCTCAACACCACCGAATGATAGCAGAGTAACATAAACTCAAATCCAGTGTCTTTTCTTGGGAGGTGTATTCCCATGCACCTTTTCACACCCACACATGGGTATACGCTTCCTGATTTTGTCTATTTGCTCTTGTCCTCCTCATTCTCCTCATCCTCCACCACCATATCACCAGGGTGACCGTGGTCCATGATGCAACACCCACATAATTTTTTTAAAAGGGTGTTTATGATGCCCGTAAAAAATTTTTTTTATACAGTATGTTCATGTATACCCCCCAGGGGTAAATGTTTGTCAGCCCATACACTTAGTGTATGGGCATTACAAGTATAGGAGGCCTGCTCCTTTCTAATGGGAACATTTTTTTATGAGGCCCTCCTCCACATCTCTTCCAAGGGGCATTGAAGTGCCTCCAAATTTTTGGCAGCCCTTGCATTCACTGCATAGGCCAACACTATGGGAGACTCTCTCCTTTCTAATTGGAATTTGTCATTACTGTGGCCCTGCTCTATGTGTCTTTAAATTCTTAGTGGGGTTTTTCCTAAAATTAGTCAGCCGTTGGACTCATTGCATACCCTATAACTGTTGGCATATACAACAGATTAGGACTTATTATAAGTGAAAAGAGGACTTTATACTAACCAGACAGCAGATGGCGATAGTGTGTAAAGTTATATGCTTGCTGTATGGTGGGAGGAAAGCTCTCAATTGTTGGTTGTTTTTACTTCCTGTGTCTTTCTTCTTTTCCTGAATGTGTTATGTCAGCAGCACACGGACTGTGTGACACTGAATTGTATCTCATGTTTAACCAGTATGAAGTAAATACTGTTTACTCAAGATATCTTGCTGATTGAAGCTCTCGTAAGCACAGCGGTTACTGTAAGAAGATGCACTCTGCAACAGGTTATGGGCCCAGGCCAGAGCCCAGACACTAAAGCCCAGACACTACAGGCCCACACTACAAGAGGATCCTGGTTTATAACCCCAGATAACGGAGCACACAGATAAGCTCTGTAAACAGAAGGAAATAAATCCAGATACAGAGTGACAAAGGAATTCATGATCCCAGGAGCTGGATATAATTGCAGAGATTTCAACACAGGCAGGACATACAGGAACTATCAGCTAGAAAAAACAGGAGAATATCTTCAGTACAACTCTCTAAACAAGTAAGACTATATAAAGATGATGAGTAACACAGAACTGAAATTCACAGTAGCGAAACTGAATAGTGAAAATTATCAGTTATGGTATTCAAAGTAGAGATGTTGTTATCTAAGGATGATTTATGGGAAGTAATTGTTACAGAAAGACCAGATCAAGATAATCAGACATGGGATAAGAAGAATATACAAGCGAGAGCCACCATTAGCTTATTAGTGGATGATGCTCAATTAATACATATAAGAAACGAAGAAACAGCTAAAGAAATGTGGGAAGAATTAAGAAAACTGTTTGAAAGACCTAGCTTGAATCACAAGTTATCTTTATTAAGAAAGCTTTACAGTATGAGATTGAGTGCAAATGACGACATGCAGAAGCACATATTCTCAATGATGGAATGATATCACAGCTAAGATCTATTGGTGAAGACATTAAAGATAGTCATGTAGCAGCTATATTATTGTGCAGTTTACCAGATTCGTATACAGCCTTGATAAATGCCCTTGAGACGAGACCAGAAACTGACATTACATTAGATTTTGTGAAAACAAGACTAATCGATGAATATCAGAGAAGAAAAGAACAAAGAAATGATTCTTCTACTGAAAAGGACAGTGAAAACACTCTTAAAGCTACATAATTTAAAAAACCCTATAATAAATAGACAAGAGAATGCTTCAGATGTAAGAAAAAAGGTCATTTAAAGAAAGACTGTACCATATGGAAAGCAGAACAACAAAAATTACAACATAAAAAGCAAACACAGAAAGTAAAAAACACAATTTCCGATTCATGTGAGAATAATTGGAATGGCACATTTAAAGTAACAGACAAGAAATTATCACTTGGTTGGTTTATTGATTCAGGAGCAACAAAACCAGGGGAGGAGTCCTGAGGAGATAATTTGCATATTCCCACTGCATTTTGGGGTAAGTGAAGAGTCTCCGTGAGCTCAAAGAACACTGGATTTTGGCTGTTGGAGCTGAAAAGAGGACATCGGTAAACCAGGGGAGGAGTCCTGAGGAGATAATTTGCATATTCCCACTGCATTTTGGGGTAAGTGAAGAGTCTCCGTGAGCTCAAAGAACACTGGATTTTGGCTGTTGGAGCTGAAAAGAGGACATCGGTAAACCAGGGGAGGAGTCCTGAGGAGATAATTTGCATATTCCCACTGCATTTTGGGGTAAGTGAAGAGTCTCCGTGAGCTCAAAGAACACTGGATTTTGGCTGTTGGAGCTGAAAAGAGGACATCGGTAAACCAGGGGAGGAGTCCTGAGGAGATAATTTGCATATCCCCACTGCATTTTGGGGTAAGTGAAGAGTCTCCGTGAGCTCAAAGAACACTGGATTTTGGCTGTTGGAGCTGAAAAGAGGACATCGGTAAACCAGGGGAGGAGTCCTGAGGAGATAATTTGCATATTCCCACTGCATTTTGGGGTAAGTGAAGAGTCTCCGTGAGCTCAAAGAACACTGGATTTTGGCTGTTGGAGCTGAAAAGAGGACATCGGTAAACCGCGCGCCTGTAGGCGCGCGCATTTTGAAGCTTTTTTTGAAGCTTTTTTCACTGTTTTCAGAACATTAACAGTAAGAACATGGAAGAGTCCAGGAGCCATTTGGTGAGCTGCATATCCTGCTACATGTTCACAGACTTGCCAGTGGAAAAGCCAAACTTCACATGCCAGAAATGCAAGCTTGTGTCCCTGTTGGAGGAAAAGTTGCGAAATCTAGAAGAGAGGTTAACTACCTTGAAAATCATTAAGGAAGGTGAAGAGTTCTTAGACAGAGCAGAATTATCTCTTCATGATTCAGAAAGAGAAGAAATTCGAACTGCACCTGAGGAAACAGAGGAATGGAAGCATGTGACCCAGAGAAGCAGGAGGATAGAGAGGCAGTCAGCACCTATACTGCTCAGGAACCAGTACCAGGCTCTCTCGCAGGAGAACCATGAAGAAATACAGCAAGATAAGACTTTGCCAGCAATGAATAACCTTGTAAGCCCTCAGAATCCTCCTGGATGGAGAAAGAAGAATGTTGTGAAGAAAAAACGGAGAGTGGTGGTCATGGGGGATTCCCTGTTAAGAGGAACAGAGGCTGCTATCTGCAGACCAGACATAACCTCAAGAGAAATGTGCTGTCTTCCAGGAGCAAAAATTAAAGATGTGTCTGACAGGATATCAAGACTCTTCAGACCTACAGATCACTACCCATTCCTGCTAATACATGTGGGGACAAATGACACCGCAAGAAAGGACCTGGAAACCATCTGCAGTGACTTTGAAGACTTGGGCAAGAAAGTGAAAGAATTGGGAGCGCAGGTGGTCTTCTCATCCATCCTCCCAGTGGATGGCCATGGAACAATGAGGTGGAATAAGATTCTACAGGTGAACAACTGGCTACATCGATGGTGCCGTCAACAAGGATTTGGATTTCTGGATCACGGAATGAATTACCTATACGATGGACTACTTGCTAGAGATGGGGTGCACCTTACGAAGACTGGAAAACATGTATTTGGAAATTGCCTTGCTGCACTCATCAGGAGAGCTTTAAACTAGAACAATGTGGGAAGGGAAGCAAAAGGCCAGAAAAAGCCATACAGCTGACAAATACTATTGAGATCTCTGCTACTGGAAGTGGAAAGGAAGAACAAAGACAAAACAATTTAAATAATAAAAATATGGGAGGAAGAGAAACCAATCACAAACTAAAATGTTTTTATACAAATGCACAAAGCATGGGCAACAAACAAGGAGAATTAGAACTACTAACGCAGGAAAAGAAATATGATGTCATTGGAATCACTGAAACTTGGTGGGACGATACACATGATTGGAATAAAAGGCTAAAAGGATACAACTTATTTGCAAGAAACAGACTTGATAAACGAGGAGGAGGTGTCGCATTGTATGTTAGAAAAGCGTATATCTGCACAGAGATTGAAGCTTCAGAGACTGGGAGTTCTGTGGAAACTGTTTGGGTAAGAATACAAGGAGAGAACAACGGAAAGGACACCATTGTAGGCATTTACTACAGGCCACCTGGGCAAGCTGAAGATATGGATGAACTCTTTATGTATCAAATGACCAAGTTCTCAAAAAAATATGACGTAGTGGTCATGGGAGATTTCAACTATCCAGACATTTGTTGGGAATCTCTCTCAAGTAAAACTAGCAGGTCAAGCAAATTCTTATCCTCTCTTGCTGACAACTTTATCTTCCAAAAGGTAGGGGAGAAAACAAGGGGATCTGCTACTTTGGATCTAATCCTTATAAACAAGGAGGAAATGGTTGAGGAGGTAAAAGTGGCTGGGACCCTAGGAGGCAGCGATCATGCTATTATAGAATTTTGGATAACTAGAGGAGGAAGACATGTGAAGACTCAAACTTCAAGGTTAGATTTTAGAAAGGCAGATTTTAAGAGACTCAGAAAGAGAATAGGAGGGATCCAATGGCTGGATGTCCTTAAGGACAAAAATGTCCAGGAAGGATGGGAAATTTTTAAAAATGAGATTCTCAAAGCACAATCGTTAACAATCCCGAAAAGTAGGAAGAATGGGAAGCATTTAAGGAAACCAGGATGGATGAACACAGAACTTAAACACATGCTGAAAAGAAAGAAAGAAATGTTTATTAAATGGAAAGAGGGAGGCATATCTAAAGAAGATTATAATGCAGTCTGCAGATCCTGTAGGGCATGTATCAGGTTAGCTAAAGCTGACAATGAATTAAGGCTTGCAAGAGATGTCAAAAGCAATAAAAAAGGATTTTGGGGGTATGTCAAAAGTAAAAGAAAAGTCAAAGATGCTATAGGATTTTTACAGGATGAAAATGGAGAAATGGTAAGAGAGGATGTTGAGAAGGCCAAACTTTTTAATTCCTATTTTGCATCTGTTTTCTCTCAGAAAGAAAATGTAACATCAACTGATCTTCACTGTCCTTTTAAAGGAATAGAAGAATCCAAGTTATCTGTAAACAGAAAGATTGTGAGGGAATATTTAGCTAACATAAATGAGTTCAAGTCTCCAGGTCCAGATGAATTACACCCCAGAGTACTGAAGGAGATCGTAGAAGAAATTTTAGAACCACTCTCCATAATCTTTGAAAATTCTTGGAGAACAGGAGAAGTCCCAGAAGACTGGAGAAGAGCAAATGTTGTTCCTATCTTCAAAAAGGGGAAGAAGGTGGACCCAGGGAACTATAGGCCGGTGAGTCTGACTTCTATACCAGGAAAGATCTTTGAACAAATTATTAAACAACATGTATGTAAGTACCTGGATAAGAATGAAGTGATTAACCAGAGTCAGCATGGGTTTATAACTAACAAGTCATGTCAGACTAACTTAATTTCCTTCTATGACAGAATCACTGACTGGGTGGATCAGGGAAATGCTGTAGATATAGTATATCTTGACTTCAGCAAAGCATTTGACAAAGTATCTCACACCATCCTTATTGAAAAAATGACCAAGTATGCAATGGACCAGGCAACTGTTAGGTGGATTCATAACTGGCTTAGTGATCGGACTCAAAGGGTGATTGTAAATGGCTTCACATCCAGCTGGATGAATGTCTCAAGTGGGGTACCACAGGGCTCCGTCCTGGGACCTGTATTGTTCAACATCTTTATCAATGATTTAGATGAAGGAATTGAGGGTAAACTGATTAAATTTGCTGATGACACAAAGCTAGGAGGGATAGCTAATACTAGAGAAGAGAGAGAGAGGATTCAAAAAGACCTAAATAAACTGGAGCAGTGGGCAGCAACCAACAGAATGGTTTTTAACAGGGAAAAATGCAAAGTACTACATCTGGGCAATAAAAATGAAAAAAGCATATACAGAATGGGAGGAATAGAGCTAAGCAACAGTACATGTGAAAAAGACTTAGGTATACTAATAGATCATAGACTGAACATGAGTCAACAGTGTGATGCAGCAGCAAAAAAGGCAAATACAATTCTGGGATGTATTAACAGAAGCATACAGTCTAGATCACGTGAAGTCATTATTGGTCTTTACTCCTCTTTGGTCAGACCTCATCTGGAATACTGTGTACAGTTTTGGGCACCACATTTTAAAAAAGACATAGACAAACTGGAGCAAGTTCAGAGAAGAGCGACCAGAATGGTGACTGGTCTGCAAACCATGTCCTATGAGGAACGGTTGCAGGATTTGGGAATGTTTAGCTTGCAAAAAAGAAGACTGAGAGGAGACTTAATAGCTGTCTACAAATATGTCAAGGGCTGTCACATTGTAGAAGGATCATCTTTATTCTCATTTGCACAAGGAAAGACTAGAAGCAATGGGATGAAACTAAATGGGAGGAGACACAGATTAGATATTAGAAAAAACTTTTTGACAGTTAGGGTGATTAATGAGTGGAACAGGCTGCCACGAGAGGTGGTGAGTTCCCCTTCAATGGACGTCTTCAAACAGAGGCTGGACAGACATCTGTCTAAGATGATTTAGTGAATCCTGCTTTGAGCAGGGGGTTGGACCAGATGACCCAGGAGGTCCCTTCCAACTCTACCATTCTATGAGTCATATGACAAGTGACAAGAATTTCTTTACTGATCTTGATTTAGATAAGAAAGAAGCCATTTATCTTGCAGATGGAAGCAAAATAACAGCAGAATGTATCCGACAAGGTATGCTAAATTGTTCAAACAAGTTCGGACAAGATTCAAAGATACTTGTACAGGATGTGTTGTATGTCCAAAATTGGAAGGCGGATTATTATCTGTGAAACGTTTAACAGCTAAAGGACTTACAGTAAAATTCAAAGACAATGAGTGTGCAATTATTGCAGGAAACAAAGTGATAAACAAAGTCAAAGCAGATGAACAATTATATCATTTTGACACACCAAAGGAACAGATGAAGGTATGTACACATGATCACAAAAACTGTATTCACATGTGGAATAGACGTCTAGGACATAGACACCCTGACAGTATAAGGGAACTACAGAGAAAAGAATTGACAAAAGATTTAAAGATATCAGATTGCTCAATTACCATAAGATGTGAATGTTGTATAAAATCCAAAGCCACAAGGATATCTATTCCAAAAGAAAGTGAGATGAAAAGCAAAAGACCACTTGATTTGGTGTATACTGACGTATGTGGACCCATGAAAGTGACTACATCAGGAGGCAATAGATACATGTTGACTTTTATAGACGACTACTCAAGATACACAGTCACATACTTAATTAAGAACAAAAGTGAAGTTTTTGATAAACTTGTAGACTATGTAACAAGATCAAGTAACAAATTTCAAAGGAAGCCAATTGTCATCAGAAGTGATAATGGAGGCGAATTTACAAGTCACAGAATAGAAGACTACTTAAGACAAAATGGAATAGAACACCATAAAACTGTTCCATACACACCTGAACAAAATGGAGTAGCAGAAAGGAAAAACAGAACTCTAACAGAAATGATAAGATGTATGCTGACGGATTCCAAACTACCAGAGAAATATTGGGGTGAGGCAGCAATGACAGCTACATATCTACAGAACCGACTTTTTTTCCAGAAAACTGACGAAAACTCCATATGAACTGTGGCAAGGTATGAAACCAAGTGTCAATCATTTAAAAGTTTTTGGATGTAAAGTTTTTATATTCATTCCAACAGAAAAACGTTCCAAACTTCAAAACAGATCCATGGAAGGAATATTCGTTGGATATAGTGAAAATTGCAAAGGATATAGAATCCTATATCCCAAAACAGACAGAGTTACGGTGAGTAACAGTGTGACATTCATTGAAGATTTAAATGAAGACATTATGATTTCAGTTGAAACAAAACATGAGAAAAACAATAGTGACATAACTGAAGAAATATCTGATGAGAAAGAAGTAGAAATCAATGAAGAACAAAATACTGAAAGTGAAGAATCACAACTACAAACAGACACAGAACCAAGACGTTCAATGAGAGAGAACAAAGAAAACCACCAAAACGTCTCTCATTCAAGACAAGCATAAGAAAAATCTATGAGCCTACCTCTTGGGAAGACATATTTAAACTTCATGAAGAGGAAGCTAACAAATGGATAGAAGCAACAGAAACAGAAATTAAATCCATGCATGATTCAAATACATGGACACTAACAGATTTACCAGAAGGAAGAAAAGCCATAGGATGTAAATGGATTTTTAAAGCAAAATACCAAACAGATGGCACAGCTGAAAGATACCGAGCAAGACTCGTAGCTAAAGGGTATTTTCAAAAATATGGAGAAGACTATGATGAGACATTTGCTCCAGTTGTCAAATACACTACAATAAGAACTTTACTTACAGTTGCAGCAATGAAACAGATGGAACTGAGATATCTAGATGTAAAGACAGCTTTTCTGAATGGAGATTTAACAGAAGACATTTACATGGAACAACCTCCAGGATTCAAAGATGAAAGAAATCCAAACAAAGTTTGCAAACTACAGAAAAGCATATATGGTATAAAGCAAGCAGCTAAAGCGTGGAATGACAAAATCACGGAAGTAGTTACAAATGAAAAATTTCAAAGAAGCAAAGCTGATCCATGCTTGTACACAAAAAGGCTGATTAATAGATGGATTTATGTACTCATATATGTAGACGACATTTTGATTTGTTTTAAACAAAAAAGGGTTAAAGAAAACATTCTAAAAATCCTGAAGCAACATTTTGAAATCAAAGTCTTGGGAAATGTAAAACAGTACCTAGGAATACAGGTAGAAAGAGAAGAAGACGGAAGTTTCCTACTGAATCAAAATCACATGATTCAAGAGATAACAGAAAAATTTGGATTAAAGGATGCAAAAACAGTAAAGTCTCCAATGGAAACTAATTATCTCAAAGAGATGAACAGTGAAAAAAATATTCTACCAAATAATGAAAAATACAAAACAGCAATAGGAAAACTACTGTATCTAGCGACCGTTACAAGACCAGACATCGCAGCAGCAGTAGGAATCCTGAGTACAAAGGTTTCAAAACCAAATAAAGCTGATTGGAATGCCGTGAAGAGAGTAATGCGTTATTTGAAAGGAACTAGAAATGTTAAGCTGAAATTACCCACAAGTGATAATTGCATTTTAACAGGATATGTTGATGCAGATTGGGCTGGAGATCCAACTGACAGAAGTTCTACCAGTGGACATATTTTTTTTCTCTCAGGTGGACCAATAAGTTGGACAAGTAAGAAACAGTCAATTGTGACACTGTCTTCAACAGAAGCAGAATATGGTGCCGCAGCACATGCGAGTCAAGAAGTACTGTGGTTAAGACAATTGTTGACAGAATTAGGACAACCACAGTTGGAACCAACAAAACTGAAAGAGGACAATCAAGGATGTCTTGTTTTTGCTCAGATGGAAAGAGTCAATCCAAGAACCAAGCATATTGATGTGAAATATCATTTCTTGATAGATCATCAGGAACAAGGAGTCTTGAAGTTAGAGTATTGCCCTACTGAAGAAATGACAGCAGACATCTTCACAAAGGCGTTGAATGCTGATAAACACCAGAGACTAATAAAAATGTTGGGTTTGATTGAATAAGTCCTTACCGTTGAGAAAGGGTGTTGGCATATACAACAGATTAGGACTTATTATAAGTGAAAGGAGGACTTTATACTAACCAGACAGCAGATGGCGATAGTGTGTAAAGTTATATGCTTGCTGTATGGTGGGAGGAAAGCTCTCAATTGTTGGTTGTTTTTACTTCCTGTGTCTTTCTTCTTTTCCTGAATGTGTTATGTCAGCAGCACACGGACTGTGTGACACTGAATTGTATCTCATGTTTAACCAGTATGAAGTAAATACTGTTTACTCAAGATATCTTGCTGATTGAAGCTCTCGTAAGTACAGCAGTGACTGTAAGAAGATGCACTCTGCGACAATAACTGTATAGCAGACCCTCTGTTACGCTGGCGTGTCCTTTAATAAAATAAAATAAAACTTAAAGGACACGTCGGGGTCCACTGGACTGCAGAGGAGATGCAGCAGCTGAGTTTAGAGGAATGTTCAGCTAAGCACAGAGAAAGAAATGAACTAGTATGTTAAGTGCACACACTAGTAGTAACTAAACAAGGTACAATGCTTGGAGTTAACAACACTCCAGAAACTAATAAACTTCTGCACTGCAAGACACCGCTGTGCAGAGCAGGAAGGATTTGGCAGCATGAAACGCACGAGCACTAGATGGCGGCGTATCGAGCTGCAGATCGCAGCAGGCCAGGAAAGGCCTGGAACCTAAGATCCTAAAGAGGAGGAGAATCTCTGCAGCACCCAACACATGGATGTAAAAGCGGCAGTGTGACCACACATACAATGGCGGACCCTGGAATACTGGATTGGTAGCAAGGACGCCTCCGTGGCGTGGACACCAACCGGTGAACCGACACGGTATAGCATGCTGCTCACAGCATTCCCCTAGCCCTAATTGATGGCTAGGATGACTAGGGAGCTTTCAGCAGGAACCCTTGACAACGACTCTCACACACTGCATTTACTGCCAGAGACCTCACCCCAGGTTAGAAAGAGATAGACTAGGCACCGGGGCGGAGCCCACGGAGCCCTTAAATACACTAGAGGCAGCCCCAGCCCCCCAGGACAACCAACCACGCTGTACCAGACAGAAGTGGGCATGGCTTAGCGGCACATAACCGCAAGGGGCGTGGCTTAGCAACACATGACTGCAAGGGGGCGTGGCGTAGCTGCACATGACCGCAAGGGAGCGTGGCTTAGCGGCACATGAGCAGAAATGCAGAAACCACACTTAGAATCCCTAGAACGGAACCTAAATGCTGACAATTACTGACCAGCAGAAAAGGATCTGGCCGGACACTGCGAGAAAGCCCTTCTCCTGCGTACCGGCCTAACACCATCTCCTTTCTAATGGGAACATGTCGTACTTGTTACTGTGGCCCTGCTCCATGTGTCTTTAAATTCTTAGTGGGGTTTTTCCTAAAATTGGTCAGCCGTTGGACTCACTGCATACCCTATAACTGTATAGCAGACCCTCTCCTTTCTAATGGGAACATGTCGTACCTTGTTACTGTGGCCCTGCTCCATGTGTCTTTAAATTCTTAGTGGGGTTTTTCCTAAAATTGGTCAGCCGTTGGACTCACTGCATACCCTATAACTGTATAGCAGACCCTCTCCTTTCTAATGGGAATATGTCGCACCTTGTTACTGTGGCCCTGCTCCGTGTGTCTTTAAATTCTTAGAGGGGTTTTTCCTAAAATTGGCCAGCCGTTGGACTCAGTGCATACCCTATAACTGTATAGCAGACCCTCTCTTTTCTAATGGGAACATGTCGCACCTTGTTACTGTGGCCCTGCTCCGTGTGTCTTTAAATTCATAGTGGGGTTTTTCCTAAAATTGGTCAGCCGTTGGACTCACTGCATACCCTATAACTGTATAGCAGACCCTCTCCTTTCTAATGGGAACATGTCGTACCTTGTTACTGTGGCCCTGCTCTATGTGTCTTTAAATTCTTAGTGGGGTTTTTCCCAAATTTTGGCAGCCCTTGCAGTCACAGCATGGGCATTACCACTATAGGAGACCCGCTCCTCTATTATGGGAACATTTTTTTTACTGAGACCCTCCTCTATGTTTCTTTAAAAGGGGTGCATTGGGTTGCGTCCAAATTTTTGGCAGCCCTTGCAGTCACTGGATACTCAATAACAGTATAGGAGACCCACTTGTTTATAATAGGAACAACAAAGCATAGCCGGCTGATGGCTCTCTAACAATAGCGAGGGCCGACTGCTGGCCTTTTAAGAATAGTAAGGACCATCTGATGTCCCTATAAAAATAGGTTTTATGACTTTCAGAGTCCCTCCATCATAAATAAAACAGGATGTGTCTGATGATGTGTCACACACTACATTGCCAGATAAGGTTGTAAAATGTTAAAATGACATTTCCCGGTGAATGCATTTGTCTTAAAAAATAACGTAAAAAAACAAAACAATAGGATCTTTCTTTAGTATAAAAAACAGTGTAACCAATTTAACCTCAATGTAATCACATTGTTCAGCTCATGCACCTCCTCCTCCATCTCCGAAATGATCACATCAGTCACAAGCTGACAGCACTGCAGCACTGCCTTGGCCAAGCGGCAAGAGGTTGTGCTGAAGATAACATGCTTAATGCTTAACTGACAAACCACTCAGTGCTGCAGAGTTGTTGAAAGCTGTAACACAGTAGCCTGATCTGTGGCTCTCACCGCTGAACATACAGCCAGGCATGGTCGAGTGTGACAATGGGCGGAACCTGGTGACGGAGAAATGACAGCCGGGGTAGATACAGTTTCCCTCTATGCCAGTCCTTTCACCGAGCTAAAGAATATGGCTGTGGTGAAATACAACTCCCACTGAGAAGCTGTTTCAGATTGAAAAACATTATGCCCACCAGAGGATTTGATTCTGAGGGTTAACCTTTCTCACCCGCTCAAGAGCCCCATAGCAGCTGCAAAGTTAGCGCTATCATGAACTCTCCTGAGGTAGAAGCCAAGGCACACCAGAGGATTCTCTGGTGGGATCGTCCAACCCTGCCGAGAAGCAGTCCTGGCTAAGAAAAGTGTGTGGGAAGGTTCCCAGACACACTATGGCTGCTTTTTTTACTGAGGAGGAAACACACACAAACACGGGGAGAACATACAAACTCCTTGCAGATGTTGTCCTTGCTTGGATATGAACCCAGGATCCCAGCGCTGCAATGCTTCAGTGCTGCTAACCACTGATTCAATGTACTGCCGTTCACCCTCTAATATCTAACAGGCTGGAGAAACTTGCACCTACTGCCACTCTATCTTCAGCTCCTTTGTGAGAAAATGTATTTGGGCAGCCACTCAGTCTACCAAATAAAATTCCTAAGAAGGAAATTGGGGAAGGCTTCGCTACTGGTACTGGGGGCAGTGCTAATACCATGGCGTCGTACCATAGTTTGCTGGAAATATTCCAGGCTGGTAGGAGGCAAGCAAATTCCCACAGAAAAGTACCAGCAGTAATGTTCAGGCTACATTTCAAGTGCAAGCAGCTTTAGAGGACTTCCTGGGAGAAATGAAAAGCAGGGCAGATACGGTTTTCCTCTATGCCAGTCCTTTCACCGAGCTAAATACAACTGTCAGCAAAAAAAAGTTGTGGACTGGCTCCATACCGTCCCTGGCCACATTCACCTGTCCACGTGTTTGTGGTTAGGCAGTCCTTCCCACTAAGTGCACTGGGGAGGGCACGGGTAATGTTGTGGGACCCGTGCTTGTGGAAGGCGGAGGCGATACCGGGAAATTTAGTGGCGGCTGGGGACCGAGTATGGACACCCGCCTGCTGCTGGCATGAGGTTGTGAAAAGCTTCCGCCTCCTCGAGCTTAAAAGGCCATATTTCAAGTGCAAAGAGCTGCCCAGAAATCTGGCAGTTTAGTGTTGCGGCCTGTGGGTGGGTGGGTGGCTGGCTGCATACTTGCACTTGCATTCCAAGTAACAGAAAGCTAAGCAGATGGTGGCCTCTGTCATCATCATGGCCTCACCTCGGCACTATGAACTCTCCTGAAGGAGAAGCCAGGGCCCACCAAAGGAGTCTCCGGTTCTCTGGTTGGCCCGTCCAACCCTGCCGAAAAGCAGCACTGGCTAAGAAAAGTGTGGGGGAAGGTTCCCAGACACTCTATGGCTGCTTTTTTAATGTGGATTGGCCATTCTTATGCATGTTATTTCTCAAAACACATTACAGGTCACACCATTGTCCAACTCTGTATTCAAGAAATTAAATGCGCAAAGAAAGATGTGTGTGTGTCAAAGCATCACCGACAAGTGCGAGTTGATGTTGGACTGGCTGCCATTGCTTCGGCAACAAGCTCAATTGCAGGACTTCCTGGGAGAAATGTCACCCAGAGTAGATACAGGTTCCCTCTATGCCAGTCATTTCACTGAGCTAAATACAACTCTTAGCAAAAAAAGTTGTGGACTGGCTCCGTACCATCCCTGGCCACATTCACCTGTCCACGTGTTTGTGGTTAGGCGGTCCTTCTCAGTAAGTGCACTGGGTAGTGTACGGGTAATGTTGTGGGACCCGTGCTTGTGGAAGGCGGAGGCGATACCGGGAAATATAGTGGCGGCTGGGGATCGAGTATGGACACCCGGCTGCCACCGGCATGAGGTTATGGAAAGCTTCTGCCTCCACAAGCTTAAAAGGCCATATTTCAAGTGCAAGCAGCTGTCAAAAATTTGGCAGAATAGTACTGCAGCCTGTGGGTGGGTGGCTGGCTGCATACTTGCACTTGCATTCCAAGGAATGGGGTAGGGACAACTGAACGCTGCACTGGGACAAAGACATGGACGGTGATTGTTGCAAGTCTGCAATGAGAGGTGAATGGCGGGAGGCATCTTCGCATGCGCCAAGGATCACTTATGATGGGCACACTTTTAGACAGTGACCTGGGAGTCAGAGATGCTTCCAGAGGTCTTCCCCATGCTGTTCCCATGTTTTTTCAGCACTGTATGCATGTGTCTGATGATGTGTCACACACCACATGGCCAGAGAAGGTTGTAAAATGTTAAAATGACATTTCCTGATGAATGCATTTGTCTTGGTTGAAAGCAATTCAAAAGTGCAAAAACGCATAAAAACCGCTACGTGTGAACATAGCCGAATGTGTGGAGGAGTATTTTTGTTTTTGGTTATTTATTTTGCCTTATATACAAGTCATTACCCTGGAAAGGGTGAGTCCGTAAAAGTGGCGTAATACTCTGACAACGTTGTTGACAGCAGTGATCTGGGAGTCAGAAATCCTTCCAAGGGTCTTCCCCATGCTGTTCCCATGTCATTTGAGCACTGTTCCCATTGATTTGGACAATTTTTAGGCCCTCTGCTGACCTCCAGGGGGAGAGGCCACCTGAAAAATGCTCGAGTTTCCCATAGACTTAGATTGGGCTCATTACTTGGACCGAGCACCCGAGTATTCCAATGTGCTCGACCCGAGTATTGAGTACCCAAGCATTTTAGTGCTCGATCATCACTAGTGATTCGTCATTAGACAAAATAAGAATGATTTGATAATTAAAGGTGTTTAAGAATTTATTTACAATGACTTTTTTCTTTAGTTATTTCATTTTTTTTTTTCAGAGAAATGTGAGAAAATGTGCTGAGTTTTCAAGTCCCGTTGCCAATCGCAAGGGTAATAACACTTACACTAAATATCTTTACTGTACAGGAGCTGTGTGGGTGATAAATGGAGGCGAAGACTGGTCCTCATAAATCAGCTGGTTTCAACCACACGTATAATTGTAAATAACGATTGTATCTCCCTCATGCACTTTCCAGTTGTAAAACTCCTAACAGTCCTCTGTACTTCACTATCAAGATCTCATTTCTATTTTTTCCCTTTCTAACTATCCCCGTCCACTTATATTATAAATAAGAACAATCTATCATTTCCTTCACTCTCATGGTTGTGGCAAGTGATATAATATACTCCGTTCAACTCGCATTCAATTTCTTATACATTTCATTTTTTACTTACAGCTAAACCAACTCGTAGGATTTATTATGTTCCGTTCTCATGTAATTACCTCCTGGTGCAATTAATGTCTCATTAATTACAGTGTAATATACAGTTCTCGGCTACTAGACAAAAAAATGGCCATAGCAAGAACCTAATAGATGCTGCATCCTTAATAATATGTTATTTTTTGCTACATATATCTGTTATTTGCACCTAATTATTATAGCAATACTGATCCATCTGTAATAAAATTGAAATCGTTGTCCTGTCATATATTAACCCCTTCGTGCCGCACCTGCTTTAGCCCTTGAGAACCCAGCATTTTTTTTTATTGAATATTGTTTAATTGATCTGTCTGCATAACCACATCCGGACATGACTAGTTGTACTTTTTAATTGCACACATACATATAAAGTGTTGAAAAACTTAATTATTGGGGGTCAGTTAGATTATGTAGATAAAATATTTACATTTTTGTTTCAGCCATGGTCCTTCTTCTGAAATTATCCTCTACTCATGATGGATATATACTGTTGGTTGTATAGCATTTAGGCAGTTGATTAAAAGCGGCCTGATCCTAGATTCAATTATTAGGAACAGAAAACTTATTTAGGGAAACCTATCATGTCCTAAAATGATATTTACCTGTAGATATAGGGTTAATCTGCAGGTAACTAGAACTAAACCCTTTGTAGCCGGCTTTCTGGAGCAGCAGCTACAGGGAGAAGATGAAGCTACTTGCTTCCGGTCATTGGTGTGGTGCAGAGAGCCATTACAGTCCTTCTTGACTACACAGTGAGCACACTGTAATCACTCTCCATCACTTTAATTGACAGCCAAATTAGGTGTAGACAGATGATCACAGCATACATATCTAGTGTCTGCTAGCAAGCAGAAGCCAGCATCAGCCATCGCAGTCATTCATTTACAAAAAGTTTTCAAAAGACTCTCATCTTTTGTGTATGGCCAGTTTGAGAACAGTACAGCAGAGAAGAGAAACTTTACTCTAGTCAGGAGTCTTTTTTTTGCTATTTTTTTTCTTATACTAGGATCTACTTCTAGATTTTATGAAAAAAAAATGGAAACAGGATCTGTAGAGCTCGTAAGGTAGGAAATCCTCATATTTCCAAAATTAGGTGTGTTTACCACTATATGTCATTGTTGCCATATTTTGTGCCCTTGTTGCCTCACATGTGTTGGTGCACCCATTAACGCTTACATACTTACCAAAATTTTAAGGGCAAAACTGGGATATTTAAGTCCTAAAAGATGCCCAGGATCTCCTGCTTTGGGGTGGATTTGCCCCTTTTACGCTTTGGTTAATGGGAATATAGCACAAAAATCGGGACTGTTGACAACTATGACCTATGACTAGTTGTAAAGATCTCTGTGGCCGCTAAGAATGATGGCACCGCCAGACTCTGTAAGGATAAGTTTCCTGGCTTTCAACTTACAGGAGGTAGAGGTGCCTAGTGTCAACACAGACCCATGTAAAGTCTGATCCTGACCTTCTGGTAGGAGTTATGATTAGTGTTGAGCGAACATGCTCGACATTGCTCGGTACTCGCCCGAGCATCACGCTACTCGGGATGTTCGGCGAGCACCGAGCATTTCCGGGTTACTCAGGCGGGAGTAACCCGGAATCCGCCCTGCATGTTTGGCGCTCTTTACAGAGCCAATGAACATGCAGGGATTGCCAGCCCATCACTGTAATGCCGCAGCCATGTTGGTTGTGGGCATTACATTGATTGGCTGGCCGCACAGCGTCACCTCGAGTATTTAAAACCGGGCACCGCCATCTTGGACACAGACGGCTGGGATCAGACAGTGTAGGGACAGCGCTGCTGATTTAGGGAGAGATATATACTGCGAAATAGTTAGTGTAGGGTCTGTAAAGGCTGCCAGATCAAACAAACAGTCCTTCTTAGGACTAATATCCATCCCAGATATCAGGCAGGCAGGCAGGCAGGCTGTATAGGAGACGCAGTGGTTATACCAGCCAACGCTGCATTACAGTCCTGTGTGCTCCTGTTGCTGAAATTTCTGGACTTAGCTCCAGGTCTCGGGGGCCAGGAAAAAATCTTTTTTTTTTCATCTAAATCCTCTTTTTTTTCCCTCCTTCACACAGTACAATTACCCTTCTTATTAGCCTTTTGGTGTCCCCCCCCCCAAAAAAAAAGTGTGTCTGTGACAGTTCAGACACAAATATATCTGTTTAAAAGAGTCTGGTGTAGGCCAGAGAAATAGAAGTGTGGTTTTGCAGTTCCACGGTTCAAACCTTTGTATTATCCACTTTTGGGCCATTTTTACCTAAAAAAAACAGTTTGAGTGTGTCGCTCACTGTTCAGCCGCAAATATATATATATTTAAAAAAGTCTGGTATACACCAGTAAATTATAACTGTGGTTTTGCCGTTCCACGGTAAAAAATCTCTGTATTATCCTGCTTTTGGCATTTTTAGCTGTAAAGAAAAACAGTAATAGTGTCTCCTGATTGTTCAGACACCAATATATCTGTTTAAAAGAGTCTGGTATACACCAATAAATTATACCTGTGGTTTTGCAGTTCCACGGGTCAATCTCTGTATTATCCTGCTTTTGGCATTTTTTGCCGTAAAGTAAAACAGTAATAGGTTCTCCTGATTGTTCAGACACAAATATATCTGTTTAAAAGAGTCTGGTATACACCAGTAAATTATAACTGTGGTTTTGCCATCTCACGGTAAAAAATCTCTATTATACAGCTTTTGGTATTTTTTCCATAAAGAAAAACAGTAATAGTGTCTCCTGATTGTTCAGGCACCAATATATCTGTTTAAAATAGTCTGGTGTAGGCCCGAGAAATAGAACTGTGGTTTTGCAGTTCCACGGTAAAAAATCTCTATTATCCAGCTTTTGATATTTTTTCCGTAAAGAAAAACAGTAATAGTGTCTCCTGATTGTTCAGAAACAAATATATCTGTTTAAAAGAGTCTGGTATACACCAGTAAATTATAACTGTGGTTTTGCCGCTCTACGGTAAAAAATCTCTATTATCCTGCTTTTGGCATTTTTTGCCGTAAAGAAAAAAAGTAATAGTGTCTCCTGATTGTTCAGACACAAATATATCTGTTCAAAATAATCTGGTGAAGGACAGAGAAATAGAAGTGTGGTTTTGCAGTTCCACGGTTCAAACCTCTGTATTATCCACTTTTGGGCCATTTTTACCTAAAAAAAAACAGTTTGAGTGTGTCGCTCACTGTTCAGCCACAAATATATGTATTTAAAAAAGTCTGGTATACACCAGTAAATTATAACTGTGGTTTTGCCGTTCCACGGGTCAAATCTCTGTATTATCCTGCTTTTGGCATTTTTTGCCATAAAGAAAAACAGTAATAGTGTCTCCTGATTGTTCAGACACAAATATATCTGTTGAAAATAGTCTGGTGTAGGCGCGAGAAATAGATGTGTGGTTTTGCAGTTCCACGGGTCAAATCTCTGTATTATCCTGCTTTTGGCATTTTTTGCCTTAAAGAAAAACAGTAATAGTGTCTCCTGATTGTTCAGACACAAATATATCTGTTTAAAAGAGTCTGGTATACACCAGTAAATTATAACTGTGGTTTTGCCGTCCCACGGTAAAAAATCTCTATTGTCCAGCTTTTGGTATTTTTTCCGTAAAGAAAAACAGTAATAGTGTCTCCTGATTGTTCAGACACCAATATATCTGTTTAAAAGAGTCTGTTATACACCAGTAAATTATAACTGTGGTTTTGCCGTCCCACGGTAAAAAATCTCTATTGTCCAGCTTTTGGTATTTTTTCCGTAAAGAAAAACAGTAATAGTGTCTCCTGATTGTTCAGACACCAATATATCTGTTTAAAAGAGTCTGGTATACACCGGTAAATTATAACTGTGGTTTTGCCGTTCCACGATAAAAAATCTCTATTATCCTGCTTTTGGCATTTTTTGCCGTAAAAAAAAAAAATTAATAGTGTCTCCCTGATTGTTCAGACACAAATATGTTTGTTGAAAATAGTCTGGTGTAGGTCAGAGAAATAGAAGTGTGGTTTTGCAGTTTCACGGTTCAAACCTCTGTATTATCCACTTTTGGGCCATTTTTACCTAAAAAAAACAGTTTGAGTGTGTCGCTCACTGTTCTGCCGCAAATATATCTATTTAAAATTGTCTGGTATACCCCAGTAAACAATAACTGTGGTTTTGCCATTCCACGGTAAAAAATCTCTATTATTCAGCTTTTGGTATTTTTTCCGTAAAGAAAAACAGTAATAGTTTCTCCCTGATTGTTCAGATTGTTTAAAAGAGTCAGGTGTAGGCCAGAGAAATAGAACTGTGGTTTTTCTCTTCCACGGTTCTAATCTTTTTATTACCCTTTTTCCATTGATAGTGCGAGTGTAAGATATTTTACTTCATTTACAATGGGCAAGGCGCATGGCAAGGGACGTGGAACTGGACGTTCTGGTGATGGTGCGTGCAGAGGATGGGGCCGTGGCCAAGGTGAAAATGTGCCACAACCAACAGCCATATCTTCTCGCTCCCACTTCTTGACCGAATTACTAGGGAAGCACAGAACAACACCAGTATTGCGAACTGATCAGTGTGAACAGGTTATTAATTGGATAGCAGATAATACTTCCAGTTACCTGGGCACCACCACCTCCGGTCTGTCAAATCTTAGTAGCCGTGAGTCTCGACCGCATACTCCTCCTCACCCTGATGCTCCTTCCTCCCACCATGCCGAGTGTCGTCAGACAGCAACTGATCCCACACTTGGACACTCTGAAGAGCTGTTCACTGGTCCATTTCCAGATTTGTGCTCCTCGCCTGCTCCGCTTGAAGTGGTGGAAGAGGAGATCCCATGTAGCGATGCCCAAATATTTGAACAGCCATGGCCACAGGAAGTCGACGCTGGCAATTTGTCACAAGAGGTGGACGATGACGAGACACAATTGCCAGGAAGTGAGGAGGAGGATCGTTGTGCGCAAGTGGAAGAGGAGGAGGAGGTGGATGATCTAGTAACTGACCCAACGTGGCAGGAGGACATGCAGAGCGAGGCCAGCAGCACACAGGGTGAGGGAGGCAGAGTACCCCAACAGGCAGGAAGAAGCAGTGTGGTGGCCGCACACAGAAGGCAGGCAACAGTTCCCCGTAACACCAACACGAGGGACGTTGCCAGTACAACCTGTAGGTCTTCCAGAGTCTGGAATTTTTTTAAAGACTCTGCTGATAACCCCAAAAAGGCCATTTGTACCACCTGCCATCCCAGCATCAGCAGGGGTGACAAAACTACCAGCCTGACCACCACCAGCATGATCAGGCACATGGCAGCAAAGCACCCGACTTTGTGGGGTGAACCCCAGGGTCCTCGACCAGTGTCAGCAGGTGTCACCACTGCTTCTTCTGCTGTTGTGCGTGCAATAGAACCCCCTGTTGTGTGTGCAAGGCAATCCCCTGTCCATACTGCATGCAAAGATGCCCCCTCCTCTCAGTCTTCACTTGTTATGGCAGTTTCTCAAGAAACAGCATCAACGTCCACGTCCACGTCCCACCGCAGCGTTCAATTGTCCATATCCCGGAAATTCGCAGCCAACGCCCAACAGGCCACAGTCCTAAATTCGCACATTTCACGACTGCTTGTGTTGGAAATTCTGCCTTTTAGGCCGGTGGAGACGGAATCCTTCCTCAACCTTATGGCGGTGGCCGTCCCTTGGTACTCGGTCCCCAGCCGACACTATTTTGCCCTACACAAGCATGTGTCCCAAAACATCTGCCATGCCCTCAACAATGCAGTTACTGGGAGAGTCCACCTGTCAACGGACACGTGGACAAGTGCTTGTGGCCAGGGATGGTACATCTCCCTGACGGCACACTGGGTAAACATAGTGGAAGCCGGGACCCAGTCGGACCTTGGGACAGAACACATCCTCCCCACACCGAGGATTGTGGGCCCTATGTCAGTCAGAGTTGCCCCCACAGTGTACAGCTCCTGCGCATCATCCTCCTCCTCATGTTCAGCCTCCATCTCAGATATCACCACATCAGTTACAAGCTGGAAGCACTGCAGTACTGCCTCCGCCAAGCGGCAAGAGGCTGTGCTGAAACTCATAAGCTCAGGTGATAAACCTCACACTGCTTGTGAGTTGTGGACAGCTGTGAAAGAGCAGGCAGATCTGTGGCTGAGACCGCTGAACCTACATCCAGGCATGGTCGTGTGTGACAATGGCCGTAACCTGGTGGCGGCTCTGAGGCGAGGCGAGATCACACACGTACCATGCCTGGCTCATGTGCTTAACCTTGTGGTTCAGCGGTTTCTTAAATCATACCCCGAGTTGCCAGATCTGCTCATCAAAGTATGCCGCCTGTCAGCTCATTTTCGCAAGTCGGCTACAGCTTCCGCCGCCCTTGCTGTGTTGCAGCAGCGTTTGCAGATTCCATCACACCGACTGGTGTGTGATGTCCCCACACGTTGGAACTCTACCCTCCACATGTTGCAAATGATTTGTGAGCAGAAGAGAGCAGTTGTGGAGTACCAGCTGCAACAAGGCCGTCGATATTCAGGTCAGACTCCACACATAAGACCTCAAGAGTGGACCTGGATGTCTGACATATGTACCATCTTGACAAACTTTGAGGAGTCCACCAAGATGGTGAGTGGCGATGACGCCATCATTAGCGTCAGCATTCCACTTGTCTGTCTTTTGCAACTCTCTCTGCAGAGAATTAAAGAGGAGGCATTGCAGCCAGAGTATGATGAGATGGATCAAGAAGCCCTAGCGGTCGATTACACACAGCCCAGCCTTATCTCATCCCAACGTGCATTGGGGGACAATGAGGGAGAGGAGGAGGAGGAGGAGGAAGAACAGGAGCTGGTATCATGTGCTGTAGACGGTAGTACCTGTACAACTGTCATACCGTCGGTTCAGCGTGGGTGGCCTGAGGACAGGGGGAAGGAGGAGGAGAGCATGGTCAATCGTCATCTTGGTGAGGACACGGAACTCTTGCCCATTACCAGTCTGGCACGCATGGCTGACTTTATGTTACGCTGCCTTAACCGTGACACTCGCATTGTCAATGTTGGGTGACAGTCATTACTGGTTGGTGACACTTTTAGACCCCCGCTGCAAGGAGAACTTTCACTCTCCTATTCCTGAGGTGGAGAGGTCTACAAAAATGGGGCAGTACCAGTACCAGAAGGCCCTTGCTGCAGAACTCTTAAAAAAATTCCCATCTGAACACGCTAGCGGCAGAGGTCACAGTTCGTTGCCCAACCAAGGTGTACATGCGCGAGAGACGCAACTCCAATCCAGCAGAGGCAGGGGAACACTGTCAAAGTTCTGGGACAGTTTTCTCAGACCCTCCCTTCGGACAGACCCTGAGGCGCGGGGTACTCTCACAAGGAGTGGAAAATTTCAAAAGATGGTGAGGGAGTACCTTGCCTACCGTACCAGCATCCTCCGTGATTCCTCTGTGCCTTTTAATTATTGGGTATCCAAGCTGGACACTTGGAATGAACTCGCTCTGTACGCTTTGGAGGTCCTGGCCTGCCCTGCCGCTAGCGTGTTATCGGAGCATGTTTTTAGTGCCGCTGGGGGAATTATAACTGATAAGCGCACTCGCCTGTCAACTGACAATGCTGACAAGCTGACCCTTATCAAAATGAACAAGGGCTGGATTGGGCCAGACTTCTCATCACCACCAAATGACAGCAGAGTAACATAAAGTCAAGTCCACTGTGTTATTTCGAGAGGTGTATTCACATGCACCACTTCACACCCACACATGGGTATACGCTTCCTCATTTCGGCTGTTTTTTGCTCTTCTCCTTATCCTCAGCCTCCACCACCACTATACCACCAGTGTGACCGTGGTCCGTGTTGCCATTATTGAAAGTTCTTCTGTCCTAATTTTTGGCAGCTTTTGTTTGGAAGGCATAAGCAAAGACTGTGGGAGACCCACTCCCCAATAATGGGAATAGTGTTTTTGAGATCCTGTACTGTATGGCTCTTGTAAGGGGCATAAAACTGTCTTGTTAAGCTACTGTGACCTCCACCACTTTTCCAAGGGGCATTAAAACCGTCTTGTTAAGCTACTGTGACCTACACCACTTTCCCAAGGGGCATTAAAACCATCTTGTTAAGCTACTGTGACCTCCACGTCTCTTCCAAGGGGCATTAAAACCATCTTGCTAAGCTACTGCGACCTCCACGTCTCTTCCGAGGGTCATTAAAACCATCTTGTTAAGCTACTGCGACCTCCACCACTTTTCCAAGTGGCATTAAAACCGTCTTGTTAAGCTACTGTGACCTCCACATCTCTTCCAAGGGGCATTAAAACCGTCTTTTTAAGCTACTGTGACCTCCACCATTTTTCCAAGGGGCATTAAAACCGTCTTGTTAAGCTACTGTGACCTCCACCACTTTTCCAAGGGGCATTAAAACCGTCTTGTTAAGCTACTGTGACCTCCACCACTTTTCCAAGGGGCATTAAAACCGTCTTGTTAAGCTACTGTGACCTCCACCACTTTTCCAAGGGGCATTAAAACCATCTTGTTAAGCTACTGTGACCTCCACGTCTCTTCCAAGGGGCATTAAGACCGTCTTGTTAAGCTACTGTGACCTCCACCACTTTTCCAAGGGGCATTAAAACCGTCTTGTTAAGCTACTGTGACCTCCACGTCTCTTCCAAGGGGCATTGAAATGTTGTTTTTAATTAATTCTAACCTCCACGACTCTTCGAACGGGCATTGCATTTCCTCCTAATTTTTGGCAGCTTTTGCTTGGAAGGCATAAGCAAAGACTATGGGAGACCCACTCCCCAATAATGGGAATAATGTTTTTAAGATGCTACTGTATGGCTCTTGTAAGGGGCATTAAAACCGTCTTGTTAAGCTACTGTGACCTCCACGTCTCTTCCGAGGGGCATTAAAACCGTCTTGTTAAGCTACTGCGACCTCCACCACTTTTCCAAGGGGCATTAAAACCATCTTGTTAAGCTACTGTGACCTCCATGTCTCTTCCGAGAGGCATTAAAACCATCTTGTTAAGCTACTGTGACCTCCACCACTTTTCCAAGGGGCATTAAAACCGTCTTGTTAAGCTACTGTGACCTCCACGTCTCTTCCAAGGGGCATTGAAATGTTGTTTTTAATTAATTCTAACCTCCACGACTGTTCGAACGGGCATTGCATTTCCTCCTAATTTTTGGCAGCTTTTGCTTGGAAGGCATAAGCAAAGACTAAGGGAGACCCACTCCCCAATAATGGGAATAATGTTTTTAAGATGCTACTGTATGGCTCTTGTAAGGGGCATTAAAACCGTCTTGTTAAGCTACTGTGACCTCCACGTCTCTTCCGAGGGGCATTAAAACCGTCTTGTTAAGCTACTGCGACCTCCACCACTTTTCCAAGGGGCATTAAAACCATCTTGTTAAGCTACTGTGACCTCCATGTCTCTTCCGAGAGGCATTAAAACCGTCTTGTTAAGCTACTGTGACCTCCACCACTTTTCCAAGGGGCATTAAAACCGTCTTGTTAAGCTACTGCGACCTCCACCACTTTTGCAAGGGGCATTAAAACCGTGTTGTTAAGCTACTGCGACCTCCACCACTTTTCCAAGGAGCATTAAAACCGTCTTTTAAGCTACTGTGACCTCCACGTCTCTTCAAAGGGGCATTAAAAGTGTCTTGTTAAACCACTCTGAACTCCACAGCTCTTCCAAGGGGCATTGAAATGTTGTTTTTAATTACCTCTAACCTCCACGACTCTTCCAACGGGCATTGCATTTCCTCTTAATTTTAGTCAACTTTTGCTTTTCAATGCAAAGGCGAAAACTAACAGAGACCCACTCCCCAATAATGGGTAGAAGGTTTTTAATACGCTGTAATCCACGTCTGTTTCAAGGGGCATTGCAGTTCCTCATAATTTTTGGAAAGCCTTCCATTCACTGCTTAGGCCAACAGTGTACAGGAGACCCAGTTGCTATAAATGGAAAAAAACGGTTTAGTTAAGGCCCTCTGACCTCCATGTCACTTCTAAGGGGCATTGGAGTGCCTCGAAATTTTTGGTAGGCATTGCACTCACTGTATGCCCTATAACTGTGTAGCCAAACCGCTCCTTTTGTTACAGAAACATATCCTACAAGACATGTGTGGTTGACTGGCCTGATATTGATGTGAATGGTCCCTGTTCCACCTGCTCTTTCTCCTTTGCCACCACCTCATCCATCATTTATCACCTGAAGCTTTGTTTTAACGGGAGTCATAGAACTGGGATAGTAGCAGGAAAACACCCAGCAATCCTCGGAGGAGGTAGGATATGCGCCAAGACACTGACCACCTCAGGCCTAGCCGCTACTACATACATGCGCTTGCATTCCAAGAAAACAAAGCAGATGCTAACTTCTATCATCATCATCATGCTCCTCACCTTGGCACTCTCAACTCCCCTGATGGAGAAGCCAGGGCCCACCGGAGGAGTCTGGTTCTCTGGTGGGCTCGTCCAATGCTGCCCTAAAGCAGAACAGGCTAAGAAAAGTGTGGGGGAAGGTGACAGGAGAAATAGGGGTGGCTAGAGATCGTTTATGGACACCCGGCCGCCCCCAGGTGGCTGGGGACCGTGTGTGGACACCCGGCAGCGGGGCAGCTGGGGACCAAGTATGGACACCCGGCCGCCCCCTGGCGGCTGGGGACTGAGCGTGGACACCCGGCTGCCGAGCGACTGGGGACTGAGTATGGATACATCGCTGCCGAAGCAGCCATGAGGTAGTGGCCAGCTTTGGCCTCCTCCAAACTAAAAGGCACCATTTCAAGTGAAAGCTAGCAGTATGGTATTGCAGCCTGCGAGTGGGTGGGTGGTTGGCTACCTATTTGCGCTTGCATTGCAAGGAATGGGGGAGGTACAATTGAACACTGCCCTGGGACAAGGACTTGCACGGGGATAGTTGCAAGTCTGCATCTTCCGATGCGGCAAGGATCACTTCTGATGGGCACACTTTTAGGCAGTGACCTGGGAGTCAGAGATGCTTCCAGGGGTCTTCCCCATGCTGTTCCCATGTCTTTTCAGCACTGTATTCATGTGTCACACAGCACATGGCCAGATAAGGTTGTAAAATGTTAAAATGACATTTCCCGGTGAATGCATTTGTCACGGTTGAAAGCAATACAAAAGTGCAAAAATGCATGAAAAATGCTACTTGTGAAAATAGCCCAAGGTGTGGAGGAGTATTTTTGTTTTTGGTTATTTATTTTAGCTTATACACAAGTCTTTACCCTGGAAAGGAAATTCCTTAACATATTTCACAGGAAAACCGTTTCAGTTTCGTTTTTGAACGTTTTATTGTGAGCACGTAAAAGTGGCTTTTTACCTCTGACCACATTGTTGACAGCAGTGACCTGGGGGTCAGAAATGCTTCCAGGGGCGATCCCTATGCTGCCCCCATGTCTTTTGAGCACTGTCACTATAGTTTTGGGCACTTTTTAGGCTTTCTACAGACTGCTGGGGTTGCCGCCGCAAAAATGCTCGGGTCTCCCATAGACTAACATTGGGCTCGTTGCTCGGGTCGAGCACCCGAGTATCACGGTGAGCTTGGCCCGAACTTCGAGCACCCGAGCATTTTAGTGCTCGCTCAACACTAGTGTTTACCAATCGGATTGTTGATAGATTGGACTTTTTAAACTGATGATACCATATATGTGTATTTTTTATTTTTTTAATATCTTTCTTTTAAATGATTTGAACTTTTCTGTTTTTCTTATTTATTTTTTTATATTTATTTTTCAACGTGCTTGTTACTCCTCTTAGGGAACTTGAAGCTGCGATCATCCGATCGCTTGTGCTATATACAGCGACACCACAGCATCGCTGCATGTAGCAAAAATCACGGTCTCCTTTGAAGCCCAGCTGTCATGACCACTGTGAAGACATGGGGTCTTCCGTGGGTGTTACACTACTCAGACAACACAAGGTGCGGGTAAAACAGCGTGGCAATACTTTATTGAACCACAAAGTGGACAATAAACACATAGAACGGTCCCAGCAAAATACCCAAGATGATACAACATTACACAGTCCCACGCTTCCGCTCCGCCCGCCTGGGATAGAACAGCTGCGACTTTGGGACTTCCAGGCCAACTACCTCAACCAGTGGCCCCCCGCTTCTGGCGAGCGCCCACAGAGTTAAGGTAGTGGCAAGCTTAGGAAGCTAGCAGATCATCGAGGTACAAGGCCAGGAGACCTGTGGGTCCCACCCTGGCCTCTCTGAGAGTTTCCATGGGGCCAGATGACCAGCAGGTCTCAATCTGGCTTCTCTGAATGTCTCCATGAGTTCCAGGCGACCAGTGGGTCTCTCCTGGGAACCACAAACAACAATCCATGGGGCCAGATGACTTCATTGTCCCAACCTGGTCTCCCCAAAATGTATCCATTGGCTCTCTGATGGCCAATGGAGCAGATCCGTATCTTTCCAGTCAGGGCTGATACCCTTAGGCTAGAATCATGTAGAATCCAAATCTGTGTCTCTTTGGATGGAGCCGCCATGCAATCCATCTACTGTCCTGAAGTATGTCTCTCATTCTCCTTGTAAAGTCTTTCTGATGCTTCTTGATACTGCTTGTAAAGTCTCTTTCAAATCTGTTTTAAGTCTGACTGCTACAGAGGCACATGTCCCTTAAAATAGTTAAAGTTCTCCATGCAAGTACACATTCTCAAGTTTGGGGGAAATGGCAGCCTCATGTCTTATTGTTTGAGCATTTAATGAATTTGCATAGTTTGTCCTCATGTTTTGTGAGTCAACAAGCCACAGAGTCCACACAAAGCTTAATCAACATAGTTAACAAACATTCATTGTTTCCAAAACCAAGAGGAGATAACAATCAGGGTTATACAAATACTGGTCTGTCATTCCCCAGCCACAGAATTACACATACAGTTACAAGTCAACAGAAACACAAAGATAATACTGTATTTCTTTTGACTTAACAAATCAAATCATCTGGCTAATTAAGATTTTAAGCTGTATCGTCACAACCACCCATTGGCGACCTGTGATCACTTCACCGGCGTCCCAATGGGCATATGGAATGACACTCCCCCTGCTGGCACATGTTAAATGTCGCTGTCAGAAATTGACAGTGGCATTTAACAGGTTAACAATCACGGGCGGAGCTGTGCTCTACCTGTGTTTGTTAGCTGCAGGCCCTGGCTGTAATACACAGCCATCATTTGCTGAGTATGGGACGAGATCACCCTGTGAGCCTGCTCTATACACTTGTTTCCGACTTGCTCCATACATGTACAGCGGATGTCGTGAAGGGGTTAAAATTTACTTGGCTGATTCAGGCAGCCCAGCTCTCATTCATGTTCTCTGAGATTTGGGCAACATGAATCGCCTGAAATGTTCCCTTGAATAAAGAAAGTAGCTAGCCCAATGAGTTCTTAGAAAACCAGTAACCTATAAAAATAAACAATAAGATGATAAATTCCTTCATTCTTGAAAATGGATAGATTCATTAGTAACAAGTAAATTGCAAAGTTTCTGATTTTTACGAGCACTTTGCAATTTTAAACTTTAACGATTATGAGAATAATCCTTTAACCCCTTTCTGACAGGAGACGTATCCATACTTATTGACCAGGGACTTATGGATACATTTAGGTGATTTTGCGGACACAGAGGCGGTGATAAAAATGTAATTATTTTTTTCTTCACTGTCCATATGGTATAAAATTCTGTGATCCACCTGTGGTATCAATATGCTCACTGCACCCCTAGATTAATTCATTGAGAAGTGTAAATTGTAAAATGGGGTCTCTTATGGGGGGTCTGCTGTTCTGGCCCCTCAGGGGCTCTGCCAATGTGACATGGCACCCTCAAACCAGTCCAGCAAAATCTGAACTCCAATATCACGCTTCTTCCTTCTGAGCTTTTCACTGTGCATCAAAAGTAGTTTTTTTTTTACCACATATGGGGTATGGGTGTGCATAGGAAAAATTGACACAACACAACATTTTTGTGGGAAAAATATATTTTTTTCATTTTTACAGATCCACTTTGTAAAATTCTATGAAGCACCTGTGGGTGCAAATTGCTCACCACACATCTAAATAAATTCCTTGAGGGGTCTAGTTTCCAAAATGGTGTCACTTGTGAGTGGTTTCCACTGTTTAGGCACAACAATGGCTCTCCAAACTCAACAGAGCGTCTGCTAATTATTCAAGCAAATTTTACATTCAAAAAGTCAAATGGTGCTCCTTCCCTTCCGAACCCTGCCGTGCGCCCAAACAGTGGTTTTCCCCCACATATGGGGCATCGACTTACTCAGGAGAAATTGAACAACAAATGGTTTAATGCAATTTCTCCTGTTACCCTTATTAAACTACAAAATTTGGGGCTGAAAACCTTTTTGTGGAAAAAATGTGAAATTTTTATTTTTACGACTCAATGTTATAAACTTCTGTGATTCACCTAGGGGTTGACGGTGCTCACCACCCATCTAGATAAGTTCCCTAAGAGGTCTAGTTTCCAAAATGGTATCACTTGTGGGGGGTTTCCACTGTTTAGGCACATCAGGGGCTCCCCAAATGCAACATGGCGTCCGCTAATTATTCAAGCAAATTTTACATTCAAAAAGTCAAATAGCGCTACATCCCTTCTGATCTCTGCCGTGCGCCAAAACAGTGGTTTTCCCCCACATATGGGGTATCGGCTTACACAGGAGAAATTGCACAACAAATTTCGTGGTCCATTTTTTTCCTGTTACTCTTGCAAAAATAAAAAAAAATTGGTCTAACTTTAATTTATGAAAAAAAGTTAAATGTTCATTTTTTTCTTCCACATTCCAAAAATATCTGTGAAGCACCTGAAGGGTTAATAAACTTCTTGAATGTGGTTTTGAGCACCTTGAGGGGTTCAGTTTTTAGAAAGGTGTCACTTTTGGGTATTTTCTGTCATAAAGGCCCCTCCCTCAAAGTCACTTCAAATGTGATGTGGTCCCTAAAAAAATGTTTTTGTAAATTTTGTTGATAAAATTAGAAATCGCTGGTGAACTTTTAACCCTTATAACTTCCTAACAACAAAAAATGTTGGTTCCAAAATTGCGTTGATGTAAAGTAGACGTGTGGGAAATGTTATCTATTAACTATTTTGTGTGAAATATCTCTTTGATTTAAGGACATGAAAATTCAAAGTTTGAAAATTGAAATTTTCTAAATTTTTGCAAAATCTCAGATTTTTTCACAAATAAATGACAGTCATATCAATAAATTTTACCACTATCATGAAGTACAATATGTCACGAAAAAACAAACTCAGAATCAGTGGGATTCGTTGAAGCGTTCCAGAGTATTACATCATAAATTGACAGTGGTCGGAATTATAAAAATTGGCCTTGTCATTAAAGTGGAAACAGCCTTCAGGGGTAAAGGGGTTAAGGCTAGAGCTCCACTTGTGGCGCCCCTGAGGGTTCGGTCGCCACAGAGGTACTGCATCTCACCCAGAGGTGTGGCATCTCACTCTCAGGTAAGGAAGGAGTACAGCTCAGGACCCTAACACCTGCATTCACTACACCACATTTCAGAGGGCAGGGCGAGATTGCTCCTACGGGAGAGCACAGTCCCTGATCCCAGTCTGGAGTGGGGGGAACCACAGTAAAGGGGAACCATGTAGTGGGTGTGGGTGGAGGACATAGATCCTGGGAGCACTTGAGTGGGAGTATAAAAGAGAGGAACCATCTTAGTTCAGGGTAGAGAGTCAGAGGAGGAGAAGTGACAGGAGCAGGGGCTCTGTACGAGCTCTGCTCCAGAGGCGGGCCTAGTCAGTGAGGCCCAAGCCTGTAAAGGAAGAGAAGTGAAGAGGAGAAGGAGTAAAAGAGAAAGGCTCCAGGAGTAGAAGAGAAGGGATCCTAGGGATACGGGCAGTGCTGGAGGCCACCCGTACGCCCGAATCTACAAGACAGAGGAAGGATCAAGCCGCAGAGGGGACCGGCCCCTTAACTAGCATGGATACTTCAAGTCCATCTAGCAACCGGAGGTGGCTGCACTTTCAGGGTGCAGACACCCATCACCACAGTTAATACTCGCCGAAAAGGTGGCTACAGAGGGCCCAGGGGACTGCAGGTCGCCCGCCAAGACCCGAGGCCACCGGATTGGGACACTGACTGTGAGGCGCAGGGCAGGAGGGAGAGAGCCAGCGCAGGAAGACAACTGAGGAAGGAACACAGAGAGGGATCCTGTTAAGTGCTCTGGAAATACCTGAGGGTGGACTGAACCTCACTCTGAATAAGCGCAGAACGACATGGGAAGTTATGATCTGCAGTTATAACTTGGAAAGCAACAACTGTGAGTAAAGACCTGGGACAGCACTATATTGACTCTGTGGTTATTACTGACACCTTGCACAACCACCATCATCCACACACACTGCCCTGAAGCAAACTCTTCCTGTGGGGAGTTATACCACCTTTGCTGTCAAACCATCAGCTGAGCCCCTCACTGAGTACGCACAGCACGACGGGGGAGATTGCTCTGGTACCTGTAATCTGGACTGCAACAACTGTGAGTAAAGATCTTGGGACTGCATCACACGGACTCTGTGTTCATTACTGACAACCACCATCATCCACCCACACTGCCCTGAAGCTACACTCTTCCTGTGGGGAGTAATAATACCATTGCTGCAAAACCACCAGCTTCAGAGGACTGTTCCGCAGCGGCGGCCCCTTTGGCCGCACTCCACAGGTGGCTTAGTCGGACATTATAAAAACCTACACATACAATTCCCCTTGGCTTGAAAGCCCTGGGTCACGGACCGGGTCACCGCCACAGTGACTACAACCCCAGCATCTACCGGCCCGGCACCGGGTACCCCACGGCCCAGTGGGCGCGTCACACTCACATGACAATAATTCTCAGACAATTTGTACAACAAAAACATTTCTGCTACTTTGTTGCGTTTACTTAACTATTTTAGAGCTGTAGCAAAAAATAACCCAATAAGGTGGCGTCTATGATTATGCTAATCACCAAGAATTTGTCATTGGATCAGTATTTATTCGAATAGTACCGAGATATATGTTGTCTTAGAAACCTGTTGAGGGTGTCTGTATATTTGTGTGTCTTTTTTATCATGTTGTGTCTTTTCATATATCATTTTAAAAATATATTAAAGGTTAAGTTTTAGGTCCCAATTTTTGCTATATTGTTTACTAGTCTATTTGGGATAGAATTTCCCTGGTTACAGGGTTTATATTGCTAAATCTGTAATAAAAAATAAACCCAATCAAATCTCAAACACGTTGCATGACAATTGGATACGACTTCCATTAACTTCTTTAGTAGCAAAAGTGACCTGTGACAAAAAAAAAAAATCAATGCAGTTGGATTTTTTGGTGACAATCGCCCCATGGTCCCCGTAGAGTCCCAGGTCACAACACGACCCCATTGACATTATTAGATGTGATGGAGCAATGCCTGGCCAAAGTCACTGTGTAGCCTAACCAAAAGTAGAACACTGGTTGCATCAGACTAAGCTGCAATACAAGACTTAATCTATGAACAACGGTGGTGCTATTTTTTGGAGAAATATACGACTAGCCCAGGGGGAGATGGGGATGACTCGTTACCCGGGCCTTTAGCCTGGCCTTTTGGGATGTCGCGGTGGTTGGCTCCCGGGCCCGTACCCTGGGCCTCTCCTTTAAAAAGGGGTTGGTGATTTGTTAAGTTTATAAAAGAGTTTGTGACGCCACCTGTGGCTTCGGGTGATGATCACCAGCGCTGCACAGTCCACTGAGGCTGGTGGTAAGGCAGCTGGATGGTATAGCTCCCCACAGGTGGAGCTAGGCCTCAGGGCAGTATAGGAACGGGGAAAGCAGGACGAAGAGACCCCGCCGGGTCAGAGCAAGAACAGGGACAGACACGATAGTCACTTCAGTACCTTTTACTGATGGAAATTCAGGCACTCCCCAGAGCACTGTAGGGTGAAGGGTGTATGTACGGATCCTCCCCAATGAGCGGGTTTTGGGCCTCCTGTTTCTTGACTCTGCGTAGTAAGTTTCTGACCTGCCTGGAGCTAGGCCTAACTTTGTCTCTGTCCTGCGCTGGCTGACCTTGTGATAGGGCCTTCTGTTGGATTACACGCTCCCGACTTATGGGGCCTATGTGCCTCCTGGCTCTGACACGTATCAGCACTTTAGTGATCCTGGGACTTGTAGTTCTCCACGGATTCCGGTTTATCCTACTGGGTCATGGAGATCCCGGTAAGCTTCGGACCCGGTGTCCGGTAACTGCTTCTTCGGGGTGAGCTAGTTAAGCTCCTCTGCCCCCTATGAACTAACTCTCTCTACTCGCCTTCAGCCTACTCGGGCCCTCTCTAGGCTACTCACACTAACGGCAGCTTGCCGCGCTTCACCAATCTTATGGCGCCAGCACACCTAAAGCTCACCTCTCTGAGCTACAACTGAGTCTAGAACACGCTCCACTGCAGACTAACCTCTCTCTGTGTCTCCAGTCTAGACTAACTGAGCTCGACTCTGCATTCAGGTTTGTACTTGCTGAACTCTTCAGAGGAACTGAGCTGCCTGGCTCCACCTTCCCTATTTATCTATCCCTAACGGGCTCCCTCTGGTGGTCTGAGGTGGAAGGTGGAGATGTGTGAATGGTTATGGGGGCCTCTTGTGGAGGAATCCTTCAATACACCCTTCTAGGATTTGTGATACCAAGCACAGCTGGGCTTCACATATATATTTGAAATACTTTATAATATGAGATTCTGGCCTATATGTAATCTTCATTTCGATTTGCCTTATTATTAATTAGTAGGGTTCAGAAAGCTAATTGCAGAATCCGAGCTGAATACCAACACTACCACTGCATCTAAATGTTTTAGCTTAAATGTCTATTCTCTAAGTAACCTTTTAAAACTTGTAACGGGGCCACATTGACATTTCAGTTTTGACATTACTGACTTTTAGGCCTTGGGCATTTTTGTAAAACTTGTAAAGCATCCAAGATACTTGGCAGCAACACTCGACGCTCCTCTCCATGAACAGAATACCATCTGTACAAAGAGCAGTGCATGTGTCCATGCTGACAACTCACCCTATGCATCCTGCTCCCTCGACGTTAGGATTTTTCAGCATGCCGCCATCATGGCCATGACATATATTTATTACTTTTCTCTGTATTACACTTTATAATTGCATCCCCAGATCTCGTCTCCACCATTGCTTATAAATAGAAAGGACGCACGATACATATTAATATACCATAGCACAAACCCTTTATATATTGAGGCATTATAAATGAATGCGGGGCTTTTATACTTGTAAGTCGCGCAACTGATCAAATCTGGAAATTTAATTTTGTGACTGCTAAGTACAATCTGATCTTTTTTTTATGTATCATTCTCTATATTTTACAATGTAGAGGGACTTTTAACTGAGCCTTTTCTATCTCCAGTGACTTGAGTTAACAGATTCTGGCAGTTTCACTCTTCGGCTTTTAGTTAATGCTACAAAGCCTGTAGAAACCTAAGAAATAAAATAGATATGAGAAAGTTATTACGCCCTACAGGAGCGACCGTTTCAGGGCACCGAAAAGAGATCGCTTTCAGTAACACTATGTCTTAGGAAGGAAAGGATTTATTACATTCTTACTATATTAATCCACAGGGGATACATACATAATGTAAGTATCTAAAACCTTTACTTCTAGTCCACAAATCAAAGTCACATGCAGTTCATTAAGATTTTCCAGTTGCATAGCAGACTCATGGGTATATTTCTGCTCCGTACAATCCACGTCGCTGTAATACGGCATCTCTAAAAGTCTATTTCATGTGTCATTCTGAACCCATTTCTGTCTGAGTCATACGTATGAAATAGTGAGCAAGAAAATGTGCCATGCTCCACTAGATTATGTATTATAGAGCAATAATAGAGTAAATCAATTTTGGAACAAATCAAGCCAGACATTTCACTCGAAGCAAGGATCACCAAGCTACGACTTGCCTACTTTGAACATATCATACGAAGAGAGCAATCACTGGAGAAGGACATCATGGTCGGAGGAATAGAAGGAACAAAGGAAGACCAGCGACCCGATGGCTTAATGCTATCAAGATAATGATGGAGAAGACACTGGTGGACCTATCTAGGTTGCACAAGATCGATCTCCTTACTGATCGTTCATCCATCAAGTCGCCATAGCTCAACATCGAGCCGAAGGCCATTAAAATAATAGTTTATTCTAGAGCATTACTTCTTGTGGATCAGACTCGGCCATTCAAGTCTATGGGAGTGAGGAAGAAAAACCAGCACAAGGAAATACAGATAAGCAGCTAAATTACAGTGCTATTCAAGCCTACAAAAAGCCACATTCGCCAAAATACAAATCTTTTGTAGTTCGCTTCTGTGCGGTTGCAGCAAAACCATTTAACTGAACCATAATGAACCATCAAAAAGTGAAAAAAAAAAGTAAAATATCTTTATACTCACCTTACTGCTTACCTCTTTGGTCCCTCGCCTACTCGCCACCACCCATCGCTGCATCTTCTGATCCTGCACTACTCGCCCTGGAATCTTTGGGCATCTGAAGCTATGCAACGTCCTGTATAAACAGGACCAGTGCAGCAAAGATAAATGGCAGCCTATGTATGCTGAACAAGCAATTCCAGATAGTCGAGTATGTATCTTTAAGCATGGTCTGCCTGAGTAAACATGTTATTAAATGATTTCAGATTGGTAAATGTCTAGTGCCCCAAAGTTGTATGTGTATGCCCCTTTAAGATGTAGCAGAGCCAGCAGCTACCTCATTATGTTTGCACAATGTTTAGATTTCCCTTTCCAGATAACGTACAGAATGTTTTATATATGCAGAGAGTGATGCACTTAGCAGAACACAATATTAGATTACTAAGAGTTAATGATTTAGCTTTCCATATGGCAATAAGGTCACATGGTTAGACCACATTGCCAAGGTCCTGAGGTTAGTGCAGTGTGCTGAGAGAGAAGGAGAGAGGAGGAGACATGGTGTGGTGTGTGGTCTTGCCTGTGATGAGCTGAGGAGCAGGTATGGAAGCTCAGATCTCTGGTGTATGAGAGATCACAGTCGCAGCTGCAATCAGCTGTATGATAAGGACTGTACAGATAAGCAGAAGACAGGACTCAGGAGTCACTGCACTGTTGGTGTATCTGCATTATCATACTGGAAAGTAACTGTGCTTGCTGCATAGAAATAGAATCTCTGCTGAATCATCTGTCTGCATTTACCTATATTTGTTTACAAGAAGTAAAGTTTACCATTAGTCTATCCTATCGGGTGCCCAACATATCATCACACCAGGAAACAGAAGTTAATACAGTGCACCCAGGAGTCACAAACTACATTCTCTTTTACTTTTCTTCCTGCCTTAGTGAAGTGGTAATACCTGCACACCACACGGCGTGTGACCTATGGCAGAGTAGTGCATGACTGGCATAACAACTCTACTGGCCTCCATGATCAGGTTCCTACTAAATGAAAGGTGCGCAAGAAACTCCAGCCATTGTGTGTAGCATCGGCGTCTCTGCCCCCTGCCAGGATAGACGCCATCCCTCTCACCGCCGCGCTCCCCGCCCGGCGTTCTCCAGCGCTCCTCTTCCTGCTGCTGCCGGCGCGCGCAGCTTCCCGGGCACGGTGCTTAGGGCGCTCGCGCGCTCCCTCCCTCTTAAAGGGGCCGCGCGTGCCGCCCTAAGGAGTCCCCGGCCAATTGCCCGAGGTCCTCCCATATATAGGGCACCTCCTCCAAAATGGAGGTGCCCGAGCAATAGTTGTTGCACAGTGTACTTACCTCTGCTTCAGCCCTCAGGTCCCGCTGCTAGCCTGACTACTTGTCCTGCCCGCCAACCGGACTACCAGTCCAGTCCGCCAGCCTGACTACTTTCCAGCCCGACAGTCTGTCTTCCGTTCAGTCCGCCAGTCTGTCTATGGGCTTTGCCCGCCTGCTTACCTGGAAGCACCTGCCCGCTACCTGCCGTGCCTACCAGGAGGCTCCTGCTTGCTACCTGCCGTGCCTACCTAGAGGCTCCTGTCTGTCACTTGCCATGACCACCTGTCAGCCTAACTGGAGGCTCCTGCCCGTCACTTGCCGTGACCACCTGTCAGCCTACCTGGAGGCTCCTGCCCGTCACTTGCCATGACCACCTGACAGCCTACCTAGAGGCTCCTGCCTGTCACTTGCCGTGACCACCTGTCAGCCTACCTGGAGGCTCCTGCCCATCACTTGCCATGACCACCTGTCAGCCTACCTGGAGGCTCCTGCCCGTCACTTGCCATGACCACCTGACAGCCTACCTAGAGGCTCCTGCCTGTCACTTGCCATGACCACCTGTCAGCCTACCTGGAGGCTCCTGCCCGTCACTTGCCATGACCACCTGTCAGCCTACCTGGAGGCTCCTGCCCGTCACTTGCCATGACCACCTGACAGCCTACCTAGAGGCTCCTGCCTGTCACTTGCCGTGACCACCTGTCAGCCTACCTGGAGGCTCCTGCCCGTCACTTGCCATGACCACCTGACAGCCTACCTAGAGGCTCCTGCCTGTCACTTGCCGTAACCACCTGTCAGCCTACCTGGAGGCTCCTGCCCATCACTTGCCGTGACCACTTGACAGCCTACCTAGAGGCTCCTGCCTGTCACTTGCCATGACCACCTGTCAGCCTACCTGGAGGCTCCTGCCCGTCACTTGCCGTGACCACCTGACAGCCTACCTAGAGGCTCCTGCCTGTCACCTGCCATGACCACCTGACAGCCTACCTAGAGACTCCCGCCTGTCGCCTTCCGTGTCTGCCAGTCCATCCACCCGGATCACTCGTCAGCCCGCCTGCTGTGCCCATCTGCTATACCGGTCAGTCCCTGTCATCTGTACCATGGGAGTCACCTGCTCCCTTACAAGGTCATCCCCAGAGTAGCACCTGGTCCCTCTGCTCGGATCCTCCCTGGTCACGGAGTTGATTGAGCCACCGTATGACCTAGGTCGCTCCGAGTTGATACCTAGTTACGCCCCTCTGGGTCCCTCCTTGCACCACAGCACAGAGGTTCCACCATCCGGATCCGTAACATTGTGACTGCAAAGCTTAATGAACTGTACATGTGCTAATGGCCGCCGTGAGGACTAGCACAGCACCAGAAGGAAGTCCCACCTTCTTCATCGTACTTCAGCCAATTGCAGCACAGCACCAGAAGGAAGTCCCACCTTCTTCATCGAACTTCAGCCAATTGCAGCACAGCACACCAAATAAAGGGAAGCCCAGGCTCATACACAGGATTACAGTGCAGTAATATAGAACCAGATCATAGTAAAAGGCATAGCACCCCTGGAAGAGTGTAAGCAAACTGTACCAGCATCTGACTGTACAAAATGTCTGTCGATAAAGAGTGTGATCTGTCCAGCAATAGAGGAGCTTACAGCATGGCCCACACAATACCTATAACTATGCCCTATTATTTTGGAGCGCCATGGCTCCCAAGCTATAAAGGGGATGCCCATGAACTAAGAGACTTTAGAGAAAAGATGCAAGCTATGTTTAGGCTTTATCCAGTGTCCACAGAGCAGAAGGTGGATATATTAATTGGCAATTGAGTGGAGCAGCTCTAAGAGAGGTGAAATCCTGGCCCCAGACTGAGAAAAGAACTGTGGAACTAATCTTTTGAGAGACTGAGTGCCACTTTTGATACCAGAACTGTCCCAGAATTAGAAATGAGATTTTTTGGCAGAAAACAGCAGCTTGATGAGTCACTTAGTGACTTGGCTCTTAGCTTGCAAGAAGCACTGCATGGTATACGTCAGGTGGACCCTTATGAAGTGATGAATGCAGATATCGTCCTAAGGAACCAGTTTGTAGAGGGGGCAAGAACAGAGTTTATCAAAACTCAACTGAGAACACTGTCCCTGCAGAACCCAAACAGCTCATTCTTAGATTTCAAGGAGAAGGCCATTAGAGTCCTGGGACTAGAATCAGAGTCAAGATCCCGCTTTCAGTAGCCCATGTGACCAGCCTAAGAATCAAATGAATGATTTCCCTAAAACTGAAATAGCGCCACCAACTGGCTTCAAAAAAACTGTTACCAACTGTGCTCAAGTTCAAACCCATGATACTGCAGGTGACCTGCGTGAACAAGTGGTAGAACTCACCAAGAGACTGAGTGTGTGAGGAGTAGAGATGAGCGTTGTTCTACTCGAACTGTTCGCCAATCTCAAATTCGCGCTGTTTTGGGCGGTGTTCGAGCCGTTCGGCGAACACGAACAATTTGAGAAAAATTCGGCTGTTCGAGGTTATGTTCGATAACTGTTCGTGCACCAAAATCATAACTGGATTTTTTCTCAGTAATGATGAAAATTAATGTTAATACGCAGTTTGAGTGTACAGCGGGGTGGGGGGAGGGGCAGGGGATGGATCTCTGCAGGAACAATGAAGATCTCCATTTTTTTTTCTCTTTCCCGCATTTGCAGTGGGGAGGTGCAGTCTGTCAGCCTATCAGCAGCGCACACACGGAGCGAAGTGCTTTTTTTCACACAAGCAAGGGCATGTGTGATTGGCAGTGTATGTCACATGTCCTTGCCCTATAAGACCAAGCCATTTTCCCCATCGCCACCATTTTCTCACTGCTGCAGCTGCGTGTTAGACGGCACCGCTGTTGCTGTGTGCGCTATACCTTGTTAATTTCAAGCCAATTTTCGCACAAATATACAGATAGCTTGGGAGTAGGGAATAGTTGTGATTGCAGTCCTTTTAAGGACTAGGTTACAGCATTTCCTACGACTTTTATCAGGCAGGTCTGTGCTCTTAAATAGATAGGTTGTGGGAGTAAAGACTAATTGTAATTGGAGTCCTTTTCAGGACTAGGTTACATCAGTTCCTATCAGTTTTTGCCAGGCAGGTCTGTGCCAGTGCTGTGCAAGTTTTTTTCACAGCATTTGGCTGAATCTAGCAAAGCTAATCCTTTTTGGCCTATTGCAGAGTGTGTTAGTCAGTGGAGTAGCCTATCTGTGTTGCAAGATATACCACCTGTGTATAGAATACCAATTTTTTTACTGCACCTAGTGAAGTAAAATCTTTTGGGCATAGCATCATTCTATTAGTCCATCTATACTGACCTCCATCAGGTTGCAAACTGAATATAATTTTTTTCTGCATCTAGCTCTGAAAAAATATTTGGCCTTCTAGCAGTGTGTCGGACTTTATCTATTAGTCCATCTATACTGACCTCCATCAGGTTGCAAATTCAAAATAATTTTTATCTGCATCTACAGTACCTCTGAAAAAATATTTGGGCTTCTAGCTGTGTGTGGGACTTGTTGTATTAGTCCATCTATACTGACCTCCATCAGGTTGCAAACTGAATATATTTTTTTCTGCATCTACCTCTGAAAAAATATTGGGCTTCTAGCTGTGTGTGGGACTTGTTGTATTAGTCCATCTATACTGACCTCCATCAGGTTGCAAACTGAATATATTTTTTTCTGCATCTACCTCTGAAAAAATATTGGGCTTCTAGCTGTGTGTGGGACTTGTTGTATTAGTCCATCTATACTGACCTCCATCAGGTTGCAAATTGAATATAATTTTTTTCTGCATCTAACCCAGCCAATAGTTTTGGCCTAATACCACAGTTTGGCCACTCAGCTCTGCTCGGTTACCATCCATTGTTTTTTTGTGCAAACAACTCCAGAGTTGTGAATTAGTTAACCACCAAAATGAGTGGAAAAAGGCCTGCTGCTGGTGGAAAGGGGAATAGGCGTGTTGGGAAGGGGAAAAAAGGTTGTGTCCGTGGGGTAGGTGTTAAAGCAACAGTAACATCTGCAGAAGAAAGACCATCTTCCAGCCAAACTAAAATGTCTACTTCTTTTAGCGGACAATGTGATAAGATCCCTTTCTTACGGCCACGCCAATCGCTACAAATTCCAGATGAGGCACAAAAACAGCAGGTGCTTCAACGGATATCAAGTGCTCCTTTAAGTTGGCTCTCCTCCACATCAACTTCAACATCACAAATACTCCAGTCCTCAAAGGTGTCACCCAAATCGCACTTGCTTCCTCACAGCTCCCAAATCTCCAGCTGCCCGTCTGAGTATGAGGTAGAACAGATGGTTGAGTCTGCAGAGCTGTTTACTCATACTATAGCCTGGGAATCAGAGGTCGACTCCAGCGCTTCTGTGAATCCAGACGAGGAAATGATCTGCACTGATGCTCAGAATCTTTATGAGTCGGATCCAGGACCAGACGCAGAAGGTTCTGACCATAATGTAGACCCTCATTCCCAAACTGTAACTCCTGTTGGTGGAGACAATGAGGAAGACGATGATAAGACTCAAATACCTGATTGGAGCGACAACTTTAGTTTTTTGTCAGGGCAGGAACAGGTTGGCTCTGAGGACGACGGGTGTGATAACACTCAGGGTGATGATGATGAGGTTGGAGATCCCACTTACTGTCAACCCACAGTCAGCCAAGAGATGAGGTCAGCAGAGGAGGTGGAGGAAGATGCTAGTGACGACGAGGTCAGGTTGCGCCTTCCTGGACAGAGACGTAGTACTGGAAGCACGTCAACAACTGCATCCTCAAACACAACTCTGCCTCTCACCACAAGTCGTGGTGGCTCTTCAGGTCGCATGGGTGCTAAGCCTTGCATAGCCTGGGCATTTTTTCAGATCGATAAAGATGACCCAACTCGTGTTATCTGTAACATTTGTCAGCAAAAGCTAAGTAGAGGCCAAAAAATACATAGTTTGAGTACTTCATGCATGAACCGGCACATGGACATGAAGCATAAGTTGCAGTGGGAAGCTCAGTGTGCTACAATGCGGCCTAGCCGGCTGGGCCAACCACCGTCTGCCATATCTTGTGCATCCGCGGCCTCTTCATCCTCTGTGACTGGGGGGACAGCAGTCACACCTGTTTTGGGGCGCAGACCTGCCACCTCTTTACCCGCAACAGCCAGCGTGATTGGCAGGTCATCATTTTCTTTGGAGGTGGTAACACCAGCTGGTGTTGAGCGCTGTCCGACATCGATAGCACCACCTTTGGATCAAGGCAACCTAACATGTCCGCCTGCATCTTCCTCACAGACCGGCAGTTTGCCGGGGACACCCTTATCAACCCCGTCTAAGCACAATAGCCAGCACTCGGTCCCTCAGATGTGGACAAGTAAAAGACCATTTCCTCCTAGCCATGAGAAAGCTAAGAGGTTGAATTTCACCATCTGCAAGCTCTTGGCTACAGAAATGCTGCCTTTCCGCCTGGTGGACACAGAGGATTTTCGAGACCTTATGTCCGTCGCAGTGCCCCAGTACCAGATGCCCAGTCGGCACTACTTCTCAAAGAAAGGTGTGCCTGCGCTCCACCAGCATGTCGCACACAACATCACCGCTTCTTTGAGAAACTCTGTGTGCGACAGGGTGCATTTCACCACAGACACTTGGACGAGTAGGCATGGACAGGGGCGTTACATGTCGCTGACTGGGCACTGGGTAACTATGGTGACAGCAGGACAAGGGGCTGCTGTCCAAGTCTTGCCGTCCCCACGAGTTGTGCGTCAATCCTCTTTATGTCAAAGTTCCTCCACTGCTTCTGCCTCCTCAACCTCCTCTCGGTCTTCCACCTGCACCCAAAGCCTGTCTGGTCATGCCACAAGCTTTCTAACTGCGCAGAAGGGATCCTGCACACCTCCTTACTATGCTGGCAGTAGGGCTCAACGTCATCAGGCGGTTTTTACATTGAAATGTCTGGGAAATGTGAGTCACACAGCTGAGGAGTTGTGGTCAGCTCTGGAGAACCAATTTCATGAATGGTTGTCTCCACTGGACCTGAAGTCAGGGAAGGCCGTGTGCGACAATGCTGCAAACCTGGGTGCGGCCCTTCGCCGGGGCAATGTCACACACGTGCCTTGTATGGCTCACGTGTTGAACCTGGTTGTCCAGCAATTTTTAGCCCACTATCCCAGACTAGATGGCCTTCTGCAGAGGGCACGGTCGCTGTGTGCTCACTTCCGCCGTTCGCATCCCGCAGCTCAGCGACTTACATCTCTACAGAAGTCGTTGGGCCTGCCACTTCACCGGCTAAAATGCGATGTGCCTACCCGGTGGAATTCAACTCTGCACATGTTGCAGCGACTGTGGCAGCACCGACAAGCCCTGGTGCAATACGTTCTGACGTATAGCCTGGGCCAACGAGATTCAGAGGTGGGGCAAATCACGCTGGAGGAGTGGTCTCAGATCAGGGACCTATGCACCCTTCTGCACAGTTTTGAAATGGCGACGAAGATGTTTAGTGCTGACGATGCCATTATCAGCATGACTATTCCGGTGATTTACATGCTGGAGCACATGTTAAACAGAATTCGGAGTCAGGTGGTGGCACAAGAGGAGGTGGAGGAAGTAGAGGAGGAGGAGTTGTATGCGGAAGGGCTAACATCTGCAAGGTCCAGAAGGTCGGCAGCACCAAGGCGGCAGGCATGTGAGGGTGGGGGAGATGGTTTTACCAGGGCGCATGGTAGCAGCCAAACTAGTGAGGAAGGTGCAGGAGCCCAGGAAGAAGTGGAGGACGAACTGATGGAAGACTCATCAGATGAGGGAGACCTTGATCACATTTCTGTTGTGCGAGGTTGGGGGGAGAGGACAGAGGAAGGAAGCATGATTGTTACCTCGCCACCAACACAACAGGGACTTGGTGCTCCTGGATGCGCAACACACATGAGTGCCTTCTTGCTGCACTACCTGCAACATGACCCTCGAATTGTGAGAATTAGAAATAATCCTGACTACTGGGTTGCCACACTGTTAGATCCCCGGTACAAAAGTAAATTTGCAGAAATTATTCCTGCCATAGAAAGGGATGCACGCATGCAGGAGTATCAGCAGAGACTGTTGCAGAATCTTACATGTGCTTTTCCACAAAATACCAGTGGTGCACGTAGTGAATCTCACAGTTCCAACTTGCCAACCGTGGGACCGTCAAGTTTTCAGCACTCAAACCGTAACAGAACCACAGTATCTGCTGGTAACATCAATTTTGAAGAATCATTTCACCACTTTTTTAGCCCATCCTTTGCAAGGCCACAGGAGACAAGAAGTCTGACACATAGTCAACGCCTAGAGACGATGGTACAGGAGTATCTCCAAGTAAACATTGAAGCCACGACTGTGTCACTGGACCCTTGCTCTTTTTGGGCTTCCAATCTGGATAAATGGCCGGAGCTAGCCACTTACGCCTTGGAGATCTTGTCATGCCCCGCAGCCAGCGTTCTGTCTGAACGTGTGTTCAGCGCTGCTGGTGGTGTGCTGACAGATAAGCGCACGCGGCTCTCCACTGATAATGTAGACAGACTCACGTTCATAAAGATGAACAAATCATGGATCCGAAACGACTTTTCTACCCCTGTGTCATCCTGGGGAGAGTAAAAGCTTGATGATTGGTTAAAATCACCCTACCAACCATTTTAAGCTTTCAAATTACTAATCATGTTTATCTGTATCTTGACTGGAAAATAATTTGGGCTTTGTAGCAGTGTGCAGCACTGATCCTATTAGGCCATCTATAATAAGCTCCACCAGATTTAAAATTAAAAATAATTTTTAGCTGCATCTAGCCCGGAAAATAATTTTGGGGCTCCGAGATGCGCAAGACACATAAGTGCCTTCTTGCTGCACTACCTGCAGCATGACCCTCATATTGTCAGAATTCGAAGTAATCATGACTACTGGGTTGCCACACTCTTAGATCCCCCAAACTTTTCGATCAACCTTTTCATTTTAATAAAGACCAAAAAAATGGTCATTTTTGAAATTATAAGCATTAGCAGGTTGTTAGAAACTGAAATCAAACAGTTTTCAACTCAAAACTTTATTCTAGGTGATGTTACATTTTCACATAGGACCCCTTGTTCGAAAGGAGCTTCTGAACTCTCTCGTCCATTGAATTTGTCAGGTTTTGGATGGTTTCTGCTTCAATTGTTTTGCATGAGGACAGAATACCCTCCCAGAGCTGTTGCTTAGATGTGAACTGCCTCCCGCCATCATAGACACTCCTTTTAATGATGCTCCAAAGGTTCTGAATGGGGTAGAGGTCAGGGGAGCATGGGGGTCACACCATAAGTTTGTCCCCTTTTATGCCCATATCAGCCAGAGATGCAGATGTTTTATGTGCAGCATGAGATGGTGCATTATCATGCAGAAAAATGATCTTGCTGTGATCTTGCTTCTTCTTCTTGAACCATGGCAGGAAGTGCTGTTTGAGAAAATCCACATACATTATGGAGTTCATCTTTAGCGCCTTCAGGGATCCTAAAGGGGCCGACAATCTCTCTCCCCATGATTCCATCCCAAAATATTACTCCACCTCCTCCTTGTTGGCGCTGTAGCCGTGTTTGCGTGGGGTGTCCATCAACCAGCCATCCTCCACTCCATCCATCTGGACCATCGAGCGCTGCACGGCACTCATCCGTGAACAAAACAGTTTTGAAATCAGTCTTCATGTAATGTTTGGCCCACTGGAGCCGTTTCTGCTTGTGTGAAGTGGATAGAGGAGGTCGACAGGATGGCATATGCACAGCTGCAAACCTCTGAAGGACCCTGCATCTTGTTGTTCGGGGGACGTTGGAGGCACAAGCAGCTTCAAAAACTTGTCTGCTGCTATGACAAGGCTTTTTTGCCGCTGCTCTTTCAACCTGACGTAATTGCCTGTAGGAAAGAGTCCTCAATTTGCCCTTATCAGCACGCACACGTGTGTACTGTGAATCAGCTACATACTTCTTGATTGCCAAGACACTTCATCCTGATCATCGCACAATGTTGATTGTAGTCATGCCTTGACCTAAACACTCCACAATTTGTTGCTTCTCAGCAGCCGACACATCCTTTTTCTTTCCCATTTTGGCAGAAAATGTAGGCTGCTTAATAATGTGAGAGAGCCTTCTTAAGTAGTCTTGCCTTTCATTGGACACACCTGCCAAACTAATTAGCACAGGTGTCTGCAATTGCTTACAGTGATATAAAGAGCCCTGACACACATCACCATCAATGAGTTTAACTGACAAACAAACAAATTCTTCCCTTATCACTCCTAAACACTTTTTGCATAATAATTTGGAACGCAGTGTACATGTGCTTTTCCACAAAACACCAGTGGTTCACGTAGTGAATCTTACAGTTCTAACTTGCCAACCGTGGTCTGTATGGAATTGTTCAATAAAGGGCCCAAAATTAAGATAACATAGATGGGAGAGGTCTCTATGAATAGGAATTCCTAAGTATTTGATACCCTGTGAGGGCCAGGCAAAGGGAAAGTTGGACTGGATGGAATCCTATATGGATTTGGGGAGGGAGACATCGAGGGCCTCAGACTTCGCTGCATTGATTTTAAAATTTTACCATGTAACAAAGTGATCTATTTCAGCCATAACAGCAGGGATGGATATATGTGATTGAGTGATATATACTAGGACATCATCAGCAAATAGAGAGCACTTGTACTCGGTGCCTCCCACCTCAATCCACCTAATATTGGGGTTATGGCGAATTGATGAGAGCAGGTGCTCTGTCACTAGGATGTATAAGAGAGGGGACAGAGGACATCCCTGCCTTGTCCCATTGGTGATTGTGAAAGGTGATGAAAATGTTCTGACGCACCCCCTGGGCCTTGGGACACCCGGAGCCGGACCCTTTTTGGTGGATGCTGGTGGTTGTAGTCTTCGTGGCGGCGACCCGGTTCCGTGGCTCAGGGCGGTCAAACCAGTGGCAGAACTATTTATGTGGTTTTGATGTTTAAATGTCCGACTACGCCACCCGTGGATTGCGGTCAGAGTGAACCGCCGCTACAGGGCAGACCGCTGAGGCTGGTGTTGTGGGTGCAGCAGAGCGTAGCATAACTCCCCATGGGAGGAGTATAGCCTCAGGGCAGTGTATGCGGAGGATGGGGGTGATGGTGCAGGGCAGCAGCAGTAACGACACGGAGTCAGTGATGCAGTCCAGGGCCTTTACTCACAGTTCTTATTATCCAGACCACGTCTGCAGGTAACGGCTGCCCACGTCGTACTGTGCTCACCAGGTGAGGGGCTCAGACAACTCCCAGATAACTTTGGAGCACTTCACAGGACCCCCTTTGTGTGTCCTTTGTCTGGCCTTTCTTACCAACACTTCTGTCCGGCTGCCTCGGGCCTCCTCTTGGTAAACTTGGCGCCAGTTTCCCTGACCCTATGTGGTGCCTTCCTAGCGGGTGTAGCGAGGGGCTGTGCCACATAAAATGTCAGAGCCTCCGGTTTCTAGCTGAGGGTCGTTTCCTGCCTCCACTAGTTCGGGGACCGGTCTCCCCCTTTGGCCTGACCCCTCCACGCAGGTGGATTCGGGCGTGCGGTGGCGACTCGCCCGTCCGCACCCCTGGGATCCCTTCATTCCTCGTTCCTGGAGCCTTCTCCGCTCCTCTTCCTTCCTTCTCCCTCTTCCAGGCCTGGGCCTCTGTTACTAGGCCCGCCTCCGGAGCAGAGCTCATGCAGAGCCCCTGCTCCCTGCCACTTCTGCTCAGACTTCTCTGCACTGAACTAAGATGGTGCCCACCTTTTATACTCCCTTCTCAATGCACCCAGGAACTGCTTCCTCCCTGCTCCTGCACTACAGGGTTCCCCTTCCTCAGTGTTCCCTCCCCCCACTCCAGCCAGGGACAGGGACTGTCGTGCCCATCTCAGGGGCATATTGGTCGCCCTGCCCCACGGCAATGTGGTGTAATGCATGCAGGTGTCGGGTCCTGATCCACACTACATCCTTACCTGAGAGTGAGATATCACACCTCTGGGTGAGATGCAATACGTCTGTAGCAACCGAGCCCTCAGGGTGCTACAGTTCCATTTATCTTCAGCCTAGGTGACGTATTGCGATACAGGGCCGTGATTTTGGCTATAAAAGGGTCCCCTAGACCCCTACCCCAAGCCTTTTAAGAGAATCATATATGGCGTGCCAGGAGACTCTATGGAATGCTTTCTCAGCATCCAACGAGAGTATCTAATTACAAATTTTTAACTGCATCTAGCCCAGGAAATACTTTGTGCCTAGTAGCAGTGTCTGCTAGTCAGCGGATTATCCTGGCTGTTAAGCAAGCTACACCACCTGTAGTTTAGACACTTAATTTTTTCAAAGGAAATGCTTCGGGACCATGGGATACTTAGTGAAGAGCATCAGGAGGCACCCCAAGGCATAGGGGCTGGGACTGGCAGTAGGATGCCTTGCGGTGGACAGCCGAGCTCGATCCTTATAAAAGCTTTTTAACTGCAGCAGCTTTAGTGGACGCTACTGGAGCTGGAATTACCGCGGCTGCTGGCATGAGACTTGCCCTCCAATAGATCCTTGTAAATGGATTTAAAGTGTATTCATTCAAATTAGAGAGACAATTTAAATTAAAAAGCTTAGAGCTGCCTCCACCACAGGGGGGCTCGCTCGACCCACCAGCGGACAGGCACCAGTATTGGGAGAGGGGGGCTGGCCGTCAGGGTTCACCGCGGCTCTGGCACAAACCCGGCGACACGGAGGTGGCATGGGCAGGAGCGGACTGGCCGTGTCGGCTTCTCACTTTTTGGATTTTAGAAGGGCATGACATGCCTATATCTGTGTCTCCCCCTCCTTTTACTCCTCCACCTCTTTTATTTTCGCATGACTATATGTACTTGTCACTTTTCCATGTGTTAGTTGTGTCTTCTGAGCAGTTTGTCAGCTTTTGGACACCTTTGAAGGTGTTTTCTATGTGTTTCTATGTGTTTTTGTTTGCCTGCCATTGGTTTTAACGGTGTTCGAAGGTGTTCGACGAACAGTTCGACGAACAGTTCGGCGAACACACGGGTGTTCGACGAACCGAACCGAACTCGAACACTACGGGGGTGGCTCACCACTAGTGAGGAGCTAAAAGATTTAAAGCAGCAGCAGTACCGGCAACCTGAAGACTCCTGGTTTCCCAGAGATATAGGGCCCTATGGCTCAAGAAAACGTGGCTATGACAACCCAGGCAGATGGCTTACAGATCAGTTCAACTTTTAAGGGAGGCCTATCTGCAGGAAGTGGCCACATTGAACGAAAGTGCTGGAAGAAAGGCTACATTAAAAGAAAGTTACAACAGTTGCATGTAAAGCAAGGTGCCCATATGTTAAGAAGAAATCTTCAGCCTTTATCCCATCAGCAAGAGCAACAGCTGCAAACTGACAGAGTCCAATGGATCCAAATCCAGGAAGAAAGTAGAGTTCTGAATACTCTAAAAGACATCCTCAGTACCAAGAACGGACTCTATAGACGCCAAGGCAGCTACAACACGAGGGACCTTGAGTTGAACAGACTTTTGAAACAGTAACATAGTAACATAGTTTTTAAGGTTGAAGGAAGACTAAGTCCATCTAGTTCAACCCATAGCCTAACATGTTGATCCAGAGGAAGGCAAAAAAAACCCATGTGGCAAACACTAAGCTCCACATTGGGGAAAACAATTCCTTCCTGACTCCATACGGCAATCAGACTAGTTCCCTGGATCAACACCCTATCAAGTAATCTAGTATATATAACCTGTAATATTATACTTTTCAAGAAAGGCATCCATGCCCTTCTTAAATTTTAACAGTGAATCACTCATTACAACATCATGCGGCAGAGAGCTCCATGGTCTCACTGCTCTTACAGTAAAGAATCCCCGTCTGTGATTATGATTAAACCTTCTTTCCTCCAGACGTAGAAGATGCCCCCTTGTCCCCGTCTCTGGCCTCAGAGTAAAAAGATCAGTAGAAAGGTCTTTGTACTGTCCCCTCATATACTTGTCCATAGTAATAAGATCACCACTAAGCCTTTGTTTTTCCAAACTAAATAACCCCAAGTGTAATAACCTGTCTTGGTATTGCAGACCCCCCAGTCCTCTAATAACCTGTCTTGGTATTGCAGACCCCCCAGTCCTCTAATAACCTTGGTCGCTCTTCTCTGCACCCTCTCTAGTTCAGCTATGTCTTTCTTATACACCGGAGACCAGAACTGTACACAGTATTCTAAGTGTGGTCGCACTAATGACTTGTATAGAGGTAAAATTATGTTCTCCTCATGAGCATCTATGTCTCTTTTAATCCATCCCATTATTTTATTTGCCTTTGCAGCAGCTGCCTGACACTGGCCACTAAACGTGAGCTTGTCGTCCACCAATACACCCAGGTCTTTTTCAGTTAGTTTTGCCCAGTGTTTTACAATTAAGCATATAATTATACATTTTATTTCCTCTGCCCAAGTGCATTACCTTACATTTATCCCCATTAAAGCTCATTTGCCATTTATCAGCCCAAGCTTCTAGTTTACATAGATCCTCCTGTAATATAAAATTGTCCTCCTCTGTATTGATTACCCTGCAGAGTTTAGTGTCATCTGCAAATATTGAAATACTACTCTGTATGCCCCCTACAAGGTCATTAATAAATATGTTAAAAAGAAGGGGGCCCAATACTGACACCTGTGGTACCCCACTGTTAACTGAGACCCAGTCTGAGTGTGTTCCATTAATAACCACCCTTTGTTTCCTATCACTCAGCCAGTTCTTAACCCACTTACATATATTTTCCCCTATCCCCATTGTTCTCATTTTATGTATCAACCTTTTGTGTGGAACCGTATCAAAAGCTTTTGAAAAGTCCATATACACAACATCCACTGCATTTCCTTGGTCCAGTCCCGAACTTGCCTCTTCATAAAAGCTAATCAGATTAGTTTGACAGGAACGGTCCCTCGTAAACCCATGTTAATATTGGGTCATGAGGTTATGGCCATTATGGAAATGGCTATTCACTGAAAAAGGACTGCTGGTTCGAAGAACTATTGATCCAGCTACCCATGAGCTACCCATTTGTGGGCCTTAGTTTGTCACTGACTCTACCGGTGTTGGGTGTCTACTCTCACAGGTGGTTGTTCTTCCATACTTGGGACAGTCAAAGAGGTAATCGCTCCTCTTAGTGACACACCATGTGGTGGCACACTGTTTTCGGTATGTGTTTGTCCCTCATCTATATGTTTCAAGACTTTGCAAGTTGTGTTTTGCCCACTGCCTGCTCAAGCCTTCTGCTTCTCCACACCCGTACAATGTCCATCACATGCTCACTCAGCAACCACCAGCTCCACAAACTTTTGCGAAACTCAGACACCATAAACTACAACTCTTGGTTGTCCCATCACTGACAAGTCACTCACCTAGGAATACACACCTTCTCTTCACGCTGTTCCCTATGTGCTTATTCTCCCAAATCCCCACTCACCCATAGGGTATTATTAGTGAAAAAAAGTAAACATAAAACGTACTTAACTCTAGTCCCAACAGAAGTTTCGCCAGCATAGTGGAACATAATAAACAATATGTCACATTATCGGGGTGTGAAAAAGCCCAACAAACATGGTGGAATTGTCTCCTATAGGACCGGTTAGCGATAGTCTATTTTTTCTCTCTTACATGCTTTTGATTCATCTCCTAATATTAGACTGATGACCAGCAAAGTCAGCAAACTATCTGGGTTTAGGCACTTTGGTTATAAAAGTTAAATAAAGCTGTGCTCAAGTTTGTACAACTTTTTCAGATGGACCAATAACTCACTGTCCTGCCCCTTCCCTTGATAAAATGACGTTAAACTATAGCAGCGCCTCTTTCTCAGTTTCTTCAAAATATACTGTAGCTGCAGGTGATGGATTTAATGGAATGCAAAGAAATAATAGGTTTTCTGGGCTGTAAAAATTATTGCATAATTCTATACAAATAATGTAACAATAATGTTTTTAAGCATAAAAGGAATGTATCATTAATAGTTGAAAAACGTAAAGGGACAAAGCCATTTAAGGTGACTTTCCAGAATTCGTATTCCTGTGTATACATGGGGAAAAACATTATTTGGGACTATTAAATGACCTGTATCTGGCATGTATCATAAGTTTTGTTCTGTAGACACCATATTTGACCCTTTCCTCACATCCGCCGTACATGTATGGCTCAACTTGGGAGAGGGTATAAGGTGCGGGCTCACAGGCTGAGCATGCTACATACCAGGCAGGTAATGACTGCTGTGACACACAGCCAGGATCTGCCTCTGACAATCACGTGTGGTGGGGAAATATACCCGTAGCCTTTAACCTGTTAAATGCGACTGTCAATCACTGACAGTGTCATTAAAATGGCACCTGCGTGGGTGTGCATCATTCTATGCGCCTATGGGCTGCACAGCGATGTGATCGCAGGGTGCTGATGGGTTCATCTGACAGCCGACGGTCTGCTAAAGACCCCGTCCCTGCAATCATGGAGCTCCGCTGAATCCCAGCCTGTGGCCGGGCTTCAAAGAAGAGTGTGATTTATACTACAGTGGCTTGTAAAAGTTTGGGCACCCCTGGTCAAAATTACTGTTATTGTGAACAGTTAAGCAAGTTGAAGATGAAATGATCTCTAAAAGGCCTAAAATTAGAGATGACACATTTCTTTTGTATTTTAGGCAAAACATTTAAATTACATTGTCATTTTTTACATTTTAAAAATTACAAAAACGAAAATGGGCCTATGCAAAAGTCTGGGCTCGCTTGCAGATTTTTGTGTTCAGATAACTTTTGACCAAGGTTTCAGACCTTAACTAGCCTGGTGGGGTTATAGCTTGCTCACTATCATCATTAGGAAAGGGCAGATGATGGAAATTGCCCAACTTTATAAAAACTAGCCTCCTCTAAAATTGTGCAAAACCAGCAGCTATGGTGTGACATGCAGAAGTAGTGCTGTTGCAGAGTGTGACATGCAGAAGTAGTGCTGTTGCTTTAAAAGCATTCAGCACCTATTAGAAGTAACACAAGCACAGGAGACAGGAAGTGTTGTGCTCCAGAAGCATCCAGCAACTAGAGGGGTTAACACAGTCACAGGCGAAGGGGAGTGTTTTAGCAGAGTCCCAGGGGGATTATGGGGAAGTTGTTTGCTGTCTGGCTGGAGCCGAAGACAAAGGTGGTGTGTGTATGATCTGTATATCACAGAATGCAAGGCAACGGAATTCAGGTCAGGAGAGAAGCTAAACAAAGGTCAGTTAGACTCCCTGAGCTAACAGTGTGGAGTATTATCGGCCAGGAAGATAAGAACTGGAAGGAAACCTGTCATAGATATAATCTCCCTCATCACACCCCCCCCCCCTCCATCTCCATGCAGGATAAAGAATGCTGTGTACTATTGAGTCCTTGTGAAGGAAAAGCCTGTGGTTGTGTATGCATTAAAACTGTGCTGTACTGTGCTACCGGATAATAGACTGTGTACTGCTGTGCTGCAAAGGAGACTGTACTGTTATTTCTGGAGCGTGTTGCTCAAAGACCCATTTGCATTGCACTGGCCGTGCCTCATTAAATGTTACTGTTCTACCGTTTATGAAGACTCTTGTCATATGTGTCTGGTCAGCAACCGAATCTATTGTGTGCCTGAGAGAAGCTGCAGCCTATGGTCACCCTGAGTAACAGTTCCCCCAGGATTCCAACAAATTCATGTAACTGGTCTCGCCCCTATCTGAACCTAGGCGGCGTGCATGTAACAATAGGTTCTTCTAAGCAGCTGCCTAGCACTCTGAAAATGAAAATGGTGGAGGCCCACAAAGCAGGAGAATGCTATAAGAAGATAGAAAGGCTTTTTCAAGTTCCCTTTTCTCAGTTCAAAATGTAATTAAGAAATGTCAGTTACCAGGAAGAGTCAAGGTCAAGATAAGGTCTGGAAGACCAAGCAAAATTTCAGTGAGAGCTGCTCGTAGGATTGCTAGAGAGGCAAATCAGAACCCCCATTTGACTGCAAAAGACCTTTAGAAAAATTTAGCAGACTCTGGAGTTGGGGTACATTATTCTATTGTTCAGAGACACCAGCACAAATATGGTCTTCATGGAAGAGTCATCAGAAGAAAACCTCTCCTGCGTCCTCACCATAAAATTCAGCATCAGAAGTCTGCAAAAGAACATCTAAACAAGCCTGATGCATTTTGGAAACAAGTCCTTAGGACCGATGACATTAAAATAGAACTCTATGGCCACAATGATCAAAGGTATGTGTGGAGAAAAAAGGGCACAGAATTTCAGGAAAAGAACATCTCGCCAACCATTAAGCATGGGGTGGATCAATCATGCTTTGGGGTTTCCCAATGGCACGGGAAACATTTCACAGGTAGAGGGAAGAATGGATTCAATGAAATTTCAACAAATTCTTGATGCAAACATAACACCATCTGTAAAAAATCTGACGTTGAAAAGAGGATGGCTTCTACAAACGGATAATGATTCTAAACACACGTCACAATCCACAATAGATGACCTTAAAAGGTGCAAGCTGAAGGTTTTACAATGGCCCTCACAGTCCTCTGATCTGAACATCATTGAAAATCTGTGGCTAGACCTCAAAATAGCAGAGATGCAAGACGACCCAGGAATCTCGCAGAACTGGAAGAATTGTCCAAGAAGAATGAATGAAAATCGCTCAAACAAGATTTGAAAGACTCTTGTCTGCCTACAAAAAGCGTTTACAAGCTGTGATACTTTCAAAAGGGGGCGCTACTAGGTACTAACCATGCAGGGTGTCCAAACTTTTGCATCGGCCTATTTTCCTTTTAGTAATTTTTAAAATGTAAAAAATGACAATATACAGTATGTATATATTTTTTTTTCTTAAATACAAAGTAAATGTAAAAGAAATTTAGGCCTTTTAGAGATCATTTCATCTTCAACTTGCGAACTGTTCACAATAACAGTAATTTTGACCAGGGGTGCCCAAACTTTTACATTCCACTGGTACTGCTGTGTATAACATGAGATCAGAGGATTACAGGTTCAAGTCCGTTAAGAAACTACTATATACAGTAAAAGATAAAAATAAGTTTTATAAAATATGAAAAAAAGGAAACACAAAAATGAATGCCACTCCCCCTTTCTCCTATTTAAAATAAAGATATTGAAAAAATGCACATATGCGGTATCGCCGTGTCTATAAAAGTTCCATCTATCAAAATATAACATTAATTTAACATCAAAAAATGCTTTTTCTCCAGAATCATCTTTTGTAACATCTTTAGAAGTGTTCGGAGAGCTTTTTTGAACTTTTTTGACCATTGGCATTTTTTCAATATTTTTCTACCATTTTTGTGGCTTTTTTTTTCCTGTTTTTCAGTTCTTTTTTTTTCTTAACTCTTTTCAACAATGAAAAAAACGCTAGCGGCAAAAAGACACTCAACAAGATGCCTGGGCATCTTCCAGGCACCTTTTATGTCTTCTGATTGACAATTAATATTTATACCTGGAAGGGTTTATATCTATGTCAGGATGGGAGACATACATATCATGATGGGGGAGGGGCGGCAACTCGTATGTCCTTATAAGATTTAGAATGCTAAAAGGGACCAACATAGGGGGTACAGGACCAAATTTTGCACCGGGGTCCTTTGGACTCTCGTTACGCCACTGCTTCCTCCTTATTGATGGACATTTCGGTGGCATTTTTTTTACATATATTTTTAGATAAAAAGAGTTATTTCAAAAGGATTTTATTGACAACGTTGGACTGTCTGGATTTTGTACTCCTCCACCCATGGAAGGTTTCATTTAAATACCATATATATATAAGACTCGGTAATGAACTTAAATATGGGCTTGGACTAGCAATTTTTCCCATCAAGGAATGGGAAGCTTCAGGGTTATGTTGATCAAGTGAAAGATGAAATAGCCTTGGATATCTTGCGGTTGTTGTGCCCTCATATCCAATATATCAGCTGCTCTGTCTCCGTAATACCAAAACAAAACCTGTTTTATTTCAATTTCTGAAATGTAATTCCTTTCTGCAGGGAATTTAGGAAGTTTCATTTTATCTTTACAGCGCTATTTCCTTCAGTCTTTCAGTTTCCTTATAAAACTCATGGCATACACTAAAGGACAAATATCTTTGTGGTTAGCAATTTAGTAAAACATTATTATATGACATGTCCTATGAAAGGATAGACAGCGCTAGATAAGATAATAAAAAAGCTGAAAACAAAAAGTAGCAATCTTGAAAGTGTGTGATAAAAATATTGTGGAGTTGAAAATACCTTTAATAGTTAAAAGGGTTGATGGAGTAACAGTATGGCATGCGCAGACTTCCAGCTGGCCCTACTGTATCTCTATATGTCACCAATTCACATGGGGTGCATGAGTAAAAATCATTGCATGATCCACCATTAGGTCCTGACTCCTGACTATAAGGGCTCGTGTAGATGATCGTAAAAACGAGTTCTATCTGTAAATTTAATGGATAGCACTTGCCCTCATGTCATTCTATGGGGCTGGGCACATGTCCAATTTTTCTTTGGACTGATTTGGTATGAAGAAAAAATTGCAGCATACATGATTTGCCTCTGATAATTGGATGTGACTCACCTATTTATATCTAAGGGCCCATGGAAAATATCGGACCGCACTTGGATTAATTTTTTGATTTTTCATTCTCCACATCTGAGAAAATCAGATCACTCCTTGACCACACTCTGATTAAACTCAGAAAAGTGTGATTAGCGTCAACGGACAGATTTTCCCTGATGAGAGAAAATTGGTTGTGTGACCCTAGTGTGGCACCCCTGCGGGTTCAGTCGCCAAAGAGGTACTGCATCTCACCCAGAGGTGTGGTATTACACTCTCAGGTAAGGAGAGAGTACTGCCCGGGACCCACCCACCTGCATCCAACACTACGCCATTCCAGACCAGCAGGCGTGGCAAGATGCACTGGCTTAATGCTGAGCCCTGTCCCTGGTTGGAAGTGTGGGGAACCGAGAGAGGGGGAACCATGTAGTGGGTGTGGGTGGAGGAAGTAAAACAGAGGAGCACCTTCAGAAGGAGTATAAAAGGGGAACCATCTTGAGGGAGACAGGTCAGTCTGAGGAGAGTGTTGGGAGCAGGAGCTCTGTAGGAGCTCTGCTCAGGACGAGCGGGACTAGTCTGGGAAGCCCAGGAGAACAGACTAAGAGAAAGGATGGGAGCAGAAGGAAGGCTCCAAGAGGAACAGAGGGGATCCCAGGGGCACGGTGAGTGCGGAAGCCACCCGTGCGCCCAAATCTACCAGGACGTGGAGGGATCAGGCTGCAGAGGGGACCGGCCCCTAACTAGTGGAGAACAACAAGGCTCAGCTAGAAAACCGGAGGTTGCTGTACTTTCAGGGTGCAGCTACCCACTACCGCAATTACATCGCCGAAAAGGTGGACGCATAGGATTCAGGAGACTGCATGTCGCTCACCAATATCCGAGGCTACTGGCTTGGGACCCTGATTGTGAGGCGCAGGGCAGGAGGGTGAGATCCAGCGCAGGAAGACGAATGAGGAAGGCACACAGAACGGGGTTCCGTTTAAGTACTCCTGAAACACCTGAGAGATTGCTGAACCAGTTCCTTGGTAAATGTAGGACGACGTGGGAGGTTGCACACTGGCGCTGGTAACCTGGAGTCTTGAACAACTGTGAGTAAACCTTGAAGACAGCACCCCACTGTGTCCTGGAATTATTGCTGCGCCATCACCAGCCCTACATTACACAGCACCAACCACATCTACCTCATAACATCACTATTTCCTGCCCTGGGGCTTAGCTCTGCCTGTGGAGAGCTGTACCAACTCTGCTGCGTCACCATCAGCTCCAGGGAATCTGCACCGTAGCGGCGGCCCCATATAGCCACATACCACAGGTGACGTCACGAACATTATATATAAAAACTTTATTCCCTTTTACTTAATTCCCCTTTTATTGACCGCCCTGGGTCATGGACCGGGTTACTTCTACTGTGACATCCCCCAGCATTGACCGGCCTGGCTACCGAGTACCCCACGGCCCAGGGGGCGTGTCAACTTGGTGTCACGAACAGGATGAACCCACCCTTAACCGGGTTCTGTGTGCCACAAAGACTGTGTATAACTGTATAAACCGCAGCCATTACTGTAGCACATGCGGAGTTAATGATATGTGTGGTGTCCCATCATGGGCAGAGCCTCAGAAATGGTGCCAAAATGGCCCCTCCCACTTGCATAGACTGTACCAAAGTTGTCTGTCACTCAGGCTGAAAGGTGCCAGCCTTCCCCTTTGCATCAGATTGAGGGGGGGGGGATTGTTGCCTCCCCCTGCAGAGGGCTATGTGATCTCATCCATCTAGCTGCTGCAGCCCTGTGCTGTGTGATCCCAGCTGCTGCAGCTCTGTGAACACAATACAAGTGTGAGAAGCTGTGCAGCAAGAGTGCGGCTGTACAGTAACCAGCAGAGCAGTCTCGGTGACCGGCTGTGCAAGGAACGACAACATAAGCATCCGAAGTGGTGAGTCCTACCCCGGCAAGGGTGAATTAGGGGGGAAGAAAGATGCCCACCTTAGGAGAAGCTCCAACAGCAGGATCTGCCACAGCCCTCATAATGCCACTGTCTATGCCATACATCACAGGAGCGGCCTGGTTACCACAATACTCAGGAGAGAGGAGGTGGTATACGTTTGATGGGCAGAAGGCGAGCGTGGAGGACATGCCCTTGACTTCTGGTGTCGCTGACCCTGGCCGTCCACAAGCAGCTTCTGCTCCCGCAGCAGCTAATTACCCTGGAGACAGGGTCACCTATAACCATCACCATGGAGAACGGGGGTGGTACGCCTTACACGTCCATCGAGTGTTGGAGGAGGACATGCCTCTGCCGTCCGAGACTGACGACCCGATTGGGCCAGCCTATAGCGGACAGGTGTTTCCCAGGAGGAGCACCACTATTGAACTGATCAGTATAAAGAAAAATTTCAAAGTTTGTAAATAAGTTACCCGGGAGGGTATTGAACCAGTTAGTATGTTTAAAGAATGTATGTTTACTTATTGTGTGTACCCGGTGTGGGTATAGAGACTGTTAGGTTGAGGACAGTGAGCAGCCAAAAACTTTATGTGTAAATAGTTAGCACTTCTTAAGGTGCTCCTTGTTGGTTTTATCAAGACCACCGAACAAAAACCTGTTTGGCGTGGCCGAAGACGTGGTCCAACAGGTGGATCACCTATGCCCTGCAGCCACGCCCCGGGCCAACGTTGAGGGTTTTCGAACAGGTCCCTCAAATTGCACCTTCTTCAGTGAGATGGACACCCGGTTACAGATCTCACTACAGTTTGCTGAATTTACTTGAAAAGTGATAAAAATGTTTTATATATGAAGAAGAATGTTATTAAAAGTGCTTTTATAATGTTTTATATGCTGATAGAAACCTGTAACATTTAAGGAAAGAGCTTCCCATAAAGGGAAGAAAAGTTGTCTATTTACTGTTTTATCTGCTTAAGCATCTAAAAATTTTGTATGTCTAAAATACCTTGCTTTTATTCTGTTCCAGCCCGCGGATGTGCTGTGTTTTACCAGAGGGGTCTGTGGCATCCCTGCGGGTTCAGTCGCCACAGAGGTACAGCATCTCACCCAGAGGTGTGGTATCCCACTCTCAGGTAAGGAGGGAGTACTGCCTGGGACCCACCCACTTGCATCCAACACTACGCCATTCCAGACTAGCAGGCGTGGCAAGATGCACTGGCTTAATGCTGAGCCCTGTCCTTGGTTGGAAGTGGGGGAAACTGAGAGAGGGGGAACCATGTAGTGGGTGTGGGTGGAGGAATTAGAACAGGGGAGCACCTTCAGCAGGAATATAAGAAGGGAACCAGCATGAGGGAGACAGGTCAGTCTGAGGAGAGAGTGTTGGGAGCAGGAGCTCTGGAGGAGTTCTGCTCAGGAGGAGCGGGCCTAGTCTGGGAAACCCAGGAGAACAGACTGAGAGAGAGGACGGGAGCAGAAGGAAGGCTCCAAGAGAAACAGAGGGGATCCCAGGGACACGGTGAGTGCAGAAGCCACCCTTGTGCCCGAATCTACCAGGACGTGGAGGGATCAGGCTGCAGAGGGGACCGGCCCCTAACTAGTGGAGAACAACAAGGCTCAGCTAGAAAACCGGAGTCTGCTGTACTTTCAGGGTGCTGCTGCCCACTACCGCAATTATATCACCGAAAAGGTGGCCGCATAGGATTCAGGGTACTGCACGTCGCCCGCCAAGATCCGAGGCTACTGGCTTGGGACACTGATTGTGAGGCGCAGGGCAGGAGGGTGAGAGTCAGTGCAGGAAGACGACCGAGGAAGGCACACAGAACGGGGTTCCGTTTAAGTACTCCTGAAACACCTGAGAGATTGCTGAACTCCTTCCTTGGTGAATGCAGGACGACGTGGGAGGTTACACACTGGCACTGGTAACCTGGAGTCTTGAACAACTGTGAGTAAACCTTGAAGACTGCACCCCACTGTGTCCTGTAATTATTGCTGCGCCATCACCAGCCCTGCACTACACAGCACCAACCACATCTACCTCATAACATCACTACTTCCTACCCTGGGGCTTAGCTCTGCCTGTGAAGAGCTATACCAACTCTGCTGCGTCACCATCAGCTCCAGGGAATCTGCACCGCAGCGGCGGCTCCATATAGCCGCATACCACAGGTGGCGTCACGAACATTATATATAAAAACTTTATTCCCTTTAACTTCATTCCCCTTTTATTGACCGCCCTGGGTCACGGACCGGGTTACTGCCACAGTGACATCCCCCAGCATCGACCGGCCCGGCTACCGAGTACCCCACGGCCCAGGGGGTGCATCACTAGCCTTATGGAGATTTTGTTCCTCCTAGAAGCATTGCTTCTAAGGGCTGATTCACGCGTCCATTTTTTCATGCACGAAAAAAAGGGTCAAGTTTCATCAGTAAAACCAGAGCTAGTTTGCTAGTTTGCTTCTTGTGTTTCCATGTGCAATTGAGAATTAGGATCATCCCTCTATACTGTGACAGCCCTTCAGATATTTGTAGACAGCTATTAAGTCTCCTCTTAGCCATCTTTATTGCAGATAGATAAAGTGATAGCAGGAGTTCAAGGCCAGAGGGCTGGAGGGCACGAGAAGTACGGACTGCCATATGAGAATGTCAGCCACAAACTTCAGTGGACATTCCTGTTACATCCAGGGCCTATGCCTGAACTAGGCACTGAGAAGTGTGCCTTATTTTCTCCCTACAAGGGGAAGCTGTATGGGAAATGTGTGATGGAGATGAGATTGGTCTTATGGGAACTGTGAGAGAGGCCAGTAAGCAAACGGATAGCTTATGCTGAACAAGCAGAGAATTTGTAAATGTACTGTGCTGTAACGTCAATTGAACTCGGACTGCTAAGTAAAGTTGAACTGTTTGATTTGAAGCGGGTGTCTTCTGATTTATGTACAGCTGTTCCTGGCTCCAGGATTGTGGAGACAACAGAGTCCTGTGGCTGAAAACGTGAGTGTTATGCAGTAGACACACAGCACATATAATCTGGAGCACATTTTACTTGTAAAGAGCCGGGGTGTGGAGAAGCAGCCCCTTGACCATGATTACCACCCTGCACCCCTTACACTAACAAGCAGAAACGGTTGCAGTGGGCCCAGACATACATGAAGAATAATTTTAAAACAGTTCTGTTTACTGCTGAGTGTCATGCAACCCTCTCTGGTCCAGATGGATGGAGTAATGGGTGGTTGGTGGATGTCCACCATGTCCCAACAAGGCAGCAACATCAGCAAGGAGGTGGTGGATTTATGTTTTGGGCTGAAATCATGGAGAGAGCTGGTAGGCTCCTTTAGTGTCCCTGAAGGTGTGAAAATTACCTCAGATATGGATGTAGAGTTTTTGACTGACCACCTTTTTCCATGGTACAAAAAAAAGAACCATGCCATCGATAGCAATATCATCTTCATGCTGACAATGCCCCTTTCTCATGCTGCAAAGAAACATCAGATTCATTGGCTGCTATGGGCATAAAGGAGAGAAACTCATGGGTGGTCATCATCCTCCCCTGACCTCAACCCTACTGAGAATCTGTGGCGTATCCTCAAGCAAAAGTTCTATGAGGGTGGTGTGCAGTTCACACCAAAACAGCAGCTCTGGAAAGCTATTCTGACTTCTTGCAAAGGAAATTAAGCAAAAACTAACTCAAAACTCACAAGTTCAATAGATGTAAGAATTTTGAAGGTGATGACAAAGAAGGCTCCTCAGATACATGTAACTTGGCCTGTTAAGATATTTTTGATTGAAAAAGCTGTTGATTTTAGTAAATGTGAACCCTTACTGCTGCAAATTTAACAAATGACCATTTTCAGTTCTTTACAACCTATAAAATGTTTGTAAACTCTGCTTTGCATAATAATTTGGAACAGCGCATATTGACATTTTTTTTTTAAATACCGTTGTTATTGGGAGATTTGGCCAATAAAATGCGATTTATCCTCTAACGGTTGATGATTTGAACATTATACTCACTCATTTGCATTGACCATATAGGAAATTCAGAGAAAAATAGCATTTGCATAATAATTTTAAACACAATGTAAGGAGTCAAGCTACCTATGGAGTCTTATTAGCAAAACTCTTTGAAAAAAACATTCAAATAGCTCTTTCCAGGAAGGAAAGAAGACAATCTCTACTACAATTCACTAGTGAGATGAGTTTTTAAAGTTCCTATTGATGTTCCAATGATTGTTAAAATGTTGATTACTCACAGCGTTCTACCCAAGGTTGCCAACCATCCAAAAAGAACATTCTGTAAAAAATAGGGCACTTTTTAGCCCTGTCTGTAAAAACTTTTTTGAGGCGGTTGTGATTTTTTTCAGGCTTAATATGCAAATTGCCTCTTCAGAGAAAAAGAGAACTTGAACTCTATAGCTCCACCTATTGGAAGCAGCAATTCTACAAGTCACAATCAACCCTTTAACGAGTCGTGGGGGTGAAATAACCGATTGTGTAATAGGCCTCAATACTGTCATAAAGCCCCACCAGAACATGATAGGGCAAACCAAAATGGGAAAATGGAAAACACCTAGAAAGGAGCAAACCTAGCAGGGAAGGAAAAGAGTCATATCTCAACAGGCAGAAGAACCGACCTCGAAGCAACAGGGCACTGGATCAAATCCAAAGACTCATTTTAATGGCTAATCCTGCCCCCTTTTTTATGTATTGGCTGGGACAGAGAAGGGTTTTGCTTAACAGTAGAGATGAGCGAACCCAACCTTAAGTTTTGGGGGTTCGTACTGGACAGTAAGTGTCTGGTGCTAAACGCCGAACATGGACTTCTCCTGAAAGTCCGTTGCAATGTTCAAAGTTCCGGGGAGAGTCCGAGAGGGAGAGAGAGAAAGGGACAGAGAATTTTCCAGCTCAAAAGTCTCGGTCCCCAATGTTTTCAATGGGGTTTGGATTCTGGTTCAATTTCGGGTACAGTTCTGGTACCTGAACCTAACTTTCCAATAAAGTTTAGGTCGGGTACCAGAACATGAACTTCCATTAGTCTGCTCAGTCCTACTTAACTATTATTATCTTTGATTGGTAATAGGTTATGCTGGTAAAAATACTAATGACCTGCAAAATTATGTAGTCATTTACCTATCAATAGGTAAACCATGCTCACTTTAGATCAGCATTACTTTCGGCCACTTGTCCCGGGCAGCATTAATCACTTGCCAGGTTTCCTTCAAGTGTGTGAGCAGTATGGCCGGATGAGACCACCTACCAGGGATGCGTATTACTTTCTGACATATTACTAGAGTTGGGTGAATTTATTCAAGTAGAATTGAATTCTTCTTGAATTTTACAAAAATATTTACTCTCCAGAATTCATCAAGATGATGGCCGGCTAGTCGCCATTTTGGTAAACCATATGCGACTAGAAAAAGGTATAAAAGAATAAAAATAAAAAACTAATACTTACATTACTGATTACCTCCAATGCATGCTCTCCCCCATATGGTCCTTGCTACCTCTTTTTACCATCACTGCATGCCGAAATCCTCTCTGCGCATGAGCATATTAGCGTCATAAGATCATCATGATGTTGTAATGTCAGTAAGTGCACCATGAACTTAGGATGACACTCTAGGCCAAGACTTCCTCCCAATACTAAGGCATGTGCAGGGACCTCCTGGGCTTAGTCTCAGCCAGTAGTCCCAAATGTGAAAATGCCTGACGATTGGAAGAGGAGCGAAAGACCGAACGGGAGACAGTGACCAGTGTAGGTGAATGGAGAGGTAAGTATTGTTTGTTTGTTTTTTCTATATCTAAAGCTTATTATGCTCCGGGTTTCTCTCCAGATCCCAGAACATAATAAGGGACATTCAATTAGTGGAGAAAAAATACACTGCAAATCATATTTGCCAGTAAAATCCACCCATTTCTACATAGAACATAATTAAAAACAATGAGCCATCCTTCCCCCACAGTTTACATGTCATAGTACATACAGAAGTGATTGGTAATCTACCTGTAGACATGAGATATTTATCTTCAGACCATTGGCAGATCCAGGAATCTTTTGCTAAGAAGTGAAAACAACCTGATGTCTTTGGTGATCATGCAAATAATATTAACTGTAGAAATAAAAGTAACTTTGCAACTATATTTCACATTTTCTACCATTTTGTGTCTATTTTCTCTGTCTCATTGACATTGTTATCTAACGCGATCCCTGTGGCTAATCAGCGCTGGCATCACTGTCCTCTCCTACTGACGTAATTGACTTCCAGAGGTAGTGGGAGGACAGCCGCAGCTCTCAGTTCTCCCAGTTGTCTTGATTTGTCTAAAGGAGGGGAGAGTGAAGCCAATGCGGATTGGCCACAGGGATTGCATGACATAAAGTCATGCAATCCATGGGAGAGCCAGTGCTGACACCACTAGAATAGCACCTGCACCGAAGGCTAGCATAAATGTTTTTATTCTACTGGGGGTAAGCACAGAGGTCCACTACTCGGACACTGCCCTTAAAGAGACACAATGTTACAGAGTTGATTCATTACAAACTTTAGACTCAGTGGAACAATAAAAATGGTTGTGAAAGTGATAAGGGAACTTGTTCCACTTCAATATTTATTATCCTGTCCCAACGTTTGTATAAGGGACCTAAGTAATGTTTGTTTCCTTATGTTAGGGTATTCTGTAGAAGTTTAGATGTCTAGTCACTTATTTTTACATTTACTTATTAATTCCTCTTTTCTTTATGCAAATGCTGTTTTCTTGCTGACTGTCAAAAAACACACACATGCCGAAATCATGGAGTTTACGTCACAGAGTAGAAATGCAAAGAAATGAAAAGGAAAGCATTAACATGAGAAGTGAAGAGTGATCAGAAACCACGTGGCAAATAAAGTCATTCAAACAAGTAACGACACATTAATATTTGAATTAGCAAATTAATTAGTCGCTCCCCCCCGGGAGATGAGAAAACTATCTCTCTAGTGTCATCTAATAGGGGTCGAACCAGCGTTGCCAACTTGATTATTTTTTCTGGACGGCTTATCAAAAAATCACAGACAGAGAGTATTTTTTAGTGACACATTGGAAAACCATAATAAATCATTATATATGTCTAGAGCCTATAATTCTATTATGAAGACATCAGTTACATGCACTGTAAACTGTAAAGGGATGGTCAAAATTATTGTATTTCTCAGACTATAAGACGTCTCCCCCCCCACCAAATTTGAGAGTGGGGATTAAGGGGTGCATCTTATGGTCCGAATGTAGCTTACTGGGGACTGCGGTGGTGGTGGAGTGGGATGACAGGAGGCAGAGTCCCTTCCTCAGGAAGCTGGTGGTGGCAGAAGTGTGGAGATGTTGCGGGCCCGGTGTCGGCGGTGAGCCATGGGCTGCTGGAGGAGGCGAATGCGCAGATTGCTATCTTGGCCCAGCCGAGATCTCAATTCGCAGGTGCGCCGCCTCTGACGGCCATTTATCTGAAGCCCATGGCCCATTTATCTGAAGCCCATGGCCCATGTTACCCCAGTCCAGAGCCTCTCATCTAGCCAAATCAGATCTCATACTTTACACTGACGAGGGCCAACAGCCCGAAACACCGTGTCTGCAAATTGAGATTCTGATTTGGCTTTTATCCTAAGTCATATTGCACGACTCGTTAAAGGGTTGATTGTGACATGTAAGATTGCTGCTTCCCATAAGTGGCGCTATAGCGTTTAAGTCCTCTTTTTCTCTGAAGAGGCAATTTGCATATTAAGCCTTGGGAGAGCCATTGCTGACACCACTAGAATGGCACTTGCACCATTATGCAATAACCATATAGACCAGTCCCAGCAAAATACCAAAGATGGTGCAAATTACAGAGTCTCACCCTTCCTCTGACTCTCTGGGATTAGAGCAGCTGCGACATCGGGGCTTCCAGGTCCGATTACTCCCACTAGTGGCACCCCACTCTTGGCGAGTACCCACAGATATAGATATAAAAGGCAAACAGTAGCCATGCAACAATTTACAAATATCAATACAACCTACAAGAAGAGTCAACATTCAGACTCATATGACAATAGTCCATGTGTCTTGACTAGTGTTGAGCCACCCCCGTAGTGTTCGGGTTCGGTTCGGTTCGTCGAACACCGGGATGTTCGAGGAACTGATCGTCGAACTGTTCGTGGAACACCTTAGAACACCGTCGAACACCGTTAAAACAAATGGCAGGCAAACAAAAACACATAGAAACACATAGAAAACACCTGCAAAGGTGTCCAAAAGCTGACAAACTGCTCAGAAGACACTCTCTTTAAAAAAGCAGGCCGGCAAATTCAGCAGCGGCATACACCGGTACCCGACAATTTAGACAAGAAGGAATAGAGCATCACACATAGATTAGATAGATAGAAACATGTCAGTCACACATATAAGAAGCACAGTGACAGTGTTGGTTACTGCACTTGTCATTTAGTGTAAAGGATTTATTAAAAAAAATATTAGTGTTTTCATGCACCGTCTCTTTATAAAAGCCGGCCGGCAATTCAGCATCTGTACCCGACAATTTAGAACAGAAAGAATAGAGCTTCACACATAGATTAGATAGATAGAAACATGTCAGTCACATATATAATAAGTACAGTGATAGTGTTGCTTACTGTACTTGTCATTTAGTGTAAAGGATTTATTTAAAAAAATAATAGTGTTTTCATGCACTGTCTCTTTAAAAAAGCCGGCCGGCAATTCAGCAGCGGTACCCGACAATTTAGAACAGAAAGAATAGAGCATCACACATAGATTAGATAGATAGAAACATGTCAGTCACATATATATGAAGTACAGTGATAGTGTTGGTTACTGTACTTGTCATTTAGTATTAAAATAAAGGATTTATTATTAAAAAAATTGGCGTGGGGTTCCCCTTAATTTTAGGCTCTAGCGGAGGTTAAGCAGACGGCTGGGGCAGATGTTTGAAGCCTGGGAAGGGGGTAATACCCACGGAGCTTCCCAGGCTACTAATATCAGCCCCCAGCTGAATACATAGCCTTTACTAGCTATTAAAATGGGGGACCCACCCAAAAAAAATGACGTGGGGTCCCCCCTAATTTAATAGCTAGCAAAGGCTAGGCAGACAGCTGGGGGCTGATATTAATAGCCCAGGAAGGGAGCCATGAATATTGGCCCCCTCCCAGGCTAGAAACACCAGCCGTCAGCCGCCCCAGAAATGGCGCATTCATAGGATGCGCCAATTCTGGCACTTAGCCTCGCTCTTCCATGCTGCCCTGGTGCGGTGGCAGGGGGTAATAGGGTTGGGGTTGATGTCAGCTTATAATGCCAGCTGACATCAAGCCCAGGTTAGTAATGGAGAGGCGTCTATAAGACACCCCCATTACTAACCCCATAGTCAAAGTTAAAAAAAACACAAACACCCAGAATAAAGTCCTTTAATTGAAATAAAGACACAATCCTTTATTGTTCTAAATTAAACCATACTTACCATCACGCCCATTCCAGCTGAAGCCAACGATCTCCTGCAATAAAAGAAAAATAATAAAGCAACCTCATCCTTACCTTTCCATGGTTCCCACGACAGCTTCAGCTCTGCTACATCGAGATGACAGGCTGGACCGCAGCAGAACGCTGCCATCCAGCCTGTCATCCCGCAGACACTGAGAAGCGCAGGCTTGCTTGCGCTGCTCAGCGTCTCTCTGTGACGACATCCAGATGAGCCGAGTTCATGTCCAATGAACTCGGCTCACCTCATGCACGTCACTGACAGCGTGGGAAAATTCTCACGCTGAAGCGCTGATTGCAGGAGAATTTTCCCACGCTGTCAGTGACGTGCAGGAGGTGAGCTGAGTTCATTGGACATGAGCTCACCTCATGCACATCACTGACAGCGTGGGAGAATTCTCCTGCACTCAGCACTTCAGCGTGAGAATTTTCCCACGCTGTCAGTGACGTGCATGAGGTGAGCCGAGTTCATTGGACATGACCTCGGCTCATCTGGATGCCGTCACAGCGAGACAGTGTGGAGCGCAAGCATGCCTGCGCTTCTCAGTGTCTGCGGGATGACAGGCTGGATGGCAGCGTTCTGCTGCGGTCCAGCCAGTCATCTCGATGTAGCAGAGCTGAAGCTGTCGTGGGAACCATGGAAAGGTAAGGATGAGGTTGGTTTATTATTTTTCTTTTATTGCAGGAGATCGTTGGCTTCAGCTGGAATGGGTGTGATTGTAAGTATGGTTTAATTTAGAACAATAAAGAATTGTGTCTTTATTTCAATTAAAGGACTTTATTCTGGGTGTTGTGTTTTTTTTAAATACTTTACTAGAAATTCATGGCGGTCATGTCTAATACTGGCGTGACCCCATGAATTTTGGGCTTGGGGCCAGCTGATAATACCAAGCTGGCCCTAACCCCTTTATTACCCAGTGAGCCACCGCACCAGGGCCCTGGATGAGTTGGGTACAGTGCCAGAAGATGGCGCTTCTATGAACGCGCCATTTTCCGGGGTGGCTGCGGACTGCAATTTGTAGCGGGGGGGGGGGCCCAGAAAGCTTGGGCCTCCCTGCGCTGCAGATTCCAGCCCCCAGCTGCCTAGTTGTACCTGGCTGGACACAAAAATAGGGCGAAGCCCCACGTACTTTTTTTTTAATTATTTCATGAAATTCATGAAATAATTAAGAAAAAAAGGCCTTCCCTATATTGTTGTGTCCGGCCAGGTACAAATAGGCAGCTGGTGGTTGGGGGCAGCCCGTTCCTGCCTGCTGTACCTGGCTGGACACAAATATAGTGCGAAGCCCCACTTCAATTTTTTTTAATTATTTCAGGAAATTCATGAAATAATTAAAAAAAAATTGACGTGGGGCTTCGCACTATATTTGTGTCCAGTCAGGTGCAGCAGGCAGGAACGGGCTGCCCCCAACCACCAGCTGCCTATTTGTACCTGGCCGGACACAACAATATAGGGAAGCCCTTTTTTTCTTAATTATTTCATGAAATAATTTAAAGAAAATTGACGTGGGGCTTCGCCCTGTTTTTGTGTCCAGCCAGGTACAACTAGGCAGCTGGGGGCTGGAATCCGCAGCGCAGGGAGGCCCAAGCTTTCTGGGCCACCCCCGCTGCAAATTGCAGTCCGCAGCCACCCCGGAAAATGGCGCGTTCATAGAAGCGCCATCTTCTGGCGCTGTACCCAACTCATCCAGGGCCCTGATGCGGTGGCTCACTGGGTAATAAAGGGGTTAGGGCCAGCTTGGCATTATCAGCTGGCCCTAAGCCCGAAATTCATGGGGTCACGCCAGTATTAGACATGACCACCATGAATTTCTAGTAAAGTATTTAAAAAAAACACAACACCCAGAAAAAAGTCCTTTAATTGAAATAAACACACAATTCTTTATTGTTCTAAATTAAACCATACTTACCATCACGCCCATTCCAGCTGAAGCCAACGATCTCCTGAAATAAAAGAAAAATAATAAAGCAACATCATCCTTACCTTTCCATGGTTCCCATGACAGCTTCAGCTCTGCTACATCGAGATGACAGGCTGGACCGCAGCAGAACGCTGCCATACAGCCTGTCATCCCGCAGACACTGAGAAGCGCAGGCTTGCTTGCGCTCCACAGTGTCTCTCTGTGAGGGCATCCAGATGAGCCGAGTTAATGTCCAATGAACTCGGCTCACCTCATGCACGTCACTGACAGCGTGGGAAAATTCTCCTGCACTCAGCGCTTCAGCGTGGGAGAATTCTCACACTGAAGCGCTGAGTGCAGGAGAATTCTCCCACGCTGCCAGTGACGTGCAGGAGGTGAGCTGAGTTCATTGGACATGAGCTCACCTTATGCACGTCACTGACAACGTGGGAAAATTCTCCTGCACTCAGCGCTTCAGCGTGGGAGAATTCTCACGCTGAAGCGCTGAGTGCAGGAGAATTCTCCCACGCTGTCAGTGACGTGCAGGAGGTGAGCTGAGTTCATTGGACATGAGCTCACCTTATGCACGTCACTGACAGCGTGGGAGAATTCTCCTGCACTCACCGCTTCAGCGTGAGAATTTTCCCACGCTGTCAGTGACGTGCATGAGGTGAGCCGAGTTCATTGGACATGAACTCGGCTCATCTGGATGTCGTCACAGAGAGACGCTGAGCAGCGCAAGCAAGCCTGCGCTTCTCAGTGTCTGCGGGATGAGAGGCTGGATGGCAGCGTTCTGCTGCGGTCCAGCCTGTCATCTCGATGTAGCAGAGCTGAAGCTGTTGTGGGAACCATGGAAAGGTAAGGATGAGGTTGCTTTATTATTTTTCTTTTATTGCAGGAGATCGTTGGCTTCAGCTGGAATGGGCGTGACGGTAAGTATGGTTTAATTTAGAACAATAAAGGATTGTGTCTTTATTTCAATTAAAGGACTTTATTCTGGGTGTTTGTGTTTTTTTTAACTTTGACTATGGGGTTAGTAATGGGGGTGTCTTATAGACGCCTCTCCATTACTAACCTGGGCTTGATGTCAGCTGGCATTATAAGCTGACATCAACCCCAACCCTATTACCCCCTGCCACCGCACCAGGGCAGCGTGGAAGAGCGAGGCTAAGTGCCAGAATTGGCGCATCCTATGAATGCGCCATTTCTGGGGCGGCTGACGGCTGGTGTTTCTAGCCTGGGAGGGGGCCAATATTCATGGCTCCCTTCCTGGGCTATTAATATCAGCCCCCAGCTGTCTGCCTAGCCTTTGCTAGCTATTAAATTAGGGGGGACCCCATGTCATTTTTTTTGGGGGGTCCCCCATTTTAATAGCTAGTAAAGGCTATGTATTCAGCTGGGGGCTGATATTAGTAGCCTGGGAAGCTCCGTGGGTATTACCCCCTTCCCAGGCTTCAAACATCTGCCCCAGCCGTCTGCTTAACCTCCGCTAGAGCCTAAAATTAAGGGGAACCCCACGCCAATTTTTTTAATAATAAATCCTTTATTTTAATACTAAATGACAAGTACAGTAACCAACACTATCACTGTACTTCATATATATGTGACTGACATGTTTCTATCTATCTAATCTATGTGTGAAGCTCTATTCTGTCTGTTATAAATTGTCGGGTACAGATACTGAATTGCCGGCCGGCTTTTTTAAAGAGACGGTGCATGAAAACACTATTATTTTTTTTGATAAATCCTTTACGCTAAATGACAAGTACAGTAAGCAGCACTTTCACTGTACTTCGTATATATGTGGCTGACATGTTTATATCTATCTAATCTATGTGTGATTCTCTATTTCTTCTATTCTAAATTGTCGGGTACCGCTGCTGAATTGCCGGCCGGCTTTTTTAAAGAGACGGTGCATGAAAACACTATTATTTTTTTTGATAAATCCTTTACGCTAAATGACAAGTACAGTAAGCAACACTGTCACTGTACTTCGTATATATGTGGCTGACATGTTTCTATCTATCTAATCTATGTGTGAAGCTCTATTCTGTCTGTTATAAATTGTCGGGTACCGCTGCTGAATTGCCGGCCGGCTTTTTTAAAGAGACGGTGCATGAAAACACTATTATTTTTTTTGATAAATCCTTTACGCTAAATGACAAGTACAGTAAGCAGCACTTTCACTGTACTTCGTATATATGTGGCTGACATGTTTATATCTATCTAATCTATGTGTGAAGCTCTATTCTTTCGGTTCTAAATTGTCGGGTACAGGTGTATGCCGCTGCTGAATTGCCGGCTTTTCATGTTTCACTGTTGGCACTGTTCCCATCGATTTGGGCAATCACTGTAATGCCACAACCACCATGGCTGTGGCATTACAGTGAGTGGCAGACAATCCCTGCATGATTGGTGCTCTAAATAGCGCCAGACATGCAGGACACGCTTTTGGTGCACGAACAGTTATCGAACATAACCTCGAACAGCCGAATTTTTTGCAAATCGTTCGGGTTCGTCGAACAACTCGAACACCGCCCAAAACAGCTCGAACTTGAGATTGGCGAACAGTTCTAGTCGAACACCGCTCATCTCTAGTCTTGACCAACCGAAGAAAAAACACATATATTCAATAGTCAACATTCAGACAATAGCCTATGTCTTCTGGCCTACTGAAAATAGATTTGGATAATTAAGATTAAATGATGTGTAGTCACACTCTGAAATGACACTTTACAACATCACTGTGGAATAACATGGGGATGGCCCGGGCATTTTAAGTGTATAGGTGGTCAGCACGTACTTAACTATGGGTGTTGTATCATGACTGTTGCATCTTGTATATGTGTATGAGAAGCACTTTTGTGAAATAACAGATTTTGTAATAGGCCTCAATACTGTGCCATACACATAAAAAAAAAAGAAAAGAAGCTGCATTTTGGAGACCAAAGTAGGCTTATGATGGGTCATCAATATCAGATTGGTGGAAGTTTGACAAATGCACCGATCACCTGTTTGGATAGGTCATCAATATCATAACCCCTTTAAGGAATAAAAAGTCTATCTCATGACAACATAGTGGGGGTGTCGCGCCCCCAGGTCAATGGGGTACTCGGAGTCCAGGTCGATAGATGCTGGGGGAAAGGGATATGTCACAGTGGTTGGCCCTGTCCGTGGCCCATGGCGGTCAACTAAAAGGGGGGAAAGTTTATAAGGGGTTTATAGTTCGATCGTGACGCCACCTGTGGTTTCTGGTAATTTGTACCAGTGCTGCTGCTGACCTCTGAGGCAGTTGATAAGGCAGCTGGGGTGGAACGGCTCCCCACAGGTGGAGCGGGCCTCAGGGCAGGGTAGAGTTTGATGGTGGGTGGTGATGCTGGGACCTGTAGTGCAGGCGGGATGGTGCAGCAGGAGTAACTGACAGAGACAGGGGATTCGCTTCAATACCTTTACTGGTGCGGATGTCAAGTACGGTCCCGGGTACTCGGTAGGAAGGGTGCACTTCAGGACTTCTCCCCAGTGAGCGGGTATAAGGCCTCCTGGTCCGTGTCTGCCTCTCTGTATGCTCCTGGCCAGCCTGCAACTGGGCCTAGCTTATGTGTCGTGTTGTTCCTTCACCTGTCCTTGATGGTGGGTGGTGATGCTGGGACCTGTAGTGCAGGCGGGATGGCGCAGCAGGAGTAACTGACAGAGACAGGGGATTCGCTTCAATACCTTTACTGGTGCGGATGTCAGGTACGGTCCAGGGTACTCGGTAGGATTGGTGCACTTCAGGACTTCTCCCCAGTGAGCGGGTATAAGGCCTCCTGGTCCGTGTCTGCCTCTCTGTACGCTCCTGTCCAGCCTGCAACTGGGCCTAGCTTATGTGTCGTGCTGTTCCTTCACCTGTCCTTGTTAGTAGGACCTTCTGCTGGCAACCACTATCCCTGGTAATGCTGGGGCCTTCATGGTTCCTGGTCCTGTGTGGGTTTAGCTTCAAGTCGGCCAGGGACTTGTAGTCCCCCTGGTATGCCGGTGATCCCTACTGGGTATAAAGGACCCTGTAGGCGCGGACCCGGTGTCTGGTTTGTATATTTGGGGTTAGCCTATGATGCTCCTCTGCCCCCTCAACTCCTTTCTCCTCTCCTCCTCGCCGTCGGCCACACTCGAGGCTCTCAATACTGCAGCAGACGTGCTGCGTCTTCGCTGCTCTCAGCGTCAGCACGCTCTCAGACTCTCTGACTCTGTCTGACTGACTGAACTGCCTGGCTCCACCCTCCATATATATATCCCTAACGAGCTCCCTCTGGTGGTATGAGGTGGAAGGGTGGAGGTGTTTGTTTGTAGTGAGGGCCTCTTGTAGAGAAGTTTATCCATGCACCCTGGGTCCTGTGGTACCTGTGAACAGCAGGACGCCACAGGGGTTTCCCCTCTCTGGACCTCCATCAATGAATCAGAATGTAAAGCTCCTCTATGGGAGCAGCTTCTCTTCTGGTGAACTTATCCCGTTATCCGAATGGAATATGTCTGACTTGCCACTTGCTTATCCCTACAAATTCTTAGAGAAGACAAACTCTTTAATATTTCCAGTATAGATTAAAAACAAACGTGTATTTGGTTACAATGAGGAGCATTGTCATGTGCATGCAGTTGTCTAATGGTAGAATATTTTGCATGTTAAGAAAAAGCCCTCTTCTAAGGAGCAGGGTTATTATGACATCTACACGACGTGCCATAAACTTCTGATAGATGTGGTTCCCAATGCGGCATATCTCCACTCTGGCATCTGTGCGGACTAAGAAGGTTTTTCTGAAATGATTCCTTCCCACACACACAGATACCCAAAAATAGCTGGTAAGATTTTCTTATCAATTGATATTGAAAATGGCTCATAGTCTGGGATATCTCATTGTGTGATCAACAGCCAAATTACTGTAATAACCGATTCCTGGAAGCCAGACTTGGCGAGCAATTGTTAGAGCTATTTTATCAAATATTTTGTAGTAACAGTCAATATAAATAGTTTACTAATGTCATACTTACTATAATATGTTTTACTTTAGCTAAGATTAACTCATGAGAGATTTAGGACATGGATAAGATAATGAAATAATCCCACTAGACCACAAGGGCCACAACGAAAATAGGATAATTCTGTTTCCACAGAAACAGTTATTTGGAAATAAAATGTACTTGGAATAATTTTCATACTGAGTTTTTCCCATATAAGAGTACACATTTTCTTCATTTCCCAGTTACATTTATATGGATGATATAGGGATTCACTCGCTTCCAGACAGCGTTCCAAGTATACAAAGACAATGTATTCGGGTCCAAACAGCTGACATTTATTGTTGTCATAAACGTCGGACAAAACAGCCTTTTTCTGGCATAAAAAGTAAACAAAAAAACAGTTCACATAATAGCAAGGGCTTACCCGATTGGATACAAGTCCTGCTTTCACAAGCTCTGGCAGAGATTGTTCAACATACCAGCTGGTCTTTCCACCTCCACACACAGACAACTTCTGAGGCAGCTCAGCTGCCTTACATAGGCCCTTAAAAATCCCAGCATAGAGATTTGGCAACGGCCAGTCCCACCCAACTCTTCTAGCCGCTCCTAAACCTGGACCCAATAACCAGGCTCATTAAAAAAAACACTCAGCAACTATTGGATCTACATCCTTCTTTTCCAGGTCTCACATCACCAAGACTACCCAATTCTGTGACACATATCTAAAGTCTAGGACCTGTCCAGCTGACACTTTATGAGTTACACATGAGTTGGCCAACATGTATGTGCTTAATGTATAATGCAATTTATTTGTAGCATATAGGCAAAGTTTAAGATTAAGTTTAGAGCATCTGATATAGGAAGTGGGTTTACAGATTAATATACAGTTAATGTGTTTAGGGCTCGCACAGCAAGGGAGGGTGAAAGGTCAGTTGAAAAGGGGAGCACTTCCTGGTTATAGGGAGTTGTAGATTAGATTGAATCATAGAATGTTAGAGTTGGAAGGGACCTCCAGGGTCATCGTGTCCAAACCCCTGCTCAATACAGGATTCACTAAACCATCTCAGACAGATGTCTGTCCAGCCTCTGCTTGAAAACTTTCATTGAAGAAGAACTCACCACCTCTCGTGGCCGCCTGTTCCACTCTTTGATCACCCTCACTGTCAAAAAGTTTTTTCTAATATCTAATCTGTATCTTCTCCCTTTCAGTTTCATTCATTGCTTCTAGTGTTTCCATGTGCAGTTGCGAATAAGGATCATCCCTCTATACTGTGACAGCCCTTCAGATATTTGTAGACAGCTATTAAGTCTCCTCTTAGCTTTCTTTTTTGCAGATAGATAAAGTGATAGCAGGAGTTCAAGGCCAGAGGGCTGGAGGGCACGAGAAGTACGGACTGCTGTATGAGAATGTCAGCCACAAACTTCAGTGGACATTCCTGTAACATCCAGGACCTATAGCCCGAACTAGACACTGAGAAGTGTGCCTTATTCTCTTCCTACAAGGGGAAGCTGGATGGGAAATGTGTGAGGGAGATGGGATGGGTCTTATGGGAACTGTGAGATAGGCCAGTATGCAAAGGGATAGCTCATGCTGAGCAAGCAGAGAACTTGGAAATGTACTGTGCTATAATGTCAATTGAACTCGGACTGCTAAGTAAAGTTGAACAGTTTGATTTGAAGCGGTTGTCCCCTGATTTATGTACAGGTGTTCCTGGCTCCAGGATCGTGGAGATATCAGAAGCCTATGGCTGAAACATGAGTGTTATGCAGTACACACACAGCACATATAATCTGGGGCAAATTTTACTTGTAAAGAGCCGGGGTGTGGAGAATCAGCCCCTTGACCATGATTACCACCCTGCGCCCCTTACACTAACAAGCAGAAACGGTTGCAGTGGGCCCAGACATACATGAAGGCTAATTTTAAGACAGTTTTGTTTACTGCTGAGTGCCATGCAACCCTCTCTGGTCCAGATGGATGGAGTAGTGGATGGTTGATGGATGGTGGTGGATTTATGTATTGGGCTTAAATCATAACGAGAGAGCTGGTAGGCCCCTTTAGGATCCATTAAGATGTGAAAATTACTTCAGATATGGATGTAGAGTTTTTGACTGACCACCTTTTTCCATGGTACAAAAAAAAAGAACCATGCCATCCATAGCAAAATCATCTTCATGCTGACAATGCCCCATCTCATGCTGCAAAGAAACATCAGATTCATTGGTTGCTGTGAGCATAACAGGAGAGAAGAAACTCATGGGTGGCCATCATCCTCCCCCAACCTCATCCCTACTGAGAATCTGTGGTGTATCCTCAAGCAAAAATTCTATGAGGGTGGTGTGCAGTTCACACCAAAACAGCAGCTCTGGAAAGCTATTCTGACATCTTGCAAAGAAAATTAAGCAAAAAATATCCCAAAACTCACAAGTTCAATAGATGTAAGAATTTTGAAGGTGATGTCAAAGAAGGCTCCTATGTTACATGTAACTTGGCCTGTTAAGATATTTTTGATTGAAAAAGCTTTTGATTTCAGTAAATGTGACCTCTTACTGCTGCTAAGTGAACAAATGACCATTTTCAGTTCTTTACAACCTATAAAATGTTTATAAACTCTGTTTTGCATAATAATTTGGAACAGCGCATTTTGACATTTTTCTTTTTTTAAATATTGTTGTTATTGGGAGATTTGGCCAATAAAATGCGATTTATCCTCTAACGGTTGATGATTTGAACATTATACTCACTCATTTGCATCGACCATATTGGAAATTCAGAGAAAAATAGCATTTGCATAATAATTTTAAACAAGATGTAAGGAGACAAGCTACCTATGGAGTCTTTTTCGCAAAACTCTTTGAAAAAAACATTCAAATAGCTCTTTCCAGGAAGGAAAGAAGACAATCTCTACTACAATTCACTAGTGAGATGAGTTTCTAAAGTTCCTATTGATGTTCCAATGATTGTTAAAATGTCGATTGCTCACAGTGTTCTACCCAAGGTTGCCAACCATCCAAAAAGAACATTCTGTAAATATAGTGCACTTTTTAGCCCTGTCGGCCAACAGCCCGAAACACCGTGTCTGCAAATTGAGATTCTGATTTTGGCTTTTATCCTAAGTCATATTGTACAACTCGTTAAAGGGTTGATTGTGACTTGTAGGATTGCTGCTTCCAATAGGTGGCGCTATAGAGTTCAAGACCTCTTCCTCTCTGAAGAGGCAATTTGCATATTAAATTCCCCAGAGGTGAATTGCACGGCAAATAAGCCTCCTTACCTTGACATGTCACTCTTCACAAGGAGAAACGTTACCCTTTTGAGACTTAAGAAACTTATACAGATACCATGTTTTTTGGACTATAAAACTCACCCCAAATTTTTGGGAGGAAAATAGGGAAAAAAAATCTTTTGTAAGATGGGGGTCCATCTTATATTCCGAATTTAAGGTATTTTACTTTGGGGGTGGCAGTGGTGGAGCAGGGGTCACAATATGCATGGTCTCTACCCCAGGAAACAAGCGGAGGTGGAGCAGAGGTCACAAGATGAATGGTCCCTTCCTTAGGAGGCCAGCTACGGTGGAGCAGGGGTCACAAGATGAATGGTCCCGGTGGCAGAAGTGGGGCAATGTAGTGGGCCCTGTGTGTGAGGAGGGAGTGCAATGCTGCAGGCCCGATGTCGGCGGTGAGCATAGCGGAGTGCATTGCTTTTCCGACGGCCATTTTCCCAAAGCCGTGGGCCATGAGCTTCAGATAAATGGCCGTCAGAGGTGGCGCACCTGTGGATTGAGATTTCTGCTGGGCCAAGATAGCAATCTGCACATGCGCCTCATCCAGCGGCCCATGGCTCACCGCCAAAACCGGGCCCGCAGCATCTCCACACTTCTGCTGCCGCCAGCTTTCTGAGGAAGGGACTCTGCCTCCTGTTATCTCGCTCCACCACCACCGCAGTCCCCGGTAAGTTACATAAGACGCACCCCCGAATCCCCTCCATCAAATTTGGTGGGGGGCGCATCTTATAGTTTGAAAAATACAATAATTTTGACCATCCCTTTACAGTTTACAGTGCACGTAACTGATGTCTTCATAATAGAATTATAGGCTCTAGACATATATAATGATTTATTATGGTTTTCCAATGTGTAAGTAAAAAATATTGTCTGTCTGTGATTTTTTGATAAGCCGTCCGGAAAAAAAAAATCAAGCTGGAAACGCTGGTTCGACCCCTATTAGATGACACTAGAGAGATAGTTTTCTCATCTCCCGGGGGGGAGCGACTAATTAATTTGCTAATTCAAATATTAATGTGTCGTTACTTGTTTGAATGACTTTATTTGCCACGTGGTTTCTGATCACTCTTCACTTCTCATGTTAATGCTTTCCTTTTCATTTCTTTGCATTTCTACTCTGTGACGTAAACTCCATGATTTCGGCATGTGTGTGTTTTTTGACACTCAAAAGAAAACAGCATTTGCATAAAGAAAAGAGGAATTAATAAGTAAATGTAAAAATAAGTGACTAGACATCTAAACTTCTACAGAATACCCTAACATAAGGAAACAAACATTACTTAGGTCCCTTATACAAATGTTGGGACAGGATAATAAATATTGAAGTGGAACAAGTTCAATTATCACTTTCGCAACCATTTTATTGCTCCACTGAGTCTAAAGTTTGTAATGAATCAACTCTGTAACAATGTGTCTCTTAAAAGGCAGTGTCCGAGTAGTGGACCTCTGTGCTTACCCCCAGTAGAATAAAAACATTTATGCTAACCTTCGGTGCAGGTGCCTTTCTAGTGGTGTCAGCACTGGCTCTCCCATGGATTGCGTGACTTTATGTAATGCAATCCCTGTGTCCAATCCGCATTGGCTTCACTCTCCCCTCCTTTGGACAAATCAAGACAACCGGGAGAACTGAGAGCTGCGGCTGTGCTCCCACTACCTCTGGATGTCAATTACGTCAGTAGGAGAGGACAGTGATGCCAGCGCTGATTAGCCACAGGGATCGCGTTAGATAACAATGTCAATGAAACAGAGAAAATGGACACAAAATGTAGAAAATGTGAAATATAGTTGCAAAGTTACTTTTATTTCTACAGTTAATATTATTTGCATGATCACCAAAGACATCAGGTTGTTTTCACTTCTTCGCAAAAGATTCCTGGATCTGCCAATGGTCTAAAGATAGATATCTCATGTCTACAGGTAGATTACCAATCACTTCTGTATGTACTATGACATGTAAACTGTGGGGGAAGGATGGCTCATTGTTTTTAATTATGTTCTATGTAGAAATGGGTGGATTTTACTGGCAAATTTGATTTGCAGTGTATTTTTTCTCCACTAATTGAATGTCCCTTATTATGTTCTGGGATCTGGAGAGAAACCCGGAGCATAATAAGCTTTAGATATAGAAAAAACAAACAAACAATACTTACCTCTCCATTCACCTACACTGGTCACTGTCTCCCGTTCGATCTTTGGCTCCTCTTCCAATTGTCAGGCATTTTCACACTACTTTGGGACTACTGGCTGAGACTAAGCCCAGGAGGTCCCTGCACATGCCTAGTATTGGGAGGAAGTTGTGTCTTAGAGTGTCATCTGTGGTGCCCCTGAGGGTTCAGTCGCCACAGAGATACTGCACCTCGCCCCGAGGTGTGGTGTCTCCCTTCTCTCAGGTAAGGAGGTAGTGCTGCATGGAACCCCAACCACCTACAGTACATCCAACACAACACTGCTCCAGGCCAGCAGGAGGGGCAAGACGCAATGTAGTTTTCTGCTGAGCCCTGGTCTTGGCTGGAGTAGGGGGGGAACCCAAAGGTAGGGGAACCAATAGTGGGTGTGGGTGGAGGAAACAGATACATGGAGCACATATACAGTAAGTATATAATAGGAAGCCATATTAGGTCTAGTGAAGTTGAGTCCAGTACAGAGGAGAGTTCTAGTGAGGGCTGTTCAGAGGAACAGTCCGGGAGCAGAGGCTCAGTCAGAGCTCTGCTCCTCAAGTTAGGGCCCAAGATAGAGGCCACGGAGGGGAGCAGGCTCCATTCTACTTAAAGGATCCCAGGGGGTACGGCGCGTGCAGGATGGCACCCGTACGCCCCGCTCCTGCCAGGTGACTGGGAGGGATCGGTTGCTACACTCAAAACCCCAGGGGGTCAGGTTGGTCCCGGATCCGACGTACAGGAAGGACTTCAGCATACCCGAGCGGGAATGAGAGTGAGCAGCGTAGGACAACGGTGAGAAGGACAGAGTGTGAAAAAGGTCAAGATAGGTACATATGAAAGTGGGGTTCCGCCAGGCATTCCTAATTTTGCTGAGAAAGGACTGAACCCCTGCTCGGTGAACGCAGCGCGACGAGGGAGGCCTTCACCTGCAAAGTGGATTTGTGAATTGCCTAAGAACTGTAAGTAAAACCTTGGAAGACTGCATCGAACGGCCTCTGTCTGTTTCTTCACCGGCATCACTGATCCTCACCGCACTACAACGCCCAGCGCACCTTCCACCATCTATCTATCTACACTGCCCTGAGGCCCGCTCCACCTGTGGGAGCTGTACCATGTTTAGCTGCCTTGTCACCTGCCTCAGTGGACTGCTGCAGCGCTGGTGACCTTCACCAGACACCACAGGTGGCGTCACGAATTTCTCAGAACTTTATTAGTAATCGCTACCCCTTTTGTGCACTGTCCGCCCTGGGCCAGCCACCATGATATATATATATACTGTCCCCAAACAGTAAGGCCCCCGGGGGCGCGACACATCCTAAGTTCATGGTGCACTTACTGACATTACAACATCACAATGACCTTATGACGCCAATGTGCACATGCGCAGAGAGGATTTCGGCATGCAGTAATGGTAAAAAGAGGTAGAAAGGACCATATGGGGGACAGCATGCATTGGAGATAATCGGTAAGGTATGTATTAGTTGCTTTTTTTTTTTGTTTGTTTTTTTTACTTTTTGCTAGTCGCCTATGGCTTACCGAAGTGGCGACTAGCCGGCCATCTAGTAATATGTCAGAAAGTAATACATATCCCTGGTAGGTGGTCTCATCCGGCCATACTGCTCACACACTTAAAGGAAACCTGGCAAGTGATTAATGCTGCCCGGGACAAGTGGCCGAAAGTAATGCTGATCTAAAGTGAGCATGGTTTACCTATTGATAGGTGAATGACTACATAATTTCGCAGGTCATTAGTATTTTTACCAGCATAACCTATTACCAATCAAAGATAATTACTGTTAAGTAGTGTTGAGCCACCCCCGTAGTGTTCGAGTTCGGTTCGTCGAACACCTTCGAACACCGTTAAAACCAATGGCAGGCAAACAAAAACACATAGAAAACACCTTCAAAGGTGTCCAAAAGCTGACAAACTGCTCAGAAGACACAACTAACACATGGAAAAGTGACAAGTACATATAGTCATGCGAAAAGAAAAGAGGTGGAGGAGTAAAAGGAGGGGGAGACACAGAAATAGGCATGTCATGACCTTCTAAAATCCAAAAAGTGAGAAGCCGACACGTTCAGTCCGCTCCTGCCCGTGCCATCTCCGTGTCGCCGGGTTTGTGCCAGAGCCGCGGTGAACCCTGACGGCCAGCCCCTCTCTCCCAATACTGGTGCCTGTCCGCTGGTGGGTCGAGTGAGCCCCCCTGTGGTGGAGGCAGCTCTAAGCTTTTTAATTTAAATTGTCTCTCTAATTTGAATGAATAGACTTTAAATCCATTTACAAGGATCTATTGGAGGGCAAGTCTCATGCCAGCAGCCGCGTAATTCCAGCTCCAGTAGTGTCCACTAAAGCTGCTGCAGTTAAAAAGCTTTTATAAGGATTGAGCTCGGCTGTCCACCACAAGGCATCCTACTGCCAGTCCCAGCCCCTATGCCTTGGGGTGCCTCCTGATGCTCTTCACTGAGTATCCCGTGGTCCCGAAGCATTTCCTTTGAAAAAATTAAGTGTCCAAACTACAGGTGGTGTAGCTTGCTTAACAGCCGGGATAATCCGCTGACTAGCAGACACTGCTACTAGGCACAAAGTATTTCCTGGGCTAGATGCAGTTAAAAATTTGTAATTAGATACTCTAGTTGGATGCTGAGAAAGCATTCCATAGAGTCTCCTGGCACGCCATATATGATTCTCTTAAAAAGCTTGGGGTAGGGGTCTAGGGGACCCTTTTATAGCCAAAATCACGGCCCTGTATCACAATACGTCACCTAAGCTGAAGATAAATGGAACTGTAGCACCCTGAGGGCTCGGTTGCTACAGAGGTATTGCACCTCACCCAGAGGTGTGATATCTCACTCTCAGGTAAGGATGGAGTGTGGATCAGGACCCGACACCTGCATGCATTACACCACATTGCCGTGGGGCAGGGCGACCAATATGCCTCTGAGATGGGCACGACAGTCCCTGTCCCTGGCTGGAGTGGGGGGAGGGAACACTCAGGAAGGGGAACCCTGTAGTGCAGGAGCAGGGAGGAAGCAGTTCCTGGGTGCATTGAGAAGGGAGTATAAAAGGTGGGCACCATCTTAGTTCAGTGCAGAGAAGTCTGAGCAGAAGTGGCAGGGAGCAGGGGCTCTGCATGAGCTCTGCTCCGGAGGCGGGCCTAGTAACAGAGGCCCAGGCCTGGAAGAGGGAGAAGGAAGGAAGAGGAGCGGAGAAGGCTCCAGGAACGAGGAATGAAGGGATCCCAGGGGTGCGGGCAGGCGAGTCGCCACCGCATGCCCGAATCCACCTGCGTGGAGGGGTCAGGCCAAAGGGGGAGACCGGTCCCCGAAACTACTGGAGGCAGGAAACGACCCTCAGCTAGAAACCGGAGGCTGCGACATTTTATGTGGCGCAGCCCCTCGCTACACCCGCTAGGAAGGCACCACATAGGGTCAGGGAAACTGGCGCCAAGTTTACCAAGAGGAGGCCCGAGGCAGCCGGACAGAAGGGTTGGTAAGAAAGGCCAGACAAAGGACACACAAAGGGGGTCCTGTGAAGCGCTCCAAAGTTATCTGGGAGTTGTCTGAGCCCCTCACCTGGTGAGCACAGTACGACGTGGGCAGCCGTTACCTGCAGGCGTGGTCTGGATAATAAGAACTGTGAGTAAAGGCCCTGGACTGCATCACTGACTCCGTGTCGTTACTGCTGCTGCCCTGCACCATCACCCCCATCCTCCGCATACACTGCCCTGAGGCTATACTCCTCCCGTGGGGAGTTATGCTACGCTCTGCTGCACCCACAACACCAGCCTCAGCGGTCTGCCCTGCAGCGGCGGTTCACTCTGACCGCAATCCACGGGTGGCGTAGTCGGACATTTAAACATCAAAACCACATAAATAGTTCCGCCACTGGTTTGACCGCCCTGAGCCACGGAACCGGGTCGCCGCCACGAAGACTACAACCACCAGCATCCACCAAAAAGGGTCCAGCTCCGGTTGTCCCAAGGCCCAGGGGGTGCATCAGAACATTTTCATCACCTTTCACAATCACCAATGGGACAAGGCAGGGATGTCCTCTGTCCCCTCTCTTATACATCCTAGTGACGGAGCACCTGCTCTCATCAATTCGTCATAACCCCAATATTAGGTGGATTGAGGTGGGAGGCACCGAGTACAAGTGCTCTCTATTTGCTGACGATGTCCTAGTATATATCACTCAATCACATATATCCATCCCTGCTGTTATGGCTGAAATAGATCACTTTGTTACATGGTCAAATTTTAAAATCAATGCAGCGAAGTCTGAGGCCCTCGATGTCTCCCTCCCCAAATCCATATAGGATTCCATCCAGTCCAACTTTCCCTTTGCCTGGCCCTCACAGGGTATCAAATACTTAGGAATTCCTATTCATAGAGACCTCTCCCATCTATGTTATCTTAATTTTGGGCCCTTTATTGAACAACTCCATACAGACCACGGTTGGCAAGTTGGAACTGTGAGATTCACTACGTGCACCACTGGTGTTTTGTGGAAAAGCACATGTAAGATTCTGCAACAGTCTCTGCTGATACTCCTGCATGCGTGCATCCCTTTCTATGGCAGGAATAATATCTGCAAATTTACTTTTGTACCGGGGATCTAACAGTGTGGCAACCCAGTAGTCAGGATTATTTCTAATTCTCACAATTCGAGGGTCATGTTGCAGGTAGTGCAGCAAGAAGGCACTCATGTGTGTTGCGCATCCAGGAGCACCAAGTCCCTGTTGTGTTGGTGGCGAGGTAACAATCATGCTTCCTTCCTCTGTCCTCTCCCCCAACCTCGCACAACAGAAATGTGATCAAGGTCTCCCTCATCTGATGAGTCTTCCATCAGTTCGTCCTCTACTTCTTCCTGGGCTCCTGCACCTTCCTCACTAGTATGGCTGCTACCATGCGCCCTGGTAAAAACATCTCCCCCACCCTCACATGCCTGCCGCCTTGGTGCTGCCGACTGTCTGGACCTTGCAGATGTTAGCCCTTCCGCATACAACTCCTCCTCCTCTACTTCCTCCACCTCCTCTTGTGCCACCACCTGACTCCGAATTCTGTTTAACATGTGCTCCAGCATGTAAATCACCGGAATAGTCATGCTGATAATGGCACCGTCAGCACTAAACATCTTCGTCGCCATTTCAAAACTGTGCAGAAGGGTCCATAGGTCCCTGATCTGAGACCACTCCTCCAGCGTGATTTGCCCCACCTCTGGATCTCGTTGGCCCAGGCTATACATCAGAATGTATTGCACCAGGGCTTGTCGGTGCTGCCACAGTCGCTGCAACATGTGCAGAGTTGAATTCCACCGGGTAGGCACATCGCATTTTAGCCGGTGAAGTGGCAGGCCCAACGACTTCTGTAGAGATGTAAGTCGCTGAGCTGCGGGATGCGAACAGCGGAAGTGAGCACACAGCGACCGTGCCCTCTGCAGAAGGCCATCTAGTCTGGGATAGTGGGCTAAAAATTGCTGGACAACCAGGTTCAACACGTGAGCCATACAAGGCACGTGTGTGACATTGCCCCGGCGAAGGGCCGCACCCAGGTTTGCAGCATTGTCACACACGGCCTTCCCTGGTTTCAGGTCCAGTGGAGACAACCATTCATGAAATTGGTTCTCCAGACACCTTTGAGGACTGGAGTATTTGTGATGTTGAAGTTGATGTGGAGGAGAGCCCACTTAAAGGAGCACTTGATATCCATTGAAGCACCTACTGTTTTTGTGCCTCATCTGGAATTTGTAGCGATTGGCGTGGCCTTAAGAAAGGGATCTTATCACATTGTCCGCTAAAAGAAGTAGACATTTTAGTTTGGCTGGAAGATGGTCTTTCTTCTGCAGATGTTACTGTTGCTTTAACACCTACCCCACGGACACAACCTTTTTTCCCCTTCCCAACACGCCTATTCCCCTTTCCACCAGCAGCAGGCCTTTTTCCACTCATTTTGGTGGTTAACTAATTCACAACTCTGGAGTTGTTTGCACAAAAAAACAATGGATGGGAACCAAGCAGAGCTGAGTGGCCAAACTGTGGTATTAGGCCAAAACTATTGGCTGGGTTAGATGCAGAAAAAAATTATATTCAATTTGCAACCTGATGGAGGTCAGTATAGATGGACTAATAGAACAAGTCCCACACACAGCTAGAAGCCCAAATATTTTTTCAGAGGTAGATGCAGAAAAAAAATATATTCAGTTTGCAACCTGGTGGAGGTCAGTATAGATGGACAATTAGAGAAAGTCCCACACACTGCTAGAAGGCCAAATATTTTTTCAGAGCTAGATGCAGACAAAAAATTATTTTGAATTTGCAACCTGATGGAGGTCAGTATAGGTGGACTAACAGAACAAGTCCCACACACTGCTAGAAGCCCAAATATTTTTTCAGAGGTAGATGCAGAAAAAAATTATATTCAGTTTGCAACCTGATGGAGGTCAGTATAGATGGACTAATAGAGAAAGTCCCACACACTGCTAGAAGGCCAAATATTTTTTCAGAGCTAGATGCAGAAAAAAATTATATTCAGTTTGCAACCTGATGGAGGTCAGTATAGATGAACTAATAGAACAAGTCCCACACACAGCTAGAAGCCCAAATATTTTTTCAGAGGCAGATGCAGAAAAAAATTATATTCAGTTTGCAACCTGATGGAGGTCTGTATAGATGGACTAATAGAACAAGTCCTACACACATCTAGAAGGCCAAATATTTTTTCAGAGCTAGATGCAGAAAAAAAATATTTTTAATTTGCAACCTGATAGAGGTCAGTATAGATGGACTAATAGAGAAAGTCCCACACACTGCTAGAAGGCCAAATATTTTTTCAGAGCTAGATGCAGATATAAATTATTTTTAATTTGCAACCTGATGGAGGTCATTATAGATGGACTAATAGAGAAAGTCCCACACACTGCTAGAAGGCCAAATATTTTTTCAGAGCTAGATGCAGAAAAAAATTATATTCAGTTTGCAACCTGATGGAGGTCAGTATAGATGGACTAATAGAACAAGTCCCACACACAGCTAGAAGGCCAAATATTTTTTCAGAGGTAGATGCAGATATAAATTATTTTTAATTTGCAACCTGATGGAGGTCAGTATAGATGGACTAATAGAACAAGTCCCACACACTGCTAGAAGGCCAAATATTTTTTCAGAGGTAGATGTGTGGCACCCCAGGGGTCTGGTTTCCACAGTAACAGCAGTGTTATGTCTGAGAGCAGGTGGGAGGTCTCTTGGTCAGGAATCCTATGCATGCCACACCTCCTGCCCAGTCCTGGGAGGGGAAGGACTTCCCCTATATAAACCTGGGGCTGAGGCAGGGTTAGGAAGAAGAGTAGAGAGAAGAAGAGAAGCAGTAATAGGAAAGAAAGATCAGGAGCTCTGTGGGAGTCGTGCTAAGAGGAGGTCAGGGCTGGAAGCTGTAGAGCTCGCCCTGATTGAAGATTTCTTACCGGACCCGGAGTCCGAGGCTGTGGGGACTAACCCCTACCCAGCAGCAGAAACCGTCAGGCAGGGGATTTCAGGTCCTCTGGCCAAGAAACCCGAAGGCACGGTCACACGCAGGGGACCAGCACCGCCGGCGTGGAGCGGAAGCTACTAGAAGGCCCCGAGTCACCGGCCATACGGGTGAGCACCACACGGTACACTCAGGGACGTGGGCTACTTATACCCGCCTCTAGCAAGGTAGCCAGAAGAGTACAGTTAGTTTGGGAGGCCTACAACTCCGCCTGGCCAGGGGAGATCCCATCTGCTCAAGGACTGACCAGGCCCCAATCGCTAGCCAGTACTCCGGGAGGGTCTATCTTTGTCACCAGTAAAGACCCTGAACTACACCGTACCGTCTCCGAGTGGTTCCTGCTACCCCCATCATCCACGTCGGCTGCCCTGAGGCCATACCCCTCCCGTTGGGGGTTATACTATCACGCTGCACAATCCTACCACCGGCCTCAGCGGTCTGCCCTGCAGCGGCAGCTCCTTCGCTGCATTCAACGGGTGGCGTAGTCGTACAACATCTACCACTAATACAGCGCCACTTAGTCTGACTCCCTGGGCACGGACCGGGTCACCGCCACGAGACTACAAACCTCAACAGATCCGGCTCCGGGTAAGCTCCCGCGTGCGCAATGCTGCGCGACACAGGCCCAGGGGTGCGTCAACTTTTGGCGTAGTCGGCAGGATCTCGTGCCCGCAACCACCGGGTACTGCGTGCCTGAAAAAGACTGTTCAAACTTACCAGTGGTGAAGATTCCCGCCATCCGGCGCCATCTTCCGCTTCCTTCCCGCCATACGTGGAGTTTTCCCGCCATTGGACGCCATCTTGAGGACGCCGTGCGGGAAGAAGAGGGGCATGGACTCCGAAAGCGCGCGAGAAACTGAAGCCCCGCCTCACGTCTGGACGTTGCGTAAGGTCCTGGAAGGAGCCCAGCAGACGCCGACGTCACAGGAGCGCGACGGAAGGTCCTCAACCCTGACGATCCACTGCGGAGCCGCGGCCTACGGAAGAGGATCATCGCAAGGTAGGCCACGGTCCACTAGGGGGGAGAAGGATGTCGGATACGGAGGAGAGCTTCACCGCTTCAACCCCCGCCAGCGCCACCGCTGTTGCGGTCATGCCTTTCACCATGCCCTATATCCCGGGGGCAGCCTGGCTACCCCAGTACTCAGGGGAGTCACATACCCTGCATGACTTTAGAGAAAAGCTGGATAGCCTCTTCCAGGTGTACCCCCTCACAGAGGAGCAAAAAGTGAGCATCCTGGTGGCCCAATTAACCGGGGCAGCCCAAAGGGAGGTAAAGTCCTGGCCACCTGGGAGGAGGACTGTCGCAGAAATACTAACCCAGCTAACCGAGGAGGAGCTGCAGTACTACCAATACGAGGAAAGCCAAGAGGACCCGGACGGGTCTGAGGACTACCCTCAGGAGGGAGCACAAAGAGGACATAGCTACTGAAGGGAAGTAGCGTGAATAAAGAGCTGTAAATAGTTACCCGTAAGGGTACAAGGACTGCTGCTAATTAAAATATGGTCCCCGTTGGGATTAGTGAATTGTTCCCCATGTGCCCCTATCTTAAACCAGGCTGAGGACTGTGAGCAGCCATTCCTTATCCCCACTGGCCGAGGACTGAGAGCGGCCATATCCTGTAAATAATTATGTGTTTCTAGTAATTTATGGGAGTCTTTGGTGGATTTACCGGGAATCCTTTGTACATGGTTGGAGCGTAACCCAGGAATGGACTAAAGACTGTAAAGGACTCGGGGCAGGACAGACCCCTACCTGGTTACGTCTCCCTGTTTTGGTGAAATGGACACCTTGCTTTTCTTCAAAAACTGCACCCGGTTGCGGACACGCCGTGACCATTCTAATATGTTTTTTTTTTTTTTATTGTACCGTTTCTGTTTGTATTGGTTATGTTTTTCTAAAATATGTTTAGTCCCGGAGTACTAAATTTCACTAGGGGGGAATGTGGCACCCCAGGGGTCTGGTTTCCACAGTAACAGCAGTGTTATGTCTGAGAGCAGGTGGGAGGTCTCTTGGTCAGGAATCCTATGCATGCCACACCTCCTGCCCAGTCCTGGGAGGGGAAGGACTTCCCCTATATAAACCTGGGGCTGAGGCAGGGTTAGGAGGAAGAGTAGAGAGAAGAAGAGAAGCAGTAATAGGAAAGAAAGATCAGGAGCTCTGTGGGAGTCGTGCTAAGAGGAGGTCAGGGCTGGAAGCTGTAGAGCTCGCCCTGATTGAAGATTTCTTACCGGACCCGGAGTCCAAGGCTGTGGGTACTAACCCCTACCCAGCAGCAGAAACCGTCAGGCAGGGGATTTCAGGTCCTCTGGCCAAGAAACCCGAAGGCACGGTCACACGCATGGGACCAGCACCGCCGTCGTGGAGCGGAAGCTACTAGAAGGCCCCGAGTCACCGGCCATACGGGTGAGCACCACACGGTACACTCAGGGACGTGGGCTACTTATACCCGCCTCTAGCAAGGTAGCCAGAAGAGTACAGTTAGTTTGGGAGGCCTACAACTCCGCCTGGTCAGGGGAGATCCCATCTGCTCAAGGACTGACCAGGCCCCAATCGCTAGCCAGTACTCCGGGAGGGTCTATCTTTGTCACCAGTAAAGACCCTGAACTACACCGTACCGTCTCCGAGTGGTTCCTGCTACCCCCATCATCCACGTCGGCTGCCCTGAGGCCATACCCCTCCCGTTGGGGGTTATACTATCACGCTGCACAATCCTACCACCGGCCTCAGCGGTCTGCCCTGCAGCGGCAGCTCCTTCGCTGCATTCAACGGGTGGCGTAGTCGTACAACATCTACCACTAATACAGCGCCACTTAGTCTGACTCCCTGGGCACGGACCGGGTCACCGCCACGAGACTACAAACCTCAACAGATCCAGCTCCGGGTAAGCTCCCGCGTGCGCAACGCTGCGCGACACAGGCCCAGGGGTGCGTAAGATGCAGAAAAAAATTATATTCAGTTTGCAACCTGATGGAGGTCAGTATAGATGGACTAATAGAACAAGTCCCACACACAGCTAGAAGCCCAAATATTTTTTCAGAGGTAGATGCAGAAAAAAAATATATTCAGTTTGCAACCTGATGGAGGTCAGTATAGATGGACTAATAGAGAAAGTCCCACACACTGCTAGAAGGCCAAATATTTTTTCAGAGCTAGATGCAGACAAAAAATTATTTTGAATTTGCAACCTGATGGAGGTCAGTATAGATGGACTAATAGAGAAAGTCCCACACACTGCTAGAAGGCCAAATATTTTTTCAGAGCTAGATGCAGACAAAAAATTATTTTTAATTTGCAACCTGATGGAGGTCAGTATAGATGGACTAATAGAGAAAGTCCCACACACTGCTAGAAGGCCAAATATTTTTTCAGAGCTAGATGCAGATATAAATTATTTTTAATTTGCAACCTGATGGAGGTCAGTATAGATGGACTAATAGAGAAAGTCCCACACACTGCTAGAAGGCCAAATATTTTTCAGAGCTAGATGCAGAAAAAAATTATATTCAGTTTGCAACCTGATGGAGGTCAGTATAGATGGACTAATAGAACAAGTCCCACACACAGCTAGAAGGCCAAATATTTTTTCAGAGGTAGATGCAGATAAAAATTATTTTTAATTTGCAGTCTGATGGAGGTCAGTATAGATGGACTAATAGAGAAAGTCCCACACACTGCTAGAAGGCCAAATATTTTTTCAGAACTAGATGCAGACAAAAAATTATTTTTAATTTGCAACCTGATGGAGGTCAGTATAGATGGACTAATAGAGAAAGTCCCACACACTGCTAGAAGGCCAAATATTTTTTCAGAGCTAGATGCAGATGAAAATTATTTTTAATTTGCAACCTGATGGAGGTCAGTATAGATGGACTAATAGAACAAGTCCCACACACTGCTAGAAGGCCAAATATTTTTTCAGAGCTAGATGCAGAAAAAAATTATATTCAGTTTGCAACCTGATGGAGGTCAGTATAGATGGACTAATAGAACAAGTCCCACACACAGCTAGATGCCCAAATATTTTTTCAGAGGTAGATGCAGATAAAAATTATTTTTAATTTGCAACCTGATGGAGGTCAGTATAGATGGACTAATAGAGAAAGTCCCACACACTGCTAGAAGGCCAAATATTTTTTCAGAGCTAGATGCAGACAAAAAATTATTTTAAATTTGCAGCGTGATGGAGGTCAGTATAGATGGACTAATAGAGAAAGTCCCACACACTGCTAGAAGGCCAAATATTTTTTCAGAGCTAGATGCAGAAAAAAATTATATTCAGTTTGCAACCTGATGGAGGTCAGTATAGATGGACTAATAGAACAAGTCCCACACACAGCTAGAAGCCCAAATATTTTTTCAGAGGTAGATGCAGATAAAAATTATTTTTAATTTGCAACCTGATGGAGGTCAGTATAGATGGACTAATAGAGAAAGTCCCACACACTGCTAGAAGGCCAAATATTTTTTCAGAGCTAGATGCAGACAAAAATTATTTTGAATTTGCAGCGTGATGGAGGTCAGTATAGATGGACTAATAGAACAAGTCCCACACACAGCTAGAAGCCCAAATATTTTTTCAGAGCTAGATGCAGAAAAAAATTATATTCAGTTTGCAACCTGATGGAGGTCAGTTTAGATGGACTAATAGAACAAGTCCCACACACTGCTAGAAGCCCAAATATTTTTTCAGAGCTAGATGCAGAAAAAAATTATATTCAATTTGCAACCTGATGGAGGTCAGTATAGATGGACTAATAGAATGATGCTATGCCCAAAAGATTTTACTTCACTAGGTGCAGTAAAAAAATTGGTATTCTGTACACAGGTGGTATATCTTGCAACACAGATAGGCTACTCCACTGACTAACACACTCTGCAATAGGCCAAAAAGGATTAGCTTTGCTAGATTCAGCCAAATGCTGTGAAAAAAACTTGCACAGCACTGGCACAGACCTGCCTGGCAAAAACTGATAGGAACTGATGTAACCTAGTCCTGAAAAGGACTGCAATTACAATTAGTCTTTACTCCCACAATCTATCTATTTAAGAGCACAGACCTGCCTGATAAAAGTCGTAGGAAATGCTGTAACCTAGTCCTTAAAAGGACTGCAATCACAACTATTCCCTACTCCCAAGCTATCTGTAGATTTGTGCGAAAATTGTCTTGAAATTAACAAGGTATAGCGCACACAGCAACAGCGGTGCCGTCTAACACGCAGCTGCAGCAGTGAGAAAATGGTGGCGACGGGGAAAATGGCTTGGTCTTATAGGGCAAGGACATGTGACATACACTGCCAATGACACATGCCCTTGCTTGTGTGAAAAAAAGCACTTCGCTCCGTGTGTGCGCTGCTGATAGGCTGACAGATTGCACCTCCCCACTGTAAATGCGGGAAAGAGAAAAAAAAATGGAGATCTTCATTGTTCCTGCAGAGATCCATCCCCTGCCCCTCCCCCCACCCCGCTGTACACTCAAACTGCGTATTAACATTAATTTTCATCATTACTGAGAAAAAATCCAGTTATGATTTTGGTGCACGAACAGTTATCGAACATAACCTCGAACAGCCGAATTTTTCTCAAATCGTTCGTGTTCACCGAACGGCTCGAACACCGCCCAAAACAGCTCGAATTTGAGATTGGCGAACAGTTCGAGTAGAACAACGCTCATCTCTACTGTTAAGTAGGACTGAGCAGACCCATGGAAGTTTGTGTTCTGGTACCCAAGAATCAATACATAGGATAATACAGTTATCAGAAAAACATAGGATAATACAGTTATCAAGGATACCCTAATAGTACCGATCTTGACCTCCTGTCTGATTCATTCAATCTAGAATAAGTGCAGGGAGGACACCCCGGTATACCTCAGAATGGCAAAAAAGCCCATGAATAATACCAGAAACAGGGAGAAGTGGATGGGCTGTCAGTAAATGTTATCCTATGTTTTTCTGATAACTGTATTTTCCTATGATTGATTCTCGTGTATAATTAGTTTACAATCTCTTTTTGGGTGTTAAGTTGTTGTGATTAAGTGTTATTTGGGTTTTTACAGGTGTACTTTTATATGGATAATAGAGGATTTTTTCTGACTTGCTCATACAGGTAATACAGTTTTTCATCTGGGTGAGCCATTAACCACCAGAGGCTTTCCTGGGTTAGCAGGCTTTACATATAGCTTGTTCTAGTATGTGTATCAACTGTTAGTGCAGGATGACTTTTAGTGGATGGGCTCTCAGTCAGTGCTCCATTGAGTTTTTGCTTATGTGTCTTCTTATGTGTCTGTATTTATCTAATAAAATTGTTTGATATTATATTCATTTCTGCAATAAGTGTAGATTATTCTATTTATGGTGATCTCTGCTTTATGGTATACCTCTTTTCCCTCTCTTGGGTGTTCTTTTGAATTGTATACCTTATACTGCATACAGATCCCAAATACGGGATGGTGCCCTCCATTTGAGCTTCTTGTAGGATGAGATTAACTCGCATTGTTTGAGTATTTAATCAATCTGCTTACTTTGTCCTCCTATGTTTTGCAAGTCCACAATCTACAATGGATAATTAACATATTATCAAACATCGATTGTTAATTGACCTTGCGTCTCTGTCCTGCAAAAAGAGAAGACAATAACCTGCAGGAGCTTATATAGATATTAAAGGCAAACAGCAGCCATGCAACAATTTACAAATATCAATACACCTACAAGAGTCAACATTCAGACTCATATGACAACAGTCCAAGTGTCTTGACCAACCGAAGAAAAAGTACATATATTCAATAGTCAACATTCAGACAATAGCCTATGTCTTCTGAACTACTGAAAATAGACGTCTGGATAATTAAGATTAAATGATGTGTTGTCGCACTCTGAAATGACGCTTTACAACATCACTGTGGAATAACATGGGGATGGCCCGGACATTTTAAGTGTATAGGTGGTCGGCACGTACTTAACTATTGGTGTTGTATCATGACTGTTGCATCTTGTATATGTGTATGAGAAGCACTTTTCTGAAATAACCGATTGTGTGATATGCCTCAATACTGTGTCATACACATAAAAAAAAAAAAAAGCTGCATTTTGGAGACCAAAGTAGGCTTATGATGGGTCATCAATATCAGATCGGTGGAAGTTTGACAAATGCACCGATCACCTGTTTGGATAGGTCCTCAATATCATAAGCCCGGATAACCCCTTTAAGGAATAAAAAGTCTATCTCATGACAACATAGTGGGGGTTTTCCCTCTCTGGACCTCCATCAATGAATCAGAATGTAAAGCTCCTCTATGGGAGCAGCTTCTCTTCTGGTGAACTTATCCCGTTATCCGAATGGAATATGTCTGACTTGCCACTTGCTTATCCCTACAAATTCTTAGAGAAGACAAACTCTTTAATATTTCCAGTATAGATTAAAAACAAATGTGCATTTGGTTACAATGAGGAGCATTGTCATGTGCATGCAGTTGTCTAATGGTAGAATATTTTGCATGTTAAGAAAAAGCCCTCTTCTAAGGAGCAGGGTTATTATGACATCTACACGACGTGCCATAAACTTCTGATAGATGTGGTTCCCACTGCGGCATATCTCCACTCTGGCATCTGTGCGGACTAAGAAGATTTTTCTGAAATGATCCCTTCCCACACACACAGATACCCAAAAATAGCTGGTAAGATTTCCTTATCAATTAGTATTGAAAATGGCTTATCGTCTGGGATTTCTCATTGTGTGATCAACAGCCAAATTACTGTAATAACCGATTCCTGGAGCCAGACTTGGCGAGCAATTGTTAGAGCTATTTTATCAAATATTTTGTAGTAACAGTCAATATAAATAGTTTATTAATGTCATACTTACTATAATATGTTTTACTTTAGATAAGAATAACTCATGAGAGATTTAAGACATGGATAAGATAATGAAATAATCCCACTAGACCACAAGGGCCACAACGAAAATAGGATAATTCTGTTTCCACAGTTGCAGAGTAATTTGGAAATAAAATGTACTTGGAATAATTTTCATACTGTCCCACCCAGCTCTTCTAGACGCTCCTAAACCTGGACCCAATAACCAGGCTCATTAAAAAAAACCACTCAGCAACTAATGGTTCTAGATCCTTCTTTTCCAGGTCTCACATCACCAAGACTATCCAACTTGGTGACACATATCTAAAGTCTAGGACCTGTCCAGCTGCCACCTTATGAGTTACATATGAGTTGGCCAACATAGGTCATTACCTAAATCTTTATTTGAAAAAGTCATCACAGAATTTTGCCTTAGCACGATGTTCTTGTCATTACATAAGCCATTGAAAGGGAGAAAGGTTTTGATTACAGTCAGAGGCATAGCTAGGTTTTTGGTTCAGGGAAGGCGAAACTTCTGAGTGGGCCCCTTACCAGGTAACCCTGATTACAGCTATGGTGGCGCACCCAGATAGTGGATGTAGGAAAACCTCAGCAGATGACGGCGCTGTTACTAAAAATAATCTCTATACAAAAAACATCACTGATACTACCGCCATGTGGTGACATATATTGATAGATGCCAGTCCTGCAGAACATATAAGAGATCACAGCACGGTTATATATTGTAACTTACAGCTGGCATTTTTTCTGATTAAATTGTTCACCTTTCCCGTATTTTCCATCTTGCCCAGACCGACACGACAACTCCTCCATCCAGGACTCAGAGTCTCAGGTCTGCAGAGATCACAACAAAGACACATTTGACTCCTTTCATTTTAGGCTTCGTCCCCCTCTATTCCCAACCAGCACAAACTCCTCATCCTGCTGATACTCCGATGCTGAGCTGCTGGCGTATGTGTTTCTATTAGTGTTGAGCCACCCCCGTAGTGTTCGAGTTCGGTTCGGTTCGTCGAACACCCGTGTGTTCGCCGAACTGTTCGTCGAACTGTTCGTCGAACACCTTCGAACACCGTTAAAACCAATGGCAGGCAAACAAAAACACATAGAAACACATAGAAAACACCTTCAAAGGTGTCCAAAAGCTGACAAACTGCTCAGAAGACACAACTAACACATGGAAAAGTGACAAGTACATATAGTCATGCGAAAAGAAAAGAGGTGGAGGAGTAAAAGGAGGGGGAGACACAGATATAGGCATGTCATGCCCTTCTAAAATCCAAAAAGTGAGAAGCCGACACGTTCAGTCCGCTCCTGCCCGTGCCACCTCCGTGCCGCCGGGTTTGTGCCAGAGCCGCGGTGAACCCTGACGGCCAGCCCCCCTCTCCCAATACTGGTGCCTGTCCGCTGGTGGGTCGAGCGAGCCCCCCTGTGGTGGAGGCAGCTCTAAGCTTTTTAATTTAAATTGTCTCTCTAATTTGAATGAATACACTTTAAATCCATTTACAAGGATCTATTGGAGGGCAAGTCTCATGCCAGCAGCCGCGAAATTCCAGCTCCAGTAGCGTCCACTAAAGCTGCTGCAGTTAAAAAGCTTTTATAAGGATCGAGCTCGGCTGTCCACCGCAAGGCATCCTACTGCCAGTCCCAGCCCCTATGCCTTGGGGTGCCTCCTGATGCTCTTCACTGAGTATCCCGTGGTCCCGAAGCATTTCCTTTGAAAAAATTAAGTGTCCAAACTACAGGTGGTGTAGCTTGCTTAACAGCTGGGATAATCCGCTGACTAGCAGACACTGCTACTAGGCACAAAGTATTTCCTGGGCTAGATGCAGTTAAAAATTTGTAATTAGATACTCTCGTTGGATGCTGAGAAAGCATTCCACAGAGTCTCCTGGCACGCCATATATGATTCTCTTAAAAAGCTTGGGGTAGGGGTCTAGGGGACCCTTTTATAGCCAAAATCACGGCCCTGTATCACAATACGTCACCTAGGCTGAAGATAAATGGAACTGTAGCACCCTGAGGGCTCGGTTGCTACAGAGGTATTGCACCTCACCCAGAGGTGTGATATCTCACTCTCAGGTAAGGATGGAGTGTGGATCAGGACCCGACACCTGCATGCATTACACCACATTGCCGTGGGGCAGGGCGACCAATATGCCCCTGAGATGGGCACGACAGTCCCTGTCCCTGGCTGGAGTGGGGGGAGGGAACACTGAGGAAGGGGAACCCTGCAGTGCAGGAGCAGGGAGGAAGCAGTTCCTGGGTGCATTGAGAAGGGAGTATAAAAGGTGGGCACCATCTTAGTTCAGTGCAGAGAAGTCTGAGCAGAAGTGGCAGGGAGCAGGGGCTCTGCATGAGCTCTGCTCCGGAGGCGGGCCTAGTAACAGAGGCCCAGGCCTGCAAGAGGGAGAAGGAAGGAAGAGGAGCGGAGAAGGCTCCAGGAACGAAGAATGAAGGGATCCCAGGGGTGCGGACGGGCGAGTCGCCACCGCACGCCCGAATCCACCTGCGTGGAGGGGTCAGGCCAAAGGGGGAGACCGGTCCCCGAACTAGTGGAGGCAGGAAACGACCCTCAGCTAGAAACCGGAGGCTCTGACATTTTATGTGGCGCAGCCCCTTGCTCCACCCGCTAGGAAGGCACCACATAGGGTCAGGGAAACTGGCGCCAAGTTTACCAAGAGGAGGCCCGAGGCAGCCGGACAGAAGTGTTGGTAAGAAAGGCCAGACAAAGGACACACAAAGGGGGTCCTGTGAAGCGCTCCAAAGTTATCTGGGAGTTGTCTGAGCCCCTCACCTGGTGAGCACAGTACGACGTGGGCAGCCGTTACCTGCAGACGTGGTCTGGATAATAAGAACTGTGAGTAAAGGCCCTGAACTGCATCACTGACTCCGTGTCGTTACTGCTGCTGCCCTGCACCATCACCCCCATCCTCCGCATACACTGCCCTGAGGCTATACTCCTCCCGTGGGGAGTTATGCTACGCTCTGCTGCACCCACAACACCAGCCTTAGCGGTCTGCCCTGTAGCGGCGGTTCACTCTGACCGCAATCCACGGGTGGCGTAGTCGGACATTTAAACATCAAAACCACATAAATAGTTCCGCCACTGGTTTGACCGCCCTGAGCCACGGAACCGGATCGCCGCCACGAAGACTACAACCACCAGCATCCACCAAAAAGGGTCCGGCTCCGGGTGTCCCAAGGCCCAGGGGGTGCGTCAGAACATTTTCATCACCTTTCACAATCACCAATGGGACAAGGCAGGGATGTCCTCTGTCCCCTCTCTTATACATCCTAGTGACGGAGCACCTGCTCTCATCAATTCGCCATAACCCCAATATTAGGTGGATTGAGGTGGGAGGCACCGAGTACAAGTGCTCTCTATTTGCTGATGATGTCCTAGTATATATCACTCAATCACATATATCCATCCCTGCTGTTATGGCTGAAATAGATCACTTTGTTACATGGTAAAATTTTAAAATCAATGCAGCGAAGTCTGAGGCCCTCGATGTCTCCCTCCCTAAATCCATATAGGATTCCATCCAGTCCAACTTTCCCTTTGCCTGGCCCTCACAGGGTATCAAATACATAGGAATTCCTATTCATAGAGACCTCTCCCATCTATGTTATCTTAATTTTGGGCCCTTTATTGAACAATTCCATACAGACCACGGTTGGCAAGTTAGAACTGTAAGATTCACTACGTGAACCACTGGTGTTTTGTGGAAAAGCACATGTACACCGCGTTCCAAATTATTATGCAAAAAGTGTTTAGGAGTGATAAGGGAAGAATTTGTTTGTTTGTCAGTTAAACTCATTGATGGTGATGTGTGTCAGGGCTCTTTATATCACTGTAAGCAATTGCAGACACCTGTGCTAATTAGTTTGGCAGGTGTGTCCAATGAAAGGCAAGACTACTTAAGAAGGCTCTCTCACATTATTAAGCAGCCTACATTTTCTGCCAAAATGGGAAAGAAAAAGGATGTGTCGGCTGCTGAGAAGCAACAAATTGTGGAGTGTTTAGGTCAAGGCATGACTACAATCAACATTGTGCGATGATCAGGATGAAGTGTCTTGGCAATCAAGAAGTATGTAGCTGATTCACAGTACACACATGTGCGTGCTGATAAGGGCAAATTGAGGACTCTTTCCTACAGGCAATTACGTCAGGTTGAAAGAGCAGCGGCAAAAAAGCCTTGTCATAGCAGCAGACAAGTTTTTGAAGCTGCTTGTGCCTCCAACGTCCCCCGAACAACAAGATGCAGGGTCCTTCAGAGGTTTGCAGCTGTGCATACGCCATCCTGTCGACCTCCTCTATCCACTTCACACAAGCAGAAAGGGCTCCAGTGGGCCAAACATTACATGAAGACTGATTTCAAAACTGTTTTGTTCACGGATGAGTGCCGTGCAGCGCTCGATGGTCCAGATGAATGGAGTGGAGGATGGCTGGTTGATGGACACCCCACGCAAACACGGCTACAGCGCCAACAAGGAGGAGGTGGAGTAATGTTTTGGGCTGAAATCATGGGGAGAGAGATTGTCGGCCCCTTTAGGATCCCTGAAGGCGCTAAAGATGAACTCCATAATGTATGTGGATTTTCTCAAACAGCACTTCCTGCCATGGTTCAAGAAGAAGAACCGTGTATTTCACAGCAAGATCATTTTTCTGCATGATAATGCACCATCTCATGCTGCACATAAAACATCTGCATCTCTGGCTGATATGGGCATAAAAGGGGACAAACTTATGGTGTGACCCCCATGCTCCCCTGACCTCTACCCCATTCAGAACCTTTGGAGCATCATTAAAAGGAGTGTCTATGATGGCGGGAGGCAGTTCACATCTAAGCAACAGCTCTGGGAGGGTATTCTGTCCTCATGCAAAACAATTGAAGCAGAAACCATCCAAAACCTGACAAATTCAATGGACGAGAGAGTTCAGAAGCTCCTTTCGAACAAGGGGTCCTATGTGAAAATGTAACATCACCTAGAATAAAGTTTTGAGTTGAAAACTGTTTGATTTCAGTTTCTAACAACCTGCTAATGCTTATAATTTCAAAAATGACCATTTTTTTGGTCTTTATTAAAATGAAAAGGTTGATCGAAAAGTTTGGGGGATCTAAGATTGTGGCAACCCAGTAGTCATGATTACTTCGAATTCTGACAATATGAGGGTCATGCTGTAGGTAGTGCAGCAAGAAGGCACTTATGTGTCTTGCGCATCTCGGAGCCCCAAAATTATTTTCCGGGCTACATGCAGCTAAAAATTATTTTTAATTTTAAATCTGGTGAAGGTTATTATAGATGGCCTAATAGGATCAGTGCTGCACACTGCTACAAAGCCCAAATTATTTTCCAGTCAAGATACAGATAAACATGATTAGTAATTTGAAAGCTTAAAACGGTTGGTAGGGTGATTTTAACCAATCATCAAGCTTTTACTCTCCCCAGGATGACACAGGGGTAGAAAAGTCGTTTTGGATCCATGATTTGTTCATCTTTATGAACGTGAGTCTGTCTACATTATCAGTGGAGAGCCGCGTGCGCTTATCTGTCAGCACACCACCAGCAGCGCTGAACACACGTTCAGACAGAACGCTGGCTGCGGGGCATGACAAGATCTCCAAGGCGTAAGTGGCTAGCTCCGGCCATTTATCCAGATTGGAAGCCCAAAAAGAGCAAGGGTCCAGTGACACAGTCGTGGCTTCAATGTTTACTTGGAGATACTCCTGTACCATCGTCTCTAGGCGTTGACTATGTGTCAGACTTCTTGTCTCCTGTGGCCTTGCAAAGGATGGGCTAAAAAAGTGGTGAAATGATTCCGCAAAATTGATGTTACCAGCAGATACTGTGGTTCTGTTACGGTTTGAGTGCTGAACACTTGACGGTCCCACGGTTGGCAAGTTGGAACTGTGAGATTCACTACGTGCACCACTGGTATTTTGTGGAAAAGCACATGTAAGATTCTGCAACAGTCTCTGCTGATACTCCTGCATGCGTGCATCCCTTTCTATGGCAGGAATAATTTCTGCAAATTTACTTTTGTACCGGGGATCTAACAGTGTGGCAACCCAGTAGTCAGGATTATTTCTAATTCTCACAATTCGAGGGTCATGTTGCAGGTAGTGCAGCAAGAAGGCACTCATGTGTGTTGCGCATCCAGGAGCACCAAGTCCCTGTTGTGTTGGTGGCGAGTTAACAATCATGCTTCCTTCCTCTGTCCTCTCCCCCCAACCTCGCACAACAGAAATGTGATCAAGGTCTCCCTCATCTGATGAGTCTTCCATCAGTTCGTCCTCCACTTCTTCCTGGGCTCCTGCACCTTCCTCACTAGTTTGGCTGCTACCATGCGCCCTGGTAAAATCATCTCCCCCACCCTCACATGCCTGCCGCCCTGGTGCTGCCGACCGTCTGGACCTTGCAGATGTTAGCCCTTCCGCATACAACTCCTCCTCCTCTACTTCCTCCACCTCCTCTTGTGCCACCACCTGACTCCGAATTCTGTTTAACATGTGCTCCAGCATGTAAATCACCGGAATAGTCATGCTGATAATGGCATCGTCAGCACTAAACATCTTCGTCGCCATTTCAAAACTGTGCAGAAGGGTGCATAGGTCCCTGATCTGAGACCACTCCTCCAGCGTGATTTGCCCCACCTCTGAATCTCGTTGGCCCAGGCTATACGTCAGAACGTATTGCACCAGGGCTTGTCGGTGCTGCCACAGTCGCTGCAACATGTGCAGAGTTGAATTCCACCGGGTAGGCACATCGCATTTTAGCCGGTGAAGTGGCAGGCCCAACGACTTCTGTAGAGATGTAAGTCGCTGAGCTGCGGGATGCAAACGGCGGAAGTGAGCACACAGCGACCGTGCCCTCTGCAGAAGGCCATCTAGTCTGGGATAGTGGGCTAAAAATTGCTGGACAACCAGGTTCAACACGTGAGCCATACAAGGCACGTGTGTGACATTGCCCCGGCGAAGGGCCGCACCCAGGTTTGCAGCATTGTCGCACACGGCCTTCCCTGGTTTCAGGTCCAGTGGAGACAACCATTCATGAAATTGGTTCTCCAGAGCTGACCACAACTCCTCAGCTGTGTGACTCACATTTCCCAGACATTTCAATGTAAAAACCGCCTGATGACGTTGAGCCCTACTGCCAGCATAGTAAGGAGGTGTGCAGGATCCCTTCTGCGCAGTTAGAAAGCTTGTGGCATGACCAGACAGGCTTTGGGTGCAGGTGGAAGACCGAGAGGAGGTTGAGGAGGCAGAAGCAGTGGAGGAAAAATGACATAAAGAGGATTGACGCACAACTCGTGGGGACGGCAAGACTTGGACAGCAGCCCCTTGTCCTGCTGTCACCATAGTTACCTAGTGCCCAGTCAGCGACATGTAACGCCCCTGTCCATGCCTACTCGTCCAAGTGTCTGTGGTGAAATGCACCCTGTCACACACAGAGTTTCTCAAAGAAGCGGTGATGTTGTGTGCGACATGCTGGTGGAGCGCAGGCACACCTTTCTTTGAGAAGTAGTGCCGACTGGGCATCTGGTACTGGGGCACTGCGACGGACATAAGGTCTCGAAAATCCTCTGTGTCCACCAGGCGGAAAGGCAGCATTTCTGTAGCCAAGAGCTTGCAGATGGTGAAATTCAACCTCTTAGCTTTCTCATGGCTAGGAGGAAATGGTCTTTTACTTGTCCACATCTGAGGGACCGAGGGCTGGCTATTGTGCTTAGACGGGGTTGATAAGGGTGTCCCCGGCAAACTGCCGGTCTGTGAGGAAGATGCAGGCGGACATGTTAGGTTGCCTTGATCCAAAGGTGGTGCTATCGATGTCGGACAGCGCTCAAGACCAGCTGGTGTTACCACCTCCAAAGAAAATGATGACCTGCCAATCACGCTGGCTGTTGCGGGTAAAGAGGTGGCAGGTCTGCGCCCCAAAACAGGTGTGACTGCTGTCCCCCCAGTCACAGAGGATGAAGAGGCCGCGGATGCACAAGATATGGCAGACGGTGGTTGGCCCGGCCGGCTAGACCGCATTGTAGCACACTGAGCTTCCCACTGCAACTTATGCTTCATGTCCATGTGCCGGTTCATGCATGAAGTACTCAAACTATGTATTTTTTGGCCTCTACTTAGCTTTTGCTGACAAATGTTACAGATAACACGAGTTGGGTCATCTTTATCGATCTGAAGAAATGCCCAGGCTATGCAAGGCTTAGCACCCATGCGACCTGAAGAGCCACCACGACTTGTGGTGAGAGGCAGAGTTGTGTTTGAGGATGCAGTTGTTGACGTGCTTCCAGTACTACGTCTCTGTCCAGGAAGGCGCAACCTGACCTCGTCGTCACTAGCATCTTCCTCCACCTCCTCTGCTGACCTCATCTCTTGGCTGACTGTGGGTTGACAGTAAGTGGGATCTCCGACCTCATCATCATCACCCTGTGCGTTATCACACCCGTCGTCCTCAGAGCCAACCTGTTCCTGCCCTGACAAAAAACTAAAGTTGTCGCTCCAATCAGGTATTTGAGTCTTATCATCGTCTTCCTCATTGTCTCCACCAACAGGAGTTACAGTTTGGGAATGAGGGTCTACATTATGGTCAGAACCTTCTGCGTCTGGTCCTGGATCCGACTCATAAAGATTCTGGGCATCAGTGCAGATCATTTCCTCGTCTGGATTCACAGAAGCGCTGGAGTCGACCTCTGATTCCCAGGCTATAGTATGAGTAAACAGCTCTGCAGACTCAACCATCTGTTCTACCTCATACTCAGACGGGCAGCTGGAGATTTGGGAGCTGTGAGGAAGCAAGTGCGATTTGGGTGACACCTTTGAGGACTGGAGTATTTGTGATGTTGAAGTTGATGTGGAGGAGAGCCCACTTAAAGGAGCACTTGATATCCGTTGAAGCACCTGCTGTTTTTGTGCCTCATCTGGAATTTGTAGCGATTGGCGTGGCCGTAAGAAAGGGATCTTATCACATTGTCCGCTAAAAGAAGTAGACATTTTAGTTTGGCTGGAAGATGGTCTTTCTTCTGCACCTACCCCACGGACACAACCTTTTTTCCCCTTCCCAACACGCCTATTCCCCTTTCCACCAGCAGCAGGCCTTTTTCCACTCATTTTGGTGGTTAACTAATTCACAACTCTGGAGTTGTTTGCACAAAAAAACAATGGATGGTAACCGAGCAGAGCTGAGTGGCCAAACTGTGGTATTAGGCCAAAACTATTGGCTGGGTTAGATGCAGAAAAAAATTATTTTTAATTTGCAACCTGATGGAGGTCAGTATAGATGGACTAATAGACCAAGTCCCACACACCGCTAGAAGCCCAAATATTTTTTCAGAGCTAGATGCAGAAAATTTTTTTATTCAATTTGCAACCTGATGGAGGTCAGTATAGATGGACTAATAGACCAAGTCCCACACACTGCTAGAAGCCCAAATATTTTTTCAGAGCTAGATGCAGAAAAAAATTATTTTTAATTTGCAACCTGATGGAGGTCAGTATAGATGGACTAATAGACCAAGTCCCACACACCGCTAGAAGCCCAAATATTTTTTCAGAGCTAGATGCAGAATAAAATTATTTTTAATTTGCAACCTGATGGAGGTCAGTATAGATGGACTAATAGACCAAGTCCCACACACCACTAGAAGCCCAAATATTTTTTCAGAGCTAGATGCAGAAAAAAATTATATTCAATTTGCAACCTGCTGGAGGTCAGTATAGAAGGACTAATAGAACAAGTCCCACACACTGCTAGAAGCCCAAATATTTTTTCAGAGCTAAATGAAGAAAAAAATTATTTTTAATTTGCAACCTGATGGAGGTCAGTATAGATAGATTAATAGACCAAGTCCCACACACTGCTAGAAGCCCAAATATTTTTTCAGAGCTAGATGCAGAAAAAAATTATTTTTAATTTGCAACCTGATGGAGGTCAGTATAGATGGACTAATAGACCAAGTCCCACACACTGCTAGAAGCCCAAATATTTTTTCAGAGCTAGATGCAGAAAAAAATTATTTTTAATTTGCAACCTGATGGAGGTCAGTATAGATGGACTAATAGACCAAGTCCCACACACCGCTAGAAGCCCAAATATTTTTTCAGAGCTAGATGCAGAAAAAAATTATATTCAATTTGCAACCTGCTGGACGTCAGTATAGAAGGACTAATAGAACAAGTCCCACACACTGCTAGAAGCCCAAATATTTTTTCAGAGCTAAATGAAGAAAAAAATTATTTTTAATTTGCAACCTGGTGGAGGTCAGTATAGATGGACTAATAGACCAAGTCCCACACACTGCTAGAAGCCCAAATATTTTTTCAGAGCTAGATGCAGAAAAAAATTATTTTTAATTTGCAACCTGATGGAGGTCAGTATAGATGGACTAATAGACCAAGTCCCACACACCGCTAGAAGCCCAAATATTTTTTCAGAGCTAGATGCAGAAAATTTTTTTATTCAATTTGCAACCTGATGGAGGTCAGTATAGATGGACTAATAGACCAAGTCCCACACAGTGCTAGAAGCCCAAATATTTTTTCAGAGCTAGATGCAGAAAAAAATTATTTTTAATTTGCAACCTGATGGAGGTCAGTATAGATGGACTAATAGACCAAGTCCCACACACTGCTAGAAGCCCAAATATTTTTTCAGAGCTAGATGCAGAAAAAAATTATTTTTAATTTGCAACCTGATGGAGGTCAGTATAGATGGACTAATAGACCAAGTCCCACACACCACTAGAAGCCCAAATATTTTTTCAGAGCTAGATGCAGAAAAAAATTATATTCAATTTGCAACCTGCTGGAGGTCAGTATAGAAGGACTAATAGAACAAGTCCCACACACTGCTAGAAGCCCAAATATTTTTTCAGAGCTAAATGAAGAAAAAAATTATTTTTAATTTGCAACCTGATGGAGGTCAGTATAGATAGACTAATAGACCAAGTCCCACACACTGCTAGAAGCCCAAATATTTTTTCAGAGCTAGATGCAGAAAAAAATTATTTTTAATTTGCAACCTGATGGAGGTCAGTATAGATGGACTAATAGACCAAGTCCCACACACTGCTAGAAGCCCAAATATTTTTTCAGAGCTAGATGCAGAAAAAAATTATTTTTAATTTGCAACCTGATGGAGGTCAGTATAGATGGACTAATAGACCAAGTCCCACACACCGCTAGAAGCCCAAATATTTTTTCAGAGCTAGATGCAGAAAAAAATTATATTCAATTTGCAACCTGCTGGACGTCAGTATAGAAGGACTAATAGAACAAGTCCCACACACTGCTAGAAGCCCAAATATTTTTTCAGAGCTAAATGAAGAAAAAAATTATTTTTAATTTGCAACCTGGTGGAGGTCAGTATAGATGGACTAATAGACCAAGTCCCACACACTGCTAGAAGCCCAAATATTTTTTCAGAGCTAGATGCAGAAAAAAATTATTTTTAATTTGCAACCTGATGGAGGTCAGTATAGATGGACTAATAGACCAAGTCCCACACACCGCTAGAAGCCCAAATATTTTTTCAGAGCTAGATGCAGAAAATTTTTTTATTCAATTTGCAACCTGATGGAGGTCAGTATAGATGGACTAATAGACCAAGTCCCACACACTGCTAGAAGCCCAAATATTTTTTCAGAGCTAGATGCAGAAAAAAATTATTTTTAATTTGCAACCTGATGGAGGTCAGTATAGATGGACTAATAGACCAAGTCCCACACACTGCTAGAAGCCCAAATATTTTTTCAGAGCTAGATGCAGAAAAAAATTATTTTTAATTTGCAACCTGATGGAGGTCAGTATAGATGGACTAATAGAACAAGTCCCACACGCTGCTAGAAGCCCAAATATTTTTTCAGAGATAAACGAAGAAAAAAATTATTTTTAATTTGCAACCTGATGGAGGTCAGTATAGATGGACTAATAGACCAAGTCCCACACACTGCTAGAAGCCCAAATATTTTTTCAGAGCTAGATGCAGAAAAAAATTATTTTTAATTTGCAACCTGATGGAGGTCAGTATAGATGGACTAATAGACCAAGTCCCACACACCGCTAGAAGCCCAAATATTTTTTCAGAGCTAGATGCAGAAAAAAATTATATTCAATTTGCAACCTGCTGGAGGTCAGTATAGAAGGACTAATAGAACAAGTCCCACACACTGCTAGAAGCCCAAATATTTTTTCAGAGCTAAATGAAGAAAAAAATTATTTTTAATTTGCAACCTGATGGAGGTCAGTATAGATGGACTAATAGACCAAGTCCCACACACTGCTAGAAGCCCAAATATTTTTTCAGAGCTAGATGCAGAAAAAAATTATATTCAGTTTGCAACCTGATGGAGGTCAGTATAGATGGACTAATAGAATGATGCTATGCCCAAAAGATTTTACTTCACTAGGTGCAGTAAAAAAATTGGTATTCTATACACAGGTGGTATATCTTGCAACACAGATAGGCTACTCCACTGACTAACACACTCTGCAATAGGCCTAAAAGGATTAGCTTTGCTAGATTCAGCCAAATGCTGTGAAAAAAACTTGCACAGCACTGGCACAGACCTGCCTGGCAAAAACTGATAGGAACTGATGTAACCTAGTCCTGAAAAGGACTGCAATTACAATTAGTCTTTACTCCCACAATCTATCTATTTAAGAGCACAGACCTGCCTGATAAAAGTCGTAGGAAATGCTGTAACCTAGTCCTTAAAAGGACTGCAATCACAACTATTCCCTACTCCCAAGCTATCTGTATATTTGTGCGAAAATTGGCTTGAAATTAACAAGGTATAGCGCACACAGCAACAGCGGTGCCGTCTAACACGCAGCTGCAGCAGTGAGAAAATGGTGGCGACGGGGAAAATGGCTTGGTCTTATAGGGCAAGGACATGTGACATACACTGCCAATCACACATGCCCTTGCTTGTGTGAAAAAAAGCACTTCGCTCCGTGTGTGCGCTGCTGATAGACTGACAGATTGCACCTCCCCACTGCAAATGCGGGAAAGAGAAAAAAAAATGGAGATCTTCATTGTTCCTGCAGAGATCCATCCCCTGCCCCTCCCCCCGCCCCGCTGTACACTCAAACTGCGTATTAACATTAATTTTCATCATTACTGAGAAAAAATCCAGTTATGATTTTGGTGCACGAACAGTTATCGAACATAACCTCGAACAGCCGAATTTTTCTCAAATTGTTCGTGTTCGCCGACCGGCTCGAACACCGCCCAAAACAGCTCGAATTTGAGATTGGCGAACAGTTCGAGTAGAACAACGCTCATCTCTAGTTTCTATTACTGCTCGTACTGTGTGCCCTCTAGAAGGTAAAACAAACCTCTAGAATATAGTAATGCGGTGTGCAAGTGCCCTAGAAAACAGTGCCCACATTTTGCCCCCTAGAAAGTAATAATGCCCTCTGTGTGCCCCTCTGACAGTCACAATAACCTGAGTTCCCCTATAACGATAAGTGACCACGTAACATTAAAAAATGTCTTGAGTCTCCCCCCATGTACAGCTCCCCTCTACACAGTATGATGCTCTCCTATACACAGTATAATGCCCCCTCACTGTATAGTACCCCACACAGTATACTGACCCCTTAGTAGCCTCCAAACTGATGTCTCTAACACTGTATGATGGACCCCACATTATCTCCCACACTGTATGATCGCCCCCACACTGTGCAAAGACCCCACATTATCTCCCACACTGTTTGATGGGCCTCACACTATACAAAGACCCCACATTATCTCCCACACTGTATGATGGCCCCCACACTGTGCCAAGACCCCATATTATTTCCCACATTGTATGATGGCCCCCACACTGTGCAAAGACCCCACATTATCTCCCACACTGTATGAAAGCCCCCACACTGTGAAAAGACCCCACATTATCTCCCACATTGTTTGATGTCCCCGCATTGTGCAAAGACCCCACATTATTTCCCACACTGTATGACCCTAACTGTAATCCCCACACTGTATAAAAAGCCTACATATAGTATAATGCACCAGATAGTCCTTCATATGGTATAATCCCCTCATAGGCAGAGTCTGTAGCATAATCCCCACCATAGGCAGTCTGTAGCATAGTCCCCCCCATAGGCAGAGTCTGTAGCATAATCCCGTCATAGGCAGTCTGTAGCATAATCCCCCCATAGGCAGTCTGTAATATAATCCCACCCCATAGGCAGTCAGTAGCATAATCCCCCCCACAGGCAGTCTGTAGCATAATCCCCACCATAGGCAGTCTGTAGCCTACCCCCCCATAGGCGGTCTGTAGCATAATACCCCCCATAGGTGGTCTGTAGCATAATTTCCCCCCCATAGGCGGTCGGTAGCATAATCTCCCCCCCATAGGCAGTTTGTAGCATAATCTCCCCCCCATAGGCAGTCTGTAGCATAATCTCCCCCCCATAGGCAGTTTGTAGTATAATCTCCTACCCCCATAGGCAGTCTGTAGTATAATCTCACCCCCATAGGCAGTCTGCAGCATAATATCCCCCCCATAAGCAGTCTGTAGCATAATCTCCCACCCTCAAAGGTGGTATGTAGTATAATCCCCCCCCATAGGCAGTCTGCAGCATAATCTCTCCCCCATAGGCAGTTTGTAGCATAATCCCCCCATAGGCAGTTTGTAGTATAATCTCCTCCCCTCCATAGGCAGCCGTTAGTATAACCCCCCCATAGGCAGTTTGCAGCATAATCTCCCCACCATAGGAAGTCTGTAGCATAATCTCCAACCCCCATAGGCGGTCTGTAGTATAATCTCCCCCCATAGGCAGTCTATAGCATAATCCCCACCATAGGCAGTCTGTAGCATAATCCCCCCCCCGTAGGCAGTCTGTAGCATAATCCCCCCCATAGGCAGTCTGTAGCATAATGTCCCCCCCATGGGCGGTCTGTAGTATAATCTCCCCCCCATAGGCAGTTTGTAGCATAATCTCCCCCCCATAGGCAGTTTGTAGCATAATCTCCTCCCCATAGGCAGTTTGTAGTATAATCTCCTCCCCCCCATAGGCAGTCTAATCTCCCCCCATAGGCAGTCTGTAGCATAATCTCCCACCCCCATAGATGGTCTGTTGTATAATCCCCCCCATAGGCAGTCTGTAGTATAATATCCTCCTCCCCATAGTCAGGATGTGGCATAATCTCCCCTCCATAGGCAGTTTATAGTATAATCTCCTCCCCCATAGGCAGTCTGTAGCATAATCCTCCCTCATAGGCACAAACTCCTCATCCTGCTGATACTCCGATGCTGAGCCGCTGCTGCAGAATGTGTCCCTATTACTGCACCTACTGTGTGCCCTCTAGATGGTAAAACAAACCTCTAGAATATAGTAATGCCGTGTGCAAGTGCCCTAGAAAACAGTGCCCACATTGTGCCCCCTAGAAAGTAATAATGCCCTCTGTGTGCCCCTGATAGTCAGAGCATAATCCATAATCCCCATTGGCAGTCTGTAGCATAATCCCCCCCCCCATAGGCAGTGTGTAGCATAGTCTCCACCCCATAGGCAGTTTGTAGTATAATCTCCTCCCCCCATAGGCAGTCTGTAGAATAATCTCCCCACCATAGGCAGTTTGTAGTATAATCTCCCCCTATAGGCAGTCTTTAGTATAATCTCCTCCCCCCCATAGGCAGTTTGTAGTATAATCTCCTCCCCCCATAGGCAGTCTGTAGCATAATCTCCCCCCCCCCCCATAGGCAGTTTGTAGTATAACCCCCCCCCATAGACAGTATGTAGTATAATCTCCTCCTCACCCATAAGCAAAGTAGGTAGCATTATATCCCCCCAATAGGAAAAATAAATAAATAAACAAATACAGTACTCACCTCTCCTCCTCGTTCCCTCGCTGCTCCGGGCGCCCGGCCCACACACATCTTCAGCACAGCGGCCGGGCGCCAGGTAATGATGTCATCTACGTCAGACGCAGAGAGGGAACTCATGGGAGAGGGAGCGTCGCGCTCCTTCTCTCATCAGTTAACTTGCAGCGGTGATGGGCGGGAGAGCCCAATGCTGGCACCGGGGCTTCCCCCCTGGAATGTAACTGTAAAGGTGTGCCGCGCACGCCGATACAGTTACAGTAGCATAGCGTGGCGCCCCTGCGGGTCCAATTGCCACAGAGGTACTGCATCTCAGCCAGAGGTGTGGTACCCCACTCTCAGGTAAGGAGGGATCACTACCCGGCACCCAACTACTCACATCCAATACTACACCACTCCAGTAGGGAAGGGCGAGATTGCTCCTGAGGGAGAGCACAGACCCGGTCCCTGCCTGGATGATGGAACTAAGTAGAGGAGGTGGGTGAAGGAAGTAGTTTAGAGGAGCACTGAAGGAAGGACTGAAGGTAAAGGGGACCACGTAGAGTGACGTGGGTCACATGACAGAGAGTATAAAAGCTAGGGTAGAAAGATCTAGAAGAGCCCAGTGAGTGAGGACCGTTTAGGAGTAGGATCCAGACAGAGTGAGGGCCCAGTCAGAGGAGCCCAGTAAGAGAGAGTTAGTCAGTCAGAGGAGTTGGTGACAGGAGTCTGTCACAGGAAGTGAAGAGAGAAGACCGGAGCAGTGAGAAAGGCTCCAAAGACAGAGAAAGGATCTTAGGGGCATGGGAAATGCGGAGTCCAACCGTGCGCCCGAGTTCACGCCGACTGTGAAGAGATCATGTCGCAGCAGGGGACCGGCCCCTGACTAGTGGAGGACTACAAGACTCAGCTAGCAATCCGGAGGTTGCGGTATCTCTATGTGCCGTAGCCAAAAAACACACACATTCGCTGAAAAGGTGGCTAAATAGGACCAAGGGGACAGAGAGGATGTCACCCGACAAGGCCCGGGGCCACTGGCTCGGGACACTGTATGTGAGGCGCAGGGCAGGAGGGCGAGAGCCAGCGCAGAGAGACGACCCGGGAAGGTACACCAGAAGGGGGTCCCGATCAAGTGCACCCAAGTTATCTGAGAGTTGGCTGGATCACTTCCCCGGAGGACACAGGACTCGGTGGGCTGTTATAACCTGTTGGCAATTGTAACCTGGAACATCATAAGAACTGTGAGTAAACACTTGAAGACTGCACCCCGCTGTGTCCTAGACTTAATTGCTGAGTCACCTGCCTTGCACTACACCACCAACATCCAAAATCTCCTATTTAACTGCCCTGGGACCTATCTCTATCTGTGGAGAGCTGAACCATCTCTACTGCGACACCAACAGTTTCAGTGGATCTGAACAGCAGTAGCGGCCACCTATAGCCGCATACCACCCGTGGCGTCACGAAACTTTATCCCCAAAACTTTATTTCCCCTCTTTTTTTTATTTATTGACCGCCCTGGCCACGGACCGGGTCACTGCTGCCGTGACTACCCCAAATAGAACTGACCGGCCCGGCTACCAAGTACCCCACAGCTCCAGGGGGCGCGTCAATAGGTCCGGGTGGGCCCCTTCAGAGCGTGGGGCCCAGGGCGACCGCCCCCTCTGCCTCCCCTGTAGCTACGCTACTGATTACCGTATATTATCCTGTGTAGTTATTCTCCAAATTTTTAATATCATTGACTAGACCATCTGAAGAGCTATGAATATTTGGAAGTGAATCAAACAGTAAAACTCAGCGTGTTCTTTGCTGAAAGGAAGATTTCAACCACAATTCATGTCTCTCCCTCTGTTATGCTACATGGTTTTCTTAATTATTGTCACAAGTGTTTTTTCTTCAGTAGTAAAAGCCGTAAAAGAACTCATCTATATTAATATTTAATATAAAGGAAAGTACATGCGGGGAAAATACAGTCACCTAATTGTCTGAAGGCCAATTTTTCCAGTTTAAAGGCTGTACTCCAACACATAAAGTGGGAGCGACTACTGTAAAACAAAGATCAAGAGATGAAATGGGAGTATTCTTGTTGTACGACATGTATCTGAACAATTATTCCATATAGGCAATACAAATGATGGCTTGCTTCTAATGGGCAAAAAACAATAATTGGCTATGAAAGATAACTACAAATATGAAGAAAAGAGGTGAGAGAACTGATTCAATGCGAATGAAATTTGTGCTGACTTTTTAGGAATTTGTTGATTATGACAAGACGATTGCATCAGCCAGAAAAGGATCACAAGAACTTTGGTGTAGCTGGGTGGGCTTCATCACAGTGCCTTGCAGCTACCACATCCAATTAGGAGCGACAGAGACTATAAAAGCAGAAGCCGAAAATATAGCAGACATTTTGTGGTGAATCTGAATAGTGAGATGACGTCATATCTCACAACTTAATCATAGAAATATGGAAAGAAAGCTATAATACACTGGAGAGACTGTGGGGAAGCATGGCCTCTAGGACTTGCCGAGCACCGCCTAATTTGTAAAGTTACTTTGCGATAGAATTCAACGCTGCAAGTAATGTTTAATACTTGATAAGTTAGTGATATGTGTTAAAGTAAACAATGCCCAATCAAGTCAATGCCCTACCAATCCTCCACCAACTCAGGGCTCTAACACATCATATTATTTATGCTTGTAGCATGGAAGCAAAGCTGAAGTTTGAGATCCTGAAAAACACAGTAAAAATCCAGCAAAAAAAGGAGCAAGAAAAATAGTAAAACCCGTGTCTTGGCTGCAGCTTTTATACTGTCAAAAGATCAGATTTTAGGTGCAGACAAAAATGCAGCAAAAAGGCAATTTATTAACATACCCTTAGTTGTGAATTGAAGTTCCTGGCAAAATTCGGTGAAGCTGGCAAATTTACATTTCTGAAGACCTGTTTTTCTCTACAGAGCGGTCGTCTTCAGCAATTGTAAGCTTTTAAAGGGTTAAAAAAATCATCTATAACTGAGAACAAAAAGCTGATTTCTAAAACATATGGCAAAATCTATGGTCAGAGCTCTTTTATACACAGGAGATGTAATGATTGTCAGCTTTCTGCCTATGCACAGTGTACAAAGAAAGCTGCCAATCAGTGGTGTGGGTGGGATTCACAGAGTTCAGTATTCAGAGAACTGATAGATCTGTATCACAGAAAACATTGATTTTATAAAAAAAAACAACAACACACAGCCCAGTAAATGACACATCGCTGGAATCAGGATCTCTGCTCCTACATCATGCTGCTCTCAGATTAGGTAACAAAAACCCAGTGACAGATTTCCTATAAATGACTATGTACAGTCATGGCCAAAAGTTTTGAGAATGACACCAAAATTATATTTTCACATGATCTGCTGGCCTCTGGTTTTTATTAGTGTTTGTCTGATGTTTATATCACATACAGAAATATAATTGCAATCATATTATGAGTACCAATAGGTTATATTGACAGTTAGAATGAGTTAATGCAGCAAGTCAATATTTGCAGTGTTGCCCCTTCTTCTTCAAGACCTCTGTAATTCTCCCTGGCATGCTCTCAATCAACTTTTGGACCAAATCCTGACTGATAGCAGTCCATTCTTGCATAATCAATGCTTGCATTTTGCCAGAATTTGTTGGTTTTTGTTTGTCCACCCGTCTCTTGATGATTGACCACAAGTTCTCAATGGGATTAAGATCTGGGGAGTTTCCAGGCCATGGACCCAAAATCTCTATGTTTTGTTCCATGAGCCATTTTGTTATCACCTTTGCTTTATGGCAAGGTGCTCCATCATGCTAGAAAAGGCATTGTTGGGCGCCAAACTGCTCTTCGACGGTTGGGAGAAGTTGCTCTTATAGGACATTCTGGCACCATTCTTTATTCATGGCTGTGTTTTTAGGCAAGACTGTGAGTGAGCCGATTCCCTTGGCTGAGAAGCAACCCCACACATGAATGGTTTCAGGATGCTTTACAGTTGGCATGAGACAAGACTGGTGGTAGCGCTCACCTCTTCTTCTCCGAATAAGCTGTTTTCCAGATGTCCCTAACAATCAAAAAGGGGATTCATCAGAGAAAATGACTTTGCCCCAGTCCTCAGCAGTCCACTCCCTGTACCTTTTGCAGAATATCAGTCGGTCCCTGATGTTTTTTCTGGAGAGAAGTGGCTTCTTTGCTGCCCTCCTTGAAACCAGCCCTTGCTCAAAGAGTCTCCGGCTCACAGTGCGTGCAGAAGCACTCACACCAGCCTGCTGCCATTCCTGAGCAAGCTCGGCACTGCTGGTAGTCCGATCCCGCAGCTGAAACAGTTTTAAGATACGGTCCTGGCGCTTGCTGGTCTTTCTTGGGTGCCCTGGAGCCTTTTTGACAACAATGGAAGCGCTCTCCTTGAAGTTCTTGATGATACGATAGATTGTTGACTGAGGTGCAATCTTTGTAGCTGCGAAACTCTTCCCTGTTAGGCCATTTTTGTGCAGTGCAATGATGGCTGCACGTGTTTCTTTAGAGATAACCATGGTTAACTGAAGAGAAACAATGATACCAAGAACCAGCCTCCTTTTAAAGTGTCCAGTGATGTCATTCTTACTTAATCATGACTGATTGATCGCCAGCCCTGTCCTCATCAACACCCACACCTGTGTTAATGGATCAATCACTAAAACGATGTTAGCTGCTCCTTTTAAGGCAGGACTGCAATGATGTTGAAATGTGTTTTGGGGTTAAAGTTCATTTTCTGGGCAAATATTGACTTTGCAAGTACAGTAATTGCTGTTAAACTGATCACTCTTTGACATTCAGGAGTATATGCAAATTGCCATTACAAAAAATGAAGCAGTAAACTTTGGAAAAATTACTATTTGTCTCATTCTCAATACTTTGGGCCATGACTGTACTTTGACTAAAAATAAATTAATAAATGATAGCCAAAGTAAAGTTTCTCTGACAACAGATTTATATCCTTTTGAAAACTGATGGCTGAGGTGGAAAAAACTTTTCACTAATTAGTGTCCATGCAAACTGATAGAGTTTATAATGGCGCTGAGATCAATGATTTTTCTCACGCTATCACATAGGTGGTGGGAGTGAGTGACGCAGACACGTTACTCTCCGTCATTTTGCTGGATTAACATAAATTGAATCAAAAAAAACTTCAAATTTGTCAAAATCCAAAATTTGGGGGAAACTCTTAACAAATTTGATTTGTTATGGATAGTGTTGAGCCACCCCCGTAGTGTTCGAGTTCGGTTCGGTTCGTCGAACACCCGTGTGTTCGCCGAACTGTTCGTCGAACTGTTCGTCGAACACCTTCGAACACCGTTAAAACCAATGGCAGGCAAACAAAAACACATAGAAACACATAGAAAACACCTTCAAAGGTGTCCAAAAGCTGACAAACTGCTCAGAAGACATAACTAACACATGGAAAAGTGACAAGTACATATAGTCATGCGAAAATAAAAGAGGTGGAGGAGTAAAAGGAGGGGGAGACACAGATATAGGCATGTCATGCCCTTCTAAAATCCAAAAAGTGAGAAGCCGACACGGCCAGTCCGCTCCTGCCCGTGCCACCTCCGTGTCGCCGGGTTTGTGCCAGAGCCGCGGTGAACCCTGACGGCCAGCCCCCCTCTCCCAATACTGGTGCCTGTCCGCTGGTGGGTCGAGCGAGCCCCCCTGTGGTGGAGGCAGCTCTAAGCTTTTTAATTTAAATTGTCTCTCTAATTTGAATGAATACACTTTAAATCCATTTACAAGGATCTATTGGAGGGCAAGTCTCATGCCAGCAGCCGCGGTAATTCCAGCTCCAGTAGCGTCCACTAAAGCTGCTGCAGTTAAAAAGCTTTTATAAGGATCGAGCTCGGCTGTCCACCGCAAGGCATCCTACTGCCAGTCCCAGCCCCTATGCCTTGGGGTGCCTCCTGATGCTCTTCACTAAGTATCCCATGGTCCCGAAGCATTTCCTTTGAAAAAATTAAGTGTCTAAACTACAGGTGGTGCAGCTTGCTTAACAGCCGGGATAATCCGCTCACTAGCAGACACTGCTACTAGGCACAAAGTATTTCCTGGGCTAGATGCAGTTAAAAATTTGTAATTAGATACTCTCGTTGGATGCTGAGAAAGCATTCCATAGAGTCTCCTGGCACGCCATATATGATTCTCTTAAAAAGCTTGGGGTAGGGGTCTAGGGGACCCTTTTATAGCCAAAATCACGGCCCTGTATCGCAATACGTCACCTAGGCTGAAGATAAGTGGAACTGTAGCACCCTGAGGGCTCGGTTGCTACAGACGTATTGCACCTCACCCAGAGGTGTGATATCTCACTCTCAGGTAAGGATGGAGTGTGGATCAGGACCCGACACCTGCATGCATTACACCACATTGCCGTGGGGCAGGGCGACCAATATGCCCCTGAGATGGGCACGACAGTCCCTGTCCCTGGCTGGAGTGGGGGGAGGGAACACTGAGGAAGGGGAACCCTGTAGTGCAGGAGCAGGGAGGAAGCAGTTCCTGGGTGCATTGAGAAGGGAGTATAAAAGGTGGGCACCATCTTAGTTCAGTGCAGAGAAGTCTGAGCAGAAGTGGCAGGGAGCAGGGGCTCTGCATGAGCTCTGCTCCGGAGGCGGGCCTAGTAACAGAGGCCCAGGCCTGGAAGAGGGAGAAGGAAGGAAGAGGAGCGGAGAAGGCTCCAGGAAAGAGGAATGAAGGGATCCCAGGGGTGCGGACGGGCGAGTCGCCACCGCACGCCCGAATCCACCTGCGTGGAGGGGTCAGGCCAAAGGGGGAGACCGGTCCCCGAACTAGTGGAGGCAGGAAACGACCCTCAGCTAGAAACCGGAGGCTCTGACATTTTATGTGGCGCAGCCCCTCGCTACACCCGCTAGGAAGGCACCACATAGGGTCAGGGAAACTGGCGCCAAGTTTACCAAGAGGAGGCCCGAGGCAGCATGACAGAAGTGTTGGTAAGAAAGGCCAGACAAAGGACACACAAAGGGGGTCCTGTGAAGTGCTCCAAAGTTATCTGGGAGTTGTCTGAGCCCCTCACCTGGTGAGCACAGTACGACGTGGGCAGCCGTTACCTGCAGACGTGGTCTGGATAATAAGAACTGTGAGTAAAGGCCCTGAACTGCATCACTGACTCCGTGTCGTTACTGCTGCTGCCCTGCACCATCACCCCCATCCTCCGCATACACTGCCCTGAGGCTATACTCCTCCCGTGGGGAGTTATGCTACGCTCTGCTGCACCCACAACACCAGCCTCAGTGGTCTGCCCTGTAGCGGCGGTTCACTCTGACCGCAATCCACGGGTGGCGTAGTCGGACATTTAAACATGAAAACCACATAAATAGTTCCGCCACTGGTTTGACCGCCCTGAGCCACGGAACCGGGTCGCCGCCACGAAGACTACAACCACCAGCATCCACCAAAAAGGGTCCGGCTCCGGGTGTCCCAAGGCCCAGGGGGTGCGTCAGAACATTTTCATCACCTTTCACAATCACCAATGGGACAAGGCAGTGATGTCCTCTGTCCCCTCTCTTTTACATCCTAGTGACGGAGCACCTGCTCTCATCAATTCGCCATAACCCCAATATTAGGTGGATTGAGGTGGGAGGCACCGAGTACAAGTTCTCTCTATTTGCTGATGATGTCCTAGTATATATCACTCAATCACATATATCCATCCATGCTGTTATGGCTGAAATAGATCACTTTGTTACATGGTAAAATTTTAAAATCAATGCAGCGAAGTCTGAGGCCCTCGATGTCTCCCTCCCCAAATCCATATAGGATTCCATCCAGTCCAACTTTCCTTTTGCCTGGCCCTCACAGGGTATCAAATACTTAGGAATTCCTATTCATAGAGACCTCTCCCATCTATGTTATCTTAATTTTGGGCCCTTTATTGAACAACTCCATACAGACCACGGTTGGCAAGTTAGAACTGTAAGATTCACTACGTGAACCACTGGTGTTTTGTGGAAAAGCACATGTACACTGCGTTCCAAATTATTATACAAAAAGTGTTTAGGAGTGATAAGGGAAGAATTTGTTTGTTTGTCAGTTAAACTCATTGATGGTGATGTGTGTCAGGGCTCTTTATATCACTGTAAGCAATTGCAGACACCTGTGCTAATTAGTTTGGCAGGTGTGTCCAATGAAAGGCAAGACTACTTAAGAAGGCTCTCTCACATTATTAAGCAGCCTACATTTTCTGCCAAAATGGGAAAGAAAAAGGATGTGTCGGCTGCTGAGAAGCAACAAATTGTGGAGTGTTTAGGTCAAGGCATGACTACAATCAACATTGTGCGATGATCAGGATGAAGTGTCTTGGCAATCAAGAAGTATGTAGCTGATTCACAGTACACACGTGTGCGTGCTGATAAGGGCAAATTGAGGACTCTTTCCTACAGGCAATTACGTCAGGTTGAAAGAGCAGCGGCAAAAAAGCCTTGTCATAGCAGCAGACAAGTTTTTGAAGCTGCTTGTGCCTCCAACGTCCCCCGAACAACAAGATGCAGGGTCCTTCAGAGGTTTGCAGCTGTGCATGCGCCATCCTGTCGACCTCCTCTATCCACTTCACACAAGCAGAAACGGCTCCAGTGGGCCAAACATTACATGAAGACTGATTTCAAAACTGTTTTGTTCACGGATGAGTGCCGTGCAGCGCTCGATGGTCCAGATGGATGGAGTGGAGGATGGCTGGTTGATGGACACCCCACGCAAACACGGCTACAGCGCCAACAAGGAGGAGGTGGAGTAATGTTTTGGGCTGGAATCATGGGGAGAGAGATTGTCGGCCCCTTTAGGATCCCTGAAGGCGCTAAAGATGAACTCCATAATGTATGTGGATTTTCTCAAACAGCACTTCCTGCCATGGTTCAAGAAGAAGAACCGTGTATTTCACAGCAAGATCATTTTTCTGCATGATAATGCACCATCTCATGCTGCACATAAAACATCTGCATCTCTGGCTGATATGGGCATAAAAGGGGACAAACTTATGGTGTGACCCCCATGCTCCCCTGACCTCTACCCCATTCAGAACCTTTGGAGCATCATTAAAAGGAGTGTCTATGATGGCGGGAGGCAGTTCACATCTAAGCAACAGCTCTGGGAGGGTATTCTGTCCTCATGCAAAACAATTGAAGCAGAAACCATCCAAAACCTGACAAATTCAATGGACGAGAGAGTTCAGAAGCTCCTTTCGAACAAGGGGTCCTATGTGAAAATGTAACATCACCTAGAATAAAGTTTTGAGTTGAAAACTGTTTGATTTCAGTTTCTAACAACCTGCTAATGCTTATAATTTCAAAAATGACCATTTTTTTGGTCTTTATTAAAATGAAAAGGTTGATCGAAAAGTTTGGGGGATCTAAGAGTGTGGCAACCCAGTAGTCATGATTACTTCGAATTCTGACAATATGAGGGTCATGCTGCAGGTAGTGCAGCAAGAAGGCACTTATGTGCCTTGCGCATCTCGGAGCCCCAAAATTATTTTCCGGGCTAGATGCAGCTAAAAATTATTTTTAATTTTAAATCTGGTGAAGTTTTAGTATAGATGGCCTAATAGGATCAGTGCTGCACACTGCTACAAAGCCCAAATTATTTTCCAGTCAAGATACAGATAAACATGATTAGTAATTTGAAAGCTTAAAACGGTTGGTAGGGTGATTTTAACCAATCATCAAGCTTTTACTCTCCCCAGGATGACACAGGGGTAGAAAAGTCGTTTCGGATCCATGATTTGTTCATCTTTATGAACGTGAGTCTGTCTACATTATCAGTGGAGAGCCGCGTGCGCTTATCTGTCAGCACACCACCAGCAGCGCTGAACACACGTTCAGACAGAACGCTGGCTGCGGGGCATGACAAGATCTCCAAGGCGTAAGTGGCTAGCTCCGGCCATTTATCCAGATTGGAAGCCCAAAAAGAGCAAGGGTCCAGTGACACAGTCGTGGCTTCAATGTTTACTTGGAGATACTCCTGTACCATCGTCTCTAGGCGTTGACTATGTGTCAGACTTCTTGTCTCCTGTGGCCTTGAAAAGGATGGGCTAAAAAAGTGGTGAAATGATTCCGCAAAATTGATGTTACCAGCAGATACTGTGGTTCTGTTACGGTTTGAGTGCTGAACACTTGACGGTCCCACGGTTGGCAAGTTGGAACTGTGAGATTCACTACGTGCACCACTGGTATTTTGTGGAAAAGCACATGTAAGATTCTGCAACAGTCTCTGCTGATACTCCTGCATGCGTGCATCCCTTTCTATGGCAGGAATAATTTCTGCAAATTTACTTTTGTACCGGGGATCTAACAGTGTGGCAACCCAGTAGTCAGGATTATTTCTAATTCTCACAATTCGAGGGTCATGTTGCAGGTAGTGCAGCAAGAAGGCACTCATGTGTGTTGCGCATCCAGGAGCACCAAGTCCCTGTTGTGTTGGTGGCGAGGTAACAATCATGCTTCCTTCCTCTGTCCTCTCCCCCCAACCTCGCACAACAGAAATGTGATCAAGGTCTCCCTCATCTGATGAGTCTTCCATCAGTTCGTCCTCCACTTCTTCCTGGGCTTCTGCACCTTCCTCACTAGTTTGGCTGCTACCATGCGCCCTGGTAAAACCATCTCCCCCACCCTCACATGCCTGCCGCCTTGGTGCTGGCGACCTTCTGGACCTTGCAGATGTTAGCCCTTCCGCATACAACTCCTCCTCCTCTACTTCCTCCACCTCCTCTTGTGCCACCACCTGACTCCGAATTCTGTTTAACATGTGCTCCAGCATGTAAATCACCGGAATAGTCATGCTGATAATGGCATCGTCAGCACTAAACATCTTCGTCGCCATTTCAAAACTGTGCAGAAGGGTGCATAGGTCCCTGATCTGAGACCACTCCTCCAGCGTGATTTGCCCCACCTCTGAATCTCGTTGGCCCAGGCTATACGTCAGAACGTATTGCACCAGGGCTTGTCGGTGCTGCCACAGTCGCTGCAACATGTGCAGAGTTGAATTCCACCGGGTAGGCACATCGCATTTTAGCCGGTGAAGTGGCAGGCCCAACGACTTCTGTAGAGATGTAAGTCGCTGAGCTGCGGGATGCGAACGGCGGAAGTGAGCACACAGCGACCGTGCCCTCTGCAGAAGGCCATCTAGTCTGGGATAGTGGGCTAAAAATTGCTGGACAACCAGGTTCAACACGTGAGCCATACAAGGCACGTGTGTGACATTGCCCCGGCGAAGGGCTGCACCCAGGTTTGCAGCATTGGCGCACACGGCCTTCCCTGGTTTCAGGTCCAGTGGAGACAACCATTCATGAAATTGGTTCTCCAGAGCTGACCACAACTCCTCAGCTGTGTGACTCACATTTCCCAGACATTTCAATGTAAAAACTGCCTGATGACGTTGAGCCCTACTGCCAGCATAGTAAGGAGGTGTGCAGGATCCCTTCTGCGCAGTTAGAAAGCTTGTGGCATGACCAGACAGGCTTTGGGTGCAGGTGGAAGACCGAGAGGAGGTTGAGGAGGCAGAAGCAGTGGAGGAACTTTGACATAAAGAGGATTGACGCACAACTCGTGGGGACGGCAAGACTTGGACAGCAGCCCCTTGTCCTGCTGTCGCCATAGTTACCCAGTGCCCAGTCAGCGACATATAACGCCCCTGTCCATGCCTACTCGTCCAAGTGTCTGTGGTGAAATCCACCCTGTCACACACAGAGTTTCTCAAAGAAGCGGTGATGTTGTGTGCGACATGCTGGTGGAGCGCAGGCACACCTTTCTTTGAGAAGTAGTGCCGACTGGGCATCTGGTACTGGGGCACTGCGACGGACATAAGGTCTCGAAAATCCTCTGTGTCCACCAGGCGGAAAGGCAGCATTTCTGTAGCCAAGAGCTTGCAGATGGTGAAATTCAACCTCTTAGCTTTCTCATGGCTAGGAGGAAATGGTCTTTTACTTGTCCACATCTGAGGGACCGAGGGCTGGCTATTGTGCTTAGACGGGGTTGATAAGGGTGTCCCCGGCAAACTGCCGGTCTGTGAGGAAGATGCAGGGGGACATGTTAGGTTGCCTTGATCCAAAGGTGGTGCTATCGATGTCGGACAGCGCTCAACACCAGCTGGTGTTACCACCTCCAAAGAAAATGATGACCTGCCAATCACGCTGGCTGTTGCGGGTAAAGATGTGGCAGGTCTGCGCCCCAAAACAGGTGTGACTGCTGTCCCCCCAGTCACAGAGGATGAAGAGGCCGCGGATGCACAAGATATGGCAGACGGTGATTGGCCCGGCCGGCTAGGCCGCATTGTAGCACACTGAGCTTCCCACTGCAACTTATGCTTCATGTCCATGTGCCGGTTCATGCATGAAGTACTCAAACTATGTATTTTTTGGCCTCTACTTAGCTTTTGCTGACAAATGTTACAGATAACACGAGTTGGGTCATCTTTATCGATCTGAAAAAATGCCCAGGCTATGCAAGGCTTAGCACCCATGCGACCTGAAGAGCCACCACGACTTGTGGTGAGAGGCAGAGTTGTGTTTGAGGATGCAGTTGTTGACGTGCTTCCAGTACTACGTCTCTGTCCAGGAAGGCGCAACCTGACCTCGTCGTCACTAGCATCTTCCTCCACCTCCTCTGCTGACCTCATCTCTTGGCTGACTGTGGGTTGACAGTAAGTGGGATCTCCGACCTCATCATCATCACCCTGTGCGTTATCACACCCGTCGTCCTCAGAGCCAACCTGTTCCTGCCCTGACAAAAAACTAAAGTTGTCGCTCCAATCAGGTATTTGAGTCTTATCATCGTCTTCCTCATTGTCTCCACCAACAGGAGTTACAGTTTGGGAATGAGGGTCTACATTATGGTCAGAACCTTCTGCGTCTGGTCCTGGATCCGACTCATAAAGATTCTGGGCATCAGTGCAGATCATTTCCTCGTCTGGATTCACAGAAGCGCTGGAGTCGACCTCTGATTCCCAGGCTATAGTATGAGTAAACAGCTCTGCAGACTCAACCATCTGTTCTACCTCATACTCAGACGGGCAGCTGGAGATTTGGGAGCTGTGAGGAAGCAAGTGCGATTTGGGTGACACCTTTGAGGACTGGAGTATTTGTGATGTTGAAGTTGATGTGGAGGAGAGCCCACTTAAAGGAGCACTTGATATCCGTTGAAGCACCTGCTGTTTTTGTGCCTCATCTGGAATTTGTAGCGATTGGCGTGGCCGTAAGAAAGGGATCTTATCACATTGTCCGCTAAAAGAAGTAGACATTTTAGTTTGGCTGGAAGATGGTCTTTCTTCTGCAGATGTTACTGTTGCTTTAACACCTACCCCACGGACACAACCTTTTTTCCCCTTCCCAACACGCCTATTCCCCTTTCCACCAGCAGCAGGCCTTTTTCCACTCATTTTGGTGGTTAACTAATTCACAACTCTGGAGTTCTTTGCACAAAAAAACAATGGATGGTAACCGAGCAGAGCTGAGTGGCCAAACTGTGGTATTAGGCCAAAACTATTGGCTGGGTTAGATGCAGAAAAAAATTATTTTGAATTTGCAACCTGATGGAGGTCAGTATAGATGGACTAATACAAATAGTCCCACACACAGCTAGAAGCCCAAATATTTTTTCAGAGGTACTGTAGATGCAGATAAAAATTAGTTTTAATTTGCAACCTGATGGAGGTCAGTATAGATGGACTAATAGAGAAAGTCCGACACACTACTAGAAGGCCAAATATTTTTTCAGAGGTAGATGCAGAAAAAAATATATTCAGTTTGCAACCTGATGGAGGTCAGTATAGATGGACTAATACAAATAGTCCCACACACAGCTAGAAGCCCAAATATTTTTTCAGAGGTACTGTAGATGCAGATAAAAATTATTTTTAATTTGCAACCTGATGGAGGTCAGTATAGATGGAATAATAGACCAAGTCCCACACACTGCTAGAAGCCCAAATATTTTTTCAGAGCTAGATGCAGAAAAAAATTATTTTTAATTTGCAACCTGATGGAGGTCAGTATAGATGGACTAATAGACCAAGTCCCACACACCGCTAGAAGCCCAACTATTTTTTCAGAGCTAGATGCAGAAAAAAATTATATTCAATTTGCAACCTGCTGGAGGTCAGTATAGAAGGACTAATAGAACAAGTCCCACACACTGCTAGAAGCCCAAATATTTTTTCAGAGCTAAATGAAGAAAAAAATTATTTTTAATTTGCAACCTGATGGAGGTCAGTATAGATGGACTAATAGACCAAGTCCCACACACCGCTAGAAGCCCAACTATTTTTTCAGAGCTAGATGCAGAAAAAAATTATATTCAATTTGCAACCTGCTGGAGGTCAGTATAGAAGGACTAATAGAACAAGTCCCACACACTGCTAGAAGCCCAAATATTTTTTCAGAGCTAAATGAAGAAAAAAATTATTTTTAATTTGCAACCTGATGGAGGTCAGTATAGATGGACTAATAGACCAAGTCCCACACACTGCTAGAAGCCCAAATATTTTTTCAGAGCTAGATGCAGAAAAAAATTATATTCAGTTTGCAACCTGATGGAGGTCAGTATAGATGGACTAATAGAATGATGCTATGCCCAAAAGATTTTACTTCACTAGGTGCAGTAAAAAAATTGGTATTCTATACACAGGTGTTATATCTTGCAACACAGATAGGCTACTCCACTGACTAACACACTCTGCAATAGGCCAAAAAGGATTAGCTTTGCTAGATTCAGCCAAATGCTGTGAAAAAAACTTGCACAGCACTGGCACAGACCTGCCTGGCAAAAACTGATAGGAACTCATGTAACCTAGTCCTGAAAAGGACTCCAATTACAATTAGTCTTTACTCCCACAACCTATCTATTTAAGAGCACAGACCTCCCTGATAAAAGTCGTAGGAAATGCTGTAACCTAGTCCTTAAAAGGACTGCAATCACAACTATTCCCTACTCCCAAGCTATCTGTATATTTGTGCGAAAATTGGCTTGAAATTAACAAGGTATAGCGCACACAGCAACAGCGGTGCCGTCTAACACGCAGCTGCAGCAGTGAGAAAATGGTGGCGACGGGGAAAATGGCTTGGTCTTATAGGGCAAGGACATGTGACATACACTGCCAATGACACATGCCCTTGCTTGTGTGAAAAAAAGCACTTCGCTCCGTGTGTGCGCTGCTGATAGGCTGACAGATTGCACCTCCCCACTGCAAATGCGGGAAAGAGAAAAAAAAATGGAGATCTTCATTGTTCCTGCAGAGATCCATCCCCTGCCCCTCCCCCCACCCCGCTGTACACTCAAACTGCGTATTAACATTAATTTTCATCATTACTGAGAAAAAATCCAGTTATGATTTTGGTGCACGAACAGTTATCGAACATAACCTCGAACAGCCGAATTTTTCTCAAATTGTTCGTGTTCGCCGAACGGCTCGAACACCGCCCAAAACAGCTCGAATTTGAGATTGGCGAACAGTTCGAGTAGAACAACGCTCATCTCTAGTTATGGATCAGTTCGCTCATCCTATACCTTTAGGTTGAAGGAAACTATGCACATTGTTACACACGTGCCGCCTAAGTTCAGATAGGAGCGAGACCGGTTACATGAATTCTTTGGAATCCTGGAGGAATTGTTACTCAGGGCGACCATAGGCTGCAGCTTCTCTCAGGCACACGATAAATTCAGTTGCTGACCAGACACATCTGACAAGAGTCCTCATAAACAGTAGAATACTAAGATTTAATGAGGCACGGCCAGTGCAATGTTAATGTCTCTTTGAGAAACACGCTTCAGAAATAACAGTACAGTCTCCTTTGCAGCAGAGCAGTACACAGTCTATTATCTGGTAGCACAGTATAGCACAGCTTTAATGCATACACAACCACAGGCTTTTCCTTCACAAGGACTCACTAGTACACAGTATTCTTTATCCTGCATGGAGATGGAGGGGGGGAAGGGTGTGATGAGGGAGATGATCTCTATGACAGGCTTCCTTCCAATCCTTATCTTCCTGACTGATAATACTCCACACTATTAGCTCAGGGAGTGTAACTGACCTTTGTTTAGCTTCCCTCCTGACCTGAATTCTGTTCCCTTGCCTTCTGTGAGATACAGATCATAAGCCACCTTTCTCTTCCACTCCGGCCAGACAGTAAACAACTTCCCCACAATCTCCCTGGGGCTCTGCTAAAACACTCCCCTTCTCCTGTGACTGCGTTAACCCTTCTAGTTGCTGCATGCTTCTGGAGCACAACACTTCCTGTCTCCTGTACTTGTGTTACTTCTAATAGTTTCTGGATGCTTTTAAAGCAACAACACTACTTCTGCATGTCACACTCTGCAACAGCACTACTTCTGCATGTCACACTCTGCAACAGCACTAGTTCTGCATGTCACACTCTGCAACAGCGCTACTTCTGCATGTCACACTCTGCAACAGCACTACTTCTGCATGTCACACTCTGCAACAGTACTACTTCTGCATGTCACACTCTGCAACAGCACTACTTCTGCATGTCACACTCTGCAACAGCACTACTTCTGCATTGTAACGGGTCTGGGAGACGGAACCTCTGAGCAACTATACAAGGGGGCGGTCCTTGTAAGGAAGCGGGTGGCTCCCAGGGAAGACGGGCAGGTAGTCACGGCAAGTGACAGGGACAGTCTCTGGGTAGAAGGGCAGGTAGTCACGGCAAGTGACAGGGACAGTCTCTGGGTAGAAGGGCAGGTAGTCACGGCAAGTGACAGGGACAGTCTCTGAGTAGAAGGATGGGTACTCACGGCAAGTGACAGGGACAGTCTCTGGGTAGAAGGACAGCAGGCAGGTGGCTGGTGAGCGCTCCCAGGTGAGCGGGCGAGAGTCTTTGGACAGGCAGGTGGTCACGGCAAGTGACGGCAGAGCCTCCAGGTAGGCTAGCAGTCAGGTAGCAGGTGAGCGCTCCCAGGTGAGCGGGCAAGAGTCTCTGGATGGGCAGGTGGTCACGGCAAGTGACGGCAGAGCCTCCAGGTAGGCTAGCAGACAGGTAGCAGGTGAGCGCTCCCACGTGAGCAGGCAAGAGTCTCTGGACAGGCAGGTGGTCACGGCAAGTGACGGCGGAGCCTCCAGGTAGGCTAGCAGGCAGGTAGCAGATGAGCGCTCCCAGGTGAGCGGGCAGGCTGGTCCATAGACAGACTGACAGGTGTCGGAAGGCAGACCGTCGGACCGCAGGCTTGCAAGCAGGAAAACGGATATCAGGCAGGTATCAAGCAGGAATCTGGCAAGTGACTGGCAGGTAACAGGCAGGAATCTGGCAGGTGACTGGCAGGTAACTGGTAACAGGACCTGAGGGCTGAAGCAGAGTGAAGGCTTTGCAACAACAGTGCTTGGGCACCTCCATTTTGGAGGAGGTGCCTTATATATGGTGATGTCCTCCGGCCATTGGCCGGGGACTCCTTAGGACGGCGCGCGCGGCCCCTTTAAGAGAGGGGGGGGGCGCGCGCGTGCCCTAAGCACCGTGGCCGGGAAGCAGCGCACGCTGCCAGCAGGGCGGGAGGAAGACGCCGGGCACGGAGCGGAGAGGTGAGGGGAACAGCGTCCCTGCCTAGCAGGAGGCAGGGACGCCATTGCTACAGTACCCCCCCCTTTAGGCCCCCCCTTTTTTAGGCCAGAGAGAAATTTATCAAGGATGAGAGGGGCATGGATGTTCTCCCGAGGCTCCCGCGTTCTCTCCTCAGGACCAAACCCTTCCAATCTACCAGAAAAAAGGTTTTCCCTCTTACCCTTTTGGTGGCCAGAATGTTCTCTACCTCAAACTCGTTCTCAGCGGAAACCGGAGCAGGAGGCGTACCTGTAGACTTGGAAAAAGAGTTAAGTACCACGGGTTTGAGGAGAGATACATGGAAGGAGTTAGGGATCCGTAGGTTGACCGGGAGTTTCAATTTATAGGCCACCGGATTGATCTGTTTGATAACTTCCAGTGGGCTGATGAACCGAGGCCCTAACTTGTAGGAAGGAACCTTGAGCCGGACATACTTGGACGAGAGCCAGACTTTATCTCCAGGACGGAATTGTGGAGGATCCAGGCGTTTTTTGTCAGCGTGTTTTTTCATCCGCTCGGACGACTGAAGGAGTGCGGATCGGGTACTCTCCCAAATGGAGGAGAATTCGCTAACGAGAGATTCCACAGCCGGATTGTCCACCGAGGTGGAGACGGGAAACGGGATCTGAGGATGCTGACCGAAGACTACAAAAAACGGGGATTTGGAGGAAGATTCGCTCTCGTGATTATTGTAAGAGAACTCGGCCCATGGTAGGAGATCCACCCAGTCCGAATGGTGGGCATTAACGAAGTGCCAGAGGTAACTGGTCAGGTTCTGATTGATCCGCTCCACTTGACCATTGGACTGTGGATGGTAAGCGGAGGAGAAGTCCAGAGTGAAGTCAAGCAACTTACATGTGGCTCTCCAGAAGCGTGAGGTGAACTGAACCCCACGATCTGACACGATGTGGAGGGGCAGGCCATGGAGACGGAAGATGTGGCGGATAAAGTCTTTAGCCAGATCGGGTGCAGACGGGAGGCCCAGCAGGGGAATGAAGTGCGCCATCTTGGAAAAGCGATCAGCGACCACCCAAATGACCGTACAACCGGCAGAGACAGGGAGATCCGTTATAAAGTCCATAGCTATATGCTGCCACGGGGCAGCAGGTACTGGAAGAGGAAGGAGGCGACTGGCTGGCAGGTGTCTCGGAACTTTGTTGCGGGCGCAAGACACACAGGCAGAAACAAAGTCTATTACATCCTTGTGCAGGGTAGGCCACCAGTAATGCCGGGTAATGAGCTGGAGGGTCTTTTTCTGACCGGCGTGGCCAGCTAGCTTAGACAAGTGACCCCAGTGTAGGACCCTCCTCCGATCAGGTACAGTTACGAACGTCTTACCGGGATGGAGACGATTTAGATTCACGGGGGCCACTTGCATTACTCTGGCGGGATCAATGATGTGCTTAGGTTCCTCCTCTAGATCAGATACCAGGAAGGATCGGGACAAGGCGTCAGCTTTGATGTTTTTGTCTGCCGGGCGAAAATGAAGAACAAAATCAAAGCGGGCAAAAAACAAGGACCACCGGGCTTGGCGCGGGTTAAGTCTCTGGGCGCTCTGAAGGTAAGCCAAGTTCTTGTGGTCCGTGTAAATTATTACCGGGTGAAGAGCCCCCTCGAGCAGGTAACGCCACTCCTCCAGTGCCAGCTTAATGGCTAACAATTCTCGATCTCCAATAGAATAATTGCGCTCAGAAGATGAGAAGAGTTTGGAGAAAAAAACGCAGGTTACCATTCTTCCGGAAGATGACTTTTGGGTAAGTACCGCCCCGGCTCCGGAGGAGGAAGCGTCAACTTCTAGGAAGAATTGTTTGTTGTCGTCCGGACGATGCAGCACCGGGGCGGAGGAGAAAGCCTGTTTTAAGGAAAGAAAGGCCTCCTCAGCTTCGGGCGGCCATCTTCTGGGATTAGTGCCCTTACGGGTGAGCGCAGAGATAGGGGCAGTCCGAGAAGAGAAGTGCGGTATGAAGAGGCGGTAATAGTTGGCGAAGCCCAGGAACCGCTGAATAGCCTTCAACCCCTCTGGTCGGGGCCACTTCTGGATGGCAGACAGTTTCTCAGGATCCATTTGTAGGCCGGTCTGAGAGATTATGTAGCCCAGAAATGGAAGAGAGGTCTGTTCAAAGATGCACTTCTCATATTTAGCGTAGAGGTGATTCTGCCTGAGCCTGAGCAGGACCTGACGAACATCCCTCCGGTGAGTAGGAAGGTCCGGAGAGAAGACCAAGATGTCGTCCAGGTACACCACCACGCAGGAGTAGAGAAGGTCACGGAAGATGTCATTGACCAACTCTTGAAAGACGGCAGGAGCGTTACAGAGACCGAAGGGCATTACAAGGTACTCATAGTGGCCGTCCCAGGTGTTGAATGCCGTCTTCCACTCATCCCCCTGACGGATACGGACCAGGTTATACGCCCCACGGAGATCCAGTTTGGTGAAAATTCTAGCCCCCCTCAGACGGTAAAATAATTCAGGAATGAGCGGGAGGGGGTATTTATTCTTCACTGCAATCTGGTTAAGGCCTCTATAATCTATACATGGACGGAGTGAGCCGTCCCTCTTTTTGACGAAGAAGAAGCCTGCTCCCGCCGGGGAGGTAGACTTCCGGATAAATCCCCGGGCCAGATTCTCCTCAATATATTCTGACATGGACCTGGTCTCTGCAGCGGACAAAGGGTAGATACGCCCACGGGGAGGAGTAGAGCCGGGTATCAGGATGATTGGGCAGTCGTATGGTCTATGAGGGGGTAATGTCTCTGCTTCTTTTTTATTGAAGACATCCGCATAAGACCAATAGGGAACCGGTAGACCGGGTAGATTGACTGGGGTAGGAGAAGGACGAGCAGGATGAACGGGAACTAGACAAGTCTTATGGCAGTCCTGTCCCCAGCGAAGGACTTCTCCGGTCTGCCAGTCAAGCACGGGTGCATGTTTCTGGAGCCAAGGTAGGTCTAGCAAGAGTGCGTGAGAGAGTCCAGGCAGAACATGAAAGGAGATGCTCTCAGAATGCAGCATTCCCACCTGTAGAGTTAGAGATTCGGTGATGAGTTGGATGGGAAGTGGTAAGAGGCCCCCATCCACGGCGGCGACAGATAAAGGTACGGCCAGAGGTTTGGTGGGAATACGGTATTTCTCTACCAGGGATTGAGAGATGAGATTTCCAGCAGCTCCTGAGTCAAGTTGAGCCAGTTCAAAATAGCGGTTCTCTCCGCAGATGATAGAGACAGACAGCATCAGGGATGGAGAGGGTTTACTTTTGTCTAGGGCGACCTCTCTGAGCGATCCTAGACACAGGCGTTTCCCGACCTCTCTGGGCAGGAACGGATCCGGTGCTCCTTACTGTCACAGTAGAAGCAGCTCCCCTCGGCACGGCGTAAGTCTTGACGGGTTTTGACCATCTTGGTCTGGTCGACCTGCATAGGCTCAGGTGAGTGTGCCTGGGGAGTAACGGAGGGAGTGACGGGTTTCTGGAAGGTAGGAGCTAGATGTGGAAACCTTCTCTCACGGGTGACCTCTTTGGCGCGCTCCTGGAACCGGATGTCAATCCGGGTGGCAAGTGTTATTAAGTCGTCGAGAGTGGTAGGAATGTCCCGACCGGCGAGTTCATCTTTAATACGGCCGGACAGACCCTCCCAGAAGACAGACACCAGGGCGTCGTTATCCCAGGCCAGCTCCGAAGCAAGGGTACGGAACCGTATGGCATATTGGCCTACGGTGAGATTTCCTTGATGGAGGCGTAGCAGAGACGATGCGGATGAGGTCTTCCGTCCGGGTTCGTCGAAGACTTTCCGGAAAGCCGTGAGAAAGGCTGGCAGGTCGGACACCAGGGGGGTCTCCTCTCTCCCATAGAGGATTTAGCCAAGCCAGAGCCTCCCCCGTGAGGTGGGACATGATAAAGGCTACTTTGGACCGGTCAGAGATAAACTGGTGGGACAAAAGTTCAAAGTGCATGGTGCACTGGTTTATGAAGCCCCGAGCTTGAGCGGAGTCACCTCCGAAGCGAGGAGGTGCAGAAAGCCGGGGTCCGGGGCAGGATACCATGGTATTGGTGGGCAGCGGTGCTGCCGGGTTGCGAGTCATGACACTAGCGGTGGTAGCTGGTGGAGCAGTCAGAGTGTCCAGGCGAGAGTTGACATTCCGCAGGTGACTCAGGATGGACTCCTGTTGGGACCTCTGACGGGACAGTTCATGACATAGATCCGAGAGCGAGAGAGCTTGGGTGCCACCGGGTTCCATGGCCCGAGCAACCTGTAATGGGTCTGGGAGACGGAACCTCTGAGCAACTATACAAGGGGGCGGTCCTTGTAAGGAAGCGGGCGGCTCCCAGGGAAGACGGGCAGGTAGTCACGGCAAGTGACAGGGACAGTCTCTGGGTAGAAGGTCAGGTAGTCACGGCAAGTGACAGGGACAGTCTCTGGGTAGAAGGGCAGGTAGTCACGGCAAGTGACAGGGACAGTCTCTGAGTAGAAGGACGGGTACTCACGGCAAGTGACAGGGACAGTCTCTGGGTAGAAGGACAGCAGGCAGGAGGCTGGTGAGCGCTCCCAGGTGAGCGGGCGAGAGTCTTTGGATGGGCAGGTGGTCACGGCAAGTGACGGCAGAGCCTCCATGTAGGCTAGCAGACAGGTAGCAGGTGAGCACTCCCAGGTGAGCAGGCAAGAGTCTCTGGACAGGCAGGTGGTCACGGCAAGTGACGGCAGAGCCTCCAGGTAGGCTAGCAGACAGGTAGCAGGTGAGCGCTCCCAGGTGAGCAGGCAAGAGTCTCTGGACAGGCAGGTGGTCACGGCAAGTGACGGCGGAGCCTCCAGGTAGGCTAGCAGGCAGGTAGCAGATGAGCGCTCCCAGGTGAGCGGGCAGGCTGGTCCATAGACAGACTGACAGGTGTCGGAAGGCAGACCGTCGGACCGCAGACTTGCAAGCAGGGAAACGGATATCAGGCAGGTATCAAGCAGGAATCTGGCAAGTGACTGGCAGGTAACAGGCAGGAATCTGGCAGGTGACTGGCAGGTAACTGGTAACGGGACCTGAGGGCTGAAGCAGAGTGAAGGCTTTGCAACAACATTGCTCGGGCACCTCCATTTTGGAGGAGGTACCTTATATATGGTGAAGTCCTCCGGCCATTGGCCGGGGACTCCTTAGGACGGCGCGCGCGGCCCCTTTAAGAGAGGGGGGGGGCGCGCGCGCGCGCGCCCTAAGCACCGTGGCCGGGAAGCAGCGCGCGCTGCCAGCAGGGCGGGAGGAAGACGCCGGGCACGGAGCGGAGAGGTGAGGCGACGCTACATGCATGTTACACTCTGCAACAGCACTACTTCTGCATGTCACACTGTGCAACAGCACTACTTCTGCATGTCACACTCTGCAACAGCACTACTTCTGCATGTCACACTCTGCAACCGCACTACTTCTGCATGTCACCCTCTGCAACAGCACTACTTCTGCATGTCACACTCTGCAACAGCACTACTTCTGCATGTCACAATATGCATGGGTGAAAAAAATTAAACATCAATTATTGATGATATCACCTATATGACTAAATTCAGGTTTACCTCAATGGTTTACCTTCCCTCCGCCATCTACCTCTGAAGAGATTTAAGTTTTTTAGACTCTAAGTACTGTTAGAAAACAACTAAATATCACTATAGACTGCAGTATAACAGACATATTGAACCTGCACATTATTCAATTTTACATTATCTGTATAAAGCAAGAACATTACAACTAAATAACAGTTTCCATGTTACTTGAAAAGAGAAAGGATTATAGATCTGCCCCCTTTATATAGAGGTTTAGCCCCATACATGGTCTCATTAAGCAGCATGGCGGAGTCCACTGCAGGACCGAGCCCGAATGATCAGCAATAGGCTTGCATGATCTACAGGAAAATCTGTGGGTAGTACATTCAGTGACAATAGCAGAACACATAAAGATTTATATAGTGTTACAGATTTAGCCCAGCCTATTCTTAGATAGTTCATGTGAACTTCCTCAGGCTCACATGTTTGTGAGACAACAGTGATCGCAATCAAGAACACATTGGAATTAATGATTATTCTCCAGAATTTCCCCTTATGCTAGTACTGACTAGCAATTTTATCCTGGTAAACACAAACATCATCACATCGTTACTTTCTACACCAGTACCCACTAAGGCTATGCTCTTGTCCTATATATGATAGAACTCTTAAAAAAATCCCGATTGAGAGATTTTTTGTTTCTTTTGTTTCTTCTGTTTTTTTCCTCCCCTTCTCCCAAGAGCAATGAAGTTTTTATTTTTACATTAACATAGCCATATGAGATATTGTTATTTTTAAGTGGCTAAAAAAATTCAGGACTTGGTAAAAGTGAGTTGGGATGAGCGGACCCGTGGAAGTTCCAGTTCCTCTTACCCGACCCAAACTTTATTCCAAACCAGAACCCCATTAAAAACAGTGAGGACCTGAACTTGAAAAATTCTCTCTCTCCTCTTTCTATCTCTCTCTCTTCCCTCAGAACTCCGAACATTGCAATGGACTTCCGGGACAAGTCCATGTTCGGCATTTAGAACCGGACACTAACTGTCTGGTATGAATCCTGAGTTCGCTCATCTCTAATGAGGAGCGGATGTATTTATTGGTACCAATATGGGGTACATTATGTAATTATAGCATTTCAATATTTTTTCACTTTATCATATGAGTTAATTATTTTTTTTTTATTTTCACAGATCAAACTTTTACAATAAGGAAAATGTTTATTTTTGTTTTTATTTGTTTTTGAACTGAGAAAAAAAAGAAGTGATTGAAACTTTTAGATCCATTATTTTATAATTTTCAAAACATTGTTTATTCACTTTTACTTTAGTTTTTAGCTCCCTTTGGGGACTTTAACTTGTTCTATATACCGCAATACAGCAATAGTTTGGCATTATATAGAAGAAATGACTGTTGTTGGGCTTCATGAACGTACAAAGTTATGTAGTTGTCGGTTGCTTTCAGTAGTCTTGGCTTCCAGGGCAATTCATGGGGGCCCCCGCATTTTTATCATGAGCGGGAGGGCTGCCAATAGTCACTGAAACAGTTGCATGATGTGGTTGCTCCACTTAAATATCACTGTTAGAGAGTGACAGTGGAAAACAGACCCCCGAATAAACCTTTAGGTAACACTAAGAATTTGAAAACCTTACAATACATTGCTGAAGGTAAATTGAAAACTGCATGTAACACAGAATTTGACAGTTCTTTCACTGTTTGGCTCTTGCAGGTAATTTCTAAGGGTCTGGCCGCACATCAATACTGCTCTTCACGTTAGCTATGCTGGATCCACACTGGATTATCTTTTACTGTCAATCCAGACAAATTATGTGGAAGTTTCTTTATCTTTTTACCTGTTAAAATTTCAGAAACTCATTAATGTGTTAATTGCACAGGTATGCAAAAAGTGGGTTTAATAAAATTATTTCAAATCCAATGACTGATTCTCATGCTTTCTTATGCCCTGATTTCAAAAAACACTTCCATTTTTAACCAACAAGTATGGAGTTTGCACAAAACATGCGTAGAATTACGTACAAGCGAGACAAACAAGAAAAATCTTATTGTAGCCAAAAATGTGCACAATATTATGTATAAAAATGTATTGAACATTCATTCTGCAACTTTATTGGAAATGAATTCTTGCGGCTTTTCCTTTTCTCTTCAAAGCTTCTCTTGATACCTTTTCTCTTAGAGAAGGCCTGCGGATCTTCTCTGTGAAGCATCCAGCAGTCGCCCCCCCTCATGTTCATGTTCTATCTACCTTGGTATTGTCGTTCCATCTCCTTGATATCCTGATGAAATCTTGCTCCTTGCTCTTCGCTAACAGCACCAAGGTTTTCAGGAAAGTAGTCCAAATGGGCTTGTAAAAAATGTAACTTCAAATTCATCAGACAACCCAAGGCTTTGAAATGCTTCAGCGTGTTCTCCGCATTACATTTTGGATTTTTGTTGTTACTTAGAAATTTCTTCATGACTTCTTTGAAAGAATCTCAAGCCCTTTTCCCAACAGCTTTCATTTTTGTTTCAAACACGTTGTCCTTCATGAGTTTCCGAATCTCCAGCCCCACAGAAATGCCTTCCTTCAGTTTTGCTTTGGACAGTCCCTGAAACTTGGTACACAGATACTTAAAAGCCTCTCCTTCTTTCTGTAGAGCTTTCACAAACTGCTTCATCAGTTCAAGCTTAATGTTGAGTGGTGGTAGGAAAACTTTAGTGGAATTAACCAAACTTTCCGCAACTATGTTCTTGAGTCCAGGTTGCAAAGATGTTCTCGTTGGCCAATCTTTTTGGCTCCAGTGATGAGTTCTATCCCAGCTGTCCCATTCACACAAAAAGCATGCATATTTCATGTATCCTCCTTGCTGCCCAAGGAGTAAAGAGAAATCTTTCAGATCGCCACATATTGACCATCCTTGATCCTCATAGTTAAGTTTCTTGAGAATAAAGTCTACACTTTCATAGCTTTCCTTGAGGTGCACAGAATGAACTACAGGCACTGAAACATACTTGCTGCCACTGTGCAGTAGCACAGCTTTCAGACTTTTTTGAATGAATCAATAGAGAGTCTCCAGTTGCTCACATTGTACTCAGTGTTAAATTTTTCCATCAGCCCAGAAACATCACTGCAATACACTAGAACACCAGCTTGAGAAAAGTATGGAAGGAATTCCTTTTCTCTGCTTTTGTACAATGAAAAACCATTGCTAACCAATCTAATGACACCAAAATCATCCATCAAAGGAGTTCAGTGATCGAAAGTTTATAAAAATCACCGCTTACTTTTCAAACAATTTTACACTTGCAGACCTGTGTTGTTAATGTGCATTAAAATAATGCACTTTAAAAAAATGTATCGTAAAGGAATTGAAGAAAAATACTTAGTATATGGGATTATAGACTGATTTCTGTGGGAGCTTCAACCTTCGGGATCTTCAGCAATACTGAGAATTGGGCAAGACTCTGCAACCCAATCTTGAATAGAGGCGAGATGCGACCAAACATGCGCATCTAATTTCCATTCAATACAGGGCTACAGAGCTCCATTCTAAAGGTTACGACACCCCATTCTTGGTATTGCTGGGAACTCCAGAATTCCGGGCAGGACAGTGGTTAGTGGTTAGCACTGTTGCTTTGCAGCACTGGGGTCCTGTGTTCAAATCCCACCAAGAACTACATCTGCAAGGAGTTTGTATGTTCTCCCTGTGTAGGTTTCCTCCGGGTTCTCTGATTTCCTCCCACACTCCATAGACATACTGATAGAGAATGTAGATTGTGAGCCCAAATGGGGACAGCAATGATGTCTGTGCTGCAGAATTAATGGCATTATATAAATAAATAAGTGATTGGATCATCAGCAAGTTCCACTAGATGGGGATAACATTTTTATTTGGGGAATAATAGTTAGAAAATTGAATGAGAGTCAGAGGTGTGACAATTGCTTTGTGTGACCCCAGCCTTAGGTTAAGTTTAGAACAGTGATGAAGATATTGGACTTTCCACATCCACAAATTGCAGGTGTTACTAGCTCTGTATGCTCATCCCACTATCCCACTCCTCTACACTGACAGGTGTCTCCATATGTGTGTGACCAGGCACTTGGACTAGTTATCCAAGATGCATAGTCCCCAACCAACTTCTCAGAGTCGTGTTTAGGCCGTCGTCACATTAGCATATAGTATCAGATGCAATATTCTAATGACACTCGGCTCAAACTCTGCTGATTGCTTGAGCCAAGTGTCAGTGCACTGTGCTCCTATTCTCTCACATGAGAGGGTCACAGCACAGGTGCAGAGGAGATGGAGAAATTAATTCATCCATCTCCTCCATTTCCGGCATCCGCGGTAATCGCACTATACTCGGATCACATGCGAGTGCAGTGCGATGTTTCACACACACCCATACACTTGCAAGGGTGTGTGCGATCCGATTCTCGGATGCAAATGCAGCATGCTGCGATTGTTCTCCGATGCCGAATCAGCATGAGAAAATAATCGCGGCGGCCCTGAACTGCCCCATAGAATACCACTGGTCTGAGTGCTGTACAATGTTTTATCGCACAGCACTCGGCCATGTTATACGTTCGTGTGACTCTGGCCTTAGGGCTCGTTCTCATCTGTGTATCAATCAGACGAGTGCAATCCAATAAAAAAATCAGATTGCACTCTGACTAATGTTATTCAGTGATTTAGTGCTCATCTGTGAGTTTTTCTCAGCTCAGATCGGACTAAGAAAAAAATTGCAGCATGCTGCTAGTGGCCCCGTATATCGAATGAGACTCACCAATGCAAGCCAATTGGTGCAAGAAAAAAAAAAAAATTGCACGGCACATGGACGATGGGTGTGCCGTCCATTTTTTACACATATATTTCAAAGTAAACCGAACATTTCATCAGCCAAGTACAGTAAATTCACAGCCTGAACCATCAGAATAAAACAGATAGATAGAATAGATATAAAGATGTCATTGAGATATATGTAATCTGTACTTTGCGTGTGTAGTTTTCTGTACCTGCATTTAGTTAATAAATTAATTAATTAAAAAAATGGTGTGGGATCCTCCTTATTTTTAATAACCAGCCAAGGGAAAGCAGACAGCTGTGAGCTGGTGTTAGTAGTCTGGGATGGTTTCAATATACATGGAGCTTCCCAGCCTATTAATATCAGCTCACAGCTAGCTGCTTAGCCTTTACTGATTATTAAAGAGGGGGACCCACCAAAAAAAAATGACGTGGGGTCCCCCTATTTTTTTATAACAAGCAAAAGGCTAAGCAGACAGCTGCAGGAAGGCTGGAAAGGTCCATGGATATTGTCTCTCTCTCAACCCAATAAGAGCAGCCCTCAGCTGCCCCAGAAATGGCGCCAATTCTGGAGCTTAGCCTCGGCTCCTCCTGGTTGCCCTGGTGCACTGGCATTTGGGGGAATGGTTTTGGGGCTGATGTCAGCTGTGTAATGTCCGCTGACATCAAGCCCAGATGTTAGTAATTGAAAGGCATATGTCAGAAACCCCCATTACTAACCCCATGGTCAATATTAATAAACACAACCATAGAAAAATCCTTTAATTGTAAAAAGCACTCCCTGACAATTACGCTCTTTTACCCATTTACTAAAAAAATAATAATCAACACCTGTCCGCCGTAATCCATAATATGGAGGTCTCATGTCAATCCACATCTTCTTCGTTCAGTCTATGGAGCCCCATTCAGAAAATGCAGCTCCATAGACTAGAGCAGCAGCCACTGCCAGGTCTCATACTGCGTAAAGTGAGAGCCTGGCTGCTGTGACGTACTGACATCAGTAAGGTTACCGCTGAACTGCAGTAACCTCACTGATGTCACCTCTCTCAGCGTGAGACCTTACTGCTGGTTCTTACTCTGTGCAGTAAGTTGTCACGCTGCGAGCGGTGACGTCATGTAGGTTAATGCAGTTCACTGATGTCAGCGCTCGTCACAGCAGCCAGTTTCTGGCTCTACACAGCATGAGAACTAGCAGTGGCTGATGCTCTAGTTTTTACAATTAAAGGACTTTTCTGTGTGTGAGTTTATTTCTTTTGACTACGCCTCTCCATTACTAACCCCTGGGCTTGATATCAGTGGATAATACACAGCTGACATCAACCCCCAAACCATTACCCCAATTGCCACTGCAGTAAGGCAATCGGGAAGAACTGAGGCTAAGTACTAGAATTGGCACATCTAGTGGATGCACCATTTCTGGAGCAGCTGAGGGCTGCTCTTATTAGGCTGGGAAGGGGCTAATATCCATGGACCTTCCCAGTCTATTAATTTCAGCCCACAGCTGCCTGCGTAGCTTTTGCTGGTTATTAATTATAGCAGGTCCCACATCAATTTTTTGGGGGTCTCCCCTTTTTAATAACCAGTAAAGGCTAAGCAGACAGCTGTGAGCTGATATTAATAGACTGGGAAGCTTCATGGTTATTGGCCCCTTCTCAGACTAATAAGAAGAGCTCACAGCTGTCTGCTTTCCCTTAGCTGGTTAGTAAAAATAAGGGGACCCCACACCACCTTTTCATTTTTTTATTCAATTATTAGCTAAATACAAGTACAGAAAGCTACACACGCAAAGCACTGATTATTTTTCTCACTGACATCTTTCTATCCTCTCCATCTAATTATCTATCTATCGATTTATATCTGTCTATAAAATTGCTTTATTAGTTTTAAAACTAGCTGTAAATGACGTAGAAAATGACAGTATGTAAAAGCTGATGTTAAAAATGCATTGCACTCTAAAGTCATACGGATGCCAGTTGAGGAAGATTGCATTGTACTCGCATGGCACTCGTTTGTGGATTAACCTTGGAGCGTTTTTTTTTTTTACGTATAAAAGCATATGAGAGCGATCCTTTAGAGCAGAATAAATACAGCAGCAATAATGCAGATGAACTCCGATAACACTGCACTTGGATCAGACCGCATGAATCGCCCTTCACATCACTCTGTAACATATACCTCATACATGCAGAGTCTGATATTTTTCACACCCTCGTATTGAAAACTTATTATGAATTCTTTTATAATCTGCTGGGGCTCACAATCTACATTCCCTATCAGCATGTTTTTGGAGTGGGAGGAGGAAGCCCAGGCAATCATGGGGAGAACATATAAACTCCTTGTAGATGTTGTACTTGGTGGGATTTAAACCCAGGACCCCAGAGCTGCAAAGCATTAATGCTAACCACGGAGCCACCACACTCACTGCTCTTGTTAATATATTGGAAAAATTGATTTCCAGACATTTATCTTCCAAATATCTAAGACTCTTTAACTCACATTTGGCTATTGAAGTCTGAAGGCAGATTTATATTCCGGAAATAAACATCCGCCATTCACTACACATGTGGTATGAGCCTAGTATAAAAGTAGCACACGTTACCATTTCAAATGATATGACTTCTTTATGTCATAATGAAGAAGGAATGTTTGTAGCGGTTCAATAAAGTGGGTCTTTAATATCCATTATATAGTAGAGTTTATATATTTCTGGGACAACTGAAGCATGGAAGAGATATAAGGTATAAATCTGAGGTTTCGAGTCATTTACATTCTTTGCTGAATACATTGCATTCATTGTATACACAAATGTAATCCTTGAAGCGGAACTCGCTGAGAATATCATCCTGCTTTTAAAATTGATGATTTCTATTGAATCCATTAAAACATTACAAACAGAAATACAAAAATACAATTTACTACATACAAAAGAATTCGGGTCATGAAGAACCTTTCCCTGGTCTCTGTAAATCATCCTTTCTATGTTTCTATTTCTTTATAACTTGCTGCAAAATCTTCATAGAATTCTCATAATTGCAAAAAATAAAGATCCTTCTGGCATAATTCACTAATGGATCAAGGTGTATGATATCCGTATAAAAGCAAGGGACTGTTTCTTTCCTGCGTTATTATCAATACCTCTTTTTTATGCATTTATCAGTCATAAAAATATTATGTGAATTACAGTAAACACTTTTTTGTACCGAAAAATGATGCCTAAAAAATGTACAAGATCTTGAAAAGGTAAGTTATGGTTTGGGAATGAAAGATTCATTTGGGTTGCATAGTTGCCAACAGTCCCAAATTTGCAGGGACTGTCCCAAATTTTCAGAAACAATGTCATGTAATTCAGGAATATCCTGGTCAGCGCCCAAAACTGGGCATTGTAAGTTAGACTTGGTGTAGAACCTGAACATTCCTATTTTACCAATGAGATGGGTTTGTAAGTCCAAAATTGTCTAGGTGCTTAACCAGTTCTGGACCTGCCCATTAACCCCCATTACCGACTAGGCACTAGGTTTTTTTCTTTTTTATTTCCTACATGTGGCTTAAAGAGCTGTTCCATTTTTTTTTTCTCGTTTGGATATTCAAATAATTTTTGCATTTTTTGGTGGTACACGGGGCTTCATTTTTCTATTATTTTATACTCTCGTTTTTATTTTTTATTCAGTTATCAGATATAGTGAGGAGAAAATAAAGGAAATACATATCTGTTTTTCATTTTTTTTTTATGACCACTACAATGCATTTTAAAATTTCTTACCCTTTCTGTACCAATTATTTTTTTATAGCAAATACTTTTTTTTCTCGACAGAGGAGAGTCTGGGAGCAATGATTTGGATTGGTAGATGCTTTTTCATTTATTTTATTTTTTTCCCTACTATCTATTTATTTTTAGTACATTTTAATTATTTTATTTATATTTTTTACATTTTATTTCAACATTTAAATACTTTTTTTTTAAATCTTATTTTCCCTGTAACTTGAGCTGGTATTTTAGCCCCAGTTAAAGTGGAAAGGCAGCCTCCTGGCTGAATAGCAGAGCTGATTGGGTCTCCTAGTACACACCAGTTCCTTCTTCTTTCTTAGAAACAGCAATCGCATGGCCATTGTGTCAGGAGGAGGAGGCGCCAATAGTGCTACCAATTGTTTTATACACAATGCTAGTTCACAACAATTAAGGCAGAGACAGTAATAAACCGTCTTTGTCTTCTCTATGGGAGCTCCACTGTATCTGACAGCTGGCTTCTCACTTCCACAGCTGCTTTACTATGCAGGGACATTTCAGAATATCATTGTAAAGTAAAGCACGGACCGCCCAGAAGTTTGAAGTCTATGGGCCATCCAGAAGTAGTTAAAGTGAATCTCCACTTTTTTAATCATTATGTTTTTTACATCTATATTTATACAGTGGTCTAACTCGTCAGACCATGTGGCTTGGGTGACTACTCAAAAGACTGCTCCCTGGTCTAACTCATCAGACCATGCGGCTTGGGTGAATACTCAAAAGACTGCTCCCTGGTCTAACTCGTCAGACCATGCGGCTTGGGTGACTACTCAAAAGACTGCTCCCTGGTCTAACTCATCAGACCATGTGGCTTGGGTGACTACTCAAAAGACTGCTCCCTGGTCTAACTCATCAGACCTTGCGCCTTGGGTGACTACTCAAAAGACTGCTCCCTGGTCTAACTCATCAGACCATGCGGCTTGGGTGACTACTCAAAAGACTGCTCCCTGGTCTAACTCGTGAGACCATGCGCCTTGGGTGACTGACTACTCAAAAGACAGCTCTCTGGTCTAACTCATCAGACAATGCTGCTTGGGTGACTACTCAAAAGACTGCTCCCTGATCTAACTCATCAGACCATGCGGCTTGGGTCACTACTCAAAAGACTGCACCATGGTCTAACTCATCAGACCATGCGGCTTGGGTGACTACTCAAAAGACTGCTCCCTGGTCTAACTCGTCAGACCATGCGGCTTGGGTGACTACTCAAAAGACTGCTCTCTGGTCTAACTCATCAGACCATGTGGCTTGGGTGGGGTGACTACTCAAAAGACTGCTCCCTGGTCTAACTCATCAGACCATGCGGCTTGGGTGACTACTCAAAAGACTTCTCCTGGTAGCTTCTCCTGCCCCAGCCCTCTTGGGTGACATGGGCAGCACATTGGCTCAGTGGTTAGCACTGCAGCCTTGCAGCTGGGTTCAAATCTTACCAAGGACAATATCTACAAGGAGTTTGTGTGTTCTCCCCATCTTTGTGTGTTTCCCCTAGGTTGTCTGGTTTCCTCAAGACCTATATAAGCAACACATACTAAATAAAACATGTGTATATAGGGAGAGAGCTGTTACTAAAGTGGAGTGAGGCAGGGAGATGTCACCAGGGACCGGCCTCTTGGACTAGTCATTAGTTACAAAAGCAGCATAACCCCAGCCGTTTTTAATATGTATATTTTTAATGAATCACGCAGTAAGACATCCCTGGCTGAAATGACACAGCCGGTGTCTGATTCACGCTGCCCGTGGTTTGGGCAGCATGAATCAGCTGTCAGGTTTCCTTTAGCCATGTATGTTTGCAGAATGTATGTTTTTTTTTTAGAGTAATTGTGTTATTATGGAGTCTAAAATTTGTGAGACTGGAGGAGTGAGGTTCCATAAGAACAAGAAGGACACAGTTCCTTAGGCTCGTTGTGACCGTCTTGACAGTATACAAATTCTTAGACTTATTTGTTTAAAGTCATTCAAATGAAAAATGACTTATGAATGCCTAAACTTACCCTCGTTATCATATTATGAAATTCTTTCTAACATGCAGTACGACAAGTCAGCATTTTATCTGACACAACTAATAAGACATGAACAAACACGTCGAGGAAGAGAAGTCGCTAAATGGTTGCATCACTGAGGAGGAACATTCTTCTACTAGACGTTGTACAATGAAGGTTACGTAAACCAGCGTTTCCAGACTGGAGTAGGAATGAAATATACATCATTGTGAACAATAATTAATGAGCAAACATCAGGTTTACCAAGCCACGTTGTGGAGCGAAAAATTAAATTTTTATTACTTAACAGCTGTGACTTCAACTGGGACTTCAACAAAGTCTTTAAAAAAGTTTTCATGTGATGTTTGTTTGACTGTAAGGCTAAATTCACACCAGAAAACATGGACAATTTTTAAGCTGCATTTTCATCTTTATGATGCGTGTTTTTAAACATCAAGAATTATTAAAATCTACAAGAGCAAATATAATTTCCTATGTTAAAGAATTGCAATGTATCTTTAAAAATCAGATGCGATGCAGATTATCCATATGAGCTCCGATTTTTTTGCACGCCAATAGACTTGAATTAGCGAGTCTCATACAAAATACAGAAGAAACTAGTCCATGTTGTGATTTTTTTTTTCACGTGAACGTTCGGTCAGTGAGAAAAAATGGTCACCAGAGCAGCCCTACTGAACGCCATTGGTCTGAGAGCTGTCTGTTTTTTTCACGGATAACAGATCGGAACTTTTCCTGATGTCATTTCCCGAGAAAACTCGTTGTGTTTGACCACCTCAAAAATAAAACCTCTTCTTGCTCAAAGCCTAATTATTGTGTTACAAATGAGTCAAACACCCATTAACCTCCTTTTCCCTTTTGTTCGTTACGACAGCACAACATATGGGGGATATTCTCTAACCTGCAAGCTGATAGGACAAGTGGAAATTTTGATTGACCCCTGAACTCTATTTAAGGTGCTCGATCTCCCCATTTGTTTTTCTCCAGTCCTATTGAACGCAATAATTCCGGTGGATATTTCTTTTCTTTTGTAGGTCTTTTCTGAGCTCTAAATCACACATATAACACAGATTTATCCATCTGTTATAATGTTAAATAGTGAAAAAAATGTGGAAATTTCTAAAAAATAAAAAAAAAAATTGCTTTTGTAATCATTTTTCGAGACTCCTAACGTTTATATTTGGGGCTGTGTGATGCCCTATTTTTTGCGCCCTGAGCTGATGTTTAAACTAATACAATTTTGGGGAAGATATAATGTTTTGATCGCCTCTTATTGACTTTTATTGCAATGTTGCGCAGACAAAAATTCAGTAATTCTGGTGTTTCAATTTTTTTCTTGTTACGCCGTTTACTGATTGGATTCATTTATTTTATATTTTGATAAATTGGACTTTTTTTAAGTTTTTTTTTAATTGGTTAAAAAGGGGGTGCTTTGAACTTTTGTATTTTTTGCACAGTTTTTTTATGTTTTGCATTTTTTGTATTTACACCAAATTCATCTTTCCATTTGTGCCTTTTTTATAGTGCATTTTATATGTGTTCTCCTGTTACTTTTTTTTTTTTCATACGCCAATGTTGGCGGGGTTTAAGATTTTTAGATGTTTTCATCAGATCCATAATTTGCGGCTTTTCAAATAGTCGCAAAATTTGTTGCAAATGTTGTTCATGCCCACCTCCCCATGGAATTTTTTTCGTGCAATGTTCGCAGCATTTGGCAAAACGTGCAACTTTTTTTGCATTAAAAAGTTGCAAAATTGGTTAAGACAGAAAAATAGTTCATTCCTGACTTTTTACAAACTTTGTAAACCACGTGTGCCATTTTACTGAATTTGGTGGAAAAAAAAAAAAGTAAATAGCACAAGACAAAAAAAAAAAGAAAAGTGACTTTAAAAACCCTGCAAATGATGAATTGGGCCCTTAGTCTTCATCAGTGTTTCTTTCTCTGCGGTAATACAATTACATAACTAATATATTATGCATACAAACATGCTCTACATCTTCCTCTGTTGTGTTATTTTATTCCATTTAATAGCTTCAGCTCGTTGATTCCAGCACAATAATTAAGTAATCTTTGTAACATTGTATTTATGCTGATGAGTTTTCTCCATTAAGTAAGTAATGTCAATTAAACACTGTTACAGATCCTTAGAAGACATCAGTGACAATCATGTCTGATAACTGCAGAATGAGAAATATAGATTAGCCAATCGTATCCTCCGTTTTAAAACGGGGCTCAGCCCAAAAAAAATTTTTTCACCCTTGGTCTACAGCCAATAAGCCGTCAGCTATAGATCATAGGGTTGTGCTGGTATCATTCCCAGCATGGAGAGAGCCCTGAGACAGTCCATCCATCCACTTTATATAGTTCAGTCAACATGTTTAATAAGTCCGTTTTCTTATTTTGAATGTATTTTTGGATGCCATCTTTATTGGCGTAATCTGCATTGTGGTATCATACAAAGGCATAGTACAACAAATAGTATCAGTTGGCTACTTGCCAGTTTTTTTTTCTTTTTTCTTGTTGCTGTCTCATGGTATGTGCATGCAACGTCTTTGTTCCTCTGGTGGACCCACAGTTTTTCTAGGTAAACCCCAGCAATCTTTTTTCAAAAGTTGCTTCGCTGATGGCCTTGCCATAGTTTTTTGCAGCGGATCGGCCACCAGCTTCTTCTCTCTGTATTTTACACTCTAGTGGCTTGCGGCTTCCTAAGGAGTGAGCATACTGCTTCTTTTAACTGCTTCACTGTTTCCAAATCCTGTTGGGGTAAAAAGCAACAAAGACCAAACATGTGCACAGCGGTATCGTTTTTACATTGCTGTGCACTATATTTATTTTTAGCTGCTATTTCGCAACGCTTTTTCAGACGGGTTCCATGCAGAATCAATCTGAAAAAGAAGTTACATGCACAGTTGACGCGCCCCCTGGGCCATGTTCAAGGGATACCCGGAGCCGGATCTGTATGGGGGTAGTAGTCCTTGTGGCGGTGACCCGGTCCGTGCCCAGGGTGTCAAACTAAGTGTGTGGCAGTCTTTGTAGATGTTGTTAAGTGTCGACTACGCCACCCGTTGAGTGCGGCTTTGAAGCCGCCGCTGCAAAGCAGTCCGCTGAGGCCGGTGGTATATGTGCAGCAGTGATGGTATAACCCCCAACGGGAGGGGTATGGCCTCAGGGCAGCAGGTGTGGATGATGGGGGTTGTGATGATGCAGGAAGGAGAGGCAGAGTCAGGAGATGCAGTTTCAGGGTTTTTACTCACTGATGTTGCTTTAGTCACTCTGGCCTTGAGTGACCACCCGAGCCGTGCTGCGTCCACCAGGTCCTGGACTCGGCCAACCCCCAGGCAGTCCGGAGCATGGTCCTGAGCTTCCCTGTCTCTCTCTCTTCCTCCTGGCTGTTCCCACCAGGGATCCACCTTTGGCCGGCTCCCTCGGGTCTCTTGGTGGTCAAACCTCCTCTGGGTTCCCTGACCCTATGCTTGGTGTGCCTTTCTGGTGGATTTGGTGAGGGTCGTGGCAAATCTTGACCACGACCTCCGGTTCCTGGCTGAGGATTAGTGGCCTCCACCAGTTCGGGTTCCGGTACCCGTGTCCGCCAACCCTTCACCCTTTCTGGTCTGTTTCTGGGTTCTTGGGGTTCCCTCTGTCTTTCTCTCTGGGTCCTTCTTACTCCTCTCTCTGCAGGCCTTGCTCTGGAGCTGGGCCCAGCCGGAGCCACAGCTCCCTGTCAGCCCTCCTGGCTGAGCTCCTCTGCTCGGCTTCTCCTCAGGCTGAACTCACCCTGATCTAAGATGGTGCCCACCTTATATACTCCCTCTATGTGTGAGCCCAGGTGACCAGCACCCAATGAGCTCCTAGCTTTACCCAGACTACTCCCCCTATCTGCCCCTACACTACTGGGATGTTCCACCCCCCTCCCACTCCAGCCAGGGACAGACGCTGTCGTACCTGCACATTTACTTAGTGGGAGTACCGTTGTTCTGTCCCCCGGAAATGGGATGTATGTAGTGCATGCAGCCTACTAAGCTCAGTTCCACACTCCATCCTTACCTGGGAGTGGAATACCACACCTCTGGGTTGAGGTGCAATACCCCTGTAGCAGCCGAGTCCTCAGGGTGCTACATTCCCCCCTGGTAAATCACAGCACATCCTCGGGCTGTAAAAGAATAAACATTCCAAAAACATACAAATTTTTTTTCAAAACAACATAAACATATAAAACACTATATATATTATCAGCAGCAATAAACTCTTCATATAAAACTTTTCATTATAAACATTCTTGTTCCTCCGGCCACGGTGCACATTGTGACCAGGTAAGTGCCACAGTCTCTGATAGAAAAAACTGTTTCCTTATAAAACCGGTAGGGGGCGCTTTAGGAAGCGCAACTATATACAAGGGGAGATGGCCGCTCTCAGTCCTCGGCCAGTGGGGAAAAGGAATGGCTGTTCACAGTCCTCAGCCTGTGGGGAGATGGGACACACTGGAACAGTTCACACTTGTCCCAACGGGGAACTCATATTAATTAAGCAGCATGGCATATACCCTTACGGGCAACAGTTTAATTTGCTGGTCCCAACGGGGACTATAATGGTAACAGTTCCTGTACCCTGACGGGTAACTATTTTACAGTTCCATTTACCGTACTTTAGTAGTGGCGTCCTCCTAATACTTCCTCCGTGTACCCTTCAGACCCGTCCGGGTCCTCTTGTTCCTCCTGACACCTCAGCTCTTCCTCTGTCAGCCAGTGTACATGAAGGGCATAGGGTCCTTTGGCACATTGGTGCCGGGTAAAGGTGACCTCGTCACCCAGGTACAGGTCACGACCTCTGTGTCCCTCCGGTAGGTGGGACTCGACATCTCTTCTGGTCACGAAGACGTCGCCGGGGGTGTGATGATCTCTGATGAAGCCCCAACCGTGCTGCAGTTGGAATTTAATTACAGTCCCGGTGGCACGGGGACCGTGGGCTGCACGGGGGTTCCGTCGGGTCCGGCTTTTCTGCTCTGCACTCCGGATTTGCAGCCGCTCCTCGCGGACCCGCCTCTCTCTCCTTTCTCTGTCGAAGACCTCTAACTGCTGCCGGCAGCACTCTGCACGCTGGGCTGCGGCCGCCCGGGTCTCTTGGGTGAACCCGATGAGGTCTTCTCCAGTGGGGTCCCACGCGAACTGCGCCTCCTCCAACGAGAGTGGGGTGATCTTGGCGGGCGCCGGAGCCGGGATCAGGGGCTCATCCAGAGGCCGTTCCCTCCGGAGTCGGGGATTGACGAACTCCGGCGGCCACACAAAGGGCTGCCCATCCGGGCAAGTGTGCTGGGCCAATAAGTCTTCTCCCAGGGGTAGCATGATGGAGGTTGCGGGCGCGATGATTGCCGCGGCGCCCGGGGGCACTCTGAATGTGAAGGGCACTGTGGAGATGGCTGCGCCCGGGGGTACTCTGCCCTGTGACCAGGCCGATGGCGCTTCCTGTTTGGTCGCACTCTGATTTGAGGCGCGTGACGTCACGGGGAGCGCGGCCGCGGCTCCTGCCGCTTGAGGCCTAATTTGGAGCGGTGGCGGTGCAGCGACGGGCGCAGTGAACGGGATTTCGGGCTCTGCGACGGGGAGCTGGGGCAAGTTCTCGGCCTCCGGGTACGGGGTGTAGACGTCCCCATTACCTGCCTCCGTTACTTCAGCTCCCTCTACGGCGCCGTCTCTGGCCTTCGTCCCTCCTGCTCTTCCTTCAGGGGCAGGCGTGCTCCTCGCTGCTGGCGGTGTCTTTTGCTGGCGGTTTCCAGCCTGCTGGGCCATCTCCTTGCTCCACGCGGCCAGTACGTCTCGCTGCACTCGAGCCATCCTCTGAGCCAAGCCCTCCAGTGCGGTCCGTGCATGCTCCCGATCTCTGGGGAGCTGCGCCAGGATCTCCACCAGGCCTTCTGGGGTAGTCGCTTGCAACAGGCTCCTGACCACTGGGTCGGTGCTGCCTGCCTCTCCCTCCATCTCCGGGTACGGCTTCACCAGACTCCTCCAGGCTGCACCCATCTTCTCTCTTTTGTTCTCGGTCCGCCCACATTCAGGGTGGTGCCGGGGCAACTTGGTGATTGTCAGTTCCAGGGGCAGACCTCCCACGCTGATGGACATCTCAGTTACTGCAGTCTCTGCTGGTGGGGGCGGTCTTCGTTTTTGGCGCCATTCTTGGTCCTGGCCCACGATGGGAGGTGGCCTCTTGCCACCCTCTGGCACGCCCACAATGGCGTCCGCTCTGCCAGGGCGGGAAATCTTCTTAGATGGCGGGAATCGCTTCCCAGTGGCGGGAAACACTGCAGATGGCGGGAAAAGACCGCAGATGACGGGCAAATGGCGGGAACCGATCCGAGATGGCGTCCAATGGCGGGGACCCTCCGGAATTGGCGGGAGACTTCTTTTTACGGTAAATATGAACTTTTCTTCAGGCACGCAGTACCCGGTGGTTGCGGGCACGTTATCCTGCCGACTACGCCAAAGTTGACGCGCCCCCTGGGCCATGTTCAATGGATACCCGGAGCCGGATCTGTATGGGGGTAGTAGTCCTTGTGGCGGTGACCCGGTCCGTGCCTAGGGTGTCAAACTAAGTGTGTGGCAGTCTTTGTAGATGTTGTTAAGTGTCGACTACGCCACCCGTTGAGTGCGGCTTTGAAGCCGCCGCTGCAAAGCAGTCCGCTGAGGCCGGTGGTATATGTGCAGCAGTGATGGTATAACCCCCAACGGGAGGGGTATGGCCTCAGGGCAGCAGGTGTGGATGATGGGGGTTGTGATGATGCAGGAAGGAGAGGCAGAGTCAGGAGATGCAGTTTCAGGGTTTGTTTACTTACTGCAGTTGTTCTGGTCACTCCGGCCTTAAGTGACCACCCGAGCCGTGCTGCGTCCACCAGGTCCCGGACTCGGCCAACCCCCAGGTGATTCTGGAGCGTGGTCCTGAGCTCCCTTTCTGTCCTGTCCTCTTCTCTGGCCTTCCCCACCAGGGATCCACCTTTGGCCGGCTCCCTCGGGTCTCTTGGTGGTCAAACCTCCTCTGGGTTCCCTGACCCTATGCTTGGTGTGCCTTTCTGGTGGATTTGGTGAGGGTCGTGGCAAATCTTGACCATGACCTCCGGTTCCTGGCTGAGGATTAGTGGCCTCCACCAGTTCGGGTTCCGGTACCCGTGTCCGCCAACCCTTCACCCTTTCTGGTCTGTTTCTGGGTTCTTGGGGTTCCCTCTGTCTTTCTCTCTGGGTCCTTCTTACTCCTCTCTCTGCAGGCCTTGCTCTGGAGCTGGGCCCAGCCGGAGCCACAGCTCCCTGTCAGCCCTCCTGGCTGAGCTCCTCTGCTCGGCTTCTCCTCAGGCTGAACTCACCCTGATCTAAGATGGTGCCCACCTTATATACTCCCTCTATGTGTGAGCCCAGGTGACCAGCACCCAATGAGCTCCTAGCTTTACCCAGACTACTCCCCCTATCTGCCCCTACACTACTGGGATGTTCCACCCCCCTCCCACTCCAGCCAGGGACAGACGCTGTCGTACCTGCACATTTACTTAGTGGGAGTACCGTTGTTCTGTCCCCCGGAAATGGGATGTATGTAGTGCATGCAGCCTACTAAGCTCAGTTCCACACTCCATCCTTACCCGGGAGTGGAATACCACACCTCTGGGTTGAGGTGCAATACCCCTGTAGCAGCCGAGTCCTCAGGGTGCTACACATACACTTAGATAAGTGTACTATTTTAGTTTCTCTAATTACTCTGTTTAAAAGTTACTTTTTTTTTTCTTTTTAGTGCACTTAGCAAGATGTCCAAAAAAAACAGAACACCTGGGTTAGTCACCTCTTCCTGTTTGTGCTGGCAGCCCATAAGGAATTAGTGTAGGAGAAACGGAATGACATGTTTATAAAGACATACAGGATGTAGAAAAAATGGATGAGATGAGGCCCTGCCAGCACACTTTTTGAAGCAAATGCTTTGATGAATAACAGGCGCAATGATCACACCTTTATGTTACACGCACGCCGCTAGGTTCAGATAGGGGTGAGACAGGTTACATGAATTCTTTGCAATCCTGGGGGAACCGTTACTCAGGGCGACCACAGACCATATGCTGCAGCTTCTCTCAGGCACACAGGCAGGGTCGGACTGGGGTGTCTGGGGCCCACAGGGAGAACTGACTCTAGGGGCCCACCTACAGCCATATGCAAATATCTGTTATCCGCTATCCCTGTTATAGTGGAGCATTGACTGGCGGCTCCTGCACATCTACTGTGCACCACTATAACTGGGATGTACAATTACGGTAGTTTGCATTAAAGGGCTTCTTTGGTTAAAACAAGTTATCACCGATCCATGGGATCCACAGGATCGGTGATCACTTATTGATCGTTTGGGTCCGAACATTGGAAAACGCGCCTATCAGAAGAATGGGGAAGTTTCATCCCTGACAGGACACTTATCCCCATTTTAAAATGCAGCTTCCAAAAAAGAGCAGCGCTCACAGTCACTGAGGGAATGACTGGATGAGTGGTCGCATCTCACATGCCGCTCCAGTCTAATGGGGAGAAAAGCTCCACATTCTGCCGATTGTGTCCCAGCAGTCAGACCCCCACCAATCAATATCATCACTGATCCTGTGGAGAGGTGATTACTTGTTTTCACCAGAGAACCCCTGTAAGTGCATCTCTGCCGCTCTGGTCCAAGTATTTAATCTCTAAGGCTGCGGCCCCACTATCAGTATTTGGTCAGTAATTTTTCTCAGGAGTGGGAGCCAAAACCAGGTGAGGAACAATCAGAGAAAAGGTATAATAGAAACAAGTCACCAATTCTGTATTTATCACCCACTCCTGGTTTTGGCAGCTACTCCTGAGAAAAAATACTGACCGAATACTGATGGTGGGGCTGTGGCCTAATGGAAAAAAATCTTTTCCTAGTTAATATCAGCAAGAACAAAATGACTGCCATACACAACACAGTCCACTATATCAACACCAATAATACCACATACAAAAGAGACAAATATCGCCACACCATGACTAGATCACATATTACCACCACATAGTGACCGAATAATACTACATACAAGGAACAAATACGGCCACACCATGACCAGACCACATATTACCACCCCAAAGTGACCAAATACTACAATACTGATCATGAATACAAACCACAATACTAACAACACTGTTATTACCACCAGTGACATTATACACAGGAGCTCTGTATATAGTGTCAGTGTTAGAACCTTGCTCTTAGGTTTTTTCCTTTGCTGGTCACATGACCTTGTTGGCCTATTTAATCCTGCTCCGCCCTTCTGGCTTTGCTGGACTTCATTGTATAACTACTTTCTAGCTAGCCTGTGCTCTGTATCTAACTCTGTTAGTTTGCTTGGTCTACGGACCTCTTTGTTCTTTATATTTTGTTTGTTTTTCTGTCTGCTACTGTTTCTGTTAGGAGGTGTCCCATTTTCCTCCCAGTCCTTAGTACTTGTAGGGATTCCTTCCCCACATCTATACAGACTAGCTTAGGACTTTAGCAGGTCTGATCGCAGGATCAGGTTCCCTGTTACATCGTAGGGATTCAGCTGAGTTCTATCGTAGGGACAGATCTCCTCTCTTTCCTTAGCTCTGGTAGCAGAACATAACAGTAAGTCCAGCCTGCAAATTCTCTAAAGAAAGATTTTTCTGTTCCATCATGGTGTCGGTTCAGGATTTGGCTCATCGCCTGCAGGGACTCTCTCTGGAGGTGGCCGAGCTCCGTCAGCACGTGAGTAACTATCCTGGAGCACATTTCTTGGAGCCTAAGGTATGTTTGCCGGATTTATTTTTTGGTGAACACCGAGAATTTTTTTCATTCAAAAATGCTTGCTTATTGTATTTTCGTTTGAGACCCAAGTCCTCTGGGGATGAATCCCAGCGCATAGGGTTCATAATGTCACTTTTGCGCAAAGAGCCTCAGGAGTGGGCCTTTTCTTTGCAACCTAGTGATACATGCTTCAGATCAGTGGATAGTTTTTTTTCTGCTTTGGGACTATTATATGATGATCCTGACCGTGTCGCATCAGCTGAGACTGAGTTAAGACGTTTGAGACAGGGATCAGGTAATGTGGAAAAATATTGTACTCATTTCCGTCGTTGGTCTACTCAAACAGGGTGGAACGATTCTGCTCTGAAAAGTCTATTTCTTGCTGGGCTCAATGAAAGGGTTAAAGACCTGCTAATTGCTTATCCTACACCTGAAGATTTGCAACAGGCTATGCAATTAGCTATACGGGTGGATAGGAGACTGCGTGCAAGGGTTAATGAGAGCAAATCCTCTGCTATGTCAGTTTCTGGTTATGAGAATGTGTGTACTAACAGTGGTGAATCGATGGAGATTGGATCGATGGCACCTCGCTCTCAAGAAAAAGACCGTCGATTTTCTGAAGGCTTGTGTTTCTATTGCGGAAAATCTGGTCATTTGATTAAAGGCTGTGAGCTTCGTATGAAGAAAGAAAAAAAAATGGTCAGTCATGCCCGTATTGCCTGTTTAAATTCCAAGGGTGTATTTTTAGCTGCTTCCACGATTGCTCAGGAAAAATTAATGGAATTTCGGGTGTTTGTTGATTGTGGATCTACTCTGAATGTAATTGATGGGGGATTCTTGGAAAGACTCAATTTAAAACCCGAACCTTTATCATCCCCCATTGCTGTGGTTTCTGTGGATGGTTCCCCTTTGAAGAATATTACTCTCAAGGTCTGTGAATTTCCTCTCACTATTAATGGTGTTCACCATGAGAAATTGGATTTGGTAGTTTTGAATAACTTGCCTTCTCCAGTAATATTGGGATTGCCCTGGTTAAAATTTCACAATCCTGTACTGGATTGGTCTACCAATGAAATTAAATCCTGGAGCCATAAATGTTATGACAAGTGTTGTAACGGGCGTATTGCAGCTTTGGATAGGGGAGAATTGCCTGTTCCTATTCAGGATTTTTGGAGAGTTTTTTCTGAGAAGGAATCGCAGGTTTTGCCTCCCCATAGAGACTATGATTGTTCTATTGAATTTGTCCCTGGAGCGACTCTTCCTAAAAGTCGTTTATTTAACCTTACTATTCCTGAGAGGAAGGCTTTGGATGAATACATACAGACAAGTTTGGCCGCCGGTCACATTAGGCCCTCTAAGTCTCCTGTGGCGGTTGGATTTTTTTTTGTAAAAAAAAAGGACGGCGGTTTACGTCCTTGTCTGGATTTTCGTGAGATTAACAAAATTACTGTACGCAATCCTTACCCACTGCCATTGATTCCTGATCTGTTTAACCAGTTAATGGGGGCCAAGTGGTTCTCTAAAATTGACCTTAAGGGGGCATACAATCTGTTGCGCATGAAGGAGGGTGACGAATGGAAGACTGCTTTTAACACTCCTGTGGGTCATTTTGAGAATCTGGTTATGCCTTTTGGTCTTACTAATGCTCCTGCATTTTTTCAGAATCTTATTAATGACATCCTTAGACCTTTGATCGGCAAAAATGTGGTTGTGTATTTGGATGACATTTTGATTTATTCGCCGGATCTGGAGTCTCATTGGCGGAGCGTACGTGAGGTATTACAATTGTTAATGGACAATTCGCTTTTTGCTAAGCTGGAGAAATGTGAGTTCGCTGTACAGAGAATTAGTTTTTTGGGTTACATTATCTCCAGCGAAGGTTTTGAGATGGACCCGGTTAAAGTTCAAGCTGTACAGGAATGGCCTAGGCCTATTGGTTTGAAATCGATACAGAGGTTTTTAGGTTTCGCCAATTATTACAGAAAATTCATAAAAATTTTTTCTAGTATTGTCAAACCTCTGACCGATCTCACCAGGAAAGGTGCTGATGCGGTTCAGTGGTCTTCTGAGGCCATTGAAGCTTTTGTGTATCTCAAGGAGAGGTTCACCTCTGCTCCCATCCTTATGCAGCCTGATGTGACTAAGCCGTTTTTGGTTGAGGTTGATGCTTCTTCGGTGGGGGTTGGCGCAGTATTGTCTCAGGATAACGGGGATGGATTACATCCCTGTGCCTTTTTTTCAAAAAATTTTTCGGAGACTGAACTGAATTACGATATTGGTAATCGGGAATTATTGGCTATTAAACTCGCATTTGAACACTGGCGCCACTTCTTGGAAGGTGCGGAATTTCCCGTTCAGGTTCTTACGGATTATAAAAATCTGATATATCTTGATGCTGCCAAGCGCCTGAATGCCCGTCAGGCTAGGTGGGCACTGTTTTTCTCGCGGTTTAATTTCTCCGTTACTTACATCCCTGGTACTAAGAATGTTAAGGCGGATGCCTTGTCTCGCAGTTTTTCTCCCTTAGTCGGTGCTGAGAAAGAGGAGAACATTTTACAAGAAGGTGTTGTGATAGCTGCTTTGGACTCCGTTTTGGAAGATGAGATTCTTAAAGCACAGGAGAATGCCCCATCTAACACTCCTCATGGGAGGTTGTTTGTGCCTGGGACCTTTAGGAGAGATTTGTTTATTGAGTGTCACGAATCTCGGTTGGCAGGTCATCCCGGAATCTCTGAGACCAAGAGACTGGTGGGTCGCAGTTTTTGGTGGCCTGGATGGCAGAAGGAAGTCATTAAGTGGGTGCGTCAATGTACTATATGTGCTAGATCTAAGTCCTCACATACTCCTGCTGCGGGGTTGCTTTGTCCTTTGGAGGTTCCTAGTGCTCCTTGGACACATTTGGCTATGGACTTTATAACTGACCTTCCCCCCTCTGAGGGTTTTACTGTCATCTGGGTGGTCGTGGACCGTTTTAGCAAGATGTGTCACTTGGTTCCCTTCGTCAAACTGCCCTGCGCTAAAACTCTCGCTAAGGCCTTTGTCAAGGAAATTGTCAGACTTCATGGCGTTCCTACTGACATTGTTTCTGATAGGGGTCCTCAGTTCGTGGCTCGTTTTTGGCGTGCCTTTTGTGACAGGTTGGGAATTCATCTGTCGTTCTCGTCCGGATATCATCCTGAATCTAATGGCCAGACAGAAAGGAAAAACCAGGATGTTGAGCAGTTCTTGCGTTGTTTTGTGGCAGACAATCAAGAGGGGTGGTCTGAGTTTCTGCCACTTGCTGAATTTGCTCTGAACAATCATACATCTTCTTCTGCTGGTTGTTCGCCTTTTTTTGTTGTTCTGGGAGACATCCGTCGTTTGGGTCGTTCTCCAAGTTGGGATCTGCCGTGCCTGAGGAGGAGAATTTTTCCGGTGATTTGGAGAGAGTTTGGACGGATGTGCGTGGTAATCTTCAGGAGGCCAACAGAAAATCTAAAGACTACTTTGATAGGAAACGACAGGAGGTTTTGTTCGCTGTTGGTGACATGGTCTGGTTGTCCTCTAGGAATCTGCGGTTGAGGATTCCTTCTAAGAAATTGGGTCCCAAGTTTGTAGGGCCCTTTAAGGTGCTTCAGGTTGTCAACCAATCTGCTGTTAGGTTGGAGGTTCCTACCTCCTGGAGAATTAATCCGGTATTTCATGTCTCTGTTAAAAAAAGCTGTTGTGTCGGATAGTGACGCCTCTGCCTCTGTTCCTCCGGTGGTGGAGGACGGGGAATATGAAATTTCTCGCATCCTTAACTCTAGACGGTATAGAGGTAGTTTGCAGTATCTTGTGGCCTGGAAAGGTTTCGGACCCGAGGATAACTCTTGGGTGAGGTCAGATGATGTTTCCGCGTCCAGACTTATCAGAGCGTTTCACAGGAGATTTCCTGATAAGCCTGGTCCTAGGGGATCCGGAGGATCCTCTTAAAAGGGGGGGTACTGTTAGAACCTTGCTCTTAGGTTTTTTCCTTTGCTGGTCACATGACCTTGTTGGCCTATTTAATCCTGCTCCGCCCTTCTAGCTTTGCTGGACTTCATTGTATAACTACTTTCTAGCTAGCCTGTGCTCTGTATCTAACTCTGTTAGTTTGCTTGGTCTACGGACCTCTTTGTTCTTTATATTTTGTTTGTTTTTCTGTCTGCTACTGTTTCTGTTAGGAGGTGTCCCATTTTCCTCCCAGTCCTTAGTACTTGTAGGGATTCCTTCCCCACATCTATAGGTCTCCGTACCTACTAGCTTAGGACTTTAGCAGGTCTGATCGCAGGATCAGGTTCCCTGTTACATCGTAGGGATTCAGCTGAGTTCTATCGTAGGGACAGATCTCCTCTCTTTCCTTAGCTCTGGTAGCAGAACATAACAGTCAGTGTACAGGTAATACAGGGATCACCAGTGACATTATACACAGGAGCTCTGTATATAGTGTCAGTGTACAGGTAATACAGGGATCACCAGTGACATTATACACAGGAGCTCTGTATATAGTGTACAGGGTACAGGTAATACAGTGACCACCAGTGACATTATACACTGGAGCTCAGTATATAGTGTCAGTGTACAGGTAATACAGGGTTCACCAGTGACATTATACACTGGAGCTCTGTATTTAGTGTACAGGTATTACAGTGGTCACCAGTGACATTATACACAGGAGCTCTGTATATAGTGTACAGGTAATACAGTGGTCACCAGTGACATTATACACAGGAGCTCTGTACATAGTGTATAGTGCACAGGTAATACAGTGGTCACCAGTGACATTATACACAGGAGCTCTGTATATAGTGTACAGATAATACAGTGGTCACCAGTGACATTATACACAGGAGCTCTGTATATAGTGTACAGGTAATACAGTGGTCACCAGTGACATTATACACAGGAGCTCTGTATATATTGCACAGGTAATACAGTGGTCACCAGTGACATTATACACAGGAGCTCTGTATATAGTGTACAGATAATACAGTGGTCACCAGTGACATTATACACAGGAGCTCTGTATATAGTGTACAGGTAATACAGTGGTCACCAGTGACATTATACACAGGAACTCTGTATATAGTGTATAGTGTACAGGTAATACAGGGATCACCAGTGACATTATACACAGGAGCTCTGTATATAGTGTCAGTGTACAGGTAATACAGTGATCACCAGTGACATTATACACTGGAGCTCTGTATATAGTGCACAGGTAATACAGTGGTCACAAGTGACATTATACACAGAAGCTCTGTATATAGTGTATACATAATATAGTGATCACCAGTGACATACACAGGAGTTCTGTATATACTATATACACACGTGGTCAGAATTGTTGGTACCCCTCGTTTAATGAAAGAAAAACCCACAATGGTCACAGAAATAACTTGAATCTGACAAAAGTAATAATAAATTAAAAATCTATGAAAATGAACAAATGAAAGTCAGACATTGCTTTTCTGCTTCCACTGAATTTAAAAAAAAAATTAAACTCATGAAATCGGCCTGGACAGAAATGATGGTACCCCTGAAAATAATGTGACAAAAGGGACATGTTAAATAAAGTTGTGTCCACTAATTAGCATCACAGGTGTCTACAATCTTGTAATCAGTCAGTGGGCCTGTATATAGGGCTACAGATACTCACTGTGCTATATATAGGGCTGCAGATACTCACTGTGCCTGTATATAGGGCTACAGATACTCACTGTGCCTGTATATAGGGTTACAGATACTCACTGTGCCTGTATATAGAGTTACAGATACTCACTGTGCCTGTATATAGGGTTACAGATATTCACTGTGCCTGTATATAGGGTTACAGATACTCACTGTGCTTGTATATAGGGCTACAGATACTCACTGTGCTTGTATATAGGGCTACAGATACTCACTGTGTTGTTTGGTGACATGGTGTGTACCACACTCAACATGGACCAGAAGAAGCAAAGGAAAGAGCTGTCCCAGGAGATTAGAAAGAAAATTATAGAAAAGCATGTTAAAAGGTAAAGGTTATAAGACCATCTCCAAGCAGCTTGATGTTTCTGTGACTACAGGTGCACATATTATTCAGAAATTTAAGATCCATGGGACTGTAGCCAACCTCCCTGGACGTGGGTGCAGGAGGAAAATTGATGACAAATCAAAGAGACGGATAATATGAATGGTAACAAAAGAGCCCAGAATAACTTCTAAAGAGATTAAAGGTGAACTTCAAGCTCAAGGAACATCAGTGTCAGATCGTACTATCCACCGTTGTTTGATCCAAAGTGAACTTCATGTAAGACGACCAAGGAGAACACCATTGTTGAAAAAAAAAATAGTAAAAAAGCCAGACTGGAATTTGCCAAACTACATGTTGACAAGCCACAAAGCTTCTGGGAGAATGTACTATGGACAGATGAGACAAAAATTGAAGTTTTTGGCAAGGCACATCAGCTCTATGTTCACAGATGGAAAAATGAAGCATATCAAGAAAAGAACACTGTCCCTACTGTGAAACATGGTGGAGGCTCTGTTATGTTCTGGGGCTGCTTTGCTGCACCTGGCACAGGGTGTCTTGAATCTGTGCAGGGTACAATGAAATCTCAAGACTATCAAGGGATTCTAGAGAGAAATGTGCTGCCCAGTGTCAGAAAGCTTGGTCTCAGTCGCAGGTCTAGCAACAGGATAATGACCCAAAACACACAGCTAAAAACACCCAAGAATGGCTAAGAGGAAAACATTGGACTATTCTGAAGTGGCTTCTATGAGCCCTGACCTAAATCCTATGGAGCATCTTTGGAAAGAGCTGAAACATCCTGGAAAAGGCAACCTTCAAACACGAGACAACTGGAGCAGTTTGCTCATGAGGAGTCGGCCAAAATACCTGTCGAGAGGCGCAGAAGTCTCATTGACAGTTACAGGAATCGTTTGATTGCAGTGATTGCCTCAAAAGGTTCAACAAAATATTAAGTTAAGAAGAAGAACCATCATTTCTGTCCAGGCCGATTTCATGAGGTTAATTTTTTTTTAAATTCTGTGGAAGCAGAAAATCAATGTCTGACCTTCATCTCTTCATTTTCAAAAATTTGTAATTTATCAGATTGAAGTTATTTCTGTGACCATTGTGGGTTTTTCTTTCATTAAACGAGGAGTACCAACAATTTTGACCACGTGTGTAGTGTAAGTGTACATGTAATACACTGACTCACCAGTGATGTCTCTAGGTGAAGTCCTTCATCTTCGCTTTTCTTCTTCATCTGGCACAGACAGCCATCACTTCTTCCAGCCAGGAATCATCTCTGCAGAAAATAACACACAGTTATTAATAACTGATCTCTTCTAGAGAATATTCCCACTTTCCCCCCCCGACCTCTACACTATACCAGTTGAAGAAAAAAAGCAACATAGTGCCGTCCTGCACAGTAACAGGACCTCTCTTTTGTCCCATCCCATGGAAAACAATTTCCTAAAAAGTAAATTATATTACAGAAGTAATAATGTAATAATAATTGGAATCTAAAGTAATAATGTTCCCCAGGGTCACCATAAACTAATAAAGTATGTTCCTCAATCTGGCTCCCAAACAGTAATTAAGTCCCTTGTCTAGCCAGGCACCCCCATATGTCCCTTCTGGCCACCATTTGTCTAGTGTGACCCCTCCATATATTTATCCTAGCACATGTGTATCGAGCCTGCCCCCTCCCATATACCCATCCTAGCCCCCCCATGTGCCAGTCTGCCCCCCCACATATCCATCCTTGCCTCCATGTTTCCAGCCTGCGCCCCCATATGTCCCCCCCATATATCCTCCATGTGTCCAGCCTGCCCTCTACATATTCATCCTGGCCTCCATGTGTCCAGCCTCTCCCCTCATATATCCATACTGCCCTTACCCCCTGCATATATCCATCCTGACACCCCCCATATATCCAGCGTGCCCCTCCATATATTTATGCTAGCCCATGCGTATCGAGCCTGCCCCCCCCACATATTCATCCTAGCCCCCCCCATATATCCATCCTGGCCTCCATGTGTTCAGCCTGCCCCCCCCCCATATATCCATCCTGGCCTCCATAAGTCCAGCTTGCCCCCCCATATATCCATCCTGGCCTCCATATATCCATCTTGCCCCCCCATATATCCATCCTGCCCCCCCATATATCCATCCTGCCCCCCATATATCCATCCTGGCCTCCATGTGTCCAGCCTGCCCCCCACATACCCATCCTGCCCACCCCCCTTTGCCTGGGTCCACCTTGGTTCCCCCTTGTGTGTCCTGCCAGGGCTCCCCCTTGTGTGTCCAGCCAGGGCTCCCCTCCCTTGCGTGTCCAGCCAGGGCTCCCCCCTTGCGTGTCCAGCCAAGGCTCCCCCCTTGCGTGTCCAGCCAGGGCCCCCCCCTTGCGTGTCCAGCCAGGGTTCCCCCCTCGTGTGTCCAGCTTGGCCCCCCTCGTGTGTCCAGCTTGGCCCCCCCTCGTGTGTCCGTCCAGCTGGGCCCCCCTTCGTGTGTCCGTCCAGCTGGGCCCCCCTCGTGTGTCCGTCCAGCTGGGCCCCCCCTCGTGTGTCCGTCCAGCTGGGCCCCCCTTGTGTGTCCATCCAGCTGGGCCCCCCTTGTGTGTCCATCCAGCTGGGCCCCCCCCGTGGGTCTGACCAGCTGGGCCCCCCCTTGTGTGTCTGTCCAGCTGGGCCCCCCCTTGTGTGTCTGTCCAGCTGGGCCCCCCCTTGTGTGTCTGTCCAGCTGGGCCCCCCCTTGTGTGTCTGTCCAGCTGGGCCCCCCTTGTGTGTCTGTCCAGCTGGGCCCCCCCCTTGTGTGTCTGTCCAGCTTGGCCCCCCCTTGTGTGTCTGTCCAGCTGGGCCCCCCCTTGTGTGTCTGTCCAGCTGGGCCCCCCCTTGTGTGTCTGTCCAGCTGGGCCCCCCCCTTGTGTGTCTGTCCAACTTGGCCCCCCCTTGTGTGTCTGTCCAGCTGGGCCCCCCCTTGTGTGTCTGTCCAGCTGGGCCCCCACCTTGTGTGTCTGTCCAGCTGGGCCCCCCCTTGTGTGTCCTGCTGGCCCCCGCCTTGCGTGTCCAGACCATTACACACACACACACACCTCTTACCTTCCTGCGATCCCGTGCGGTGTCCTCCTTCTCCTGAGTTGCGCGCCTCCTTCACAGCAGGCGCATGACGATGACGTCATACGCCGGCCGGCGAAGGGAGACACGCAGCTTCAGCTGCTTCACTGGGACGTGCGCCGCGGTGGTTCAGGTAATGAACGCTGCGTGCGCGCGTCCCTGCATACACTGTGCCTGCGCTTTTAAAGGGCCCGTGCCCCTTAAAACCGCAGGATTTTTTTTTGTTCTCTTCTCCCCCCTCTACTCTGCAGCAGGGGCGGGGCCCACCGGGAAATTTCCCGGTATCCCGCCAGCCCAGACCGACCCTGCACACAGGGGTATTGACCCTCAGGCACAGACACGTAGGTTGTTTCACTTTCTGACCAGACACACTTGACAAGAATCCTCATAAACGGTAAAACAGAAGCATTTAATAAGAAGCCGCACAGCCGGTGCAAGTTAAGTCTTATCAGCAACAGGCTTCAGTGACAAACAGTACACTTTCCCTAGCAGCACAGCAGTTCAGTCTTCCCAGTAGTACAGGACAGCACAGTTCTAATGCAAAGGCACATTAATGAACACAGCATTCTTTACAGCACAGTGAGATGGAGGAGGGAGGAGGGTTTGCTGAGGGAGATGATCCCTGTGACACCATTTCTTACAGTCCTTATCTTTCTGCTTGACAATACTCTGCACTGCTAGTTCAGGAACTCTACCTGACCTGCGTTTAGCTTCACTCCTGACTTGAATCCTTTTCACTTGCAGGGGCACTTCTGTCAGATGCAGAACACACATGCCACCTTTCTCTTTGGCTCCAGCCAGACTGTAAACAACTTCCCTACAATCCCCCGGGGCTCTGCTAAAAAACTCCCCTTCTCCTGTGACTGTGTTAACCCCTCTAGTTGCTTGATGCTTTTAAAGCACCAGCACTACTTCTGCATGTCACACTCTGCAAAGCACTACTTCTGCATGTCACATTTACTTAAGAAGAACATAGAAAAGAGTAGAATATAAATTCAAGGCTTTTACATTTTTTCTTCTAAGTCACCCCAGAACAACCAGAGCAATGCAGCAACCAGAGATATCTACTGGCTGGTCAAGTAAATGCCCAACTAGCTGGATTACTCAAGCTTCAGTTCTTCTCTTCTGGTGGTATCTGTTTGTCTTCACCTGTCTAGAGATTCAGCTTTTATCGTCATTATATCATTCTCACATGTTCCCTCAATTTATGCTAAAGAATTTAAAGGACTCTAAAATTCAAAGGGTTGTGATGTCCTTAATTACAATTTTTCAAAATTTCTCTGCAAGTTGAATGCAGATAATATAAATACCTACAAAAGTGAGGAGTCATCCCTACCCTCCTACAAACCCCAAATTCAATCTGGAGCACTGAGATATTAATCTTGATTCTTTTTTTGCAGTGATACCTCTGGTAAAACAGCTGTTCTTTATTTTCAAAGAATATGGAGCAGGTTCTATATTCTGACACCAAAAGAAAAGGTCAAGAGGGAAGGCAGCACTAAGGGCTGATGAAGCTGTGGACACCCTGCTTCATTGAAAAAGTTCAATGTTTGAATTGTTCAGATATGCAGGTATACTGATTCGTAGTCTGAAAAGCGTAGAATATGCATTAAACTTTGGACCCAATAGAGGATATCATCTTTTTAATTCTGTTAGAATAAAGATTTTGTTTTAATTTGGAACCCACAGCTGAAGGATTTTCTTACTTGGACATAACTGTTACCACATGGGCGGTGTCACACTGGTGGATCATGGACCCACTACGCCACGGACCAGGGAGAGCCGGGAGGGGTGTAACTAAATGAATACCTGGGTTTTCACTAGAGCCCCTGATGGTGTGGTTAGACTTGAGCCGCAGGTGGACGACAGGTGCTGCTCCAGGACAGATCATGGTACCGCAGTAGCTGACCCCAAGGGTCAGGACTGTATAGACAGACTCGAAGTCCAAAGCAGGACCGGATTCTGATGGAACAGATATTGGAGCTGGTTCAGACAGGAATGGTACTGGAGCTGGTGTAGATAATGTGGAACTCAAGCACGGTCCCGATTCAGGTGGTTCAGGTACCACCAGTAATGCCAATTTTAGGTTCAGGTACTGCAGGTGTGGTTTCCGATTCAAGTACCACATGGTTTGGTTTCAGGTTCAGATACTGCAGGTGCGACTTCAGGATCAGGTACCATTGGAGTGGCTTCAGGTTCAAGTACTGATTCAGACAAGGCTGGTACTTGTACAAATAAACTGGACAGGTACAAGGACCTAACAACACACTAGCAGCTTGCAGGCTGACTAAGACAATTGTTGCTTAGGCACCTCCCTACAGGGGAAGGTGCCTTAAGTACCTAGTGTCTCCCAGCTATTAGCTGGGGACAAATCAAGAGTGCACGCATTGCCCCCTTAAGAGGTAGGGAGTGTGCATGCCTGCGCTAGGCGTAATGCCAGGAGACCTGCATGGTGTATGTAGGTGCCAAGACACAGGAGCCATGGCGGGAGCCAGGGAGCGGCCTGGGCAATGAGTAGGTTGGCAACCGGGTGAGGGGGAGGGAGAGGCGCCATGCAGGGTCATCGGCACTGGTGTTACAGGTGGAAGTTGACTACTTTGTGCCAACAAACACAGCGGTCTTGCATTGGGTGAGCTGGTTTATTTCCCATGTTAATATGTAGAGTTTTCACACTTCGACAATTGCAGTGGCCATCACAGTTACCTGACTTGAACCCTATAGAAAAATCTTTTGGTGGGATTTGAAGAAGGCAGTTACAGCAATCAAACCCAAGAATATTAGTAAATTGAAGGACACTGCCCGTGAGGAATTTGCTAAGATTCCCCAGGAACACTGCCAGAAGCTGTTGTCTGGCTATGCATCAAGTTTATAGCAGTCATAACAGCCAGAGGGACTGCAGGTCATTACAGCTAGGGGAGTTCGAGAAAATATTTAAGTCGCCTATCTTGAAAGGGTTGAATAATCTGGAGACTGCCGTAGTCAGTAACAGTGACTTTGTGTGTTGAATTTGAAGAAACTACTTGTTATATTAGCTGTGTTCAGATATTTAAATTGCTCTTGCTTAATTAGTTTATGACAAACAGCAGAAAAGTTTGTACATTTTGCTAATAAACTAAATTTGAAATGGGAGTTGAATAATTTAGATTTCAATTGCAAAAAATGACATAAAATAAAATTATTATATTTCACAGGGGTGGACAAAGACAGAAGAGGATCCCTATGCAAGAACAGTACATGAGCCCTTTGCAGTAGCACATCATAAATAATGCATCCCTTTATGTGTCTGCTACAGAAACTGCTGTGGAGGTAGAAGTGGATCCCCTTCCCCTTATTTCTTGTGCTGATGTGTGGCTGCAATGGTTTAAGCCACGGTAGGTCCACCCATGACAGTTCATATATCTGAAAAGTTATAAAATTATAAATGTAATAATTGAAAACAAGAGTCGGAAAGCCAATTTTCTAGAATAAAACTGCTTAAAATGTAACAACATTTTTGCAATAAGCACAAAAATGTTACAACTTTAAGCATTTTTACGCCAGTTTCAGCCAATTCCATCCACTTTTTGAAAAAGGGCGGAACTGAGTAAAGAAGGGGCATGGTCAGGCACAACTCCTCAAAATGTACGCCACAAAGGGGTGTCACTTGAAGTTCATTTTTTTGCATTGATGCACAGCTGAAAGATGCACTAAATTCATTAATACTTATACATAAATTTGGAGCATTTTACTCCAGCACACTGTTCATCAAAACGCGCGTGCGAAACACAAGTCTATGAATCTGAGTCCTAGAGTGTATCCTTTACAACTAAGATATTTCCGATATCCATTAACTCTCAACAGACTCAACTGCAATGCAAGATGGAAAACTTTATTTCTGTATAGTAAAATTACTGAAAACTCCAAAAGATTGAGTGCAAGAAAAGAGATGTTTGGAGCCGGAGTTCTAAGTCAGTGATTCATGGTCTCCCTGGGCGTTGCCAAATTCTTTTTCTGTTTCTATGTACAGTATAACTGAAGTCTTTCTGTCATGGAGAGAAAATATTTTTATGGATAAATAGAAAATCCTTAGTGACTAATAAAGAGTGTGAGTAACATATCTCATTAGCCCATAATATAAATATCACTACATAAAACAGCATAAAATGTGAACTGTCACGTAATAGGAATTAGAGTAACCTAAATATGTTCTGGATTTTAAAAAAAAAATCAAAGATATGTCTATTTTTGTTCCTGATATTGGAAAAAAATTCATATTTTTAGTAATTTTTTTTAATTTTTTTATGGTGGAGTAAACTTTTTTTTCCCACAGGATTGACATCATTCTGCCCTTTTCAAATTGCTGACAATGCTTGCACAATACGTTTGATGCATCACAACAATGCCTGGCACTGGTTACTAAAGTTAAAGGGGTTTTCCACAACTAAGATGTTGATGACCTAGGTTAGCATTCCCACTTATAAGCTATTTGTAGGTGCTAGGGCTCGATACACTGTATGCAGAGATGGAACATCACAGCTTTGTACGCTGGATAGTAGCCATTCTTGGTACTACAGCACTCCAGTAGGACATGAGTTACAGTACCCAAGAACCAGCATTTCACTGTCGGTAGAGTTGTGGTGTTCCAGCTCCATGCACTGAGTACTTCTGGTGGTCACGAGACCTTAAAATAGCTGAACGGTGAGGACTTCTGTTTTTGGATCTTCAAAGATCTCATATTGATGACCTATCTAAAGAGTAGGTCATTGTATAGTTTAATGCACATTTTAAGAATTTATTTTGCCTGCTCGAATGCATAAGCTTACTTTCCTTCACCTGGGCTTTCCACTATTCTCAAGACACAAAAAGACACTGATGTGTTGCCTTTTCCTTAATTTTCTAAAAATACTGTTACATACCGTATGATAAATAAGACTTCCTCTATTTTTAGGAAGTTTGACAACAGTGATATGCAAAAGTTTTGATGACACAATGAGAGATGACCTGCAGAGTTACAGTATACAGAGAATAATATAATAACTGACAACAAGCACGGATTGTTTGGTTTCTATGAGGAGGAAAGTAGTGTTGAGCGAGCACTAAAATGCTCGAGTGCTCGAAGCTCAGGCCAAGCTCGTCGTGATACTCGGGTGCTCGACCCGAGCAACGAACCCAATGTTAGTCTATGGGAGACCCGAGCATTTTTGCGGCGGCACCCCTGGCAGTCTGTAGAAAGCCTAAAAAGTGCCCAAAACGTTAGTGACTGTGTTCAAATGACATGGGGATAGCATGTGGATCACCCCAGGAAGCATTTCTGACCCCCAGGTCACTGCTGTCAACAACGTTGTCAGAGGTATTAAGCCACTTTTACGGGCTCACAATAAAAAGTTCAAAAACGAAACTGAAACGGTTTTCCTGTGAAATATATTGAGGAACATCCTTTCCAGGGTAAAGACTTGTGTATAAGGTAAAATAAATAACCGTAACAAAAATACTCCTCCACATCTTGGGCTATGTTCACAAGTTGCATTTTTTAAGCGTTTTTGCACTTTTGTATTGCTTTCAACCGTGACAAATGAATTCACCGGGAAATGTCATTTTAACATTTTACAACCTTATCTGGCCATGTGCTGTGTGATACATGCATACACTGCTGAAAAGACATGGGAACAGCATGGGGAAGACCCCTGGAAGCATCTCTGACACCCAGGTCACTGCCTAAAAGTGTGCCCATCAGAAGTGATCCTTGTCGCATCAGAAGTTGCAGACTTACAACGATCCCCGTGCAAGTCCTTGTCCCAGGGCAGTGTTCAATTGTACCTCCCCCATTCCTTGCAATGCAAGCGCAAGTATGCAGCCTGCCACCCACCCACCCCCAGGCTGCAATACCATACTGCTAGTTTGCTTGCACTTGAAATTGGGCCTTATAGGCATGTGGAGGCTGATTCTGGCCACCACGTCATGGCTGCGTCGGCGGCCTGGTATCCATACTCAGTCCCCAGCCGCCCGGCGGCTGGGTGTCCACACACGGTCACCAGCCACCTGGGGGCGGCCGGGTGTCCATAAACGGTCCCCAGCCACCCCTATTTCTCCTGTCAACTTCCCCCCACAAACTTTTCTTAGCCTGGCCTGCTTTAGGGCAGCATTGGACGAGCACACCAGAGAACCAGACTCCTCCGGTGGGACCTGGCTTCTCCATCAGAGGAGTTGAGAGTGCCAAGGTGAGGAGCATGATGATGATAGAAGTTAGCGTCTGCTTTGTTTTCTTGGAAAGCAAGCGTAAGAGTGCAGCCTGCCACCCACCCCAAGGCTGCAATACCATACTGCTAGCTTGCTTGCATTTTAAATTGGGCCTTTTAGGCATGTGGAGGCGGAATCTGGCCACCACGTCATGGCTGCGTCGGCTGCCTGGTATCCATACTCAGTTCCCAGCCGCCCGGCAGCCGACTGTCCACGCTCGGTCCCCAGCCGCCAGGGGGCGGCCGGGTGTCCATACTCGGTCCCCAGCCACCCCGCGGCCGGGTGTCCACACACGGTCCCCAGCCGCCTGGGGGCAGCCGGGTGTCCATAAATGGTCCCCAGCCGCCCCTATTTCTCCTGTCAACTTCCCTCCCACACACTTTTCTTAGCCCAGCCTGCTTTAGGGCAGCATTGGACGAGCCCACCAGAGAACCAGACTCCTCCGGTGGGCCCTGGCTTCTCCATCAGGGGAGTTGAGAGTGCCAAGGTGAGGAGCATGATGATGATAGAAGTTAGCATCTGCTTTGTTTTCTTGGAATGCAAGCTTAAGTGTGCAGCCTGCCACCCACCCTCCCCCAGGCTGCAATACCATACTGCTAGCTTGCTTGCACTTCAAATTGGGCCTTTTAGGCATGTGGAGGCGGAATCTGGCCACCACGTCATAGCTGCGTCGGCGGCCTGTTATCCATACTCAGTCCCCAGCCGCCCGGCGGCCGGGTGTCCACGCTCGGTCCCAAGCTGCCAGGGGGCGGCTGGGTGTCCATACTCGGTCCCCAGCCGCCCCGCGGCCGGGTGTCCACACACGGTCCCCAGCAGCCTGTGGGCGGCCGGGTGTCCATAAACGGTCCCCAGCCACCCCTATTTCTCCTGTCAACTTCCCCCCACAAACTTTTCTTAGCCTGGCCTGCTTTAGGGCAGCATTGGACTAGCACACCAGAGAACCAGACTCCTCCGGTGGGACCTGGCTTCTCCATCAGAGGAATTGAGAGTGCCAAGGTGAGGAGCATGATGATGATAGAAGTTAGCGTCTGCTTTGTTTTCTTGGAAAGCAAGCGTAAGAGTGCAGCCTGCCACCCACCCCAAGGCTGCAATACCATACTGCTAGCTTGCTTGCATTTTAAATTGGGCCTTTTAGGCATGTGGAGGCGGAATCTGGCCACCACGTCATGGCTGCGTCGGCTGCCTGGTATCCATACTCAGTCCCCAGCCGCCCAGCAGCCGACTGTCCACGCTCGGTCCCCAGCCGCCAGGGGGCGGCCGGGTGTCCATACTCGGTCCCCAGCCACCCCGCGGCCGGGTGTCCACACACGGTCCCCAGCCGCCTGGGGGCAGCCGGGTGTCCATAAATGGTCCCCAGCCGCCCCTATTTCTCCTGTCAACTTCCCTCCCACACACTTTTCTTAGCCCAGCCTGCTTTAGGGCAGCATTGGACGAGCCCACCAGAGAACCAGACTCCTCCGGTGGGCCCTGGCTTCTCCATCAGGGGAGTTGAGAGTGCCAAGGTGAGGAGCATGATGATGATAGAAGTTAGCATCTGCTTTGTTTTCTTGGAATGCAAGCTTAAGTGTGCAGCCTGCCACCCACCCTCCCCCAGGCTGCAATACCATACTGCTAGCTTGCTTGCACTTCAAATTGGGCCTTTTAGGCATGTGGAGGCGGAATCTGGCCACCACGTCATAGCTGCGTCGGCGGCCTGTTATCCATACTCAGTCCCCAGCCGCCCGGCGGCCGGGTGTCCACGCTCGGTCCCAAGCTGCCAGGGGGCGGCTGGGTGTCCATACTCGGTCCCCAGCCGCCCCGCGGCCGGGTGTCCACACACGGTCCCCAGCAGCCTGTGGGCGGCTGGGTGTCCATAAACGGTCCCCAGGTGCCCCTATTTAAAGGACAGCCTAACCACAAACACGTGGACAAGTGAATGTGGCCAGGGATTGTCCATCTCACGCCTTCACACTGGGTTAATATTGTGGAAGCCGGGACACAGTTGGACACGGGATGCAACACGTCCTCCAGACATAGAGGATTGAGGGTCCTGGGTCAATCAGGCTTCAACACAAAGTTCAAAAGGTAGACAGCAGCAGTAGTCGGCCTCCTACACAGCGAGTAAATTATTCATGATCATGAGGCCATCCATCTCCTTAGCTTTCTGTTCCTTGGAATGCAAGCGCATGTATGTAGTAGTGGCTAGGCCTGAGGTGGTCAGCGTTTTGGCGCATATCCTACCACCTACGAGGATTGCTGGATGTTTTCCTGCTACTATCCCAGTTCTATGACTGCCGTTAAAACAAAGCTTCAGGTGATGAATGATGGATGAGGTGGTGGCAAAGGAGAAAGAGCAGGAGGAACAGGGACCATTCACATCAATATCTGGCCAGTCAGCCACACATGTCTTGTAGGATATGTTTCTGTACCAAAAGGAGTGGTTCGGCTACACAGTTATAGGGCATACAGTGAGTGCAATGCCTACCAAAAATTTCGAGGCACTCCAATGGCCCTTGGAAGTGACATGGGGGTCAGAGTGCCTTAACTAAACCATTTTTTCCATTTATAGCAACTGGGTCTCCTGTGCACTGTTGGCCTAAGAAGTGAATGGAAGGCTTTCCAAAAATTATGAGGAATTGCAATGGCCCTTGAAACAGACGTGGATTACAGCATACTAAAATCCTTCTACCCTTTATTGGGGAGTGGGTCTCTCTTAGTGTTCGCCTATGCACTGAACAGCAAAAGCTGACTAAAATTAAGAGGAAATGCAATGCCCGTTGGAAGAGTCATGGAGGTTAGAGTTAATTAAAAACAACATTTCACTGCCCCTTGGAAGAGCTGTGGCGTTCCGAGTGGTTTAAAAAGACGGTTTTAATGCCCCTTGGAAGAGACGTGGAGGTCACAGTAACTTAACAAGACGGTTTTAATGCCCCTTGGAACAGACTTGGAGGTTGCAGTAGCTTAACAAGACGGTTTTAATGCCCCTTGGAAGAGAAATGGAGGTTGCAGTAGCTTAACAAGACAGTTTTAATACCCCTTGGAAGAGACATGGAGGTCGCAGAAGCTTAACAAGACGGTTTTAATGCCCCTTGGAAAAGTAATGGAGGTCGCAGTAGCTAAACAAGACGGTTTTAATGCCCCTTGGAAGAGACGTGGAGGTCGCATTAGCTTGACAAGACGGTTTTAATGCCCCTTGGAAGAGACGTGGAGGTTGCAGTAGCTTAACAAGACGGTTTTAATGCCCCTTGGAAGAGACGTGGAGGTTGCAGTAGCTTAACAAGACAGTTTTAATGCCCATTGGAAGTGACGTGGAGGTAGCAGTAGCTTAACAAGACGGTTTTTATGCCCCTTGGAAAAGTGGTGGAGGTAGCAGTAGCTTAACAAGACAGTTTTAATGCCCCTTGGAAGAGCAGTGGAGGTCGCAGTAGCTTAACAAGATGGTTTTAATGCCCCTTGGAGAAATGGTGAAGGTCGCAGTAGCTTAAAAAGATGGTTTAAATGCCCCTTGGAAGAGACGTGGAGGTCGCAGTAGCTTAAAAAGGCGGTTTTAATGCCTTTTGGAGAAGTGGTGGAGGTCGCAGTAGCTTAACAAGACAGTTTTAATGCCCCTTGGAAGAGCGGTGGAGGTCGCAGTAGCTTAACAAGACGGTTTTAATGCCCCTTGGCAAAGTGGTGGAGGTCGCAGTAGCTTAACAAGACGGTTTTATTGCCCCTTGGAGAAGTGGTGGAGGTCGCAGTAGCTTAACAAGACGGTTTTAATGCCCCTTGGAAGAGACATGGAGGTCACAGTAGCTTAACAAGATGGTTTGAATGCCCCTTGGAAGAGACGTGGAGGTTGCAGTAGTTTAACAAGACAGTTTTAATGCCCCTTGGAAGAGACGTGGGGGTTGCAGTAGCTTAACAAGACGGTTTTAATGCCCCTTTGAAGAGACATGGAGGTCGCAGTAGCTTAACAAGACGGTTTTAATGCCCCTTGGAAGAGACGTGGAGGTCGCAGTAGCTTAACATGACGCTTTTAATGCCCCTTGGAAAAGTGGTGGACGTTGCAATAGCTTAACAAGACGGTTTTAATGCCCCTTGGAAAAGTGGTGGAGGTCGCAGTAGCTTAACAAGATGGTTTTAATGCCCCTTGGAAGAGACGTGGAGGTTACAGTAGCTTAACAAGCCGGTTTTAATGCCCCTTGGAAGAGATGTGGAGGTTGCAGTAGCTTAACAAGACGGTTTTAATGCCCCTTGGAAGAGCGGTGGAGGTCGCAGTAGCTTAACAAGACGGTTTTAATGCCCCTTGGAAAAGACGTGGAGGTCGCAGTAGCTTAACAAGATGGTTTTAATGCCCCTTGGAAAAGTGATGAAGGTCGCAGTTGTTAGAACTCTGTTAGTTTTTGCTATCTTGTGTTTTGCGGTCACGTGACCAGCTGCCTATATATTCCAACTCTGCCCTTCTGGCTTTGCTGGACTTCAGTGTTTTTTGCCTGTCTCTCTAGCCAGGTACTTCGGTGCCTATCTCTGTCTAGTTCGCTTGGTCCTCTTGGACCTCTAGTACTTTTTGTCAGTTTGTCTTTTTGCTCTGCAACAATTTCTGTTAGGAGGTGTCCCATTTTTGTCCCAGTCCTTAGTTCCTTTAGGGCCCCCTCCCTTAATTCTATAGGTCTCCGTTCAGACTAGCCGAGGAACAGGCAGCCCGCTACATCGTAGGCATTCAGCTTAGTCTATTGTAGGGACAGCTTTCCTTATCTTTCCTTAGTTTTGTTTCAGATCATAACAGTAAGTCCAGCCCAAAAAAAAAAAACTAAAAGGAAAGAAATTCAGGGATCTGTATGGTCTCCGTTCAGGAGTTGGTTCAACGCCTGCAGGGATTGTCTCTGGAGGTGGCCGAGCTTCAGCAACATGTGAGTAGCTGTTCTGGAGCGCATTTTGTGGAACCGAAGGTAGGACTGCCTGATGTTTTTTTTATGGTAAACAGCAAGATTTTTTTTCCTTTAAAAATGCTTGTTTGTTATATTTTCGTTTGAGACAAAGATCCTCTGGGAATGAATCACAGCGCATTGGTTTTATTATGTCACTTTTGCACAAAGAACCACAGGGTTGGGCCTTTTCTCTCCAGCCTAATGATCCGTGTTTAAGTTCTGTTGAAGAATTTTTTTCTGCTATGGGGCTATTATATGACGATCCTGATCGAATCTCATCTGCTGAATCAGAACTTAGAAGTTTGAATCAGGGGTCTGATGATGTTGAAAATGATTGCACACACTTCAGGAGATGGGCTTCAGAAGTTAAGTGGAATGATCCTGCGCTGAGATGTTTAATTCTTGCTGGTCTGAGTGAAAGGGCTAAGGATTTGCTAATTGCATTCCCTGCACCTGAGACTCTGCAGGAAGCTATGCAGTTAGCTGTTCGCATAGACAGGAAACTGAGGTGCAGGCTCAATGAGGTAAAGACTCCTGTAATGTCAGGTCCTGGTCCCCAGAAAATCTGCTCTGACAGCGGAGAACCAATGGAGCTCGGGGCGATGTCACTCCGCTCTCAAGAAAGAGATCGGAGATTCGCCGAAGATTTGTATCTTTATTGTGGTAAAGCTGATCATTTGATTAAGTATTGTGAGCGTCGTTTAAGTAAAGAAAAAAAAAGGTCAGTTACGCCCGTATAGCTTGTTTACGCTTTGCAGGAGTGTTCCTTTCTGGGTGTACTACTCTGCAGGGAGATTTGATTGAATTTCAGGTATTTGTGGATTGTGGTTCAACACTTAATGTGATTGATAAAGGGTTTTTGGAAAAACTTAAATTGAAATCCAAACCTTTGTCATCTCCTATTTCTGTGGTTGCAATTGATAACACTCCTTTGAAATGTATTACTCACAAGACTGCTGCATTTCCTCTCACTATCAATGGTGTTCTCCAAGAAATTTTGGACTTGGTTGTTTTGGATAATTTGCCCTCTCCACTTGTTCTAGGATTGCCTTGGTTAAAACTGCACAATCCTTTGTTGGACTGGTCTACTAATGTGATTAAGTCTTGGAGTCCGAAGTGCTATGATAAATGTTGTAATTGTCGCATTGCGGCTGTGGAAAAAGGGGAATTACCAGTACCTATTCAAGATTTTTGGAGGGTTTTTTAGGAGGAGGAGTCGCAAGTTTTACCTCCTCATAGGGATTATGATTGCGCCATTGAGTTTGTTCCGGGTGCTACTCTTCCCAAAAGTCGCTTGTTTAATCTGACTATCCCTGAAAGAAAGGCCTTGGAGGAGTACATAGAGACTAGCTTGGCTGCTGGTCACATTAGACCTTCTAAGTCGCCTGTGGCAGTCGGATTCTTCTTTGTTAAAAAAAAGGACTGCGGTTTACGTCCATGTCTGGATTTTCGTGAAATTAATAAGATTACCGTACACAATTCCTACCCATTGCCGTTAATTCCTGACTTGTTTAACCAGTTAGTGGGAGTCAAGTGGTTCTCAAAAATTGATCTCCGAGGGGCATACAATTTGTTACGTGTGAAGGAGGGTGATGAATGGAAAACTGCTTTTAACACTCCGGTAGGTCATTTTGAGAATCTGGTGATGCCCTTCGGTATGACCAATGCACCTGCATTTTTTCAGAACCTTATTAATGACATCCTGAGACCTTTGATTGGTAAGAATGTGGTTGTGTATTTGGATGACATTTTGATTTATTCACCAGATTTAGAGTCCCATTGGCAGAGTGTACGTGAAGTTTTGCAGTTATTGAGTGATAAGTCACTCTTTGCTAAGCTGGAGAAATGTGAGTTCACTGTGCAGAAAATTAGTTTTTTGGGCTACATTGTCTCCAGCGAGGGCTTTGAGATGGACCCTGTGAAGGTTCAGGCTGTGCAGGAATGGCCTAGGCCTATTGGTTTGAAATCTATACAGAGGTTTTTGGGTTTTGCCAATTATTACAGGAAATTCATTAAGAATTTTTCTGTAATTGTTAAACCTCTAACCAATCTCACCAGGAAAGGTGCGAATACGGCCCAGTGGAGTACTGAGGCCATTGAAGCGTTTGAGTATCTCAAAGAGAGGTTCATTTCTGCTCCTATCCTTATACAGCCTGATGAGACCAAACCTTTTTTGGTCGAGGTCGATGCTTCATCGGTGGGGGTCGGAGCAGTTTTGTCTCAGGAGAAAAAGGGTGGAGTACATTATTGTGCCTTCTTTTCGAAAATTTTTTCGGAAACCGAACAGAATTATGATGTTGGAAATCAGGAGTTGCTGGCTATTAAACTTGTGTTTGAACACTGGCGTCATTTTTTGGAAGGCGCTAGATTTCCTATTTAGGTTTTCACAGATCATAAGAATTTGATCTATCTGGATGCTGCCAAGCGCCTGAATGCTCGTCAAGCTAGGTGGGCACTTTTTTTTTCTCGGTTTCATTTTTCTGTTACCTATATCCCTGGTACTAAGAATGTTAAAGCCAATGCTTTATCTCGCAGCTTCTCTCCTACGGTCGGTGCCGAGGAGGAGAGCATTTTGCAGAAAGGAGTTGTGGTGGCGGCATTGGACTACGATTTGGAGAATGGGATTCTGAATGCTCAAGATGATGCTCCATCTAACACTCCCCATGGGAGGTTGTTCGTGCCTAGAGCCTTTAGGAGAGATTTGTTTGTGGAGTGTCATGAGTCTCGGTTGGCAGGTCATCCAGGAGTTTCGGAGACTAAGAGACTTATCAGTCGCAGTTTTTGGTGGCCTGGATGGCAGAAGGAAGTCATCAAGTGGGTGCGTCAGTGTACTGTGTGTGCTAGGTCAAAGGCTTCACATACTCCTGCTGCAGGGTTGCTTTGCCCTCTGGAGGTTCCTAGTGCGCCTTGGACGCATCTCACTATGGATTTTATTACTGATCTTCCTGTGTCTGAGGGTTTTACTGTCATCTGGGTGGTCGTAGACCGTTTTAGTAAGATGTGTCATTTGGTTCCATTCATTAAGTTGCCCTGCGCCAAGACACTTGCAAAGGCGTTTGTTAAGGAGATTATCAAGCTCCATGGCGTTCCCACGGATATTGTTTCTGATAGAGGACCTCTGTTTGTGGCTCGCTTTTGGCATGCTTTTTGTGACAGGTTGGGAGTTCATTTGTCATTTTTGTCTGGTTATCATCCTGAGTCTAATGGACAGACTGAAAGAAAGAATCAGGATGTTGAACAGTTTTTGCGTTGTTTTGTGGCGGACAATCAAGAGGTGTGGTCTGAGTTTCTGCCTCTCGCAGAATTTGCTCTTAACAATCATACATCCTCCTCTGCTGGGTGTTCTCCTTTTTTTTGTTGCACTGGGAGACATCCGTCTTTTGGTTCGTTCTCCAAATTGGGGTCAGCGGTGCCGGAGGAGGAGAATTTTTCCGGTGATTTGGAGAGAGTTTGGACTAATGTACGTTGTAACCTGCAAGAGGCTAACAAGAAGTCCAAGAAGTATTTTGACAGGAAACGTAAAGAGGTTTTGTTTACTGTGGGTGACATGGTTTTGTTGTCCTCGAAGAACCTGCGGTTGAGGATTCCCTCTAAAAAACTGGGTCCTAAGTTTGTGGGTCCATTTAAAGTGCATCAGGTTGTTAACCCGTCTGCTGTTAGGTTGGATGTCCCTACTTCCTGGAAGATTAATCCTGTGTTTCATGTTTCCTTGTTGAAAAAAGCTGACGTTTCTAATAGGGACGCCACTGTCACAGTTCCTCCTGTGGTGGAAGACGGTGAATATGAAATTTCTCGTATTTTGAATTCAAGATGGCATAGAGGGAAAGTACAGTATTTTGTCTCCTGGAAGGGTTTCGGTCCCGAAGACAACGCCTGGGTAAGGACGGATGATGTCTCTGCTCATAGGCTTGTTAAATCTTTCCACAGCAGGTTTCCTAATAGGCCTGGGCCTGGAGGATCCGGAGGATCCTTATAGAAGAGGGGGTACTGTTAGAACCCTCCTGTTAGTTTTTGCTATCTTGTGTTTTGCGGTCACGTGACCAGCTGCCTATATATTCCAGCTCCGCCCTTCTGGCTTTGCTGGACTTCAGTGCTTTTTGCCTGTCTCTCTAGCCAGGTACTTCGGTGCCTATCTCTGTCTAGTTCGCTTGGTACTCTTGGACCTCTAGTACTTTTTGTCAGTTTGTCTTTTTTGCTCTGCAACCACTTCTGTTAGGAGGTGTCCCATTTTTGTCCCAGTCCTTAGCTCTTTTAGGGCCCCCTCCCTTAATTCTATAGGTCTCTGTTCAGACTAGCCGAGGACGAAGGCGGGTCTGTTCACAAGGAACAGGCAGCCCGCTACATCATAGGGATTCAGCTCAGTCTATTGTAGGGACAGCTTTCCTTATCTTTCCTTAGTTTTGTTGCAGATCATAACAGCAGTAGCTTAACAAGACGGTTTTAATGCCCCTTGGAAGAGACGTGGAGGTCGCAGCAGCTTAACAAGACGGTTTTAATCCCTTTGGAGAAGTGGTGGAGGTCGCAGTAGCTTAACAAGACGGTTTTAATGCCCCTTGGAGAAGTGGTGGAGGTCGCAGTAGCTTAACAAGACTGTTTTAATGACCCTTGGAAGAGTGGTGGAGGTCGCAGTAGCTTAACAAGATGGTTTTAATGCCTCTTGGAGAAGTGGTGGAGGTCGCAGTAGCTTAACAACACGGTTTTAATGCCCATTGGAAGAATGGTGGAGGTCGCAGTAGCTTAACAAGATGGATTTAATGCCCCTTGGAAGAGTGGTGGAGGTCACAGTAGCTTAACAAGACGGTTTTAATGCCCCTTGGAAGAATGGTGGAGGTCACAGTAGCTTAAGAAGATGGTTTTAATGCCCCTTGGAAGAGCCATGCAGTACAGCATCTTAAAAACATTATTCCCATTATTGGGGAGTGGGTCTTCCATAGTCTTTGCCTATGCCTTCCAAGCATAAGCTGACAAAAATTGGGAGGGAGGAACTTGCAAAGCTGGCAACATGGACCAAGGTCACCCTGGTGGTATAGTGGTTGTGGAGGCTGAGGATAAGGAGAAGAAGATAAAACAGCCGAAATGAGGAAGCGTATACCCAAGTGTGGGTGTGAAGTGGTGCATGTGAATACACCTCCCGAAAAAACACAGTGGATTTGACTTTATGTTACTCTGCTGTCATTTGGTGGTGATGAGAAGTCTGGCCCAATCCAGCCCTTGTTCATTTTGATAAGCATCAGCTTGTCAGCATTGTCAGTTGACAGGCGAGTGCGCTTATCAGTTATAATTCCCCCAGCGGCACTAAAAACGTGCTCCGATAACACGCTAGCGGCAGGGCAGGCCAGGACCTCCAAGGCGTACAGAGCGAGTCATTCCAAGTGTCCAGCTTGGATACCCAATAATTAAAAGGCACAGAGGATTCACGGAGGACGCTGGTACGGTCGGCAAGGTACTCCCTCACCATCTTTTGAAATTTTCCACTCCTTGTGAGAGTAAACGCGCCTCAGGGCCTGTAAGCTGGGCGGGTCTCAGAAAACTGTCCCAGAATGTTGACAGTCCTCCCCTGCCTCTGCTGGATTGGAGTTGCGTCTCTCTCGCCTGTATGTCTTGGTTGGTTAACGAACTGTGACTTCTGTCGCTAGCGTGTTCAGATGGGAATTTTTTTAACAGTTCTGCAGCAAGGGCCTTCTGGTACTGCCCCATTTTTGTAGACCTCTCCACCTCAGGAATAAGAGAGTGAAAGTTCTCCTTGTAGCGGGGGTATAAAAGTGTCACCAACCAGTAATGACTGTCACCCTACATTTTGACAACGCGAGGGTCATGGTTAAGGCAGCATAACATAAAGTCAGCCATGCGTGCCAGACTGGTAATGGGCAAGACTTCCGTGTCCTCACCAAGATGACGACTGACCATGCTCTCCTCCTCCTCCCCCTTGTCCTCAGGCCACCCACGCTGAACCGACGGTATGACAGTTGTACAGGTGCTACCGTGTACAACGAATGATACCAGCTCCTGTTCTTCCTCCTCCTTCTCCTCTCCCTCATTCTCCCCCAATGCACGTTGGGATGAGATGAGGCTGGGCTGTGTGTAATTGCCCATTACGGCTACTTGATCCATCTCATCATACTCTGTCTGCAATGCCTCCTCTTTAATTCTCTGCAGAGAACGTTGCAAAAGACAGACAAGTGGGATGCTGACGCTAATGATGGCATCATCGCCACTCACCATCTTGGTGGACTCCTCAAAGTTTGTCAAGATGGTAAATATGTCAGACATCCAGGTCCACTCCTGAGGTCATATGTGTGGAGTCTGACCTGAATATCGACGGCCTTGTTGCAGCTGGTACTCCACAACTGCTCTCTTCTGCTCACAAATCCTTTGCAACATGTGGAGGGTAGAGTTCCAACGTGTGGGGACATCACACACCAGTCGATGTGCCTGAAGCTGCAAACGCTGCTGCCACACAGCAAGGACAGCGGAAGCTGTAGCCGACTTGCGAAAATGAGCTGACAGGCGGCGTACTTTGACGAGCAGATCTGGCAACTCGGGGTACGATTTAAGAAACCGCTGAACCACAAGGTTAAGCACATGAGCCAGGCATGGTACGTGTGTGATCTCGCCTCGCCTCAGAGCCGCCACCAGGTTACGGCCATTGTCACACACGACCATGCCTGGATATAGGTTCAGCGGTCTCAGCCACAGATCCGCCTGCTCTTTCACAGCTGTCCACAACTCACAAGCAGTGTGAGGTTTATCACCTAAGCTTATGAGTTTCAGCACAGTCTGTGGCCGCTTGGCTGGGGCAGTACTGCAGTGCTTCCAGCTTGTAACTGATGTGGTGATATCTGAGATGGAGGCTGAACATGAGGAGGAGGAGGAGGAGGATGATGCGCCGGAGCTGTACACTGTGCGGGCAACTCTCACTGACATAGGGCCCGCAATCCTCATTGTGGGGAGGATGTGTTCCATGCCAAGGTCCGACTGGGTCCTGGCTTCCACTATGTTTACCCAGTGTGCCATCAGGGAGATGTACCATCCCTGGCCACAAGCACTTGTCCACGTGTCCGTTGTCAGGTGGATTCTCCCAGTAACTGCGCTGTTGAGGGCACGGCAGATGTTTTGGGACACGTGCTTGTGTAGTGCGGGGATGGCACACCAGGCAAAATAGTGTCAGCTGGGGACCGAGTACCAAGGGACAGCCACCGCCATAAGGTTGCGGAAGGATTCCGTCTCCACCAGCCTAAAAGGCAGCATTTCCAACGCAAAAAGTCGTGAAATATGCGAATTTAGGACTGTGGCCTGTGGGGCGTTGGCTGCGAATTTGCGCTTTCGTTCAAAGCTCTGGGATAAGGACAATTGAACGCTGCGGTGGGACGTGGATGTTGATGCTGCTTCTTGAGAAACTGCCATAACAAGTGAAGACTGAGAGGAGGGGGCATCTTTGCATGAAGTATGGACAGGGGATTGCCTTGCACGCACAACAGGGGGTTCTATTACATGCACAACAGCGGAAGAAGCAGTGGTGACACCCGCTGACACTGGTCGTGAACTCTGGGGTTCGCCCCACAAAGTCGGGTGCTTTGCTGCCATGTGCCTGATCATGCTGGTGGTAGTCAGGCTGGTAGTTTTGTCACCCCTGCTGATGCTGGCATGGCAGGTGGTACAAATGGCCTTTTTGGGGTTATCAGCAGAGTCTTTAAAAAAATTCCAGACTCTGGAAGACCTACTGGTTGTACTGGAAATGTCCCTCGTGTTGGTGTTACAGGGAACTGTTGCCCGCCTTCTGTGTGCAGCCACCACACTGCTTCTTCCTGCCTGTTGGGGTACTCTGCCTCCCTCCCCCTGTGTGCTGCTGGCCTCGCTCTGCGTGTCCTCCTGCCACGTTGGGTCAGTTAATAGATCATCCACCACCTCCTCCTCTTCCACTTGCGCACCACGATCATCCTCCTCACTTCGTGGCAATTGTGTCTCGTCATCGTCCACCGCTTGTCGGCTTCCTGTGGCCGTGGCTGTTCAAATATTTGGGCATCGCTATATGGGATCTCCTCTTCCACCACTTCAAGCGGAGCAGGCGAGGGGCATAAATATGGAAATGGACCAGTGAACAGCTCTTCAGAGTGTCCAAGTCTCCTATTTCTCTGGCCTACACCAGAATCTTTTAAACAGATATATTTGTGACTGAACAATCAGGGAGACACTATTACTGTTTTTCTTTACGGAAAAAATACCAAAAGCTGGATAGTACAGAGATTTGAACCGTGGAACTGCAAAACCACAGTTATATTTTTCTGGCCTACACAAGAATCTTTCAAACAGATATATTTGTGTCTGAACAATCAGGGAGACACTATTACTGTTTTTCTTTACGGAAAAAATACCAAAAGCTGGATAATACAGAGATTTGAACTGTGGAACTGCAAAACCACAGTTATATTTTTCTGGCCTACACCAGATTCATTCAAACAGATATATTTGTGTCTGAACAATCAGGGAGACACTATTACTGTTTTTCTTTACGGAAAAAATACCAAAAGCTGGATAATACAGAGATTTGAACCGTGGAACTGCAAAACCACAGTTATATTTTTCTGGCCTACACCAGAATCTTTCAAACAGATAAATTTGTGTTTGAACAATCAGGGAGACACTATTACTGTTTTTCTTTACGGAAAAAATACCAAAAGCTGGATAATACAGAGATTTGAACCGTGGAACTGCAAAACCACAGTTATATTTTTCTGGCCTACACCAGAATCTTTCAAACAGATATATTTGTGTCTGAACAATCATGGAGACACTATTACTGTTTTTCTTTACGGAAAAAATACCAAAAACTGGATAATACAGAGATTTGACCCGTGGAACTGCAAAACCACAGTTATATTTTTCTGGCCTACACCAGACTCTTTTAAACAGATATATTGGTGTCTGATCAGTAAGGGAGACACTATTACAGTTTTTTTATGGCAAAAAATGCCAAAAAACAGGATAATACAGAGATTTGACCCGTGGAACTGCAAAACCACAGTTATATTTTTCTGGCCTACACCAGAATCTTTCAAACAGATATATTTGTGTCTGAACAATCAGGGAGACACTATTACTGTTTTTCTTTACAGAAAAAATACCAAAAGCTGGATAATACAGAGATTTGAACTGTGGAACTGCAAAACCACACTTATATTTTTCTGGCCTACACCAGAATCTTTCAAACAGATATATTTGTGTCTGAACAATCAGGGAGACACTATTACTGTTTTTCTTTACGGAAAAAATACCAAAAGCTGGATAATACAGAGATTTGACCCGTGGAACTGCAAAACCACAGTTATATTTTTCTGGTCTACACCAGAATCTTTCAAACAGATATATTTGTGTTTGAACAATCAGGGAGACACTATTACTGTTTATCTTTACGGAAAAAATACCAAAAGCTGGATAATGCAGAGATTTGAACCGTGGAACTGCAAAACCACAGTTATATTTTTCTGGCCTACACCAGAATCTTTCAAACAGATATATTTGTGTCTGAACAATCAGGGAGACACTATTACTGTTTTTCTTTACGGAAAAAATACCAAAAGCTGGATAATACAGAGATTTGACCCGTGGAACTGCAAAACCACAGTTATATTTTTCTGTCCTACACCAGAATCTTTTAAACAGATATATTGGTGTCTGACCAGTCAGGGAGACACTATTATGTTTTTTTTTACGGCAAAAAATGCCAAAAACAGGATAATACAGAGATTTTACCCGTGGAACTGCAAAACCACAGTTATATTTTTCTGGCCTACACCAGACTCTTTTAAACAGATATATTGTTGTCTGAACAGTCATAGACACACTCAATTTTTTTTTGAGGGGGGGGGATACCAAAAGGTTAATAAGACGTGTATTTGGACAGTCTGACTGAGGAAAAAAAAAATACAGGATTTAGATGAAAAAAAAAAAAATGTTCCTGTCCTCTGAGACCGGGGTGATAAGTCTAGCAATTTGACCAACAGGAGCACACAGGACTGTAATGCAGCGTTTGCTGGTATAACCACTGCGTCTCCTATACAGCCTGCCTGCCTGCCTGATATCTGGGATGGATATTAGTCCTGAGAAGGACTGTTTGTTTGATTTGGCAGGCTTTAGAGACCCTACACTAACTATTTCGGAGTATAAATCTCTCCCTAGCTCAGCAGCACCGACCCTACACTGTCTGATCCGGAGCGACTGTGTCCAAGATGGCGGCGACCGGTTTTAAATACTTGAGGTGACGCTGTGCGGCCAGCCAATCACTGTAATGCCCACAAACAACATGGCTGCGGCATTACAGTGACTGGCTGGCAATCCCTGCATGTTCATTGGCTCTGTAAAGAGCGCCAAACGTGCAGGGCGGAGACCCGAGCTCCCGCCCGAGTAACCCAGAAATGCTCGGTGCTCGCCGAACATCCCATGTAGTGAGATGCTCGGGCGAGTACCGAGCAGTGTCGAGCACGCTCGCTCAACACTAGAGGAAAGTGCAAATCTGGATGTTGGTAATGCGATGCAATTTATCTGGACTTTTGACATTTGATACTGTACCACATACAGTGAGGAAAAAAAGTATTTGGTCAGCCACCAAGTTCTGTCACTTAAAAAGATGAGAGAGGCCTGTAATTGACATCATAGGTAGACCTCAACTATGAGAGACAAAATGAGAAAACAAATCCTGAAAATCACATTGTCTGATTTGGAAAGAGTTTTTCTTCAAATTTTGGTGGAAAATACGTATTTGGTCAATTACAAACAAGCAAGATTTCTGGCTCTCACAGACCTGTAACTTCTTCTTTAAGAGGCTTCTCTGTCCTCCACTCATTTCCTGTAGTACTGGCACCTGTTTGAACTTGTTATCAGTATAAAAGACACCTGTCCGCAACCTCAAACAGTCACACTCCAAATTCCACTCTGGTGAAGACCAAAGAGCTGTCGAAGGACACCAGAAACAAAATTGTAGCCCTGCACCAGGCTGGGAAGACTGAATCAGCAATAGGCAAGTAGCTTGATGTGAAGAAATTAACTGTGGGAGCAATAATTAGAAAATGGAAGACATACAAGACCACTGATAATCTCCCTCTATCTGGGGCTCCACACAAGATCTCACCTCGTGGGGTCAAAATGCTCTCAAGAACGGTGAGCAAAAATCCCAGAACCACATGGGGGGACCTAGTGAATGACCTGCAGAGAGCTGGGACCAATGTTACACAAGCTACAATCAGTAACACACTGTGCCACCAGAGACTCAGATCCTGCAGTGCCAGACATATTGACCTGCTTAAGCCATTACAGGTCCAGGCCTGTCTGAAGTTTGCTAGAGAGCATTTGGATGATCCAGAAGAGTATTGAGAGAATGTCATATGGTCAGATGAAACAAAAGTAGAACTGTTTGGTATCAACACAACTCGGCATGTTTGGAGGAGAAAGAATGCTGAGTTGCATCCAAAGAACACCATACCTACTGTGAAGCATGGGGCAAATGGTGGAGAAAAAAAGTCCAGCATCCAATATGGGAAAAATTTTTTTTTTTTAAAAACAACCTTTAATGGAAAATCTTTTTAAAAAAACATGAGAGGTTAAAAACTGGCCGCGGATACAACCGCATGCATGCATGCGACTCTCTGCCAAGGGACCAGGACGACTGATCCGTGTACATGAAAGAATGAATGGGGCCATGTATCGTGAGATTTTGAGTGCAAACCTCCTTCCATCAGCAAGGGCATTGAGGATGAAACATGGCTGGGTGTTTCAGCATGACAATGATTTCAAGCACACCGCCAGGGCATTTAAGGAGTGGCTTTGTAAGAAGCATTTCAAGGTCCTGGAGTGGCCTAGCCAGTCTCCAGCTCTAAACTCTGTAGAAAACCTTTGGAGGGAGTTGAAAGTCTGTGTTGCCCAGCGACAGCCCCAACACATCACTGCTCTAGAGGAGATCTGCATGGAGGAATGGGCCAACATACCAGCAACAGTGTGTGCCAACCTTGTGAAGACTCACAGAAAACGTTTGACCTCTGTCATTGCCAACAGAGGATATATAACAAAGTATTGAGATGAACTTTTGTAATTGATCAAATGCTTATTTTCCACCAAAATTTCAAAAAAATTCTTTCCATATCAGACAATGTGATTTTCAGGATTTGTTTTCTCATTTTGTCTCTCATAGTTGAGGTCGACCCATGATCTCAATTACAGGCTTCTCTCATCTTTTTAAGTGGGAGAACTTGCACATTGGTGGCTGACTAAATACTTTTTTTCCCCGCTTTAACAGCCTTATACTAAAGCTACAGAAGAAAAAACTAGGAGACACTATATACAGATGGGTAAAGAACTGGATAAAAGACAGGAAGCAAATAGTCATCGTAAATGGCACATTATCTTAATGGGACATAATCAGCAGTGGGGACCACAAGGATCAGTACTGGGAGCAGTGGAGGTCACAAAGATCAGCACCAGGAGCAGTGAGAAATACAAGGATCAGTGCTGGAAGCCATGGAGACCACAAGGATCATTACCAGCAGCACTAGGGACCATAAGAATCATTACCAGGAGCAGTGGTAACTACAAGGATCAGTACAGGGAGGATGGGGACCACAAGGATCAGTACTGGGAGCAGTGGCGGCCACAAGGATCAGTACCAGGAGCAGTGAGAAATACAAGGATCAGTACTGGGAGCCATGGAGACCACAAGGATTATTACCAGGAGCAGTTGGGACCAGAAGAATCATTACCAGGAGCAGTGGTAACTACAAGGATCAGTACCGGGAGGATGAGGACCACAAGGATCAGTAATGAGAGCAGTGGAGGCCACAAGGATCAGCACGAGGAGCAATGGAGAACACAAGGCTCAGTACAGGGTTCAGTGAGGGTCACAAAGATAATTTTCAGGAGCAGTGGGGACTACAAGGATCAGTACTGGAAGCAGATGAGACCACAAGGATCATTACAGGAGCAGTGGAAACTGCAAGGATCAGTACCGGGAGGATGGGGACCACAATTATCAGTACTGAGAGCAGTGGAGGCCACAAGGATCACTACTTGGAGCAGTGGGGACCACAAAGATCAGCGTTAGAGTATGTGCTTCTTTTTGTTTGAGTTTGAAGCAGATCCACTTCAAAAACGACATAAAAATTTCTTTAAATCCTCTTTGACTACTTTTCCTATTGATTTCAATGGGAAATCCAAAGGACTGTTTATGCAGAGAGTTGTTTTTTTTTTCCAAAAAAGGCTTTGAAAACTTTGAGGAAAGAAAGAAGCAACATATCACTTCTTTGATGTGAATTCCTGTTAGGACACTGTTAGGTCACAACAAGGATGAAAAAAAAAATCTTAAAAAAAAACCTTTTCCTTCTTAAGAATAGAGGGAATTTTACATTTTTCTTGTATACTATTCCAGGTTATCAGACACCGGACTCTATCAGAGGTGGCAGGTAGAGATAAGCTGATCAATTTGCAGGACTCTGGTCCAGCATCCAGGTGAGTGGTACCTGGCAGCTAGACAGGAGTCCCGCGTACCTCTTACCTTACGGCATCCCCAGTGCAGCTTTTAATTGGCTAAAGAGCATCGGCCAAGGCAAGAAAAGAGGTATAAGGCTGAGGAGGTAAGCACACTACATCACAAGAAGGAATACTGAATAAATATCTATGAACATTCCAGGTCACTCTTCAGGTCACAACATAGCAAATAGTGATTAGCGCAAGTGCTCGTTACTCGAGTTTGCCGAGGGTGCTCGAGCATGTACAAAGTATCACGGGAACTCGAGTGACATGTTCGAGTCAACGCAGCCAAATGTTTGTGGCTGTTTGACAGCCACAAAACACGCGGGGATTGACTGACAAACACGGGCAATCCCCGCATGTTTTGTGGCTGTCTAACAGCTTGAATATATCACTCGCGCACCCGCGATACCAGAGGCATGCCCGAGCACTCTGGACAAACTTGAGTAACGAGCAGTTGCGCTCATCACTAATAGCAAAATGTCCTTTTATATCTGTGGAATGCAGAATCAGATAAACCCAAACATTACAGTTTGCCTTCCTCTTGCAAGGCTTAATAGTAAGACTAGATAAAGCCCATGTAAAAATAAAAAATAAAACACATTTCGGCACTACTATCTAAACAATCAAACATGCTGGAAAAATAGAATGCATTAATTCATTAAATGCTGAATAACCATTATATTGATTGTAAACACTATAGGCGCATAAGAGATTACATTAAATATGCATGTTTATATATATATATATGTATGTATAAAATATAGATTCATTCTCAGGTAGTCATTAGGTAGTGTTCATACAGGCAGTGCAGTTTGGTTCTAACAGGTGAAGTTTTTTTGCTTTCATAAATCTCTAAGGGACTCAAAATTAAAACCAGCCTCTTCTGGGCACAAAGGTATCACAGCAGATACACAGTTCATTTAGCAGGCACAGATTACAGTCCTTTCTCCTCGAGCAAATTTCAAGTACAGTAGAGTCCCAATCCCACCTGTCTCAATATCCCATTCAGCGCGAGCTCCAGCAACTTCCAGTGTCAAAAAGAAGTGTTCAACTCCGGGCACAGTTCACACTGAACAGGTTGCAGCTTCCAAACGGTTCTCTGCAGCTCCAACACACAGACTGCTTAGCTTTCCTAAGTGACCCATGCAGTCTCCATTCAGAGAGAGATCCTGGCATGTCTCTCTCAACTATAGCTTACATTTTGGCTGGTCAATCGCCAGCAGCACACTCGATTCTGTTTCATTAGACTGACATAAAAACTTTTAAGCATGCTTTAAAAACACATCTGTTTAGACAAGCTGTAATAGAAGGAGAAAAGTCTTTCAGAGAATCAATGCGGGATGTATGTAATAAGGAGAAAGAGCGCCATCTGGTGAGCATTTCAAGTTTGCACGCTGGTCCCGGTCAGGTGACCTCCAGCAGAGGATTTCAAAATTTAACGGTCGAGCGCGCAGTGCTTGAGGTGATTTCGGCGCCAGACACAGAGAGACGTGATGCAGACCGACGCGCTGAAGGAACCAGCGAGAGAGACCGGGGTGAGAGACCCATAAGGCAAGATGGGTGGCTGCCGGTGAACGAGTGCGGGATTCAGTGTAGCGGTCCCTTGGGTGTCACAGGTATGGAAGAGGATCGGGACTTAGATACGCCATTAAGGAAATGTACAAGACCCTCCTACCCACGACGTGGTAAACCGCCCCGATTGACAGGACAAAGAGAGGATAGAAATGAGTCGTGCGGAGAGATCTCATCAACAAAAGCCGGCGAGTGTTATCACTGAACAGGGCTGCCACTTCAACCGCTCCCTCACCGTACCGGGAACAATCGGGTTTAGGGAATCAGGTTGGGAGGGGGACCGGTGAGGTGGAACAAGCTAAACGTTATCTAATTGACTTTGTCAGAAAAAGACTTAAAGGCCTAGCGGGAATAACCGGAGACCCCCACCAGGTCCATTTGCAGAACCGATGGACTTCAGTGATTAATCCCATATTGGGGCTAGATACAGTATTTTAGAGTTAAGTATTTGTTATTGTTCTCATTGCTAACCCCTGTTGCAATCCCTGTCAGCTTTGTTTAATATTCATACATATATAAATCGTTATTTTATAGCTTTTTGACTGCCCTCATTTTGTGACTCTGTGCGTTGCATTCTGACACCTGCGTTACAAAGCCTATCACAGCAACTCACTAACCTAACTCTCCCCTATTCCCTCCTTCTAAATATTATTCAGAATCTGTCCCTCCTATTCATCTGTCTCCACACCCTCCATGCACACGATACTTGATTATTGCACTTAAACATACTGGCTGATGACCGGATCCTGCAGCTTTATATGAAAATTCCTATTTATTATAATTGCCTGACCTGAAATAACAAGCACTTTCACCTACTGTGTCCACCCATTGCCTTGTAGATTGTAAGCTTGCGAGCAGGGACTTCACTCCTAATGTAACTGTATAAACTGTCTTACCTTGCATTGAATATATTGTATGTACAGTAGAGACCAAAAGTTTGGACACACCTCATTTAAAGATTTTTCTGTATTTTCATGACTTTGAAAATTGTACATTCACACTGAAGGCATCAAAACTATGAATTAACACATGTGGAATTATATACTTAACAAAATAATGTGAAACAACTGAAAATATGTCTTATATTCTAGGTTCTTCAAAGTATCCACCTTTTGCTTTGATGATTGCTTTGCACACTCTTGTTATTCTCTTGATGAGCTTCAAGAGGTAGTCACCGGAAATGGTTTTCACTTCACAGGTGTGCCCTGTCAGCTTTAATAAGTGGGATTTCTTGCCTTATAAATGGGGTTGGGACCATCAGTTGTGTTGTGCAGAAGTCAGGTGGATATGTGGCACCCCAGGGGTCTGGTTGCCACAGTAATAGGAATATTACGTCTGAGAGCAAGTGGGAGGTTTCTCTGGTCAGGAGCCCTAAGCATGCAACACCTCCTGCCCAGACCTGGGAGGGGAGGAATCTGCCCTTATAAACTGGGCCTGGGGTGGGATTAGGGAGTCAGAGCCTGGAGAGGGAAAGTTACAGCAGGAGCTCTGTAGGAGCAGTAGCTGAAGACCAGGGGCTGGAAGCTAAGCAGAGATATAGCTCGCCCTGGCAGAAGAAACCAAATACCGGACACCGGAGTCCAAGGCTGTGGGGACTGATATTCACCCAGCAGCAGAAACCAGCCGGCAGGGGATTTCAGGTCCTCTGGCCATAGAAACCCGGAGGCTCAGTCACAAGGAAGGGACCAGCACCGCCATCCAGGAGCGGAGGCTAACAGAAGGCCACAAGTCACCAGCCATATGGGTGAGCACCACACGGTATACTCAGGGACGTGGGCTACTTCTACCCACTTACAGCAAGGTAGCCAGAAAGAGTGCAGATAGACGGGGAGGCCTACAACTCCACCTGGCCAGGGGAACTCCTGTTTGCTCGCAGACTGACCAGGCCCCTTATGTTAGCCAGTACTCCCGGGAGGGTCTGCCTTAATATCACCAGTAAAGACCCTGAACTGCACTGCAAAGACTCTGAGTCGTTCCTGCTTCATCGCCGCACCAGCACTACTAGTGCTGGGGCTCCCGTGCACTATCACCCTCACCATCAACTACACTGCCCTGGGGCTCCACTCTTCCCGTGGGGAGTCACACTACCACAGCTGCACACACCATCAGCCCCAGTGGTCTGCCTTGCAGCAGCTGTCTGCGCTGACCGCAATCCACGGGTGGCGTAGTCGGACAATTAACTTAAAACCTTACAAATAGACTGCCACTGGTTTGACCACCCTGAGCCACGGGACCAGGTCGCCGCCACGGAGACTACAAACCCCAGCATCCCCCAGAGACCTGGTTCCGGGTAACCCACTACACGTGTACGCGGGGCCCAGGGGGCGAGTCAACTTTGGCGTAGTCGGCAGGATTTCATGCCCGCAACCACCGGGTACTGCGTGCCTTCAAAAGACTGTCATACCTGCCGTGGTGAAGGTCCCCGCCATCTGGAGCCGTTTCCCGCCATCTTCAAAAGTTTCCCGCCATCCGCAGCTGTTTTCCCGCCATCCGCAGTCGTTTTCCCGCCATCAGACGCCATCATCGGGACGCCGCGCGGGAAGAAGAGGGGCGTGGACGCCGAAAGCGCGCGAGACCCCAAGTTCCGCCCCACGCATTGACGCTGCGCAAGGTCCTGGAAGGTCCTGGAAGGGAGAGAGAGCGACGCTGACGTCACCAGAGCGCGACGCAAGGTCCTCCACCCTGACGATCGTCTGCGGAGCCGCGGCCTACGGAGAAGAAGCAACCGAAGGTAGGCCACACTTAACTAGGGGGGAGGAAGATGACGGATACGGAGGGACCCTCTACCACCAGCGCGGCCGCTGCCGCAGTAATGCCATTTACAATGCCATATACAATGCCCTGAGTACTGGCTGCCCCAGTACTCAGGGGAGTCGCACACCCTAAGCGACTTTAAAGAGAGACTGTACAGCCTGTTTAAGGTATACCCCCTGACAGAAGGACAAAAAGTGAGCATATTGGTAGGCCAGCTAACCGGGGCAGCCCAACGTGAAGTAAAGTCCTGGTCAGTCCAGGACAAGGAGACTGTAAAAGAAATCTTAACCCGTCTGAGGGACACTTTTGATACCCGTACCTCAGCAGAGATCAAAATGAAATTTTATGGGTGCAAGCAGCGGGCCCAAGACAGTATAAGAGACTATGCTTTGAACTTGCAAGAGGCCCTGGGAGCCATTAAACAGGCAGACCCTGACAGTGTGCGGAATGCAGATGAACTGTTAACTGAGCAATTCATTGAGGGTCTGCTGTCCAATGCCCACCGAACCCAGTTACGTGCAATGGCCTTGCAGAACCCTGGTTTAGACTTTGCAAAGTTCAAAGACAGGGCCATCCGGGTGCTCAGAGAAACGGCACTGGGTAGCGCTGTAACCCACAGGCGCCCTGCTATTACCTATCACCAGGAGGCGGCGCCCTTGTCTACAGAGTCTGTAGGAGCTGATGGGCAGGCTTTGGATAACAACCCGGCTACAGACCTGCACCATCAGGTCCAAGAGTTAACTAAAAGTGTAGCCGCGCTAACCAGGACAGTGCAGTCTTTACAGGTCTCTCCTCCAGGGAAGATCCAGCTGGCATCCGGACCGGAGGACGTCCCGTGGCACCGACAGAGGAGGATCCCAACGTCCAGAGGAAGACCCAGCGACAGATACAACGAGGATGGACAACCCATCTGCCGCCGCTGCAATCAACCCGGACATATGGCAAGGTACTGTCATTTAAACGGGCACAACCTGGGGTAGAGGGCCAACCCCCAGGCGTAAGAACATCAGGCCCATCGAACTGGCATGATAAATACGTAGGGGGACGTCCGGTCTTGCCTGTGGTACTGGATGGCATTCCTATGAGTGCCCTACTGGACACTAGGTCACAGGTGACTACCATCCCATACGTGCTCTTTAAGCGGTACTGGAATGACTCGGACATAACCCGCTACCAAGATGACGACCTGAGTATCATCGCCAGCAATGGTCAGCCCGTGCCACAGGTGGGATTCAAGGAGGTGACCATTAAGGTCGGTAAAGTCGAACTGGCGGCACAAGGACTGATTATTGTGGACATAGACCATCATGAGAGCCACCCTAGAATAACCTTGGGAACTAATGTGATTGAAAATTGTCTTGCAGAGGTGATTCTCATGTTACAGCAGGTTGCCAAGAACGCCAGTTCCAGCCAGCAGCGTGTGCTCCAAAAAGAGATCCGGGCAATGATGAAGCGGCAACAAGTGGAACTATCTGGTGGTGAGATAGGTAGCGTGAGAATGTGTGACCCGTTCCCTATTGCCATGCCCCCGAAAAGTGAGATGATGATCTGGTGCCGGGCAGCTATTGGTCTAAGAGGTAGAGACTACCAAGCAATGGTAGAACCCGTCTACTCAGACAGTAGGCCCACCATTTTGACAGCACGGGGGGTGGTCGATGTATGCCATGGGAGGGTGCTCGTCCGCATCATAAATATCGGGGAGAGAGAAGTATACCTGCCCCGGTATGCCACGCTAGCCAAATTGTTCACCATAAACCAAAATTCTGTAAAGGCCGTAGAACCCTTGCCTCCATCTCAACCAGAGGAAGGTAACGGCTCTAAGAAACAAATGGAGGACTGGTATCAGCAACTGCATTTGGGTACTGACTCCACTCCCTCACACCAAAAATAGGGAGTCTACCGGGTGGTTCAGGAGTACGAGAGGGTCTTTAGTAAACACCCGCTAGACTTCGGGCGAGTAAAGGGGGTAGAACATCACATCCCCACAGGAGACCATCCACCCATAAAGGAAAGATACCGACCTGTACCCCCTGCACACTATCAGCATGCAAAGGGGATGTTGCGGGACATGAAGGAGGCTGGGGTAATCAGGGACAGCTGTAGCCCCTAGGCAGCTCCACTAGTTCTAGTGAAAAAGAAGGACAACACAATGAGAATGTGTGTAGACTACAAAAAGGTCAACCGTATCACACACAAAGATGCGTACCCGTTACCTAGAATAGAAGAATCTTTAGCTGCATTAAAATCTGCTAACTTCTTCTCCACTTTGGATCTTACTAGCGGGTACTGGCAGGTTCCTGTAGCAGAGGCAGACAAGGAGAAGACTGCATTCACCACCCCGATGGGCCTCAGCGAATTCAACTGTATGCCGTTCGGGCTCTGCAACGCACCAGGAACCTTCCAACGGTTGATGGAATGCTGTCTGGGACACCGGAATTTCGAGACGGTCCTGTTATACCTGGGCGATGTCATCGTCTATTCCAAAACCTACGAGGACCATCTGAAACACCTGGCAGAAGTGTTTGATGCCCTGGCAAGCTACGGCCTCAAGGTGAAACCCTCCAAGTGTCACCTCCTGAAACCAAAGGTGCAGTACCTGGGACACGTGGTGAGTGCTGACGGAGTGGCTCCCGACTCCGATAAGATCACCGTGATTAAAGACTGGCCAAGACCCTCCAGCATAAAGGAAGTGCGGCAGTTCCTCGAGTTGGTAGGCTACTACCGAAGATTCATTCCCGGTTTCACCAAAATGGCAGCCCCTATGCAGGACCTCCTGATAGGTCAATCCAGGAAGGCCAAAAACCAGAAGCCGCCCTTCAGGTGGGAAAAGCTGGAAAAGGAGACCTTCCGCCAGCTGAAGATGGCCCTCACGGGGGATGAAATCCTGGCGTACCCTGACTACGGCCAGCCCTTTATCCTTCACATGGACGCGAGCAACATCGGGCTAGGAGCCCTACTGTCCCAGATCCAGCAGGGGAAAGAACTGGTAATCGCTTATGCCAGCCGAAAACTACGGCCCTTGGAGAGGAGCCCTGAGAATTATAGCTCATTCAAGCTAGAGTTCCTGGCAGTGGTGTGGGCAGTGACCGAACGTTTCAAGCATTACCTTGCCTCTTCCAAGTTCACCGTGTACACGGATAACAACCCGTTGACACACCTGGACACTGCAAGACTTGGTGCCCTGGAGCAGAGATGGATGGCCCGCCTGTCCAACTATGAATTCACCATCAAAACCGGGTGGGACGCTCAAATGCCAACGCGGATGCCCTGTCCAGAATGCCAAACCTACCGGACGTAGGAGAAGATCCAGAAGAACTGGAAGAAATCGAACTCCCCTCATTACACCGCCATGGGATTACCCTGTATTCCCACCGTGTGAGGGACAGGCACTCTGCTACATTCAATCCCTTACCCCACTACAGCTGGGCAGAGACACAGGACAGTGATACCGCAGTCCGTCTGGTGAAGGAAATGCTGACACAGGCTGATGCCCGTCTTGACCCAGACGCTCCGGAGGAGACCAAGCAACTGTGGAAGGAGAAAAGTAAGCTGTTTCTCTACAGGGAGAAGCTGTGCCAGAGAATGGTCAACTCTAGAACACATGAGCTGACCTGGCAGGTAGTGGTCCCAAGACAAGACGCGGCTATGGTTCTGGAGGCATACCACAACGGAGCAGGACACTTCGGATGGAAAAAGCTGGAGTTCTTGTTGCGTGAACAGTTCTACTGGATAGGCATGATGGGAACCATCGAGAGGTGGTGGCCCGTGCAACCTAAGAAGGAAGGACCGTGCCAGCCAGAAGACTCCCCTGCAGTCCATCATCACCAGGCACCCACTGGAACTGGTAGCCCTGGACCATGTGAAACTGGCTCCAAGCAGATCTGGGTACGTCTACGCCCTCACCATCGTAGATCACTACTCCCGGTTCCTGGTGGTGGTCCCTGTCAAGGAATTAACGGCTCAAACAGCAGCTAGAGCCTTCCAGCAGCACTTCTGCCGTCCACACGGGTATCCGGAGCAAGTGTTGACGGACCAAGGACCAGCCTTCGAAGCGGAGGTCTTCCAGGAGTTCTGCAACCTGTATGGCTGCAAGAAGATAAGAACAACGCCCTATCACCCTCAGACCAACGGTCTATGTGAGAAAATGAACCAGGTGGTGATAGACTTGCTAAAAACGTTGCCCCTGGAAGAACGCAGTCTGTGGCCTGAAAAACTGCCTGATTTGGTGGACTTGTACAATTACATCCCCGTAGGCTCCACCAACTGCACCCCGGCTTACCTTATACGAGCAAGACCTGGTAAGCTGCCTATTGACCTGGATATGGGAGTCCTGACACCTGAGGACACCTCGCCAGAGGCATACTGGGATACAGAACGGCATCAGCAGTACCGGAAAGTACAGGAGAGCGTCGAGCGGAGTTTGTCTCAAGCAAGAGAAAGGCAAGAGAAGGCTTATAACCAGTATGCTGCCGCTGCTCCCCTGGTTCCTGGAAAGCAGGTCTTGAAGAGAAAGAGGCGGCTCCACAAGTTGGACGACCAGTGGGAGAAGGACCCGTACACCGTACTGCCCTCAAGTCATGAGAACCCAAAAGTATGTATCATCAGTAAGGACGGAGGAGAGACCACAGACATTGTCTCCAGAGACCACCTGAAGAAGTGTCCCGAGCAGCTGCAAAGCCCTGAAGAAGATCAAGAAAACCCTCAACCCACAGAGGAAAGGGAAGAAATGATCAGTACCGTACTCGGAGACTTTCCCCGGTCCGGGACTCAGATTAACAACGCAGTCGTGGTTCCCGTCCTCACCTTTCTCCAGCCAGCCCCAGAAGAGCCTACAGAAGAACAGGTAGTGTCAGAAGAGCAGCCGGCCCAGGAGGCAGAAGAACCCATACCAGCAGCCCAGGAGAATCAACCCTCTGCTAGTAGTGAGCCTGCCGTGCCCCTACTAAGCCAAAGAGTACGCAGAAAGCTGTCAGACCTACCCGCAACACCTCCTACACCCTGTAATGCAGAACCAGATAGTGGGTTACGTAGGTCCACCAGGAGCAATAGAGGACAAATGCCCGCTCGCTGGAGAATCTAAACTGTAATATATATTTACCTGTACATATGTAAATGTTGAAAAAGGTTTATGTTTTGTTACCTGGGGACTAATTATGTTTCTCTAGTTACCCTTCAGGTTTATTTGGACTGACAGGTTATGGACGCTGAATAACCGGAACTACATGTAGATAGTTGCACCTTGGTGCCTCTTGCGAAGATGGCCGCGGAAGAGAAAACCTGTCTGGCGTGGCCTCCTTGTGGCCCAAAGTAGCTAGTCTCAGCCTTGCAGCCACGCCCAGGGCCAACGCTTGGGGTTTGCTGTGGACAGGTCCCCTACTCTGTGCCAAGACTTCACCTTGTTGGGTGATATAGACACCCGGTTACGGACACGCCGTGACCTCTAAAGACTAAAGCTTCTTGTATATATGTTGTTGTATTATTGTTTAACCCCTGTATTTGTGTTTTCTTAAAAATGTGTTTAGTCCCAGAGTACTAAAATTCACTAGGGGGGAATGTGGCACCCCAGGGGTCTGGTTGCCACAGTAATAGGAATATTACGTCTGAGAGCAAGTGGGAGGTTTCCCTGGTCAGGAGCCCTAAGCAAGCAACACCGCCTGCCCAGACCTGGGAGGGGAGGAATCTGCCCTTATAAACTGGGTCTGGGGTGGGATTAGGGAGTCAGAGCCTGGAGAGGGAAAGTTACAGCAGGAGCTCTGTAGGAGCAGTAGCTGAAGACCAGGGGCTGGAAGCTAAGCAGAGATATAGCTCACCCTGGCAGAAGAAACCAAATACCGGACACCGGAGTCCGAGGCTGTGGGGACTGATATTCACCCAGCAGCAGAAACCAGCCGGCAGGGGATTCCAGGTCCTCTGGCCATAGAAGCCCGGAGGCTCAGTCACAAGGAAGGGACCAGCACCGCCATCCAGGAGCGGAGGCTAACAGAAGGCCACAAGTCACCAGCCATATGGGTGAGCACCACACGGTATACTCAGGGACGTGGGCTACTTCTACCCGCTTACAGCAAGGTAGCCAGAAAGAGTGCAGATAGACGGGGAGGCCTACAACTCCACCTGGCCAGGGGAACTCCTGTTTGCTCGCAGACTGACCAGGTCCCTTATGTTAGCCAGTACTCCCGGGAGGGTCTGCCTTAATATCACAAGTAAAGACCCTGAACTGCACTGCAAAGACTCTGAGTCGTTCCTGCTTCATCGCCGCACCAGCACTACTAGTGCTGGGACTCCCGTGCACTATCACCCTCACCATCAACTACACTGCCCTGGGGCTCCACTCTTCCCGTGGGGAGTCACACTACCTCAGCTGCACACACCATCAGCCCCAGCGGTCTGCCTTGCAGCGGTGGTCCGCGCTGACCCCAATCCACGGGTGGCTTAGTCGGACAATTAACTTAAAACCTTACAAATAGACTGCCACTGGTTTGACCACCCTGAGCCACGGGACCGGGCCGCCGCCACGGAGACTACAAACCCCAGCATCCCCCAGAGACCTGGTTCTGGGTAACCCACTACACGTGTACGCGGGGCCCAGGGGGCGAGTCAGATACACAGCTGATAGTCCTACTGAATAGACTCTTAGAATTTGTATTATGGCAAGAAAAAAGCAGTCAAGTAAAGAAAAACAAGTGGCCATCATTACTTTAAGAAATGAAGGTCAGTCAGTGTGAAAAATTGGGCAAACTTTGAAAGTATCCCCAAGTGCAGTTGCAAAAACCATCAAGCGCTACAAAGAAACTGGCTCACATGAGGACCGCCCCAGGAAAGGAAGACCAAGAGTCACCTCTGCTTCTGAGGATAAGTTTATCCGAGTCACCAGCCTCAGAAATCGCAGGTTAACAGCAGCTCAGATTAGAGACCAGGTGAATGCCACACAAAGTTCTAGCAGCAGACACATCTCTTCAACAGCTGTTAAGAGGAGACTTTGTGCAGCAGGCCTTCATGGTAAAATAGCTGCTAGGAAACCACTGCTAAGAAGAGGCAACAAGCAGAAGAGACTTGTTTTGGCTAAAGAACACAAGGAATGGACATTAGACCAGTGGAAATCTGTGCTTTGGTCTGATGAGTCCAAATTTGAGATCTTTGGTTCCAACCACCGTATCTTTGTGCGACGCAGAAAAGGTGAACGGATGGACTCTACATGCCTGGTTCCCACCGTGAAGCATGGAGGAGGAGGTGTGATGGTGTGGGGGTGCTTTGCTGGTGACACTGTTGGGGATTTATTCAAAATTGAAGGCATACTGAACCAGCATGGCTACCACAGCATCTTGCAGCGGCATGCTATTCCATCTGGTTTGCGTTTAGTTGGACCATCATTTATTTTTCAACAGGACAATGGCCCCAAACACACCTCCAGGCTGTGTAAGGGCTATTTGACCAAGAAGGAGAGTGATGGGGTGCTACGCCAGATGACCTGGTCTCCACAGTCACCAGACCTGAACCCAATCGAGATGGTTTGGGGTGAGCTGGACCGCAGAGTGAAGGCAAAAGGGCCAACAAGTGCTAAGCATCTCTGGGAACTCCTTCAAGATTGTTGGAAGACCATTTCCGGTGACTACCTCTTGAAGCTCATCAAGAGAATGCCAAGAGTGTGCAAAGCAGTCATCAAAGCAAAAGGTGGTTACTATGAAGAACCTAGAATATAAGACGTATTTTCAGTTGTTTCACACTTTTTGTTAAGTATGTAATTCCACATGTGTTAATTCATAGTTTTGATGCCTTCAGTGTGAATGTACAATTTTCATAGTCATGAAAATACAGGAAAATCTTTAAATGAGAAAGTGTGTCCAAACTTTTGGTCTGTACTGTATACATATATATATATATATTTATTTCGTCCTATGTTTTTTGAAGTTATACGAATGTGCATATTTCACCTCTTTACCTTCAATGACTGATATAGGACGTCATGGCCGAGTGTCATGCTATGTCTGTCATGCATTTGAACTGTCACTGTGTAAAGACGCAGTGACAGTTCAGTGCCGGCAGCAGTCACTGACAGCTGAGCGGCACAGGAGCAGGTGCAGGGACCCATGCCATCGGTCCCGCACCCAGATTGCTGTCAGTCAATCTGACTGACCGATCACAGCATGATCATGCAGGAGATGATGAAATATCAGCACCTCCCACCCGTTCAGAGCAGGAGCTCGGCGCTGCCAGTGGCTGAGCTCCTGCACAAACAGCCAGGAGCGGTGTCAGTAGTTTTTGTCATAAAGGCCCCTCAAAGTCACTTCAAATGTGATGTGGTACGTAAAAAAATAGTTTTCTAAATTTTGTTGGAAAAATTAGAAATCGCTGGTCAACTTTTATCCCTTTTAACTTCCGAGCAAAAAAAAATGATGTTTCATAAATTGTGCTGATGTAAAGTAGACATGTGGGAAATGTTATTTATTAACTATTTTGTGTGACATATCTCTGGTTTAAGGACATAAAAAATTCAAAGTTTGAAAATTGAAATTTGTAACATTTTTGCCAAATTTCTGATTTTTTTCACAAACAAACGCCAGTCGTATCGAAGTAATTTTACCACTATCATGAAGTACAATATGTCATGAAAAAACACTCTCACAATCAGTGGGATCCGTTGAAGCTATATATTTGCGCATATAATTATATACAGTACAGACCAAAAGTTTGGACACACTTTCTCATTTAAAGATTTTTCTGTATTTTCATGACTATGAAAATTGTACATTCACACTGAAGGCATCAAAACTATGAATTAACACACGTGGAATTATATACTTAACAAAAAAGTGTGAAACAACTGAAAATATGTCTTATATTCTAGGTTCTTCAAAGTAGCCACCTTTTGCTTTGATGACTGCTTTGCACACACTTGGCATTCTCTTGTTGAGCTTCAAGAGGTAGTCACCGGAAATGGTCTTCCAACAATCTTGAAGGAGTTCCCAGAGATGCTTAGCACTTGTTGGCCCTTTTGCCTTCACTCTGCAGACCAGCTCACCCCAAACCCTCTCGATTGGGTTCAGGTCTGGTGACTGTGGAGGCCAGGTCATCTGGCGTAGCACTCCATCACTCTCCTTCTTGGTCAGATATCCCTTACACAGCCTGGAGGTGTGTTTGGGGTCATTGTCCTGTTGAAAAATAAATGATGGTCCAACTAAACGCAAACCGGATGGAATAGCATGCCGCTGCAAGATGCTGTGGTAGCCATGCTGGTTCAGTATGCCTTCAATTTTGAATAAATCCCCAACAGTGTCACCAGCAAAGCACCCCCACACCATCACACCTCCTCCTCCATGCTTCACGGTGGGAAACAGGCATGTAGAGTCCACCCGTTCACCTTTTCTGCTTCGCACAAAGATACGGTGGTTGGAACCAAAGATCTCAAATTTGGAATCATACCAAAGCACATATTTCCACTGGTCTAATGTCCATTCCTTGTGTTCTTTAGTCCAAACAAGTCTATTCTGCTTGTTGCCTGTCCTTTGCAGTGGTTTCCTAGCAGCTATTTTACCATGAAGGCCTGCTGCACAAAGTCTCCTCTTAACAGTTGTTGTAGAGATGTGTCTGCTGCTAGAACTCTGTGTGGCATTGACCTGGTCTCTAATCTGAGCTGCTGTTAACCTGCGATTTCTAAGGCTGGTGACTCGGATAAACTTATCCTCAGAAGCAGAGGTGACTCTTGGTCTTCCTTTCCTGGGGCGGTCCTCATGTGAGCCAGTTTCTTTGTAGCGCTTGATGGTTTTTGCAACTGCACTTGGGGACACTTTCAAAGTTTGCCCAATTTTTTGGACTAACTGACCTTCATTTCTTAAAGTAATGATGGCCACTCGTTTTTCTTTACTTAGCTGCTTTTTTCTTACCATAATACAAATTCTAACAGTCTATTCAGTAGGACTATCAGCTGTGTATCCACCTAACTTCTGCACAACACAACTGATGGTCCCAACCCCATTTATAAGGCAAGAAATCCCACTTATTAAACCTGACAGGGCACACCTGTGAAGTGAAAACCATTTCCAGTGACTACCTCTTGAAGCTCATCAAGAGAATGCGAAGAGTGTGCAAAGCAGTCATCACAGCAAAAGGTGGCTACTTTGAAGAACCTAGAATATAAGACATATATTCAGTTATTTCACACTTTTTTGTTAAGTATATAATTCCACATATGTTAATTCATAGTTTTGATGCCTTCAGTGTGAATGTACAATTTTCATAGTCATGAAAATACAGAAAAATCTGTAAATGAGAAGGTGTGTCCAAACTTTTGGTCTCTATTGTATATAACTATTCGCACATATAATTACATATGCGCGAATAGTGTTCACAAACAATAGATCCCTGTAAATTCATTCAATGTTGCACAGTGCCATGTTGCTCTACAATGGGAACAATTGATTGTCACTATTATGTCTTCTCCAAAATGGTGGCGAGAACAGGTATCATCAACTTCAAAAACAAAAAAACAACAAAAAGAAAACATGTTTTTTTCCCCTCATTGACGGTTTTGTTGGCATGTTTGAAAACGCTGAATTTCTACATGTGTGAACTTACTCTAGTGATGCATATACCATAGTTGGTGTTGTGAAATCTGGTGACAGATCTGGTGCATTTCCTCCCCGGAGTAATACTGCGTGATGCCATATTTTCAAGTTTACGGGTTTGCATGATACTTTCTGTGAAAGTTGTTTTCCAAAGAAAACTCAGATGAACAATATCAGATGAGAAATGTTGTTTATTTTTTTTTTATTAAGCTTCATCTACGTATGTGCGAGACAGAGAAAGCCTTGATTCTTGGCAGCCGCTTCACCCTGTGGAAACCTTCATGATAATTGTGCGGTTTTCTTGTCAACAAATGTGATCAATCTCAGCACTGCCTGGAAATGAGCATGTGCCTGTTACGTCCTCAGTCTTTCGTTTCAATTTACATAATCTACCAAGTGAAAGCACGAAAGGGATAACCCTGGATAGTTTCTGCTCCACTCATCTCGGTACTATGCTTAGTTGTGATTACTTCTGGCTAATCCCATGAAATTATTTCTCTACCACAAAATTTAAAAGAAACATTTCAGCTCTGCTGACGTGTGTTTTAGCTATCACTTACAACTTCTCATACTGTGCCAGGGAAAATGTTACCGTAAGTCTGTATTGTATATTGTACTATTTATCTATTAATCATCCTGGAAATGCATGAAGAAATTGACAGCTACCCCTTTTGCAAATAAGATGCCTTCTCTTACACATTCTTAGACTCGCTGTCCTATGACTGTTGACTATTTTAAGCTTGGCTCTACTGGTTTGCTTGAATTTTTCTGGATCTATCCATTTCTTGCTCCTGGAGGAAGACACTGCAATGTGCCTGACTTTCGGGGTGCTGCAATATTAAAAAAAAAAACATTGGTCAGAAACCAGTGGTCCATTTCTGCCCTCCTACCAATCAAGCCTTACCTCTGCAACTTCTTACCTGCCATCTGCTGTGGCTTGCTATATACTTACCATAACGCTAAATGCATTCCTCCGACACCCATGACTACCCACATGAAAAGCACATCAATTCTTCAGCCCACACCTTTTCCAGTCCTCCAATGAATGTTTACCTATTCCACCAGCGATCCAAATCTTATACCCTCTTTTGTAAGCTACGTTAATGGGGTGGTCAACTACTCTGACAACCCCTTCTGAATCCCAGTGTTTCCCCCCCAGTAAAATATATAACACCTATACTCATCTCCAGTGCCGGCACCGTTCCAGCGGTGTTGCCACTTACTCTCCTTGCTTCAGACAAATCAAGACATCCGAAGCAAGTGAGAGCAGCCAAATATATCCATAGGAGAGGAGGGTGAAGCAAACACTGATTGGCTTCTAGGATCACATGATAGAACAATGTTACACAATCCCCATGAGAGACAGTTCTGACACTGCTAGGACAGTGTCGGCCCTGGAGGTGAGTATAGGAGTAATTATTTTACTGAGGGAAACATTAGGATTGTATCATCAGAAGGGGCTATATGAGTAAGGGACCACCCCTTTAACGCCTCTGATAAGCAACAAACCTCCATCTGGTAACAACTAGTGTTGAGCGAGCACTAAAATGCTCGGGTGCTCGAAGCTCGGGCCGAGCTCGCCGTGATACTCGGGTGCTCGACTGGAGCAACGAGCCCAATGTTAGTCTATGGGAGACTCGAGCATTTTTGCGGTGGCACCCCCGGCAGCCTTTTAAAAGCCTAACAAGTGCCCAAAACGATAGTGACAGTGCTCAAATGACATGGTGAGAGCATGGGGATCGCCCCAGGAAGCATTTCTGACCCCCAGGTCACTGTTGTCAACAACGTGGTCAGAGGTATTAAGCCACTTTTACAGGCTCACAATAAAACGTTCAAAAACGAAAGTGAAACTTTTTTCCTGAGAAATATGTTAAGGAACATCCTTTCCAGGGTAAAGACTTGTGTATAAGTTAAAATAAATGACCAAAAACAAAAATACTCCTCCACACCTTCGGCTATGTTCACAAGTAGCATTTTTTATGCGTTTTTGCACTTTTGTATTGCTTTCAACTATGACAAATGCATTCACCGTGAAATGTCATTTTAACATTTTACAACCTTATCTGGCCATGTGCTGTGTGACACATGCATAAAGTGCTGAAAAGACAAGGGAACAGCATGGGGAAGACCCCTGGAAGCATCTCTGACTCCCAGGTCACTGTCTAAAAGTGTGCCCATCATAAGTGATCCTTACCGCATCAGAAGATGCAGACTTGCAACTATTCCCATGCAAGTTCTAGTCCCAGGGCAGTGTTCAATTGTACCTCCCCCATTCCTTGCAATACAAGCTCAAGTATGCAGCCTGCCACCCACCCACCCCCAGGCTGCAATACCATACTGCTTGCTTGCTTGAACTTGAAATTGGGCCTTTTAGGCATGTGGAGGCGGAATCTGGCCACCACCTCATGGCTGTGTTGGCGGCCTGGAATCCATACTCAGTCCCCAGCCGCCCGGCGGCCGGGTGTCCATACTCGGTCCCAGGCCGCCCCGCGGCCGGGTGTCCACACACGGTCCCCAGCCGCCTGGGGGCAGCCGGGTGTCCATAAACGGTCCCCAGCCGCCCCTATTTCTCCTTGAAACATCCCCCCACACACTTTTCTTAATCCGGCCTGCTTTAGGCAGCATTGGACGAGCCCACCAGAGAACCAGACTCCGGTGGGCCCTGACTTCTCCATCGGTGGAGTTGAGAGTGCCAAGGTGAGGAGCATGATGATGATGACAGAAGTTAGCATCTGCTATGTTTTCTTTTAATGCAAGTGTAAGTGTGCAGCCTGCCACCCACCCACCCCCAGACTGCAATTCCATACTGCTAGCTTGCACTTGAAATGGGGCCTTTTAGTTTGGAGGAGGCCGAAGCTGGCCACTACCTCATGGCTGCTTCGGCAGCGAGGTATCCATACTCAGTCCCCAGCCGCCCATATTTGTCCTGGTGTGCCTTATACATAAGATTAAGCGTGTATACCAAAACATTACCTGTGCCCTCCCCAGTGCATTTAGTGGGAAGGAGAGCCTATTCCGCTGTAGTGTGTGCATGCCAAACCGCTGTTCATGGTACATGCGAAGATGCCTCCCACCTTGCACCTGTCGTTGCAGACTTGCAACTATCCCCATTCAAGTCCTTGTCCCAGGGCAGTGTTCAATTGTACCTCTCCCATTCCTTGCAATGCAAGCGCAAGTATGCAGCCTGCCACCCACCCAGCCCCAGGCTGCAATACCATACTGCTTGCTTGCTTGCACTTTAAATTGGGCCTTTTAGGCATGTGGAGGCGGAATCTGGCCACCACGCCATGGCTGTGTCGGCGGCCTGGTATCCATACTCAGTCCCCAGCCGCCTGGTGGCCGGGTGTCCCCGCTTGCTCCCCAGCCTCCTGGGGGTGGCCGGGTGTCCATACTCGGTCCCCAGCCACCCCTATTTGTCCCGGTAACCTTTCCCACACTTTTTTTAGCCTGGCCTGCTTTAGGGCAGCATTCGCCGAGCCCACCGGACTATCAGACTACTCCGGTGGGCCCTGGCTTCTCCATCAGGGGAGTTGAGAGTGCCAAGGTGAGGAGCATGATCAGGATGATAGAAGTTAGCATCTGCTTTGTTTTGTTGTAATGCAAGCGCATGTATGTAGTAGCGGCTAGGCCTGAGGTGGTCAGCGTTTTGGCGCATATCCTACCTCCTCCGAGGATTGCTGGATGTTTTCCTGCTACTATCCAAGTTCTATGACTCCCGTTAAAACAAAGCTTCAGGTGATAAATGATGGATGAGGTAGTGGCAAAGGAGAAAGAGCAGGAGGAACAGGGACCATTCACATCAATATTAGGCCAGTCAACCAGATATGTCTTGTAGGATACGTTTCTGTAACAAAAGGAGCGGTTCGGCTACACAGTTATAGGGCATACAGTGAGTGCAATGCCTACCAAAAATTTCGAGCCACTCCAATGCCCCTTGGAAATGACATGGAGGTCAGAGGGCGTTAACTAAACCTTTTTTTCCATTTATAGCAACTGGGTCTCCCGTGCACTGTTGGCCTAAGCAGTGAATGGAAGGCTTTCGAAAAATTATGAGGAACTGCAATGCCCCTTACAAGAGCCATGTGTGGCACCCCAGGGGTCTGGTCACCACAGTAATAGAGATATTACGTCGGAGAGCAAGTGGGAGGTTTCCTGGTCAGGATCCCTTAAACATGCAATATCCTCCTGCCCCAGTCCTGGGAGGGGAGAATTCTGCCCTTATAAACTGGATCTGGGGCGGGGTTGAGTGAGTCAGAGAACAGTCAGAGTCAGAGTGAGAGCAAGGGAAAGTAACAGCAAGGAGCTCTGTAGGAGCTAGGAGCTAAAGACCAGGGGCTGGAAGCTGAGCAGAGCTCACCCTGGCAGAAGACAATAGGAACCGGACACAGGAGTCCGAAGCTGTGAGGACTTATATATCCAGCAGCAGAAACCAGCCGGCAGGGGATTTCAGGTCCTCTGGCCATAGAAGCCCTGAGGCTCAGTCACAAGCAAGGGACAAGCACCGCCGTTGTGGAGCGGAGGCTAACCAAAGCCCCAAGTCACCAGCCATACGGGTGAGTACTACACGGTACACTCAGGGACGTGGGCTACTTCTACCCGCTTACAGCAAGGTAGCCAGGAAGAGTGCAGACAGACGGGGAGGCCTACAACTCCACCTGGCCAGGGGAACTCCTGCTTGCTCACAGACTGACCAGGCCTCTTATGCTAGACAGTACTCCCAGGAGGGTCTACCTTATAATCATCAGTAAAGACCCTGAACTGCACTGCAAAGACTCTGAGTCATTCCTGCTGCGCTCGTGCACCATCACCCCCATCATCCACACTCACTGCCCTGAGGCTATACTCCTACCGAGGGGAGTTATCCCATTCTATGCTGCGCACACAACACCAGCCTCAGCGGTCTGCCTCGCAGCGGTGGTACTCCCTGACCGCAATCCATGGGTGGCGCAGTCGGACAATTAACCTCAAAACCTAAGAAAGACTGCCACTGGTTTGACCAGCCTGAGCCACAGGACCGGGTCACCGCCACGGAGACTACAGACCCCAGAGACCCGGCACCGGGTATCCCACAAACGTGTACACACGGCTCAGGGGGCGCGTCACATGCAGTACAGCATATTACAAACATAAGTCCCATTATTGAGGAGTGGGTGTCCCATAGTATTTGCTTATGCTTTCCCAGCAAAAGCTGCCAAAAATTAGGACGGAGCAACTTGCAATGCCCCTTACAAGAGCCATGCAGTACAGCATATTACAAACATAAGTCCTATTATTGGGGAGTGGGTGTCCCATAGTATTTGCTTATGCTTTCCCAGCAAAAGCTGCCAAAAATTAGGACGGAGCAACTTACAATGCCCCTTACAAGAGCCATGCAGTACAGCATATTACAAACATAAGTCCCATTATTGGGGAGTGCGTGTCCCATAGTATTTGCTTATGCTTTCCCAGCAAAAGCTGCCAAAAATTAGGATGGAGCAACTTGCAATGCCCCTTACAAGAGCCATGCAGTACAGCATATTACAAACATAAGTCCCATTATTGGGGAGTGGGTGTCCCATAGTATTTGCTTATGCTTTCCCAGCAAAAGCTGCCAAAAATTAGGACGGAGCAACTTGCAATGCCCCTTACAAGAGCCATGCAGTACAGCATATTACAAACATAAGTCCCATTATTGGGGAGTGGGTGTCCGATAGTATTTGCTTATGCTTTCCCAGCAAAAGCTGCCAAAAATTAGGACGGAGCAACTTGCAATGCCCCTTACAAGAGCCATGCAGTACAGCATATTACAAACATAAGTCCCATTATTGGGGAGTGGGTGTCCCATAGTATTTGCTTAAGCTTTCCAAGCAAAAGCTGCCAAAAATTAGGACGGAGCAACTTGCAATGCCCCTTACAAGAGCCATGCAGTACAGCATATTACAAACATAAGTCCCATTATTGGGGAGTGGGTGTCCCATAGTATTTGCTTATGCCTTGCAAGCAAAAGCTGCCAAAAATAAGGACGGAGGAACTTGCAATGCTGGAACCCTGGTGGTATAGTGGTGGTGGAGGCTGAGGATAAGGAGAAGAAGATTAAACAGCCGAAACGAGGAAGCGTATACCCATGTGTGGGTGTGAAGCGGTGCATGTGAATACACCTCCCGAAATAACACAGTGGATTTGACTTTATGTTACTCTGCTGTCATTTGGTGGTGATGAGAAGTCTGGCCCAATCCAGCCCTTGTTCATTTTGATAAGGGTCAGCTTGTCAGCATTGTCAGCTGACAGGCGAGTGCGCTTATCAGTTATAATTCCCCCAGCGGCACTAAAAACACGCTCCGATAACACGCTAGCGGCAGGGCAGGCCAGGACCTCCAAGGCGTACAGAGCGAGTTCATTCCAAGTGTCCAGCTTGGATACCCAATAATTAAAAGGCACAGAGGAATCACTGAGGACGCTGGTACGATCGGCAAGGTACTCCCTCACCATCTTTTGAAACTTTCCACTCCTTGTGAGAGTACCCCGCGCCTCAGGGCCTGTAAGCTGGGCGGGTGTCAGAAAACTGTCCCAGAACGTTGAAAGTGTTCCCCTGCCTCTGCTGGATTGGAGTTGCATCTCTCTCGCCTGTACGCCTTGGTTGGGCAACGAACTGTGACCTCTGCCGCTAGCGTGTTCAGATGGGAATTTTTTTAAGAGTTCTGCAGCAAAGGCCTTCTGGTATTGCCCCATTTTTGTAGACCTCTCCACCTCAGGAATAAGAGAGTGAAAGTTCTCCTTGTAGCGGGGGTCTACAAGTGTCACCAACCAGTAATGACTGTCACCCAACATTTTGACAACGCGAGGGTCACGGTTAAGGCAGCGTAACATAAAGTCAGCCATGCGTGCCAGACTGGTAACGGGCAAGATTTTCGTGTCCTCACCAAGATGACGACTGACCATGCTCTCCTCCTCCTCCTCTTCCTCCTCCCCCCTGTTCTCAGGCCACCCACCCTGAACCGACGGTATGACACTTGTACAGGTACTACCATCTACAATGCATGATAGCAGCTCCTGTTCTTCCTCCTCCTCCTCCTCCTCCTCCTCCTCTCCCTCATTGTCCCCCAGTGCACGTTGGGATGAGATGAGGCTGGGCTGTGTGTAATCGCCCACTACGGCTTCTTGATCCATCTCACCATACTCTGGCTGCAATGCCTCCTCTTTAATTCTCTGCAGAGAGTGTTGCAAAAGACAGACAAGTGGGATGCTGACACTAATGATGGCGTCATCGCCACTCACCATCTTGGTGGCCTCCTCAAAGTTTGTCAGGATGGTACATATGTCAGACATCCAGGTCCACTCCTGAGGTCATATGTGTGGAGTCTGACCTGAATATCGACGGCCTTGTTGCAGCTGGTACTCCACAGCTGCTCTCTTCTGCTCACAAATACTTTGCAACATGTGGAGGGTAGAGTTCCAACGTGTGGGGACGTCACACACCAGTCGGTGTGCCGGAAGCTGCAAACGCTGCTGCAACACAGCAAGGGCGGCGGAAGCTGTAGCCGACTTGCGAAAATGAGCTGACAGGCGGCGTACTTTCATGAGCAGATCTGGCAACTCGGGGTACGATTTAAGAAACCGCTGAACCACGAGGTTAAGCACATGAGCCAGGCATGGTACGTGTGTGATCTCACCTCGCCTCAGAGCCGCCACCATGTTACGGCCATTGTCACACATGACCATGCCGGGATGTAGGTTCAGCAGTCTCAGCCACAGATCTGCCTGCTCTTTCACAGCTGTCCACAACTCACAAGCAGTGTGAGGTTTATCACCTAAGCTTATGAGTTTCAGCACAGCCTGTTGCCGCTTGGCGGAGGCAGTACTGCAATGCTTCCAGCTTGTAACTGATGTGGTGATATCTGAGATGGAGGCTGAACATGAGGAGGAGGAGGAGGATGATGCGCCGGAGCTGTACACTGTGGGTGCAACTCTGACTGACATAGGGCCCGCAATCCTCGGTGTGGGGAGGATGTGTTCCGTCCCAAGATCCGACTGGGTCCCGGCTTCCACTATGTTTACCCAGTGTGCCGTCAGAGAAATGTACCGTCCCTGGCCACAAGCACTTGTTCACGTGTCCGTTGTCAGGTGGACTCTCCCAGTAACTGCGTTGTTGAGGGCACGGCAGATGCTTTGGGACACGTGCTTGTGTAGTGCGGGGATGGCACACCGGGCAAAATAGTGTCGGCTGGGGACCGAGTACCGAGGGACGGCCACCGCCATAAGATTGCGGAAGGATTCCGTCTCCACCAGCCTAAAAGGCAGCATTTCCAATGCAAGCAGTCGTGAAATGTGCGAACTTAGGACTGTGGCCTGTGGGGCGTTAGCTGCGAATTTCCGCTTTCGTTCAAAGGTCTGGGATATGGACAATTGAACGCTGCGGTGGGACGTGGACGTGGACGTTGATGCTGTTTCTTGAGAAACTGCCATAACAAGTGAAGACTGAGAGGAGGGGGCATCTTTACATGCAGTATGGACAGGGGATTGCCTTGCACACACAACAGGGGGTTCTATTGCACGCACAACAGTGGAAGAAGCAGTGGTGACACCCGCTGACACTGGTCGTGGACCCTGGGTTTCGCCCCACAAAGTCGGGTGCTTTGCTGCCATGTGCCTGATCATGCTGGTGGTGGTCAGGCTGGTAGTTTTGTCACCCCTGCTGAAGCTGGCATGGCAGGTGGAACATATGGCCTTTTTGGAGTTATCAGCAGAGTATTTAAAAAATTCCAGACTCTGGAAGACCTACCGCTTGTACTGGCAACGTCCCTCGTGTTGGTGTTACGGGGAACGGTTGCCTGCCTTCTGTCTGCGGCCACCACACTGCTTCTTCCTGCCTGTTGGGGTACTCTGCCTCCCTCCCCCTGTGTGCTGCTGGCCTCACTCTGCATGTCCTCCTTCCACGTTGGGTCAGTTACTAGATCATCCACCACCTCCTCCTCTTCCACTTGCGCACCACGATCCTCCTCCTCACTTCCTGGCAATTGTGTCTCGTCATCGTCCACCTCTTGTGACAGATTGCCAACGTCGACTTCCTGTGGCCGTGGCTGTTCAAATATTTGGGCATCACAACATGGGATCTCCTCTTCCACCACTTCAAGCGTATCAGGCGAGGGGCCCAAATATGGAAATGGACCAGTGAACAGCTCTTCAGAGTGTCCAAGTGTGGGATCACTTGCTGTCTGACGACACTTGGCATGGTGGGAGGAAGGAGCATCAGGGTGAGGAGGAGTATGCGGTCGAGACTCACGGCTACTAAGAGTTGACCGTGTGGAAGACAGACCGGAGGTGGTGGTGCCCAGGTAACTGGAAGTATTATCTGCTATCCAATTAATAACCTGTTCACACTAATCAGTTCTCAATACTGGTGTTGTTCTGTGCTTCCCTAGTAATTCGGTCAAGAAGTGGGAGCGAGAAGATGTGGCTGTTGGTTGTGGCACATTTTCACCTTGGCCACGGCCCGTCCTCTGCACGAACCATCACCAGAACGTCCACTTCCACGTCCCTTGCCACGCGCCTTGCCGATTGGAAATGAAGTAAAATAGCTTACACTTGCACTATCAATGGAAAAAGGGTAATAAAGAGTAGATTAGAACCGTGGAAGAGGAAAACCACAGTTATTGTTTACTGGGGTGTACCACACTTTTTTAAATAGAGATATTTGCGGCTGAACAGTGAGCGACACACTCAAACTGCTTTTTTTTTAGATACCAAAGGCCCAAAACTGGATAGTACAGCGATTTGACCCATGGAACTGCGAAACCACACTGGGATGTCGGGCCTACACAAGACTATTTTCAACAGATATATTTTTGTGTCACAACAGTCAGGAGACACTACTGTTTTTCTTTACGGAAAAAACTACCAAAAGCTGAATGATAGAGATTTTTTACCGTGGCATGGCAAAACCACAGTTATTGTTTACTGGGGTATACCACACTTTTTTAAATAGAGATATTTGCGGCTGAACAGTGAGCGACACACTCAAACTGCTTTTTTTTTAGATACCAAAGGCCCAAAACTGGATAGTACAGTGATTTGACCCGTGGAACTGCGAAACCACACTGGGATGTCAGGCCTACACAAGACTATTTTCAACAGATATATTTTTGTGTCACAACAGTCAGGAGACACTACTGTTTTTCTTTACGGAAAAAACTACCAAAAGCTGAATGATAGAGATTTTTTATCGTGGGATGGCAAAACCACAGTTATTGTTTACTGGGGTATACCACACTTTTTTAAATAGAGATATTTGCGGCTGAACAGTGAGCGACACACTCAAACTGCTTTTTTTTTAGATACCAAAGGCCCAAAACTGGATAGTACAGCGATTTGACCCGTGGAACTGCGAAACCACACTGGGATGTCGGGCCTACACAAGACTATTTTCAACAGATATATTTTTGTGTCACAACAGTCAGGAGACACTACTGTTTTTCTTTACGGAAAAATCTACCAAAAGCTGAATAATAGAGATTTTTTACCGTGGGATGGCAAAACCACAGTTATTGTTTACTGGGGTATACCACACTTTTTTAAATAGAGATATTTGCGGCTGAACAGTGAGCGACACACTCAAACTGCTTTTTTTTTTAGATACCAAAGGCCCAAAACTGGATAGTACAGCGATTTGACCCGTGGAACTGCGAAACCACACTGGGATGTCGGGCCTACACAAGACTATTTTCAACAGATATATTTTTGTGTCACAACAGTCAGGAGACACTACTGTTTTTCTTTACGGAAAAAACTACCAAAAGCTGAATGATAGAGATTTTTTACCGTGGGATGGCAAAACCACAGTTATTGTTTACTGGGGTATACCACACTTTTTTAAATAGAGATATTTGCGGCTGAACAGTGAGCGACACACTCAAACTGCTTTTTTTTTAGATACCAAAGGCCCAAAACTGGATAGTACAGCGATTTGACTCGTGGAACTGCGAAACCACACTGGGATTTCGGGCCTACACAAGACTATTTTCAACAGATATATTTTTGTGTCACAACAGTCAGGAGACACTACTGTTTTTCTTTACGGAAAAAACTACCAAAACCTGAATAATAGAGATTTTTTACCGTGGGATGGCAAAACCACAGTTATTGTTTACTGGGGTATACCACACTTTTTTAAATAGAGATATTTGCGGCTGAACAGTGAGCGACACACTCAAACTGCTTTTTTTTAGATACCAAAGGCCCAAAACTGGATAGTACAGCGATTTGACCCGTGGAACTGCGAAACCACACTGGGATGTCGGGCCTACACCAGATTATTTTCAACAGATATATTTTTGTGTCACAACAGTCAGGAGACACTACTGTTTTTCTTTACAGAAAAAACTACCAAAAGCTGAATAACAGAGATTTTTTACCGTGGGATGGCAAAACCACAGTTATTGTTTACTGGGGTATACCACACTTTTTTAAATAGAGATATTTGCGGCTGAACAGTGAGCGACACACTCAGACTGCTTTTTTTTTAGATACCAAAGGCCCAAAACTGGATAGTACAGCGATTTGACCCGTGGAACTGCGAAATCACACTGGCATGTCGGGCCTACACAAGACTATTTTCAACAGATATATTTTTGTGTCACAACAGTCAGGAGACACTACTGTTTTTCTTTACGGAAAAAACTACCAAAACCTGAATAATAGAGATTTTTTACCGTGGGATGGCAAAACCACAGTTATTGTTTACTGGGGTATACCACACTTTTTTAAATAGAGATATTTGCGGCTGAACAGTGAGCGACACACTCAAACTGCTTTTTTTTTAGATACCAAAGGCCCAAAACTGGATAGTACAGCGATTTGACCCGTGGAACTGCGAAACCACACTGGGATGTCGGGCCTACACAAGACTATTTTCAACAGATATATTTTTGTGTCACAACAGTCAGGAGACACTACTGTTTTTCTTTACGGAAAAAACTACCAAAAGCTGAATAATTGAGATTTTTTACCGTGGGATGGCAAAACCACAGTTATTGTTTACTGGGGTATACCACACTTTTTTAAATAGAGATATTTGCGGCTGAACAGTGAGCGACACACTCAAACTGTTTTTTTTTTTAGATACAAATGGCCCAAAATGGATAATACAGAGGTTTGAACCGTGGAAGTGAAAAACAACACTTCTGTTTCTCTAGCCTACACCAGACTATTTTCAACAGTTATATTTGTGTCTGAAAAATCAGAGACACGCTTTTTTTTGGGGGGGGGGGGGGGGACACACCAAAAGGTTAATAAGACGGGTATTTGTACAGTGTGAAGGAGGAAAAAAAAGGAGGGTTTAGATGAAAAAAAAAGGATTTTTCCTGGCCCCCGACACCTGGTGCTAAGTCCAGCAATTTCAGCAACAGGAGCACACAGGACTGTAATGCCGTGTTTGCTGGTATAACCACTGTGTCTCCTATACAGCCTGCCTGCCTGGTATCTGGGATGGATATTAGTCCTGAAAAGGACTGTTTGTTTGTTCTGGCAGCCTTTACATACCCTACACTAACTATTTTGCAGTTTATATCTCTCCCTAAATCAGCAGCGCTGTCCCTACACTGTCTAATCCGGAGCGACTGTGTCCAAGATGGTGGCGTCCCGTTTTAAATACTCGAGGTGACGCTGTGCGGCCAGCCAATCACTGTAATGCCCACAACCAACATGGCTGCAGCATTACAGTGACTGGCTGGCAATCCCTGCATGTTTATTGGCTCTGTAAAGAGCGCCAAACATGCAGGGCGGAGACCCGAGCTCCCGTCCGAGTAACCCGGAAATGCTCGGTGCTCGCCGAACATCCCGAGTAGCGTGATGCTCGGGCGAGTACCGAGCAGTGTCGAGCATGTTCGCTCAACACTAGTAACAACATCAAATCTTTGCACTCCTGCAAGGATTTAATACGGTCAGCTTGAAGTTATATGTGGTGGGTAATGATGAGCGACTATGTTCGGTTAACCCTTTCTGCAAGTATACTCGGGTGAGTACCGAGTATCTTCAGCGTGCTCGGTGATATGTTTAAATCACTCCCGTGTGCATGATTTGAGACTGTTTGACAGCTTCAATACATGTGAGGAATGCTTGTTTCTTTCGCATTCCTTAAGCTCTTATGGTCAGCAGGGTCCTCTCTCTCTCCTGTAGAGTGTAAGCTCTTATGGTCAGTGGGGTCCTCTCTTTCTCTCTCCTGTAGAGTGTAAGCTCTTATGGTCAGCAGGGTCCTCTCTCTCACCTGGAGAGTGTAAGCTCTTATGGTCAGCAGGGTCCTCTCCCTCACCTGGAGAGTGTAAGTTCTTATAGTCAGTGGGGTCCTCTCTCTCTCCTGTAGAGTGTAAGTGTAGCGCCCCGAGGGTTCGGTTGCTACAGGGGTATTGCACCTCAACCAGAGGTGTGGTATTCCACTCCCAGGTAAGGATGGAGTATGGACCAGGGCTCAGTTAGCTGCATACACCACACACACCCCATTTCCGGGGGACAGCTCTACGGTGCTCCCATTTATATATTTATGCAGGCACATCTGACTATGTCCCTGGCTGGAGTGGGGAGGGGGGAGGAAAACCCAGTGGTGTAGGAGCAGATAGGGGTTGGATTCTGAGCATAGGAAGGAGCTCATTGGGTGCTGGTCACCTGAGCTCACACAGCAGAGGAGGAGGTATAAAAGGTGGGCACCATCTTAGTTCTGAGAGAAAGAGAGAAGTTCAGTGGGGAGGTGACAGGGAGCAGAGGCTCTGTAGGAGCTCTGCTCAGAGGCAGGCCTAGAGAAAAGGCCGGGGCCAGAGAGGAGGAAGGAAGGAGAAGTAGGCCTGGAGAAGAGGCCGAGCGAAGGAGGAGAAGAAGGAACAGGAAAGAAGGAAAAGAGACAGAGAAGTAGAAAGGCTCAGAAACAAGGAGGCAGAAGGGACCCTAAGAACCCACGAGATAACGGGTGAAGGGTCAGGCAGAATAAGGGTACCGGATCCCAAATTGGTGGAGGTAAATCATCCCTCAGCCAAGAACCGGAGGTCGTGATCATTTATTGGTGCGACCCCCCGCCAAACCTGCTAGGAAGGCACCATATAGGATAGCGGGAAACGGGGCCCACGTTTGCCTGCATAGATCCGCGGCAGCTGGACAGAAGTTTGGTCACTGGTGGGGCATGAGCCAGAGAGAGGACAGAAGGGAGTCCTGTGCCATACTCCTGAATTGCCTGAGGGTTGAACGAGCCCCTCACCTGGTGGACGCAGCACGGCTTGGGTAGTCACTACCTGTACAGAAGTGGCTTGGAGTATACGAACTGTGAGTAAAAGACCCTGGACTGCAACACGTTGTCTTTGCGTTTCTTACAGCGCTAGCACTAACGGTACTGGGACGCCCTGCACCACAACCCCCACCATCTACGCTCACTGCCCTGAGGCTACACTCCTCCCGTGGGGAGTTATACTATTCTCTGCTGCACCCACAACACCAGCTTCAGCGGTCTGCCCCGCAGGGCGGTTCACTCTGACCGCAATCCACGGGTGGCGTAGTCGGACATTCATGATTATACTAATAGACTGCCACAGCATTTGGTCTGACCACCCCGAGCCACGGGACCGGGTTGCCACTACTACCCCCATCAGCACCGTACACTAGAAGGCCCGATTCCGAGTACCCCACGGCCCACGAGGCGAGTCAGCTTTGGCGTAATCGGCAGGATTGTGACCAACCCGCCACCAGCGGGTATTGCGTGCCTGAAAAGAGACTGGTTCACTGTATTAAAGAAGGCGCCCGCCCCAGAAGAACCAATGCCATAATGTGCGCGCCAAAAGATAACAGGAAGCTGCCTCCCATCGTGGGCCAGGTCCCAGAATGGCGCCAAAGAAGGAGCCCACCCCCAACAGCCATGAGTGCGGCTGTAGAGATGTCCATCAAGGTGGGGGGGCTGCCCCTGAGAGTGATTGTCAGCAGATTGCCCCAAGACCACCCCCAATGGGGGCGGAAAGAGAAGAAAACTGTGGGGCCGGGTGTGGTTTGGATCAGTCTCACCAGGCTGCACCCAGAGATGGAGACAGGAACCAGCTCCAGCACCCTGGTGCGTGGCCTACTGCCGGCCGAGCCCCCATGCAGCCTCACGGAACTGATAGCGCAACTCCCCAAACAGGACCCGGAGTTCATGCGGACTGCGCTGGAGGAGCTGGACCGGAGGATGGTCCGTGCGCAGCGGGACGTCATCACCGGGTGGAAGGAGGAGATGGCCCGGCGGGCCGTGACCCAGCCGCAAGGGACGCTGCAACCACCGAGCAGCACGCCTGCCTCCAAGGGTGGTGAGAACAGATCGGAGGCCGAGGACGACGCCGCGGAGGAGGCCGCAGGAGCGGAAGCAGGTAACGGAGGCATCCTTACCCCGAGTGCTGGGCGGTCAACCTGCCCCCGCATCCTATTGCGGAGCCCGAAGCCCAGGGAACCATCACTGTCACCACGCCTCCACCGCTACCAACCGGTCCCCAGGCCGCTGACACCGCCGGCGAGCCCCGCACCACGCCGTGCCCTCTGACCCCGGGCACGATCAGAAGACGTCCACGGCAGGACTGGTCACAAGGCCGAGTACCTCCGGGCGCCGCTATCCCGCCCGCGCCCCCTACCTCTATGATACCACCTCTGGGCGCGGACCTGTTCGCCCAACATACGGGTCCAGATGGAGAACCCTTTATCTGGCCGCCCGGGTGGGTTAATTCTCGGCGGAGGAGAGGCCCGTACGCGGAGGCCGGAGTACCACCTGAGCCCCTCATACCTGCTCCGGATCTTCTGGAAGTCTCCCAGCCCCCGATGGAGGACGCCAAGTATGAGTGGGACCCGACCGGAGAGGACCTGATCGGGTTCATACAGGAAACGCGGGCGGCCACAGCCCGCCGACGGGAGTCTAGCCGCCAGCAGTTGGCGATGTTTGAAAGGGAGCAATGGGAGCGGCGCGTAAAGCAGGAGAAGTTACAAGTTCAAAGTGCGGAGCAGAAGATGAGAACCCGGCAAGACCCCCGAGCTGCCCGCGGTCCCCGAGCCACCGGGACTGTTGTAAAATTTCAAATGGAGCATGGCTGGGGTTTCATCAGGGACCCGAACACGATCAGTGATGTGTTCGTGACCCGAAGGGATGTGGAGAGCCACCTGCCGGAGGGTCATCGTGGACGGGATTTGTATCCTGGAGACGTGGTGTCCTACACCTGACACCAAGGCGTAAAGGAGTGGTACGCCCTCCACGTCCACAGAGTAGCAGAGGAGGAAGAGCAACACTACTTAGCACCTGATGATCAAGAGGGCCCGGACGGGTCTGAAGACCACCACCATGAGGAACAAGGCGCGTATGGAGGGTATCGCTACCAGTGAACAGTAGCATACCATTGTGTATAGTTACCCGACAGGGTACATGGGACTGTTTCAAATTTGAGTGTGGTCCCCGTTGGGACTGTTATGGGACTGTTACCTGTTAAAGTTGTCCCCTTCCCCAAGTTACCTGGCTGAGGACTGAGAGCAGCCATCCCTCTTCCCTACCTGGCTGAGGACTGAAAGCGGCCAATCCCTGTTAATAGTTGCGATTCTTGGAGCGCCCCCTACTGGTTTTATAAAAGAACTGCAACGTCTACCTCAGGACAAAGTGTCCCTCATGTTTGAAAGTTGCTGAAGTTTTGCACTTATTGAAAAAAAAATGGACACCTGGTCGCAAGTTGCACAGTGGCCAGTGAAGAAGAGAACCTGCTAAGAAAATGTTTTACCTGAAAAAGTTTGATATACTGAATAGTTTTATATGCTGCTAGAAAATGTTATATGACAAAAGAGTTACAGTAATATTAAAAGCGCAGTATAATGTCTAGTAAAGAGAAAATGTTTCCCATAAAGGGAATTGAATAATGTCGGTTGTTTTCTAAATGTAAAAAGTTATTGAAAAAGTTTTGCATGTCTTGTAAATCAAATGTTTTTGCTCTTTTCCAGCCCGAGGACGTGCTGTGGTTTACCAGGGAGGAATGTAGCGCCCTGAGGGTTCGGTTGCTACAGGGGTATTGCACCTCAACCAGAGGTGTGGTATTCCACTCCCAGGTAAGGATGGAGTATGGATCAGGGCTCAGTTAGCTGCATACACCACACACACCCCATTTCCGGGGGTCAGCTCTACGGTGCTCCCATTTATATATTTATGCAGGCGCATCTGACTATGTCCCTGGCTGGAGTGGGGAGGGGGGAGGAAAACCCAGTGGTGTAGGAGCAGATAGGGGTTGGATTCTGAGCATAGGAAGGAGCTCATTGGGTGCTGGTCACCTGAGCTCACACAGCAGAGGAGGAGGTATAAAAGGTGGGCACAATCTTAGTTCTGAGAGAAAGAGACAAGTTCAGTGGGGAGGTGACAGGGAGCAGAGGCTCTGTAGGAGCTCTGCTCAGAGGCAGACCTAGAGAAAAGGCCGGGGCCAGAGAGGAGGAAGGAAGGAGAAGTAGGCCTGGAGAAGAGGCCGAGGGAAGGAGGAGAAGAAGGAACAGGAAAGAAGGAGAAGAGACAGAGAAGTAGAAAGGCTCAGAAACAAGGAGGCAGAAGGGACCCTAAGAACCCACGAGATAACGGGTGAAGGGTCAGGCAGAATAAGGGTACCGGATCCCAAATTGGTGGAGGCAAATCATCCCTCAGCCAAGAACCGGAGGTCGTGATCATTTATTGGTGCGACCCCCCGCCAAACCTGCTAGGAAGGCACCATACAGGATAGCGGGAAACGGGGCCCACGTTTGCCCGCATAGATCCGCGGCAGCTGGACAGAAGTTTGGTCACTGGTGGGGCATGAGCCAGAGAGAGGACAGAAGGGAGTCCTGTGCCATACTCCTGAATTGCCTGAGGGTTGAACGAGCCCCTCACCTGGTGGACGCAGCACGGCTTGGGTAGTCACTACCTGTACAGAAGTGGCTTGGAGTATACGAACTGTGAGTAAAAGACCCTGGACTGCAACACGTTGTCTTTGCGTTTCTTATCGCGCTAGCACTAACTGTACTGGGACGCCCTGCACCACAACCCCCACCATCTACGCTCACTGCCCTGAGGCTACACTCCTCCCGTGGGGAGTTATACTATTCTCTGCTGCACCCACAACACCAGCCTCAGTGGTCTGCCCCGCAGCGGCGGTTCACCCTGACCGCAATCCACGGGTGGCGTAGTCGGACATTCATGATTATACTAATAGACTGCCACAGCATTTGGTCTGACCACCCTGAGCCACGGGACCGGGTTGCCACTGCTACCCCCATCAGCACCGTACACTAGAAGGCCCGGTTCCGAGTACCCCACGGCCCAGGGGGCGAGTCAGCTTTAGCGTAGTCGGCAGGATTGTGACCAACCCGCCACCAGCGGGTATTGCGTGCCTGAAAAGAGACTGTTTCACTGTATTAAAGATGGCGCCCGCCCCAGAAGAACGGATGCCATAATGTGCGCGCCAAAAGATAAAAGGAAGCCGCCTCCCATCGTGGGCCAGGTCCCAGAATGGCACCAAAGAAGGAGCCCACCCCCAACAGCCATGAGTGCGGCTGTAGAGATGGCCATCAAGGTGGGGGGGCTGCTCCTGAGAGTGATTGTCAGCAGATTGCCCCAAGACCACCCCCAATGGGGTCAGAAAGAGAAGAAAACTGCGGGGCCGGGTGTGGTTTGGATCAGTCTCACCAGGCTGCACCCGGAGATGGAGACAGGAACCAGCTCCAGCACCCTGGTGCGTGGCCTACTGCCGGCCGAGCCCCCATGCAGCCTCACGGAACTGATAGCACAGCTCCCCAAAGAGGACCCGGAGTTCATGCGGACTGCGCAGGAGGAGCTGGACCAGAGGATGGTCCGGGCGCAGCGGGACGTCATCACTGGGTGGAAGGAGGAGATGGCCCGGCGGGCCGTGACCCAGCCGCAAGGGATGCTGCAACCACCGAGCAGCACGCCTGCCTCCGAGGGCGGTGAGAACAGATCGGAGGCCGAGGACGACGCCGCGGAGGAGGCCGCAGCAGCGGAAGCAGGTAACGGAGGCGTCCTTACCCCGAGTCCTGGGGCCGTCAACCTGCCCCCGCATCCTGTTGCGGAGCCCGAAGCCCAGGTAACCGTCAGAGTCACCACGCCTCCACCGCTACCAACCGGTCCCCAGGCCGCCGACACGGCCGGAGAGCCCCGCCCCGTGCCGTGCCCTCTGACCCCAGGCAAGATCAGAAGATGTCCACGGCAGGCCTGGTCACAAGGCCGAGTACCTCCGGGCGCCGCTATCCCGCCCGCGCCCCCTACCTCTACGATACCACCTCTGGGCGCGGACCTGTTCGCCCAACATACGGGTCCAGATGGAGAACCCTTTATCTGGCCGCCCGGGTGGGTTAATTCTCGGCGGAGGAGAGGCCCGTACGCGGAGGCCGGAGTACCACCTGAGCCCCTCATACCTGCTCCGGAGCCTCTGGAAGTCTCCCAGCCCCCGATGGAGGACGCCCAGTATGAGTGGGACCCGACCGGAGAGGACCTGATTGGATTCGTACAGGAAACGCGGGCAGCCGCAGCCCGCCGACGGGAGTCTAGCCGCCATCAGTTGGCGATGTTTGAAAGGGAGCAATGGGAGCGGCGCGTAAAGCAGGAGAAGTTACAAGTTCAAAGTGCGGAGCAGAAGATGAGAACCCGGCGAGACCCCCGAGCTGCCCGCGGTCCCCGAGCCACCGGGACTGTTGTAAAATTTCAAATGGAGCACGGCTGGGGTTTCATCAGGGACCCGGACACGATCAGTGATGTGTTCGTGACCCGAAGGGATGTGGAGAGCCACCTGCCGGAGGGTCATCGTGGACGGAATTTGTATCCTGGAGACGTGGTGTCCTACACCCGACACCAAGGCGTAAAGGGGTGGTACGCCCTCCTCGTCCACAGAGTAGCAGAGGAGGAAGAGCAACACTAATTAGCACCTGATGATCAAGAGGGCCTGGACGGGTCTGAAGACCACCACCATGAGGAACAAGGCGCGTATGGAGGGTATCACTACCAGTGAACAGTAGCATACCATTGTGTATAGTTACCCGACAGGGTACATGGGACTGTTTCAAATTTGAGTGTGGTCCCCGTTGGGACTGTTATGGGACTGTTACCTGTTAAAGTTGTCCCCTTCCCCAAGTTACCTTGCTGAGGACTGAGAGCAGCCATCCCTCTTCCCTACCTGGCTGAGGACTGAAAGCGGCCAATCGCTGTAAATAGTTGCGCTTCTTAGAGCGCCCCCTACTGGTTTTATAAAAGAACTGCAACATCTACCTCAGGACAAAGTGTCCCTCATGTTTGAAAGTTGCTGAAGTTTTGCACTTATTGAAAAAAATGGACACCTGGTCGCAAGTTGCACAGTGGCCAGTGAAGAAGAGAACCTGCTAAGAAAATGTTTTACCTGAAAAAGTTTGATATACTGAATAGTTTTATATGCTGCTAGAAAATGTTATATGACAAAAGAGTTACAGTAATATTAAAAGTGCAGTATAATGTCTAGTAAAGAGAAAATGTTTCCCATAAAGGGAATTGAATAATGTCGGTTGTTTTCTAAATGTAAAAAGTTATTGAAAAAGTTTTGCATGTCTTGTAAATCAAATGTTTTTGCTCTTTTTCAGCCCGAGGACGTGCTGTGGTTTACCAGGGAGGAATGTAGCGCCCCGAGGGTTCGGTTACTACAGGGGTATTGCACCTCAACCAGAGGTGTGGTATTCCATTCCCAGGTAAGGATGGAGTATGGACCAGGGCTCAGTTAGCTGCATACACCACACACACCCCATTTTTGGGGGACAGCTCTACGGTGCTCTCATTTATATATTTATGCAGGCACATCTGACTATGTCCCTGGCTGGAGTGGGGAAGGAGGAGGAAAACCCAGTGGTGTAGGAGCAGATAGGGGTTGGGTTCTGAGCATAGGAAGGAGCTCATTGGGTGCTGGTCACCTGAGCTCACACAGCAGAGGAGGAGGTATAAAAGGTGGGCACCATCTTAGTTCTGAGAGAAAGAGAGAAGTTCAGTGGGGAGGTGACAGGGAGCAGAGGCTCTGTAGGAGCTCTGCTCAGAGGCAGGCCTAGAGAAAAGGCCGGGGCCAGAGAGGAGGAAGGAAGGAGAAGTAGGCCTGGAGAAGAGGCCGAGCGAAGGAGGAGAAGAAGGAACAGGAAACAAGGAGAAGAGACAGAGAAGTAGAAAGGCTCAGAAACAAGGAGGCAGAAGGGACCCTAAGAACCCACGAGATAACGGGTGAAGGGTCAGGCAGAATAAGGGTACCGGATCCCAAATTGGTGGAGGTAAATCATGCCTCAGCCAGGAACCGGAGGTCGTGATCATTTATTGGTGCGACCCCTCGCCAAACCTGCTAGGAAGGCACCATATAGGATAGCGGGAAACGGGGCCCACGTTTGCCCGCATAGATTCGCGGCAACTGGACAGAAGTTTGGTCACTGGTGGGGCATGAGCCAGAGAGAGGACAGAAGGGAGTCCTGTGCCATACTCCTGAATTGCCTGAGGGTTGAACGAGCTCCTCACCTGGTGGACGCAGCACGGCTTGAGTAGTCACTACCTGTACAGAAGTGGCTTGGAGTATACGAACTGTGAGTAAAAGACCCTGGACTGCAACACGTTGTCTTTGCGTTTCTTACCGCGCTAGCACTAACGGTACTGGGACGCCCTGCACCACAACCCCCACCACCTACGCTCACTGCCCTGAGGCTACACTCCTCCCGTGGGAAGTTATACTATTCTCTGCTGCACCCACAACACCAGCCTCAGCAGCCTGCCCCGCAGCGGCGGTTCACCCTGACCGCAATCCACGGGTGGCGTAGTCGGACATTCATGATTATACTAATAGACTGCCACAGCATTTGGTCTGACCACCCTGAGCCACGGGACCGGGTTGCCACTACTACCCCCATCAGCACCGTACACTAGAAGGCCCGATTCTGAGTACCCCACGGCCCAGGGGGTGAGTCATAAGCTCTTATGGTCAGTGGGGTCCTCTCTCTCTCTCTCTCCTGTAGAGTGTAAGCTCTTATGGTCAGCAGGGTCGTCTCTCTCACCTGGAGAGTGTAAGCTCTTATGGTCAGCAGGGTCCTCTCTCTCACCTGGAGAGTGTAAGCTCTTATAGTCAGTGGGGTCCTCTCTCTCTCCTGTAGAGTGTAAGCTCTTAGGGCCAGTGGGGTCCTCTCTCTCTCTCTCCTGTAGAGTGTAAGCTCTTATGGTCAGTGGGGTCCTCTCTTTCTCTCCTGTAGAGTGTAAGCTCTTATGGTCAGCAGGGTCCTCTCTCTCAACTGGAGAGTGTAAGCTCTTATGGTCAGCAGGGTCCTCTCTCTCTCTCCTGTAGAGTGTAAGCTCTTATGGTCAGTGGGGTCCTCTCTCTCCTGTAGAGTAGAGATGAGCGTTGTTCTACTCGAACTGTTCGCCAATCTCAAATTCGAGTTGTTTTGGGCGGTGTTCGAGCCGTTCGGCGAACACGAACAATTTGAGAAAAATTCGGCTGTTCGAGGTTATGTTCGATAACTGTTCGTGCACCAAAATCATAACTGGATTTTTTCTCAGTAATGATGAAAATTAATGTTAATACGCAGTTTGAGTGTACAGCGGGGTGGGGGGAGGGGCAGGGGATGGATCTCTGCAGGAACAATGAAGATCTCCATTTTTTTTTCTCTTTCCCGCATTTACAGTGGGGAGGTGCAATCTGTCAGCCTATCAGCAGCGCACACACGGAGCGAAGTGCTTTTTTTCACACAAGCAAGGGCATGTGTCATTGGCAGTGTATGTCACATGTCCTTGCCCTATAAGACCAAGCCATTTTCCCCGTCGCCACCATTTTCTCACTGCTGCAGCTGCGTGTTAGACGGCACCGCTGTTGCTGTGTGCGCTATACCTTGTTAATTTCAAGCCAATTTTCGCACAAATATACAGATAGCTTGGGAGTAGGGAATAGTTGTGATTGCAGTCCTTTTAAGGACTAGGTTACAGCATTTCCTACGACTTTTATCAGGCAGGTCTGTGCTCTTAAATAGATAGGTTGTGGGAGTAAAGACTAATTGTAATTGGAGTCCTTTTCAGGACTAGGTTACATCAGTTCCTATCAGTTTTTGCCAGGCAGGTCTGTGCCAGTGCTGTGCAAGTTTTTTTCACAGCATTTGGCTGAATCTAGCAAAGCTAATCCTTTTTGGCCTATTGCAGAGTGTGTTAGTCAGTGGAGTAGCCTATCTGTGTTGCAAGATATACCACCTGTGTATAGAATACCAATTTTTTTACTGCACCTAGTGAAGTAAAATCTTTTGGGCATAGCATCATTCTATTAGTCCATCTATACTGACCTCCATCAGGTTGCAAACTGAATCTAATTTTTTTCTGCATCTAGCTCTGAAAAAATATTTGGCCTTCTAGCAGTGTGTGGGACTTGTTCTATTAGTCCACCTATACTGACCTCCATCAGGTTGCAAACTGAATATATTTTTTTCTACATCTACCTCTGAAAAAATATTGGGCTTCTAGCTGTGTGTGGGACTTGTTGTATTAGTCCATCTATACTGACCTCCATCAGGTTGCAAACTGAATATATTTTTTTCTGCATCTACCTCTGAAAAAATATTTTTTTCTGCATCTACCTCTGAAAAAATATTGGGCTTCTAGCTGTGTGTGGGTCTTGTTCTATTAATCCATCTATACTGACCTCCATCAGGTTGCAAACTGAATATAATTTTTTTCTGCATCTAGCTCTGAAAAAATATTTGGCCTTCTAGTAGTGTGTCGGAGTTTCTCTATTAGTCCATCTATACTGACCTCCATCAGGTTGCAAATTAAAAATAATTTTTATCTGCATCTACAGTACCTCTGAAAAAATATTTGGGCTTCTAGCTGTGTGTGTGACTTGTTGTATTAGTCCATCTATACTGACCTCCATCAGGTTGCAAACTGAATATATTTTTTTCTGCATCTACCTCTGAAAAAATATTTGGCCTTCTAGTAGTGTGTCGGACTTTCTCTATTAGTCCATCTATACTGACCTCCATCAGGTTGCAAATTAAAAATAATTTTTTTCTGCATCTACAGTACCTCTGAAAAAATATTTGGGCTTCTAGCAGTGTGTGGGACTTGTTCTATTAGTCCATCTATACTGACCTCCATCAGGTTGCAAACTGAATATATTTTTTTCTGCATCTACCTCTGAAAAAATATTGGGCTTCTAGCTGTGTGTGGGACTTGTTGTATTAGTCCATCTATACTGACCTCCATCAGGTTGCAAATTGAATATAATTTTTTCCTGCATCTAACCCAGCCAATAGTTTTGGCCTAATACCACAGTTTGGCCACTCAGCTCTGCTCGGTTACCATCCATTGTTTTTTTGTGCAAACAACTCTAGAGTTGTGAATTAGTTAACCACCAAAATGAGTGGAAAAAGGCCTGCTGCTGGAGGAAAGGGGAATAGGCGTGTTGGGAAGGGGAAAAAAGGTTGTGTCCGTGGGGTAGGTGTTAAAGCAACAGTAACATCTGCAGAAGAAAGACCATCTTCCAGCCAAACTAAAATGTCTACTTCTTTTAGCGGACAATGTGATAAGATCCCTTTCTTACGGCCACGCCAATCGCTACAAATTCCAGATGAGGCACAAAAACAGCAGGTGCTTCAACGGATATCAAGTGCTCCTTTAAGTGGGCTCTCCTCCACATCAACTTCAACATCACAAATACTCCAGTCCTCAAAGGTGTCACCCAAATCGCACTTGCTTCCTCACAGCTCCCAAATCTCCAGCTGCCCGTCTGAGTATGAGGTAGAACAGATGGTTGAGTCTGCAGAGCTGTTTACTCATACTATAGCCTGGGAATCAGAGGTCGACTCCAGCGCTTCTGTGAATCCAGACGAGGAAATGATCTGCACTGATGCCCAGAATCTTTATGAGTCGGATCCAGGACCAGACGCAGAAGGTTCTGACCATAATGTAGACCCTCATTCCCAAACTGTAACTCCTGTTGGTGGAGACAATGAGGAAGACGATGATAAGACTCAAATACCTGATTGGAGCGACAACTTTAGTTTTTTGTCAGGGCAGGAACAGGTTGGCTCTGAGGACGACGGGTGTGATAACACACAGGGTGATGATGATGAGGTTGGAGATCCCACTTACTGTCAACCCAGAGTCAGCCAAGAGATGAGGTCAGCAGAGGAGGTGGAGGAAGATGCTAATGACGACGAGGTCAGGTTGCGCCTTCCTGGACAGAGACGTAGTACTGGAAGCATGTCAACAACTGCATCCTCAAACACAACTCTGCCTCTCACCACAAGTCGTGGTGGCTCTTCAGGTCGCATGGGTGCTAAGCCTTGCATAGCCTGGGCATTTTTTCAGATCGATAAAGATGACCCAACTCGTGTTATCTGTAACATTTGTCAGCAAAAGCTAAGTAGAGGCCAAAAAATACATAGTTTGAGTACTTCATGCATGAACCGGCACATGGACATGAAGCATAAGTTGCAGTGGGAAGCTCAGTGTGCTACAATGCGGCCTAGCCGGCCGGGCCAACCACCATCTGCCATATCTTGTGCATCCGCGGCCTCTTCATCCTCTGTGACTGGGGGGACAGCAGTCACACCTGTTTTGGGGCGCAGACCTGCCCCCTCTTTACCCGCAACAGCCAGTGTGATTGGCAGGTCATCATTTTCTTTGGAGGTGGTAACACCAGCTGGTGTTGAGCGCTGTCCGACATCTATAGCACCACCTTTGGATCAAGGCAACCTAACATGTCCGCCTGCATCTTCCTCACAGACCGGCAGTTTGCCGGGGACACCCTTATCAACCCCGTCTAAGCACAATAGCCAGCCCTCGGTCCCTCAGATGTGGACAAGTAAAAGACCATTTCCTCCTAGCCATGAGAAAGCTAAGAGGTTGAATTTCACCATCTGCAAGCTCTTGGCTACAGAAATGCTGCCTTTCCGCCTGGTGGACACAGAGGATTTTCGAGACCTTATGTCCGTCGCAGTGCCCCAGTACCAGATGCCCAGTCGGCACTACTTCTCAAAGAAAGGTGTGCCTGCGCTCCACCAGCATGTCGCACACAACATCACCGCTTCTTTGAGAAACTCTGTGTGTGACAGGGTGCATTTCACCACAGACACTTGGACGAGTAGGCATGGACAGGGGCGTTACATGTCGCTGACTGGGCAGTGGGTAACTATGGTGACAGCAGGACAAGGGGCTGCTGTCCAAGTCTTGCCGTCCCCACGAGTTGTGCGTCAATCCTCTTTATGTCAAAGTTCCTCCACTGCTTCTGCCTCCTCAACCTCCTCTCGGTCTTCCACCTGCACCCAAAGCCTGTCTGGTCATGCCACAAGCTTTCTAACTGCGCAGAAGGGATCCTGCACACCTCCTTACTATGCTGGCAGTAGGGCTCAACGTCATCAGGCGGTTTTTACTTTGAAATGTCTGGGAAATGTGAGTCACACAGCTGAGGAGTTGTGGTCAGCTCTGGAGAACCAATTTCATGAATGGCTGTCTCCACTGGACCTGAAACCAGGGAAGGCCGTGTGCGACAATGCTGCAAACCTGGGTGCGGCCCTTCGCCGGGGCAATGTCACACACGTGCCTTGTATGGCTCACGTGTTGAACCTGGTTGTCCAGCAATTTTTAGCCCACTATCCCAGGCTAGATGGCCTTCTGCAGAGGGCACGGTCGCTGTGTGCTCACTTCCGCCGTTCGCATCCCGCAGCTCAGCGACTTACATCTCTATAGAAGTCGTTGGGCCTGCCACTTCACCGGCTAAAATGCGATGTGCCTACCCGGTGGAATTCAACTCTGCACATGTTGCAGCGACTGTGGCAGCACCGACAAGCCCTGGTGCAGTACGTTCTGACGTATAGCCTGGGCCAACGAGATCCAGAGGTGGGGCAAATCACGCTGGAGGAGTGGTCTCAGATCAGGGACCTATGCACCCTTCTGCACAGTTTTGAAATGGCGACGAAGATGTTTAGTGCTGATGATGCCATTATCAGCATGACTATTCCGCTGATTTACATGCTGGAGCACATGTTAAACAGAATTCGGAGTCAGGTGGTGGCACAAGAGGAGGTGGAGGAAGTAGAGGAGGAGGAGTTGTATGCGGAAGGGCTAACATCTGCAAGGTCCAGACGGTCGGCAGCACCAAGGCGGCAGGCATGTGAGGGTGGGGGAGATGGTTTTACCAGGGCGCATGGTAGCAGCCAAACTAGTGAGGAAGGTGCAGGAGCCCAGGAAGAAGTGGAGGACGAACTGATGGAAGACTCATCAGATGAGGGAGACCTTGATCACATTTCTGTTGTGCGAGGTTGGGGGGAGAGGACAGAGGAAGGAAGCATGATTGTTACCTCGCCACCAACACAACAGGGACTTGGTGCTCCTGGATGCGCAACACACATGAGTGCCTTCTTGCTGCACTACCTGCAACATGACCCTCGAATTGTGAGAATTAGAAATAATCCTGACTACTGGGTTGCCACACTGTTAGATCCCCGGTACAAAAGTAAATTTGCCGAAATTATTCCTGCCATAGAAAGGGATGCACGCATGCAGGAGTATCAGCAGAGACTGTTGCAGAATCTTACATGTGCTTTTCCACAAAACACCAGTGGTGCACGTAGTGAATCTCACAGTTCCAACTTGCCAACCGTGGGACCGTCAAGTGTTCAGCACTCAAACCGTAACAGAACCACAGTATCTGCTGGTAACATCAATTTTGCGGAATCATTTCACCACTTTTTTAGCCCATCCTTTGCAAGGCCACAGGAGACAAGAAGTCTGACACATAGTCAACGCCTAGAGACGATGGTACAGGAGTATCTCCAAGTAAACATTGAAGCCACGACTGTGTCACTGGACCCTTGCTCTTTTTGGGCTTCCAATCTGGATAAGTGGCCGGAGCTAGCCACTTACGCCTTGGAGATCTTGTCATGCCCCGCAGCCAGCGTTCTGTCTGAACGTGTGTTCAGCGCTGCTGGTGGTGTGCTGACAGATAAGCGCACGCGGCTCTCCACTGATAATGTAGACAGACTCACGTTCATAAAGATGAACAAATCATGGATCCGAAACGACTTTTCTACCCCTGTGTCATCCTGGGGAGAGTAAAAGCTTGATGATTGGTTAAAATCACCCTACCAACCGTTTTAAGCTTTCAAATTACTAATCATGTTTATCTGTATCTTGACTGGAAAATAATTTGGGCTTTGTAGCAGTGTGCAGCACTGATCCTATTAGGCCATCTATAATAAGCTCCACCAGATTTAAAATTAAAAATAATTTTTAGCTGCATCTAGCCCGGAAAATAATTTTGGGGCTCCGAGATGCGCAAGACACATAAGTGCCTTCTTGCTGCACTACCTGCAGCATGACCCTCATATTGTCAGAATTCGAAGTAATCATGACTACTGGGTTGCCACACTCTTAGATCCCCCAAACTTTTCAATCAACCTTTTCATTTTAATAAAGACCAAAAAAATGGTCATTTTTGAAATTATAAGCATTAGCAGGTTGTTAGAAACTGAAATCAAACAGTTTTCAACTCAAAACTTTATTCTAGGTGATGTTACATTTTCACATAGGACCCCTTGTTCGAAAGGAGCTTCTGAACTCTCTCGTCCATTGAATTTGTCAGGTTTTGGATGGTTTCTGCTTCAATTGTTTTGCATGAGGACAGAATACCCTCCCAGAGCTGTTGCTTAGATGTGAACTGCCTCCCGCCATCATAGACACTCCTTTTAATGATGCTCCAAAGGTTCTGAATGGGGTAGAGGTCAGGGGAGCATGGGGGTCACACCATAAGTTTGTCCCCTTTTATGCCCATATCAGCCAGAGATGCAGATGTTTTATGTGCAGCATGAGATGGTGCATTATCATGCAGAAAAATGATCTTGCTGTGAAATACACGGTTCTTCTTCTTGAACCATGGCAGGAAGTGCTGTTTGAGAAAATCCACATACATTATGGAGTTCATCTTTAGCGCCTTCAGGGATCCTAAAGGGGCCGACAATCTCTCTCCCCATGATTCCAGCCCAAATCATTACTCCACCTCCTCCTTGTTGGCGCTGTAGCCGTGTTTGCGTGGGGTGTCCATCAACCAGCCATCCTCCACTCCATCCATCTGGACCATCGAGCGCTGCACGGCACTCATCCGTGAACAAAACAGTTTTGAAATCAGTCTTCATGTAATGTTTGGCCCACTGGAGCCGTTTCTGCTTGTGTGAAGTGGATAGAGGAGGTCGACAGGATGGCGTATGCACAGCTGCAAACCTCTGAAGGACCCTGCATCTTGTTGTTCGGGGGACGTTGGAGGCACAAGCAGCTTCAAAAACTTGTCTGCTGCTATGACAAGGCTTTTTTGCCGCTGCTCTTTCAACCTGACGTAATTGCCTGTAGGAAAGAGTCCTCAATTTGCCCTTATCAGCACGCACACGTGTGTACTGTGAATCAGCTACATACTTCTTGATTGCCAAGACACTTCATCCTGATCATCGCACAATGTTGATTGTAGTCATGCCTTGACCTAAACACTCCACAATTTGTTGCTTCTCAGCAGCCGACACATCCTTTTTCTTTCCCATTTTGGCAGAAAATGTAGGCTGCTTAATAATGTGAGAGAGCCTTCTTAAGTAGTCTTGCCTTTCATTGGACACACCTGCCAAACTAATTAGCACAGGTGTCTGCAATTGCTTACAGTGATATAAAGAGCCCTGACACACATCACCATCAATGAGTTTAACTGACAAACAAACAAATTCTTCCCTTATCACTCCTAAACACTTTTTGCATAATAATTTGGAACGCAGTGTACATGTGCTTTTCCTCAAAACACCAGTGGTTCACGTAGTGAATCTTACAGTTCTAACTTGCCAACCGTGGTCTGTATGGAATTGTTCAATAAAGGGCCCAAAATTAAGATAACATAGATGGGAGAGGTCTCTATGAATAGGAATTCCTAAGTATTTGATACCCTGTGAGGGCCAGGCAAAGGGAAAGTTGGACTGGATGGAATCCTATATGGATTTGGGGAGGGAGACATCGAGGGCCTCAGACTTCGCTGCATTGATTTTAAAATTTTACCATGTAACAAAGTGATCTATTTCAGCCATAACAGCAGGGATGGAGGTATGTGATTGAGTGATATATACTAGGACATCATCAGCAAATAGAGAGCACTTGTACTCGATGCCTCCCACCTCAATCCACCTAATATTGGGGTTATGGCGAATTGATGAGAGCAGGTGCTCCGTCACTAGGATGTATAAGAGAGGGGACAGAGGACATCCCTGCCTTGTCCCATTGGTGTTTGTGAAAGGTGATGAAAATGTTCTGACGCACCCCCTGGGCCTTGGGACACCCGGAGCCGGACCCTTTTTGGTGGATGCTGGTGGTTGTAGTCTTCGTGGCGGCGACCCGGTTCCGTGGCTCAGGGCGGTCAAACCAGTGGCGGAACTATTTATGTGGTTTTGATGTTTAAATGTCCGACTACGCCACCCGTGGATTGCGGTCAGAGTGAACCGCCGCTACAGGGCAGACCGCTGAGGCTGGAGTTGTGGGTGCAGCAGAGCGTAGCATAACTCCCCACGGGAGGAGTATAGCCTCAGGGCAGTGTATGCGGAGGATGGGGGTGATGGTGCAGGGCAGCAGCAGTAACGAAACGGAGTCAGTGATGCAGTCCAGGGCCTTTACTCACAGTTCTTATTATCCAGACCACGTCTGCAGGTAACGGCTGCCCACGTCGTACTGTGCTCACCAGGTGAGGGGCTCAGACAACTCCCAGATAACTTTGGAGCACTTCACAGGACCCCCTTTGTGTGTCCTTTGTCTGGCCTTTCTTACCAACACTTCTGTCCGGCTGCCTCGGGCCTCCTCTTGGTAAACTTGGCGCCAGTTTCCCTGACCCTATGTGGTGCCTTCCTAGCGGGTGTAGCGAGGGGCTGCGCCACATAAAATGTCAGAGCCTCCGGTTTCTAGCTGAGGGTCGTTTCCTGCCTCCACTAGTTCGGGGACCGGTCTCCCCCTTTGGCCTGACCCCTCCACGCAGGTGGATTCGGGCGTGCGGTGGCGACTTGCCCGTCCGCACCCCTGGGATCCCTTCATTCCTCGTTCCTGGAGCCTGCTCCGCTCCTCTTCCTTCCTTCTCCCTCTTCCAGGCCTGGGCCTCTGTTACTAGGCCCGCCTCCGGAGCAGAGCTCATGCAGAGCCCCTGCTCCCTGCCACTTCTGCTCAGACTTCTCTGCACTGAACTAAGATGGTGCCCACCTTTTATACTCCCTTCTCAATGCACCCAGGAACTGCTTCCTCCCTGCTCCTGCACTACAGGGTTCCCCTTCCTCAGTGTTCCCTCCCCCCACTCCAGCCAGGGACAGGGACTGTCGTGCCCATCTCAGGGGCATATTGGTCGCCCTGCCCCACGGCAATGTGGTGTAATGCATGCAGGTGTCGGGTCCTGATCCACACTCCATCCTTACCTGAGAGTGAGATATCACACCTCTGGGTGAGGTGCAATACGTCTGTAGCAACCGAGCCCTCAGGGTGCTACAGTTCCATTTATCTTCAGCCTAGGTGACGTATTGCGATACAGGGCCGTGATTTTGGCTATAAAAGGGTCCCCTAGACCCCTACCCCAAGCTTTTTAAGAGAATCATATATGGCGTGCCAGGAGACTCTATGGAATGCTTTCTCAGCATCCAACGAGAGTATCTAATTACAAATTTTTAACTGCATCTAGCCCAGGAAATACTTTGTGCCTAGTAGCAGTGTCTGCTAGTGAGCGGATTATCCCGGCTTTTAAGCAAGCTACACCACCTGTAGTTTAGACACTTAATTTTTTCAAAGGAAATGCTTCGGGACCATGGGATACTTAGTGAAGAGCATCAGGAGGCACCCCAAGGCATAGGGGCTGGGACTGGCAGTAGGATGCCTTGCGGTGGACAGCCGAGCTCGATCCTTATAAAAGCTTTTTAACTGCAGCAGCTTTAGTGGACGCTACTGGAGCTGGAATTACCGCGGCTGCTGGCATGAGACTTGCCCTCCAATAGATCCTTGTAAATGGATTTAAAGTGTATTCATTCAAATTAGAGAGACAATTTAAATTAAAAAGCTTAGAGCTGCCTCCACCACAGGGGGGCTCGCTCGACCCACCAGCGGACAGGCACCAGTATTGGGAGAGGGGGGCTGGCCGTCAGGGTTCACCGCGGCTCTGGCACAAACCCGGCGACACGGAGGTGGCACGGGCAGGAGCGGACTGGCCGTGTCGGCTTCTCACTTTTTGGATTTTAGAAGGGCATGACATGCCTATATCTGTGTCTCCCCCTCCTTTTACTCCTCCACCTCTTTTATTTTCGCATGACTATATGTACTTGTCACTTTTCCATGTGTTAGTTATGTCTTCTGAGCAGTTTGTCAGCTTTTGGACACCTTTGAAGGTGTTTTCTATGTGTTTCTATGTGTTTTTGTTTGCCTGCCATTGGTTTTAACGGTGTTCGAAGGTGTCCGACGAACAGTTCGACGAACAGTTCGGCGAACACACGGGTGTTCGACGAACCGAACTCGAACACTACGGGGGTGGCTCAACACTACTGTAGAGTGTAAGCTCTTATGGTTAGCAGGGTCCTCTCTCTCACCTGGAGAGTGTAAGCTCTTATGGTCAGCGGGGTCCTCTCTCACATGGAGAGTGTAAGCTCTTATAGTCAGTGGGGTCCTCTCTCTCTTCTGTAGAGTATAAGCTCTTATGATCAGCGGGGTCCTTCCTCTCTGCTGTAGAGTGTAAGCTCTTATGGTCAGCAGGGTCCTCTCTCTCTCTCCTGTAGATTGTAAGCTCTTATGGTCAGTGGGGTCCTCTTTCTCTCTCCTGTAGAGTGTAAGCTCTTATGGTCAGCAGGGTCCTCTCTCTCACCTGGAGAGTGTAAGCTCTTATTGTCAGCGGGGTCCTCTCTCACCTGGAGAGTGTAAGCTCTTATAGTCAGCGGGGTCCTCTCTCTCTCCTGTAGAGTGTAAGCTCTTATGATCAGCGGGGTCCTCTCTCTCCTGTAGAGTGTAAGCTCTTATGATCAGCAGGGTCCTCTCTCTCTCTCCTGTAGAGTGTAAGCTCTTATAGTCAGCAGGGTCCGTTCTCTCTCTCCTGTAGAGTGTAAGCTTGTATGGTCAGAGGGGTCCTCTCTCTCTCCTGTAGAGTGTAAGCTCTTATGATCAGCAGGGTCCTCTCTCTCTCTCCTGCAGAGTGTAAGCTCTTATAGTCAGCAGGGTCCGTTCTCTCTCCCCTGTAGAGTGTAAGCTTGTATGGTCAGAGGGGTCCTCTTGCTCTCTTCTCCTGCACATTTCCATGCAAATTTAATTGCCACAAATCAAATTTTGGGTAAAAATTCAGCAAAATTGCCAAATTAAAATTTCAAAAGATCCAGTCATCTCAACTTCTGTATAATAATAAACTGGGTAGTTTGCTAAGATGTTGCCTTTGTCTTCCCATAGCGAATTAAGTGTATTGTGCCAATTACTGCCCATATAATGAAAAAGGGAGCACTTACGAGACATTTATAGAAAATAGTACTGTACAGAACATAAGAAATAATTACTTTACCAGAGCCGCTATTCCATTTTCAGTCTGGAGATACTCTTAGGCCACCATCCCACTATCAGTATTCGGGCAGTATTTTTTCTCCGGAGTGGGAGCCAAAACCAGGAGTAGGTGATAAATGCAGAATTGGTGACTTCTTTCTATTATACCTTTTCTCTGATTGTTCCTCACCTGGTTTTGGCTCCCAATCCTGAGAAAAAATACTGACCGAATACTGACCAAATACTGATAGTGGGGCTGTGGCCTTATTGTGATATCATTTAGGCTTTTGTTTTCTTTTTTTGTGATATCTTTCTAATGTGAGCATATTTGGCTCCTTGAGATGCAAGAAGTATTAGAGTATCTAGAGTATTGCTTTACAGCATGCAGATGCAATAATCCTGAGTCTGTAATTGACTCCTTGAGCTCTATGGGATTAGGTGGTGGCTATGCCCTGCGAGTTGCTCAGAGATTGTGATCTTGTGTTATCTTTAGGATTGAGCGAGTATGTTCTGTTCCGAGTATGCTCGGGCCGAGCTCTGAGTATTTACAGCTGCTCGGTGATATGGTTGAATCGCTCCTGTGTGCATGATTTGCAACTGTTTGACAGTTTTATTACATGTGAGTTTAGTGTAAGAAATAGACATTCCTCCCATGTAATAAGGCTGTCAAACAGTTGCAAATCATGCACACAGGAGCGATTCAACCATATCACCGAGCAGCTGTAAATACTCGGAGCTCGCCTGAGCATACTCGGACAAAACATACTCGCTCAACACTAGTTATCTTCCTTCATCTTTAGGCCAGTTTTTCGCAGTCCAAGTATGGACCGTAATGTATGAACTGTCCGTGAGTCTCCTGACCCAAACGTAACCATCTCCAAGGCATTCTGTATATGAGACTGTTGCTTTTGGCTCAGTAGATCTAGAGACGGTCTGAACATCATTCTCCGCGCTCGATGTGTGAAACCAGCCTTCCAATAAAGGTGCTACTGTACCTTTCCATGACATCTTGAGATGATCATGGGATGCTCACTGAAAAGTGATCTCAGCAGAACGGGAAGTTTCAACCCAATTTTTTCCAAAAATTTGCTGCCATAAAATAGATAAGATAAGATATACTTTATTTATCCCGGAGGAAATTGCGGTATCACAGCAGCAGAACACAGATCTCGAACATGACACATATGATAACATAACATTTGGAATGCTTTAGACATTGCTTTTCAGACATTTGTTAAACACCCCCATAGCTGTTGGAACAAACGATCTCCTGTATTTTTCCTTTTTACACCTTAGTTGTATTAGGCGATTGCTGAATGTGCTCTTCTGTTTCGCAAACAGTTCATAAAGTGGGTGTGTGTTGTTGCCCATTATAGCTCTGCACTTCTTCTTAATCCTATCCTCTACCACCTCTTCAAAAGTCCCAAGCTGTAGGCCCACCGTCGCGCTAGCCTTCTTTATAAGTTTGTTGAGCTTGTTGGCGTCAGCAACACGCACACTGTTACCCCAGCAAATTATTGCCGCAAAGGTGGCACTAGCCACAATGGATTGGTAGAACACCTCAAGCATTTTGCCACACACATTAAAAGACCTTAACTTCCTTAGGAAGTACAATCTACTCATCCCCTTCTTGTAGACCTTCTCCATGTGGCACTTCCAGTCTAGCTTGCTATCCAGGTAAACCCCCAAATATTTGAAACTGTCCACCATCTCCACATCCTGACCGTCAATGGTAACAGGTAGGCATACCTTCTTGCACCTTCCATAGCTCATCACCAACTCCCTGGTTTTCTTAACATTTAGTTCTAGATGGTTAGCTTGGCACCATACTACAAAGTCCGCAACCACCCTTCTATATTCCTCTTCATCTCGGTCCTTCCCAATACCGCCAACTATCACAGAGTCATCCGAGTACTTCTGGAGGTGACAACGGTCTGATTTATACTGAAAGTCAGCTGTGTACAATATAAAGAGGAATGGCGACAGCACTGTTCCCTGCGGGGCTACGACACTGCTCAGTACACTATCTGATGTAGCCGTCCCCCACCTAACAAACTGTGGCCTATCCGACAGGTAGTCAATTATCCAATTCACAAGTCCCTCATCCACCGCCATTTTAATCAACTTTCCACGCAGTAAGAGTGGCTGTAATGTGTTGAACGCACTAGAGAAATCAAAGAACAAAGCACGCACAGTGGTTCCATCATTGTCCAAAAAGGAATGTACTGTTTGTAGCAGAGACCCTACAGCATCGTCCACCCCCAGTCCCTGCCGGTACGCAAACTGAAGAGCATCAGTATGCGCCATCACCCTCGGACACAAGTGAGCAAGTACTATTCTCTCCAAGGACTTCATCGCATGCGATGTTAAGGCCACCGGTCTATAGTCCCCCGGGGAAGCCGGGAAGGTAGCCTTGGGAACCGGCACCAGGCAGGAAGTCTTCCATAGCACTGGTACTCTCTTTGATTGTAAGCTCTGGTTAAAGAGATGCTGGAAGACAGTACACAACTGATTTGCACACACTCTGAGGACACGTGGACTGAGACCGTCAGGCCCTGCTGCTTTGCCAATGGCCAGCTTACTAAACTGGTCCCTCACGTCATTTTTGGAGACCGAGAAATGATCTATTTCACCCCCTGTTAATTTACCTAGTTGTTCCCTGGCCTCCTCCCCCTTCCCTGATGCTACCGCACCTTTATTGCTGAATCTATTGAAGAACTCATTCATTTCATTAGCCATTCTAAGTCCACCACCCCCCTGCTCCGACCTTGCCTTAAACCCAGTCACTAGCTTCATTCCAGCCCACACCTCTCTGGAGCTTTTTTGTGCAAATTTATTTCCTAATTTAACTCTGAATGCCTCACGGGCAATCTTAATTTTCCCCTTTAGGTCTCGCTGTATAATTTTCAATGCCTCCTTGTCCTTCTTTTTAAAAGCCAGTTTTTTCATGTTTAGTAAATGTTTCAACTCTTTTGTAATCCATGGCTTATTGTTTGCATAACACCGAATCTCTTGAACAGGTACTACTATGTCCATACAGAAGTTGATGTAATCAGTAAGGGCCCCGTCACACTAAGCGATGCAGCAGCGATCCCGACAACGATACGACCTGTCAGGGATCGTTGCTGCATCGCTAATACATCGCTGGTGAGCTTTCAAACAGGCAGGCTCACCAGCGATCAGGGGAGCAGCGATATCGTGGAAAGAATCGTTCCACGATGTCCTGCTCCTGTTACCAGCCTGCTGCAAGCAGGAGCAGGCTGGTAACTATGGTAAACATCGGGTTACTAAGTGCGCGTGTGCCCCTAGTAACCTGCTGTTTACCATGGATACCACTCTGCTACGGTGCGCGGGAGCCTCCGCGCACCGTAGCAGAGTGGTATCCATGGTAAACAGCGGGTTACTAAGTGCGCGCGTGCCCCTAGTAACCCGATGTTTACCATAGTTACAAGCCAGATCGTTGGTCCCGCTGGTCACACACAGCGATGTGTGCTGGCCAGCGGGAGGCCAACGACCAAAAAATGGTCCAGGACACTTTGCAACGATCAGCGACCTCACAGCAGGGGCCTGATCGTTGCAAAGTGTCACACACAGCGACATCGCTGGTGAGGTCGCTGGTGAGTCACCAAAACCGTGACTCAGCAGCGATATCGCTAGCGATATCGCTATGTGAGACGGGGGCTTTACTCTGCCAGTAATCTCATTAACATCACAATTCTCTTTCATGGTACACAACACCTCCCAGTCTGTACAATCAAAGCAGTCTTGTAACGCCTCCTCTGCTGCTGGACACCACTTCCTTATCTTTTTAATTGTCACTGGTTGTTTGCGGACGTCTGGTTGGTAAGCAGGAGACAATAGTATGAGGTTGTGGTCAGATTTCCCCAGGGGGGGTAATGCAGCCGATGAATAAGCATTCTTAACATTAGCAAAGAGGAGATCCAGTGTGTTGTTGTCCCGTGTAGGTCATTTACCGACATGCATAAATGGGGCTTGCATGGAATAGATTTTTTTTTTACTTGTAGAAATTTCTGCAACAATTCTGATTTGAGTTAGGTTAAAAAAAAAACCTCCTCACAAACAGTAGGGTCTAATACACTTCACAAAGGTAGCTCAATTTGGGCTTTTGATCCAAGAGATTGGGTGTTTCAAAGCGGTGGTTCTCTTCTATATGAAGTCTGCAGAGTATTACACCTGACCTATGTGCCCGACTAGTGCACAGCTTTATATACTGTAGAGAGAATTTTATGAAGAATCTCCTAATCCCTGGTGTTTGAGGTCAGAAGAGTTAATCTCCAAGAAATAACGCACAATAATAAAATTCATTGACAGCGTTAACGTTTGTTGACTTCATTGCATCCTGAATGTTATTGCTTTTGTTTTTTCTTCTTCTTTGATGGAGATAATGTTGATTTGCAAGTTAGTTTTATAGCAGATTTTTTTGTGTGTGTTTATATCTGACATAATAATGTTTATAGGACTTAAAGGGCAAAGAAACCGTAAACTTGGCTAAACTAGGTTTACTCGAACAGGAAACAGAGTAAGTGTTCTGCAGAATTGGAGTTCTTGGGCATGTATTTGTTATTTTTATTACTTCATATTATGTATGTAAACTCATCTGTAATTCATATGGACAGCACCAAGAAATGAGTGCTGCTTCTAATGCTATATTCTGTATGTAGTGAACACGGCAGCTGAATCACATTTTTTCCTGAAATGCGCCAGCTACGGCTGCTTATACGTCAGACATCTCCTGCTTATGTATGATTGTGCAACCGGTGGGACTCAGAGACATAAAGACTGTTTGGCTGAAGGAGGACCTGGGGGGGAGGATGTGCATGGAACGGCCAGAGAGAAGACAATGGAATACTTAGAGTTCTTTGGGCCCTAAGAGCAAAATTTTTGACCATTTTCTCAGAGTGAATTTTGTGTCTCCCTTTATGCTTGGCTGCTGACTTCACCCTCTGTATTGAAAGGGTGAAATCATCACTTACAATCTGCAGCATGCTGCTGATTTTTCTGTTTTATATACTGTAGATGGGGGTTTTGAAAATAATTCCTATTATTGGTGTACTGTACATTTCTGCAGATTAGCATTGGGGAGCCTCAGGGCGCCAACCACATATGTTTCATATAATTTGCTATGCTTATTATAAGATCTATGGAAATGAAAAGCACGGTCATGACACTTGTAGTGTTCTAAATAATACCAGTGTGTTCAAAAACATGACCTGCCCTTGAGAAAGCGTTTTTTCCGCGAAACGCGAGTCGGGCTCCGTGTTACCACCACCCTCTCTTTCTCTCTCCCTCCTCTCCACTCTGTTTGTGAGAGTTCTCTACAGGTAACATACTTCTCATTAGTATTTTTGCCCTGATATCAGGTAGATGGTGCGCCCCCTTGACATATGGCAATGTCTTGCTCTATTATAATAAGAGTACTATTCTATTTGATGTAAGTGGATTGCTTGTATTACATTATATATAGCACATCAATGGCTTCCACTATTTATGATTGATGTTCAGCCTTGGGCTAGCGTGCAATTCTACTAAAGGGCTAACTACTATCGAGTGCTTACATTTGAGTATTAGTATGTTCCCTATCAGTCATCTTTTACCCACAATTTGTCTGTTTTTTATACCTATTTTTCTATATATGTTTAAATAAAAATATCTTTTTTCAATGATATGCTGAGCTTTTCTCCTCTTTTCCGCTAACCACATATGGTGGCTTTTTTTCCTCACTGTCTTCAGCCGGTTCATACTGTCGCTACTCTTCTCTAGCTTTAGTAGAGGCTGTGTTGCCAACAGGGTGGTCATCCCCATGGACCTGCTTCTGCTGGGTGTCTAAGGTCATCTCACATCTAGAACTTCACACCTTGTAGCCTGGAGACCTTATGCTCTCAACTAAGCTCACAGACTTAGCACGTCCGCCATCAACACTTAGCTCTCTTCGACCAATCGCAATTAAACACCAGGCACTCTGTCTCTTACTCTGCTGGTACACAAACTCCTCTGAAAGTTATTACTCACTTTCCAGTCTCATTCTTTTACAGACAGCCACAGAGACAATCTCCTTTCAAGGTTTAAACTTGGGCTACACACCACTTTTGTTAGATGTGCCCTTCATAGACTTACAGGATACAGAGCTCCAACCTGCTGTTTATACCCTCTGTGACTGACCCTAGGTGACAGGAAACAGAGGCTTTTATATCACCTGACACAATCTGATAATTCCTCACAAACGCTGACATGCCCATCTCTAACACCAATTAGCTTGATAATTACACATAACCAGTGGCGTACCGCCAATGGCGGCAGACCACGCCACTGCTATGGGGCCCGTGGCCGGAGGGGGCCCATGAGGGCCCCAAGCAGCGTGGGAACGAGGAGGATAGGTGAGTAGGAGGTTGCGGCGGCAGAGGAGCGGGTTGCGGCAGTGGAGGAGCGGGGCACACGCTGAAGCCGCTGCTGCAGCTACCACGTGTGCCCGCTGCTAAAGGGACATGAATATTCCCTCTTCTCCACTCCCATGGGCGTGGAGAAGACGGAATATTCATTCTCTTTAGTAGCGGGCACGGAGGAGCGCTGAGCCCCGCCTCCTGCTGTCAGTGCCCGCCGCTAAAAGAAAGCATATTCACGCTTCTCCACGCCCATAGTCCCGGTGTGGAGAGGAGTGAATGTGCCGGCAGCAGCTCACCTCGGCTTCAGAGAGCACGCACAGCTCAGATGCCGACATGAGCTGCTGCAGGCAGGACTCAGCGCTGGAGCAGAGGTGAGGAAGGAAGGTGAGTATTAGTGTTTATTGTTTTATGTGTGCAGTGATTGGGGGGATGAGGAAGCCACACATACCAGGATACTTGGATTGAGGAGGCCACACATACCAGGAATGGGGGATTGAGGAGGCCACACATACCAGGAATGGGGGATTGAGGAGGCCACACATACCAGGATTTGGGGATTGAGGAGGCCACACGTACCAGGATTTGGGGATTGAGGAGGCCACACGTACCAGGAATGGGGGATTGAGGAGGCCACACGTACCAGGATTGAGGGGTTGAGGAGGCCACATGTACCAGGATTGAGGGGTTGAGGAGGCCACACGTACCAGGATTGGGGGATTGAGGAGGCCACACGTACAAGGATTGAGGGGTTGAGGAGGCCACACGTACCAGGATTGAGGGGTTGAGGAGGCCACACGTACCAGGATTGGGGGATTGAGGAGGCCACACATACCAGGATTGAGGGGTTGAGGAGGCCACACATACCAGGATTGGGGGATTGAGGAGACCACACGTACCAGGATTTGGGGATTGAGGAGGCCACACGTACCAGGATTTGGGGATTGAGGAGGCCACACGTACCAGGATTTGGGGATTGAGGAGGCCACACGTACCAGGAATGGGGGATTAAGGAGGCCACACGTACCAGGATTGAGGGGTTGAGGAGGCCACACGTACCAGGATTGAGGGGTTGAGGAGGCCACACGTACCAGGATTGGGGGATTAAGGAGGCCACACATACCAGGATTGAGGGGTTGAGGAGGCCACACATACCAGGATTGAGGGGTTGAGGAGGCCACATGTACCAGGATTGGGGGATTGAGGAGGCCACACATACCAGGATTGAGGGGTTGAGGAGGCCACACGTACCAGGATTGGGGGATTGAGGAGGCCACACATACCAGGATTTGGGGATTGAGGAGGCCAGATATACCAGGATTGGGGGATTGAGGAGGCCACACATACCAGGGATTGTGGGATTCAGGGGGCCACACATACTGGGGATTGTGGGATTGAGGGGGCCGCACATACCAGGGATTGTGGGATTGAGGGGGCCACACATACCAGGGATTGTGGGATTGAGGGGGCCACACATACCAGGGATTGGGGGATTGAGGGGGCCACACATACGAGGATGGGGAAATTTACCAGTAGCTGCTGCATTTCCCACCCTAGGCTTATACTCAAGTCAATAGGTTTTCCCATTTTTATGTGGTAAAATTAGGGGCCTCGGCTTATATTCGGGTCGGCTTATTTAAAATTAGTGTTGAGCCACCCCCGTAGTGTTCGAGTTCGGTTCGGTTCGTCGAACACCCGTGTGTTCGCCGAACTGTTCGTCGAACTGTTCGTCGAACACCTTCGAACACCGTTAAAACCAATGGCAGGCAAACAAAAACACATAGAAACACATAGAAAACACCTTCAAAGGTGTCCAAAAGCTGACAAACTGCTCAGAAGACACAACTAACACATGGAAAAGTGACAAGTACATATAGTCATGCGAAAAGAAAAGAGGTGGAGGAGTAAAAGGAGGGGGAGACACAGATATAGGCATGTCATGCCCTACTAAAATCCAAAAAGTGAGAAGCCGACACGTTCAGTCCGCTCCTGCCCGTGCCACCTCCGTGTCGCCGGGTTTGTGCCAGAGCCGCGGTGAACCCTGACGGCCAGCCCCCCTCTCCCAATACTGGTGCCTGTCCGCTGGTGGGTCGAGCGAGCCCCCCTGTGGTGGAGGCAGCTCTAAGCTTTTTAATTTAAATTGTCTCTCTAATTTGAATGAATACACTTTAAATCCATTTACAAGGATCTATTGGAGGGCAAGTCTCATGCCAGCAGCCGCGTAATTCCAGCTCCAGTAGCGTCCACTAAAGCTGCTGCAGTTAAAAAGCTTTTATAAGGATCGAGCTCGGCTGTCCACCGCAAGGCATCCTACTGCCAGTCCCAGCCCCTATGCCTTGGGGTGCCTCCTGATGCTCTTCACTGAGTATCCCGTGGTCTCGAAGCATTTCCTTTGAAAAAATGAAGTGTCCAAACTACAGGTGGTGTAGCTTGATTAACAGCCGGGATAATCCGCTGACTAGCAGACACTGCTACTAGGCACAAAGTATTTCCTGGGCTAGATGCAGTTAAAAATTTGTAATTAGATACTCTCGTTGGATGCTGAGAAAGCATTCCATAGAGTCTCCTGGCACGCCATATATGATTCTCTTAAAAAGCTTGGGGTAGGGGTCTAAGGGACCCTTTTATAGCCAAAATCACGGCCCTGTATCACAATACGTCACCTAGGCTGAAGATAAATGGAACTGTAGCACCCTGAGGGCTCGGTTGCTACAGAGGTATTGCACCTCACCCAGAGGTGTGATATCTCACTCTCAGGTAAGGATGGAGTGTGGATCAGGACCCGACACCTGCATGCATTACACCACATTGCCGTGGGGCAGGGCGACCAATATGCCTCTGAGATGGGCACGACAGTCCCTGTCCCTGGCTAGAGTGGGGGGAGGGAACACTGAGGAAGGGGAACCCTGTAGTGCAAGAGCAGGGAGGAAGCAGTTCCTGGGTGCATTGAGAAGGGAGTATAAAAGGTGGGCACCATCTTAGTTCAGTGCAGAGAAGTCTGAGCAGAAGTGGCAGGGAGCAGGGGCTCTGCATGAGCTCTGCTCCGGAGGCGGGCCTAGTAACAGAGGCCCAGGCCTGGAAGAGGGAGAAGGAAGGAAGAGGAGCGGAGAAGGCTCCAGGAACGAGGAATGAAGGAATCCCAGGGGTGCGGACGGGCGAGTCGCCACCGCACGCCCGAATCCACCTGCGTGGAGGGGTCAGGCCAAAGGGGGAGACCGGTCCCCGAAACTAGTGGAGGCAGGAAATGACCCTCAGCTATAAACCGGAGGCTGTGACATTTTATGTGGCGCAGCCCCTCGCTACACCCGCTAGGAAGGCACCACATAGGGTCAGGGAAACTGGCGCCAAGTTTACCAAGAGGAGGCCCGAGGCAGCCGGACAGAAGGGTTGGTAAGAAAGGCCAGACAAAGGACACACAAAGGGGGTCCTGTGAAGCGCTCCAAAGATATCTGGGAGTTATCTGAGCCCCTCACCTGGTGAGCACAGTACGACGTGGGCAGCCGTTACCTGCAGACGTGGTCTGGATAATAAGAACTGTGAGTAAAGGCCCTGGACTGCATCACTGACTCCGTGTCGTTACTGCTGCTGCCCTGCACCATCACCCCCATCCTCCGCATACACTGCCCTGAGGCTATACTCCTCCCGTGGGGAGTTATGCTACGCTCTGCTGCACCCACAACACCAGCCTCAGCGGTCTGCCCTGCAGCGGCGGTTCACTCTGACCGCAATCCACGGGTCGCGTAGTCGGACATTTAAACATCAAAACCACATAAATAGTTCCGCCACTGGTTTGACCACCCTGAGCCACGGAACTGGGTCGCCGCCACGAAGACTACAACCACCAGCATCCACCAAAAAGGGTCCGGCTCCGGGTGTCCCAAGGCCCAGGGGGTGCATCAGAACATTTTCATCACCTTTCACAATCACCAATGGGACAAGGCAGGGATGTCCTCTGTCCCCTCTCTTATACATCCTAGTGACGGAGCACCTGCTCTCATCAATTCGCCATAACCCCAATATTAGGTGGATTGAGGTGGGAGGCACCGAGTACAAGTGCTCTCTATTTGCTGATGATGTCCTAGTATATATCACTCAATCACATATATCCATCCATGCTGTTATGGCTGAAATAGATCACTTTGTTACATGGTCAAATTTTAAAATCAATGCAGCGAAGTCTGAGGCCCTCGATGTCTCCCTCCCCAAATCCATATAGGATTCCATCCAGTCCAACTTTCCCTTTGCCTGGCCCTCACAGGGTATCAAATACTTAGGAATTCCTATTCATAGAGACCTCTCCCATCTATGTTATCTTAATTTTGGGCCCTTTATTGAACAACTCCATACAGACCACGGTTGGCAAGTTAGAACTGTAAGATTCACTACGTGAACCACTGGTGTTTTGTGGAAAAGCACATGTACACTGTGTTCCAAATTATTATGCAAAAAGTGTTTAGGAGTGATAAGGGAAGAATTTGTTTGTTTGTCAGTTAAACTCATTGATGGTGATGTGTGTCAGGGCTCTTTATATCACTGTAAGCAATTGCAGACACCTGTGCTAATTAGTTTGGCAGGTGTGTCCAATGAAAGACAAGACTACTTAAGAAGGCTGTCTCACATTATTAAGCAGCCTACATTTTCTGCCAAAATGGGAAAGAAAAAGGATGTGTCAGCTGCTGAGAAGCAACAAATTGTGGAGTGTTTAGGTCAAGGCATGACTACAATCAACATTGTGCGATGATCAGGATGAAGTGTCTTGGCAATCAAGAAGTATGTAGCTGATTCACAGTACACACGTGTGCGTGCTGATAAGGGCAAATTGAGGACTCTTTCCTACAGGCAATTACGTCAGGTTAAAAGAGCAGCGGCAAAAAAGCCTTGTCATAGCATCAGACAAGTTTTTGAAGCTGCTGGTGCCTCCAACGTCCCCCGAACAACAAGATGCAGGGTCCTTCAGAGGTTTGCAGCTGTGCATGCGCCATCCTGTCGACCTCCTCTATCCACTTCACACAAGCAGAAACGGCTCCAGTGGGCTAAACATTACATGAAGACTGATTTCAAAACTGTTTTGTTCACGGATGAGTGCCGTGCAGCGCTCGATGGTCCAGATGGATGGAGTGGAGGATGGCTGGTTGATGGACACCCCACGCAAACACGGCTACAGCGCCAACAAGGAGGAGGTGGAGTAATGTTTTGGGCTGGAATCATGGGGAGAGAGATTGTCGGCCCCTTTAGGATCCCTGAAGGCGCTAAAGATGAACTCCATAATGTATGTGGATTTTCTCAAACAGCACTTCCTGCCATGGTTCAAGAAGAAGAACCGTGTATTTCACAGCAAGATCATTTTTTTGCATGATAATGCACCATCTCATGCTGCACATAAAACATCTGCATCTCTGGCTGATATGGGCATAAAAGGGGACAAACTTATGGTGTGACCCCCATGCTCCCCTGACCTCTACCCCATTCAGAACCTCTGGAGCATCATCAAAAGGAGTGTCTATGATGGCGGGAGGCAGTTCACATCTAAGCAACAGCTCTGGGAGGGTATTCTGTCCTCATGCAAAACAATTGAAGCAGAAACCATCCAAAACCTGACAAATTCAATGGACGAGAGAGTTCAGAAGCTCCTTTCGAACAAGGGGTCCTATGTGAAAATGTAACATCACCTAGAATAAAGTTTTGAGTTGAAAACTGTTTGATTTCAGTTTCTAATAACCTGCTAATGCTTATAATTTCAAAAATGACAATTTTTTTGGTCTTTATTAAAATGAAAAGGTTGATCGAAAAGTTTGGGGGATCTAAGAGTGTGGCAACCCAGTAGTCATGATTACTTCGAATTCTGACAATATGAGGGTCATGTTGCAGGTAGTGCAGCAAGAAGGCACTTATGTGTCTTGCGCATCTCGGAGCCCCAAAATTATTTTCCGGGCTAGATGCAGCTAAAAATTATTATTAATTTTAAATCTGGTGGAGCTTAGTATAGATGGCCTAATAGGATCAGTGCTGCACACTGCTACAAAGCCCAAATTATTTTCCAGCCAAGATACAGATAAACATGATTAGTAATTTTAAATCTGGTGGAGCTTATTATAGATGGCCTAATAGAATCAGTGCTGCACACTGCTACAAAGCCCAAATTATTTTCCAGCCAAGATACAGATAAACATGATTAGTAATTTGAAAGCTTAAAACGGTTTGTAGGGTGATTTTAACCAATCATCAAGCTTTTACTCTCCCCAGGATGACACAGGGGTAGAAAAGTAGTTTCGGATCCATGATTTGTTCATCTTTATGAACGTGAGTCTGTCTACATTTTCAGTGGAGAGCCGCGTTCGCTTATCTGTCAGCACACCACCAGCAGCGCTGAACACACGTTCAGACAGAACGCTGGCTGCGGGGCATGACAAGATCTCCAAGGCGTAAGTGGCTAGCTCCGGCCATTTATCCAGATTGGAAGCCCAAAAAGAGCAAGGGTCCAGTGACACAGTCATGGCTTCAATGTTTACTTGGAGATACTCCTGTACCATCGTCTCTAGGCGTTGACTATGTGTCAGACTTCTTGTCTCCTGTGGCCTTGCAAAGGATGGGCTAAAAAAGTGGTGAAATGATTCCGCAAAATTGATGTTACCAGCAGATACTGTGGTTCTGTTACGGTTTGAGTGCTGAACACTTGGCGGTCCCACGGTTGGCAAGTTGGAACTGTGAGATTCACTACGTGCACCACTGGTGTTTTGTGGAAAAGCACATGTAAGATTCTGCAACAGTCTCTGCTGATACTCCTGCATGCGTGCATCCCTTTCTATGGCAGGAATAATTTCGGCAAATTTACTTTTGTACCGGGGATCTAACAGTGTGGCAACCCAGTAGTCAGGATTATTTCTAATTCTCACAATTCGAGGGTCATGTTGCAGGTAGTGCAGCAAGAAGGCACTCATGTGTGTTGCGCATCCAGGAGCACCAAGTCCCTGTTGTGTTGGTGGCGAGGTAACAATCATGCTTCCTTCCTCTGTCCTCTCCCCCCAACCTCGCACAACAGAAATGTGATCAAGGTCTCCCTCATCTGATGAGTCTTCCATCAGTTCGTCCTCCACTTCTTCCTGGGCTCCTGCACCTTCCTCACTAGTTTGGCTGCTACCATGTGCCCTGGTAAAACCATCTCCCCCACCCTCACATGCCTGCCGCCTTGGTGCTGCCGACCGTCTGGACCTTGCAGATGTTAGCCCTTCCGCATACAACTCCTCCTCCTCTACTTGCTCCACCTCCTCTTGTGCCACCACCTGACTCCGAATTCTGTTTAACATGTGCTCCAGCATGTAAATCACCAGAATAGTCATGCTGATAATGGCATCGTCAGCACTAAACATCTTCGTCGCCATTTCAAAACTGTGCAGAAGGGTGCATAGGTCCCTGATCTGAGACCACTCCTCCAGCGTGATTTGCCCCACCTCTGGATCTCGTTGGCCCAGGCTATACGTCAGAACGTATTGCACCAGGGCTTGTCGGTGCTGCCACAGTCGCTGCAACATGTGCAGAGTTGAATTCCACCGGGTAGGCACATCGCATTTTAGCCGGTGAAGTGGCAGGCCCAACGACTTCTGTAGAGATGTAAGTCGCTGAGCTGCGGGATGCGAACGGCGGAAGTGAGCACACAGCGACCGTGCCCTCTGCAGAAGGTCATCTAGTCTGGGATAGTGGGCTAAAAATTGCTGGACAACCAGGTTCAACACGTGAGCCATACAAGGCACGTTTGTGACATTGCCGCACCCAGGTTTGCAGCATTGTCGCACACGGCCTTCCCTGGTTTCAGGTCCAGTGGAGACAACCATTCATGAAATTGGTTCTCCAGAGCTGACCACAACTCCTCAGCTGTGTGACTCACATTTCCCAGACATTTCAAAGTAAAAACCGCCTGATGACGTTGAGCCCTACTGCCAGCATAGTAAGGAGGTGTGCAGGATCCCTTCTGCGCAGTTAGAAAGCTTGTGGCATGACCAGACAGGCTTTGGGTGCAGGTGGAAGACCGAGAGGAGGTTGAGGAGGCAGAAGCAGTGGAGGAACTTTGACATAAAGAGGATTGACGCACAACTCGTGGGGACGGCAAGACTTGGACAGCAGCCCCTTGTCCTGCTGTCACCATAGTTACCCAATGCCCAGTCAGCGACATGTAACGCCCCTGTCAATGCCTACTCGTCCAAGTGTCTGTGGTGAAATGCACCCTGTCACACACAGAGTTTCTCAAAGAAGCGGTGATGTTGTGTGTGACATGCTGGTGGAGCGCAGGCACACCTTTCTTTGAGAAGTAGTGCCGACTGGGCATCTGGTACTGGGGCACTGCGACAGACATAAGGTCTCGAAAATCCTCTGTGTCCACCAGGTGGAAAGGCAGCATTTCTGTAGCCAAGAGCTTGCAGATGGTGAAATTCAACCTCTTAGCTTTCTCATGGCTAGGAGGAAATGGTCTTTTACTTGTCCACATCTGAGGGACCGAGGGCTGGCTTTTGTGCTTAGACGGGGTTGATAAGGGTGTCCCCGGCAAACTGCCGGTCTGTGAGGAAGATGCAGGCGGACATGTTAGGTTGCCTTGATCCAAAGGTGGTGCTATCGATGTCGGACAGCGCTCAACACCAGCTGGTGTTACCACCTCCAAAGAAAATGATGACCTGCCAATCACGCTGGCTGTTGCGGGTAAAGAGGTGGCAGGTCTGCGCCCCAAAACAGGTGTGACTGCTGTGCCCCCAGTCACAGAGGATGAAGAGGCCGCGGATGCACAAGATATGGCAGAAGGTGGTTGGCCCGGCCGGCTAGGCCGCATTGTAGCACACTGAGCTTCCCACTGCAACTTATGCTTCATGTCCATGTGCCGGTTCATGCATGAAGTACTCAAACTATGTATTTTTTGGCCTCTACTTAGCTTTTGCTGACAAATGTTACAGATAACACGAGTTGGGTCATCTTTATCGATCTGAAAAAATGCCCAGGCTATGCAAGGCTTAGCACCCATGCGACCTGAAGAGCCACCACGACTTGTGGTGAGAGGCAGAGTTGTGCTTGAGGATGCAGTTGTTGACGTGTTCCAGTACTACGTCTCTGTCCAGGAAGGCGCAACCTGACCTCGTCGTCATTAGCATCTTTCTCCACCTCCTCTGCTGACCTCATCTCTTGGCTGACTGTGGGTTGACAGTAAGTGGGATCTCCAACCTCATCATCATCACCCTGTGCGTTATCACACCCGTCGTCCTCAGAGCCTGTTCCTGCCCTGACAAAAAACTAAAGTTGTCGCTCCAACTCCATACTCAGGTATTTGAGTCTCATCATCGTCTTCCTCATTGTCTCCACCAACAGGAGTTACAGTTTGGGAATGAGGGTCTACATTATGGTCAGAACCTTCTGCGTCTGGTCCTGGATCCGACTCATAAAGATTCTGGGCATCAGTGCAGATCATTTCCTCGTTTGGATTCACAGAAGCGCTGGAGTCGACCTCTGATTCCCAGGCTATAGTATGAGTAAACAGCTCTGCAGACTCAACCATCTGTTCTACCTCATACTCAGACGGGCAGCTGGAGATTTGGGAGCTGTGAGGAAGCAAGTGCGATTGGGGTGACACCTTTGAGGACTGGAGTATTTGTGATGTTGAAGTTGATGTGGAGGAGAGCCCACTTAAAGGAGCACTTGATATCCGTTGAAGCACCTGCTGTTTTTGTGCCTCATCTGGAATTTGTAGCGATTGGCATGGCCGTAAGAAAGGGATCTTATCACATTGTCCGCTAAAAGAAGTAGACATTTTAGTTTGGCTGGAAGATGGTCTTTCTTCTGCAGATGTTACTGTTGCTTTAACACCTACCCCACGGACACAACCTTTTTTCCCCTTCCCAACACGCCTATTCCCCTTTCCAGCAGCAGGCCTTTTTCCACTCATTTTAGTGGTTAACTAATTCACAACTCTGGAGTTGTTTGCACAAAAAAACAATGGATGGGAACCGAGCAGAGCTGAGTGGCCAAACTGTGGTATTAGGCCAAAACTATTGGCTGGGTTAGATGCAGAAAAAAATTATATTCGATTTGCAACCTGATGGAGGTCAGTATAGATGGACTAATAGAACAAGTCCCACACACAGCTAGAAGCCCAAATATTTTTTCAGAGGTAGATGCAGAAAAAAAATATATTCAGTTTGCAACCTGATGGAGGTCAGTATAGATGGACTAATAGAGAAAGTCCCACACACTGCTAGAAGGCCAAATATTTTTTCAGAGCTAGATGCAGACAAAAAATTATTTTGAATTTGCAACCTGATGGAGGTCAGTATAGGTGGACTAATAGAACAAGTCCCACACACTGCTAGAAGGCCAAATATTTTTTCACAGCTAGATGCAGAAAAAAAATATATTCAGTTTGCAACCTGATGGAGGTCAGTATAGATGGACTAATAGAACAAGTCCCACACACAGCTAGAAGCCCAAATATTTTTTCAGAGGTAGATGCAGAAAAAAATTATATTCAGTTTGCAACCTGATGGAGGTCTGTATAGATGGATTAATAGAACAAGTCCCACACACAGCTAGAAGCCCAATATTTTTTCAGAGGTAGATGCAGAAAAAAAATTATTTTTAATTTGCAACCTGATGGAGGTCAGTATAGATGGACTAATAGAGAAAGTCCCACACACTGCTAGAAGGCCAAATATTTTTTCAGAGCTAGATGCAGAAAAAAATTATATTCAGTTTGCAACCTGATGGAGGTCAGTATAGATGGACTAATAGAACAAGTTCCACACACAGCTAGAAGCCCAAATATTTTTTCAGAGGTAGATGCAGATAAAAATTATTTTTAATTTGCAACCTGATGGAGGTCAGTATAGATGGACTAATAGAGAAAGTCCCACACACTGCTAGAAGGCCAAATATTTTTTCAGAGCTAGATGCAGATAAAAATTATTTTTAATTTGCAACCTGATGGAGGTCAGTATAGATGGACTAATAGAACAAGTCCCACACACAGCTAGAAGCCCAAATATTTTTTCAGAGGTAGATGCAGATAAAAATTATTTTTAATTTGCAACCTGATGGAGGTCAGTATAGATGGACTAATAGAGAAAGTCCCACACACTGCTAGAAGGCCAAATATTTTTTCAGAGCTAGATGCCGAAAAAAATTATATTCAGTTTGCAACCTGATGGAGGTCAGTATAGATGGATTAATAGAACAAGTCCCACACACAGCTAGAAGCCCAATATTTTTTCAGAGGTAGATGCAGAAAAAAAATTATTTTTAATTTGCACCTGATGGAGGTCAGTATAGATGGACTAATAGAGAAAGTCCCACACACTGCTAGAAGGCCAAATATTTTTTCAGAGCTAGATGCAGAAAAAATTATATTCAGTTTGCAACCTGATGGAGGTCAATATAGATGGACTAATAGAACAAGTCCCACACACAGCTAGAAGCCCAAATATTTTTTCAGAGGTAGATGCAGATAAAAATTATTTTTAATTTGCAACCTGATGGAGGTCAGTATAGATGGACTAATAAAGTCCCACACACTGCTAGAAGGCCAAATATTTTTTCAGAGGTAGATGCAGATAAAAATTATTTTTAATTTGCAACCTGATGGAGGTCAGTATAGATGGACTAATAGAGAAAGTCCCACACACTACTAGAAGGCCAAATATTTTTTCAGAGCTAGATGCAGAAAAAAATTATATTCTGTTTGCAACCTGATGGAGGTCAGTATAGATGGACTAATAGAACAAGTCCCACACACAGCTAGAAGCCCAAATATTTTTTCAGAGGTAGATGCAGATAAAAATTATTTTTAATTTGCAACCTGATGGAGGTCAGTATAGATGCACTAATAGAGAAAGTCCCACACACTGCTAGAAGGCCAAATATTTTTTCAGAGCTAGATGCCGAAAAAAATTATATTCAGTTTGCAACCTGATGGAGGTCAGTATAGATGGATTAATAGAACAAGTCCCACACACAGCTAGAAGCCCAATATTTTTTCAGAGGTAGATGCAGAAAAAAAATTATTTTTAATTTGCAACCTGATGGAGGTCAGTATAGATGGACTAATAGAGAAAGTCCCACACACTGCTAGAAGGCCAAATATTTTTTCAGAGCTAGATGCAGAAAAAATTATATTCAGTTTGCAACCTGATGGAGGTCAATATAGATGGACTAATAGAACAAGTCCCACACACAGCTAGAAGCCCAAATATTTTTTCAGAGGTAGATGCAGATAAAAATTATTTTTAATTTGCAACCTGATGGAGGTCAGTATAGATGGACTAATAGAGAAAGTCCCACACACTGCTAGAAGGCCAAATATTTTTTCAGAGGTAGATGCAGATAAAAATTATTTTTAATTTGCAACCTGATGGAGGTCAGTATAGATGGACTAATAGAGAAAGTCCCACACACTACTAGAAGGCCAAATATTTTTTCAGAGCTAGATGCAGAAAAAAATTATATTCTGTTTGCAACCTGATGGAGGTCAGTATAGATGGACTAATAGAACAAGTCCCACACACAGCTAGAAGCCCAAATATTTTTTCAGAGGTAGATGCAGATAAAAATTATTTTTAATTTGCAACCTGATGGAGGTCAGTATAGATGGACTAATAGAGAAAGTCCCACACACTGCTAGAAGGCCAAATATTTTTTCAGAGCTAGATGCAGATAAAAATTATTTTTAATTTGCAACCTGATGGAGGTCAGTATAGATGGACTAATAGAGAAAGTCCCACACACTGCTAGAAGGCCAAATATTTTTTCAGAGCTAGATGCAGAAAAAAATTATATTCAGTTTGCAACCTGATGGAGGTCTGTATAGATGGACTAATAGAATGATGCTATGCCCAAAAGATTTTACTTCACTAGGTGCAGTAAAAAAATTGGTATTCTATACACAGGTGGTATGTCTTGCAACACAGATAGGCTACTCCACTGACTAACACACTCTGCAATAGGCCAAAAAGGATTAGCTTTGCTAGATTCAGCCAAATGCTGTGAAAAAAACTTGCACAGCACTGGCACAGACCTGCCTGGCAAAAACTGATAGGAACTGATGTAACCTAGTCCTGAAAAGGACTGCAATTACAATTAGTCTTTACTCCCACAATCTATCTATTTAAGAGCACAGACCTGCCTGATAAAAGTCGTAGGAAATGCTGTAACCTAGTCCTTAAAAGGACTGCAATCACAACTATTCCCTACTCCCAAGCTATCTGTAGATTTGTGCGAAAATTGGCTTGAAATTAACAAGGTATAGCGCACACAGCAAAAGCGGTGCCGTCTAACACGCAGCTGCAGCAGTGAGAAAATGGTGGCGACGGGGAAAATGGCTTGGTCTTATAGGGCAAGGACATGTGACATACACTGCCAATGACACATGCCCTTGCTTGTGTGAAAAAAAGCACTTCGCTCCGTGTGTGTGCTGCTGATAGGCTGACAGACTGCACCTCCCCACTGCAAATGCGGGAAAGAGAAAAAAAAATGGAGATCTTCATTATTCCTGCAGAGATCCATCCCCTGCCCCTCCCCCCGCCCCACTGTACACTCAAACTGCGTATTAACATTAATTTTCATCATTACTGAGAAAAAATCCAGTTATGATTTTGGTGCACGAACAGTTATCGAACATAACCTCGAACAGCCAAATTTTTCTCAAATCGTTCGTGTTCGCCGAACGGCTCGAACACCGCCCAAAACAGCTCGAATTTGAGATTGGCGAACAGTTCGATTCGAACAACGCTCATCTCTATTTAAAATATAAGGTATTTTAAAATCAGTGAGTACGTGGTGCCCATAATACTGCAGGACTGTGGCGTGCATTATACTATATGGGGGCTGCATTTTACCCTATGAGGTGTGTAATATACTGTATGGAGGACTATGGGGAGTGCATCATATTCTATGGAGGACCATGGGAAGTTCATTATACTATATGGAGGATTATGGGGGGCGCATTATACTATATGGAGGTTTATGGGGGGAGCATTATACTATATGGAGGATTATGGGGCCACATTATACTATATGGAAGATTATTGGTGGTGCATTATACTATATGGAAGGCTATGTGGGGCCATTATAATATTTTGAGGGCTATGTGGGGGGCCATTATACTGTATGAAAGCAATTATACAGTGTGAAGGTTTGTGTGGGGTCATTATACTGTTTGGAGGGCTGTGTGGGGGCTATTATACTGTTTGGAGGGCTGTGTGGGGGCCATGAGAGTGTATGGAGGGCTCTGTGGGGTTCACAGTTGGGGGATTATACTGTGTTAGGGTCACCATAGTTTGCCGTGGGAGTTGAATTGGGGTACAATAGGGTCATTATACTGTGCATGTGGAGGAATGCACCATAGGGGTATCATACTGTTTGGGGGGCACTTTTGTTGGCATCATACTTTATGGGGGCAATGAAGGAGGAATCTATGACTTCAGAAGGAGGTAAATTACTATCTAAAGGCTGGAAAGTTATGAGATCTGCTCTTCTGTGACACAGACAAATATTTATTTTTTGTAGTGGGGGGGCCCAATTAGAGCTTCTGCTATGGGGCCCCATGACTTCTATGTACGCCCCTGCACATAACTCACAAGCAACGCAAGATGACAACCCAAACTTGCCTTTCTCATCCCTGCTTTCTGCTCTAGTATTAATGGTCTCTTCTTCCAGTCAAGGTAGAGACTGAAAACCTGCCAAGAACTTAAGGTCATGAGACATTCTCAAGTCTTTGCAGGACTTTTAGGCTCTACCTAGATAGAATGGTGAATCAAGGACTTCTTGGCCCATTTCTCCACCATTATATTCAACTGAATCTGTGTTTTGAGGTCACAGATGTAAATGATGTCAGGACATACCCCTAACCTCCCGGGTCAGTGGGACAGACCTGAAAATTTGGGACTGTCATGCTGAATTCAGAACCATTGGGAGGTATGGTCTGTATCATAGCTGACCCCACCTAGGCTGACAGTGCACTCTGTCTATCCTGCTTCAGGGGCAGCCTGCACAAGTGGCCACAGTATTTAGCTCATTTTTTGCTTCATGACAACTGGGCCCTACTCAATGAAGCAGCCTAACTACTTCCCTCAAAAGATTTCCTCAAATATTCATAGCATGTAAAACGTGAACATACTGTGGAAATTTCCGCTGTGGATTATTATTGCGGAAAAATCCGCAGCATGTCCATTAATTGTGCGGAGTTGCGACAAAATCGCCGCCATTGACTTGCATTGGACCGCATAACATCTGCATGACTACATGTACACATGCGGATATTATGCGATTCAATATGCGGATGGTACCCGGGTGTGGAGGAGAGGAGACTCTCCTCCAGACCCGGTTACCATAGTATCTGTAAAAAAAGAATTAAAATAAAAAATAACCTTATACTCACCTTCCAATTGCCCCAGCTCTGCTCCCGGCGTCGCTGCTGGCTCTGTGGCGGGTACCGGTAATGTAAAAGGACCTTCCTTGACGTCAGCAGTCATGTGACAGATCACACGACCGTCATGGAAGGTCGTTTTACATTACCGGTACCCGCCACAGAGCCAGCAGCGACACGGGGAGCAGACTGAGGCCACCGGAAAGGTGAGTATAAGGTTATATTTTATTTTATACGTTCTAATTCTTTTTTTTGTTTTAACATTATGTTGGTCACACAATATAAATCCATTCTGGTTGCATGGATTTATATTGTGTGACCAACTTTCAAGCATTTTTCCAAGTGATGCTAAAATCGCTTGGAAAAGCGCTTGACAAAAGCATGCAAAATCGCATGCTAAAAACTAGTGTTGAGCCACCCCCGTAGTGTTCGAGTTCGGTTCGGTTCGTCGAACACCCGTGTGTTCGCCGAACTGTTCGTCGAACTGTTCATCGAACACCTTCGAACACCGTTAAAACCAATGGCAGGCAAACAAAAACACATAGAAACACATAGAAAACACCTTCAAAGGTGTCCAAAAGCTGACAAACTGCTCAGAAGACACAACTAACACATGGAAAAGTGACAAGTACATATAGTCATGCGAAAAGAAAAGAGGTGGAGGAGTAAAAGGAGGGGGAGACACAGATATAGGCATGTCATGCCCTTCTAAAATCCAAAAAGTGAGAAGCCGACACGTTCAGTCCGCTCCTGCCCGTGCCACCTCCGTGTCGCCGGGTTTGTGCCAGAGCCGCGGTGAACCCTGACGGCCTGCCCCCCTCTCCCAATACTGTAGCCTGTCCGCTGGTGGGTCGAGCGAGCCCCCCTGTGGTGGAGGCAGCTCTAAGCTTTTTAATTTAAATTGTCTCTCTAATTTGAATAAATACACTTTAAATCCATTTACAAGGATCTATTGGAGGGCAAGTCTCATGCCAGCAGCCGCGTAATTCCAGCTCCAGTAGCGTCCACTAAAGCTGCTGCAGTTAAAAAGCTTTTATAAGGATCGAGCTCGGCTGTCCACCGCAAGGCATCCTACTGCCAGTCCGAGCCCCTATGCCTTGGGGTGCCTCCTGATGCTCTTCACTGAGTATCCCGTGGTCCCGAAGCATTTCCTTTGAAAAAATGAAGTGTCCAAACTACAGGTGGTGTAGCTTGCTTAACATCCGGGATAATCCGCTGACTAGCAGACACTGCTACTAGGCACAAAGTATTTCCTGGGCTAGATGCAGTTAAAAATTTGTAATTAGATACTCTCGATGGATGCTGAGAAAGCATTCCATAGAGTCTCCTGGCACGCCATATATGATTCTCTTAAAAAGCTTGGGGTAGGGGTCTAGGGGACCCTTTTATAGCCAAAATCACGGCCCTGTATCGCAATACGTCACCTAGGCTGAAGATAAATGGAACTGCAGCACCCTGAGGGCTCGGTTGCTACAGAGGTATTGCACCTCACCCAGAGGTGTGATATCTCACTCTCAGGTAAGGATGTAGTGTGGATCAGGACCCGACACCTGCATGCATTACACCACATTGCCGTGGGGCAGGGCGACCAATATGCCCCTGAGATGGGCACGACAGTCCCTGTCCCTGGCTGGAGTGGGGGGAGGGAACACTGAGGAAGGGGAACCCTGTAGTGCAGGAGCAGGGAGGAAGCAGTTCCTGGGTGCATTGAGAAGGGAGTATAAAAGGTGGGCACCATCTTAGTTCAGTGCAGAGAAGTCTGAGCAGAAGTGGCAGGGAGCAGGGGCTCTGCATGAGCTCTGCTCCGGAGGCGGGCCTAGTAACAGAGGCCCAGGCCTGGAAGAGGGAGAAGGAAGGAAGAGGAGCGGAGAAGGCTCCAGGAACGAGGAACGAAGGGATCTCAGGGGTGCGGACGGGCGAGTCGACACCGCACGCCCGAATCCACCTGCGTGGAGGGGTCAGGCCAAAGGGGGAGACCAGTCCCCGAAACTAGTGGAGGCAGGAAACGACCCTCAGCTAGAAACAGGAGGCTGTGACATTTTATGTGGCGCAGCCCCTCGCTACACCCGCTAGGAAGGCACCACATAGGGTCAGGGAAACTGGCGCCAAGTTTACCAAGAGGAGGCCCGAGGCAGCTGGACAGAAGGGTTGGTAAGAAAGGCCAGACAAAGGACACACAAAGGGGGTCCTGTGAAGCACTCCAAAGTTATCTGGGAGTTGTCTGAGCCCCTCACCTGGTGAGCACAGTACGACGTGGGCAGCCGTTACCTGCAGACGTGGTCTGGATAATAAGAACTGTGAGTAAAGGCCCTGGACTGCATCACTGACTCCGTGTCATTACTGCTGCTGCCCTGCACCATCACCCCCATCCTCCGCATACACTGCCCTGAGGCTATACTCCTCCCGTGGGGAGTTATGCTACGCTCTGCTGCACCCACAACACCAGCCTCAGCGGTCTGCCCTGGAGCGGCGGTTCACTCTGACCGCAATCCACGGGTGGCGTAGTCGGACATTTAAACATCAAAACCACATAAATAGTTCCGCCACTGGTTTGACCGCCCTGAGCCACGGAACCGGGTTGCCGCCACGGAGACTACAACCACCAGCATCCACCAAAAAGGGTCCGGCTCCGGGTGTCCCAAGGCCCAGGGGGCGCGTCAGAACATTTTCATCACCTTTCACAATCACCAATGGGACAAGGCAGGGATGTTCTCTGTCCCCTCTCTTATACATCCTAGTGACGGAGCACCTGCTCTCATCAATTCGCCATAACCCCAATATTAGGTGGATTGAGGTGGGAGGCACCGAGTACAAGTGCTCTCTATTTGCTGATGATGTCCTAGTATATATCACTCAATCACATATATCCATCCATGCTGTTATGGCTGAAATAGATCACTTTGTTACATGGTCAAATTTTAAAATCAATGCAGCGAAGTCTGAGGCCCTCGATGTCTCCCTCCCCAAATCCATATAGGATTCCATCCAGTCCAACTTTCCCTTTGCCTGGCCCTCACAGGGTATCAAATACTTAGGAATTCCTATTCATAGAGACCTCTCCCATCTATGTTATCTTAATTTTGGGCCCTTTATTGAACAACTCCATACAGACCACGGTTGGCAAGTTAGAACTGTAAGATTCACTACGTGAACCACTGGTGTTTTGTGGAAAAGCACATGTACACTGTGTTCCAAATTATTATGCAAAAAGTGTTTAGGAGTGATAAGGGAAGAATTTGTTTGTTTGTCAGTTAAACTCATTGATGGTGATGTGTGTCAGGGCTCTTTATATCACTGTAAGCAATTGCAGACACCTGTGCTAATTAGTTTGGCAGGTGTGTCCAATGAAAGGCAAGACTACTTAAGAAGGCTGTCTCACATTATTAAGCAGCCTACATTTTCTGCCAAAATGGGAAAGAAAAAGGATGTGTCGGCTGCTGAGAAGCAACAAATTGTGGAGTGTTTAGGTCAAGGCATGACTACAATCAACATTGTGCGATGATCAGGATGAAGTGTCTTGGCAATCAAGAAGTATGTAGCTGATTCACAGTACACACGTGTGCGTGCTGATAAGGGCAAATTGAGGACTCTTTCCTACAGGCAATGACGTCAGGTTGAAAGAGCAGCGGCAAAAAAGCCTTGTCATAGCAGCAGACAAGTTTTTGAAGCTGCTTGTGCCTCCAACGTCCCCCGAACAACAAGATGCAGGGTCCTTCAGAGGTTTGCAGCTGTGCATACGCCATCCTGTCGACCTCCTCTATCCACTTCACACAAGCAGAAACGGCTCCAGTGGGCCAAACATTACATGAAGACTGATTTCAAAACTGTTTTGTTCACGGATGAGTGCCGTGCAGCGCTCGATGGTCCAGATGGATGGAGTGGAGGATGGCTGGTTGATGGACACCCCATGCAAACACGGCTACAGCGCCAACAAGGAGGAGGTGTAGTAATGTTTTGGGCTGGAATCATGGGGAGAGAGATTGTCGGCCCCTTTAGGATCCCTGAAGGCGCTAAAGATGAACTCCATAATGTATGTGGATTTTCTCAAACAGCACTTCCTGCCATGGTTCAAAAAACCAGACAATGTGAACTGAGGTCTAAGATGGCAGACATACAAGAAACAGAGGCATGTTCACACTAGCAAAAAAGAAGCAAGACAAAAATATATCTCATACCCTACCATAATTATATATAAATGTAAAGCAAAATTGCATAATAAATATAGGGTACTTAGTGAACTATTTTTGATCAAAAAAAGTATACAAGCCGTCCCACCAGCGGCAAGGTGACCCTAAATTGGGACGGTACCTATACTGCCTATATTAAAAACCTTACTGTATATCAAAGTTGAAGTAATGCATATAAAAGGGTAGACAAATAGGACCAGGTCCCAACTCCAGACCACCTAGGCCCGTGGTAAGCTACATATATACCAATCAGCTCAACAAAGGGCATGCCACACCTTTAAATTGCACAGAATGCAAACAAGTCAAAAAACCAGACAATGTGAACTGAGGTCTAAGATGGCAGACATACAAGAAACAGAGGCATGTTCACACTAGCAAAAAAGAAGCAAGACAAAAATATATCTCATACCCTACCATAATTATATATAAATGTAAAGCAAAATTGCATAATAAATATAGGGTACTTAGTGAACTATTTTTGATCAAAAAAAGTATACAAGCCGTCCCACCAGCGGCAAGGTGACCCTAAATTGGGACGGTACCTATACTGCCTATATTAAAAACCTTACTGTATATCAAAGTTGAAGTAATGCATATAAAAGGGTAGACAAATAGGACCGGGTCCCAACTCCAGACCACCTAGGCCCGTGGTAAGCTACATATATACCAATCAGCTCAACAAAGGGCATGCCACACCCTTAAATTGCACAGAATGCAAACAAGTCAAAAAACCAGACAATGTGAACTGAGGTCTAAGATGGCAGACATACAAGAAACAGAGGCATGTTCACACTAGCAAAAAAGAAGCAAGACAAAAATATATCTCATACCCTACCATAATTATATATAAATGTAAAGCAAAATTGCATAATAAATATAGGGTACTTAGTGAACTATTTTTGATCAAAAAAAGTATACAAGCCGTCCCACCAGCGGCAAGGTGACCCTAAATTGGGACGGTACCTATACTGCCTATATTAAAAACCTTACTGTATATCAAAGTTGAAGTAATGCATATAAAAGGGTAGACAAATAGGACCGGGTCCCAACTCCAGACCACCTAGGCCCGTGGTAAGCTACATATATACCAATCAGCTCAACAAAGGGCATGCCACACCCTTAAATTGCACAGAATGCAAACAAGTCAAAAAACCAGACAATGTGAACTGAGGTCTAAGATGGCAGACATACAAGAAACAGAGGCATGTTCACACTAGCAAAAAAGAAGCAAGACAAAAATATATCTCATACCCTACCATAATTATATATAAATGTAAAGCAAAATTGCATAATAAATATAGGGTACTTAGTGAACTATTTTTGATCAAAAAAAGTATACAAGCCGTCCCACCAGCGGCAAGGTGACCCTAAATTGGGACGGTACCTATACTGCCTATATTAAAAACCTTACTGTATATCAAAGTTGAAGTAATGCATATAAAAGGGTAGACAAATAGGACCGGGTCCCAACTCCAGACCACCTAGGCCCGTGGTAAGCTACATATATACCAATCAGCTCAACAAAGGGCATGCCACACCCTTAAATTGCACAGAATGCAAACAAGTCAAAAAACCAGACAATGTGAACTGAGGTCTAAGATGGCAGACATACAAGAAACAGAGGCATGTTCACACTAGCAAAAAAGAAGCAAGACAAAAATATATCTCATACCCTACCATAATTATATATAAATGTAAAGCAAAATTGCATAATAAATATAGGGTACTTAGTGAACTATTTTTGATCAAAAAAAGTATACAAGCCGTCCCACCAGCGGCAAGGTGACCCTAAATTGGGACGGTACCTATACTGCCTATATTAAAAACCTTACTGTATATCAAAGTTGAAGTAATGCATATAAAAGGGTAGACAAATAGGACCGGGTCCCAACTCCAGACCACCTAGGCCCGTGGTAAGCTACATATATACCAATCAGCTCAACAAAGGGCATGCCACACCCTTAAATTGCACAGAATGCAAACAAGTCAAAAAACCAGACAATGTGAACTGAGGTCTAAGATGGCAGACATACAAGAAACAGAGGCATGTTCACACTAGCAAAAAAGAAGCAAGACAAAAATATATCTCATACCCTACCATAATTATATATAAATGTAAAGCAAAATTGCATAATAAATATAGGGTACTTAGTGAACTATTTTTGATCAAAAAAAGTATACAAGCCGTCCCACCAGCGGCAAGGTGACCCTAAATTGGGACGGTACCTATACTGCCTATATTAAAAACCTTACTGTATATCAAAGTTGAAGTAATGCATATAAAAGGGTAGACAAATAGGACCGGGTCCCAACTCCAGACCACCTAGGCCCGTGGTAAGCTACATATATACCAATCAGCTCAACAAAGGGCATGCCACACCCTTAAATTGCACAGAATGCAAACAAGTCAAAAAACCAGACAATGTGAACTGAGGTCTAAGATGGCAGACATACAAGAAACAGAGGCATGTTCACACTAGCAAAAAAGAAGCAAGACAAAAATATATCTCATACCCTACCATAATTATATATAAATGTAAAGCAAAATTGCATAATAAATATAGGGTACTTAGTGAACTATTTTTGATCAAAAAAAGTATACAAGCCGTCCCACCAGCGGCAAGGTGACCCTAAATTGGGACGGTACCTATACTGCCTATATTAAAAACCTTACTGTATATCAAAGTTGAAGTAATGCATATAAAAGGGTAGACAAATAGGACCGGGTCCCAACTCCAGACCACCTAGGCCCGTGGTAAGCTACATATATACCAATCAGCTCAACAAAGGGCATGCCACACCCTTAAATTGCACAGAATGCAAACAAGTCAAAAAACCAGACAATGTGAACTGAGGTCTAAGATGGCAGACATACAAGAAACAGAGGCATGTTCACACTAGCAAAAAAGAAGCAAGACAAAAATATATCTCATACCCTACCATAATTATATATAAATGTAAAGCAAAATTGCATAATAAATATAGGGTACTTAGTGAACTATTTTTGATCAAAAAAAGTATACAAGCCGTCCCACCAGCGGCAAGGTGACCCTAAATTGGGACGGTACCTATACTGCCTATATTAAAAACCTTACTGTATATCAAAGTTGAAGTAATGCATATAAAAGGGTGGACAAATAGGACCGGGTCCCAACTCCAGACCACCTAGGCCCGTGGTAAGCTACATATATACCAATCAGCTCAACAAAGGGCATGCCACACCCTTAAATTGCACAGAATGCAAACAAGTCAAAAAACCAGACAATGTGAACTGAGGTCTAAGATGGCAGACATACAAGAAACAGAGGCATGTTCACACTAGCAAAAAAGAAGCAAGACAAAAATATATCTCATACCCTACCATAATTATATATAAATGTAAAGCAAAATTGCATAATAAATATAGGGTACTTAGTGAACTATTTTTGATCAAAAAAAGTATACAAGCCGTCCCACCAGCGGCAAGGTGACCCTAAATTGGGACGGTACCTATACTGCCTATATTAAAAACCTTACTGTATATCAAAGTTGAAGTAATGCATATAAAAGGGTAGACAAATAGGACCGGGTCCCAACTCCAGACCACCTAGGCCCGTGGTAAGCTACATATATACCAATCAGCTCAACAAAGGGCATGCCACACCCTTAAATTGCACAGAATGCAAACAAGTCAAAAAACCAGACAATGTGAACTGAGGTCTAAGATGGCAGACATACAAGAAACAGAGGCATGTTCACACTAGCAAAAAAGAAGCAAGACAAAAATATATCTCATACCCTACCATAATTATATATAAATGTAAAGCAAAATTGCATAATAAATATAGGGTACTTAGTGAACTATTTTTGATCAAAAAAAGTATACAAGCCGTCCCACCAGCGGCAAGGTGACCCTAAATTGGGACGGTACCTATACTGCCTATATTAAAAACCTTACTGTATATCAAAGTTGAAGTAATGCATATAAAAGGGTAGACAAATAGGACCGGGTCCCAACTCCAGACCACCTAGGCCCGTGGTAAGCTACATATATACCAATCAGCTCAACAAAGGGCATGCCACACCCTTAAATTGCACAGAATGCAAACAAGTCAAAAAACCAGACAATGTGAACTGAGGTCTAAGATGGCAGACATACAAGAAACAGAGGCATGTTCACACTAGCAAAAAAGAAGCAAGACAAAAATATATCTCATACCCTACCATAATTATATATAAATGTAAAGCAAAATTGCATAATAAATATAGGGTACTTAGTGAACTATTTTTGATCAAAAAAAGTATACAAGCCGTCCCACCAGCGGCAAGGTGACCCTAAATTGGGACGGTACCTATACTGCCTATATTAAAAACCTTACTGTATATCAAAGTTGAAGTAATGCATATAAAAGGGTAGACAAATAGGACCGGGTCCCAACTCCAGACCACCTAGGCCCGTGGTAAGCTACATATATACCAATCAGCTCAACAAAGGGCATGCCACACCCTTAAATTGCACAGAATGCAAACAAGTCAAAAAACCAGACAATGTGAACTGAGGTCTAAGATGGCAGACATACAAGAAACAGAGGCATGTTCACACTAGCAAAAAAGAAGCAAGACAAAAATATATCTCATACCCTACCATAATTATATATAAATGTAAAGCAAAATTGCATAATAAATATAGGGTACTTAGTGAACTATTTTTGATCAAAAAAAGTATACAAGCCGTCCCACCAGCGGCAAGGTGACCCTAAATTGGGACGGTACCTATACTGCCTATATTAAAAACCTTACTGTATATCAAAGTTGAAGTAATGCATATAAAAGGGTAGACAAATAGGACCGGGTCCCAACTCCAGACCACCTAGGCCCGTGGTAAGCTACATATATACCAATCAGCTCAACAAAGGGCATGCCACACCCTTAAATTGCACAGAATGCAAACAAGTCAAAAAACCAGACAATGTGAACTGAGGTCTAAGATGGCAGACATACAAGAAACAGAGGCATGTTCACACTAGCAAAAAAGAAGCAAGACAAAAATATATCTCATACCCTACCATAATTATATATAAATGTAAAGCAAAATTGCATAATAAATATAGGGTACTTAGTGAACTATTTTTGATCAAAAAAAGTATACAAGCCGTCCCACCAGCGGCAAGGTGACCCTAAATTGGGACGGTACCTATACTGCCTATATTAAAAACCTTACTGTATATCAAAGTTGAAGTAATGCATATAAAAGGGTAGACAAATAGGACCGGGTCCCAACTCCAGACCACCTAGGCCCGTGGTAAGCTACATATATACCAATCAGCTCAACAAAGGGCATGCCACACCCTTAAATTGCACAGAATGCAAACAAGTCAAAAAACCAGACAATGTGAACTGAGGTCTAAGATGGCAGACATACAAGAAACAGAGGCATGTTCACACTAGCAAAAAAGAAGCAAGACAAAAATATATCTCATACCCTACCATAATTATATATAAATGTAAAGCAAAATTGCATAATAAATATAGGGTACTTAGTGAACTATTTTTGATCAAAAAAAGTATACAAGCCGTCCCACCAGCGGCAAGGTGACCCTAAATTGGGACGGTACCTATACTGCCTATATTAAAAACCTTACTGTATATCAAAGTTGAAGTAATGCATATAAAAGGGTAGACAAATAGGACCGGGTCCCAACTCCAGACCACCTAGGCCCGTGGTAAGCTACATATATACCAATCAGCTCAACAAAGGGCATGCCACACCCTTAAATTGCACAGAATGCAAACAAGTCAAAAAACCAGACAATGTGAACTGAGGTCTAAGATGGCAGACATACAAGAAACAGAGGCATGTTCACACTAGCAAAAAAGAAGCAAGACAAAAATATATCTCATACCCTACCATAATTATATATAAATGTAAAGCAAAATTGCATAATAAATATAGGGTACTTAGTGAACTATTTTTGATCAAAAAAAGTATACAAGCCGTCCCACCAGCGGCAAGGTGACCCTAAATTGGGACGGTACCTATACTGCCTATATTAAAAACCTTACTGTATATCAAAGTTGAAGTAATGCATATAAAAGGGTAGACAAATAGGACCGGGTCCCAACTCCAGACCACCTAGGCCCGTGGTAAGCTACATATATACCAATCAGCTCAACAAAGGGCATGCCACACCCTTAAATTGCACAGAATGCAAACAAGTCAAAAAACCAGACAATGTGAACTGAGGTCTAAGATGGCAGACATACAAGAAACAGAGGCATGTTCACACTAGCAAAAAAGAAGCAAGACAAAAATATATCTCATACCCTACCATAATTATATATAAATGTAAAGCAAAATTGCATAATAAATATAGGGTACTTAGTGAACTATTTTTGATCAAAAAAAGTATACAAGCCGTCCCACCAGCGGCAAGGTGACCCTAAATTGGGACGGTACCTATACTGCCTATATTAAAAACCTTACTGTATATCAAAGTTGAAGTAATGCATATAAAAGGGTAGACAAATAGGACCGGGTCCCAACTCCAGACCACCTAGGCCCGTGGTAAGCTACATATATACCAATCAGCTCAACAAAGGGCATGCCACACCCTTAAATTGCACAGAATGCAAACAAGTCAAAAAACCAGACAATGTGAACGGAGGTCTAAGATGGCAGACATACAAGAAACAGAGGCATGTTCACACTAGCAAAAAAGAAGCAAGACAAAAATATATCTCATACCCTACCATAATTATATATAAATGTAAAGCAAAATTGCATAATAAATATAGGGTACTTAGTGAACTATTTTTGATCAAAAAAAGTATACAAGCCGTCCCACCAGCGGCAAGGTGACCCTAAATTGGGACGGTACCTATACTGCCTATATTAAAAACCTTACTGTATATCAAAGTTGAAGTAATGCATATAAAAGGGTGGACAAATAGGACCGGGTCCCAACTCCAGACCACCTAGGCCCGTGGTAAGCTACATATATACCAATCAGCTCAACAAAGGGCATGCCACACCCTTAAATTGCACAGAATGCAAACAAGTCAAAAAACCAGACAATGTGAACTGAGGTCTAAGATGGCAGACATACAAGAAACAGAGGCATGTTCACACTAGCAAAAAAGAAGCAAGACAAAAATATATCTCATACCCTACCATAATTATATATAAATGTAAAGCAAAATTGCATAATAAATATAGGGTACTTAGTGAACTATTTTTGATCAAAAAAAGTATACAAGCCGTCCCACCAGCGGCAAGGTGACCCTAAATTGGGACGGTACCTATACTGCCTATATTAAAAACCTTACTGTATATCAAAGTTGAAGTAATGCATATAAAAGGGTAGACAAATAGGACCGGGTCCCAACTCCAGACCACCTAGGCCCGTGGTAAGCTACATATATACCAATCAGCTCAACAAAGGGCATGCCACACCCTTAAATTGCACAGAATGCAAACAAGTCAAAAAACCAGACAATGTGAACTGAGGTCTAAGATGGCAGACATACAAGAAACAGAGGCATGTTCACACTAGCAAAAAAGAAGCAAGACAAAAATATATCTCATACCCTACCATAATTATATATAAATGTAAAGCAAAATTGCATAATAAATATAGGGTACTTAGTGAACTATTTTTGATCAAAAAAAATATACAAGCCGTCCCACCAGCGGCAAGGTGACCCTAAATTGGGACGGTACCTATACTGCCTATATTAAAAACCTTACTGTATATCAAAGTTGAAGTAATGCATATAAAAGGGTAGACAAATAGGACCGGGTCCCAACTCCAGACCACCTAGGCCCGTGGTAAGCTACATATATACCAATCAGCTCAACAAAGGGCATGCCACACCCTTAAATTGCACAGAATGCAAACAAGTCAAAAAACCAGACAATGTGAACTGAGGTCTAAGATGGCAGACATACAAGAAACAGAGGCATGTTCACACTAGCAAAAAAGAAGCAAGACAAAAATATATCTCATACCCTACCATAATTATATATAAATGTAAAGCAAAATTGCATAATAAATATAGGGTACTTAGTGAACTATTTTTGATCAAAAAAAGTATACAAGCCGTCCCACCAGCGGCAAGGTGACCCTAAATTGGGACGGTACCTATACTGCCTATATTAAAAACCATGGTTCAAGAAGAAGAACCGTGTATTTCACAGCAAGATCATTTTTCTGCATGATAATGCACCATCTCATGCTGCACATAAAACATCTGCATCTCTGGCTGATATGGGCATAAAAGGGGACAAACTTATGGTGTGACCCCCATGCTCCCCTGACCTCTACCCCATTCAGAACCTTTGGAGCATCATTAAAAGGAGTGTCTATGATGGCGGGAGGCAGTTCACATCTAAGCAACAGCTCTGGGAGGGTATTCTGTCCTCATGCAAAACAATTGAAGCAGAAACCATCCAAAACCTGACAAATTCAATGGACGAGAGAGTTCAGAAGCTCCTTTCGAACAAGGGGTTCTATGTGAAAATGTAACATCACCTAGAATAAAGTTTTGAGTTGAAAACTGTTTGATTTCAGTTTCTAACAACCTGCTAATGCTTATAATTTCAAAAATGACCATTTTTTTGGTCTTTATTAAAATGAAAAGGTTGATCAAAAAGTTTGGGGGATCTAAGAGTGTGGCAACCCAGTAGTCATGATTACTTCGAATTCTGACAATATGAGGGTCATGCTGCAGGTAGTGCAGCAAGAAAGCACTTATGTGTCTTGCGCATCTCGGAGCCCCAAAATTATTTTCCGGGCTAGATGCAGCTAAAAATTATTATTAATTTTAAATCTGGTGAAGCTTTAGTATAGATGGCCTAATAGGATCAGTGCTGCACACTGCTACAAAGCCCAAATTATTTTCCAGTCAAGATACAGATAAACATGATTAGTAATTTTAAATCTGGTGGAGCTTATTATAGATGGCCTAATAGAATCAGTGCTGCACACTGCTACAAAGCCCAAATTATTTTCCAGCCAAGATACAGATAAACATGATTAGTAATTTGAAAGCTTAAAACAGTTGGTAGGGTGATTTTAACCAATCATCAAGCTTTTACTCTCCCCAGGATGACACAGGGGTAGAAAAGTCGTTTCGGATCCATGATTTGTTCATCTTTATGAACGTGAGTCTGTCTACATTATCAGTGGAGAGCCGCGTGCGCTTATCTGTCAGCACACCACCAGCAGCGCTGAACACACGTTCAGACAGAACGCTGGCTGCGGGGCATGACAAGATCTCCAAGGCGTAAGTGGCTAGCTCCGGCCATTTATCCAGATTGGAAGCCCAAAAAGAGCAAGGGTCCAGTGACACAGTCGTGGCTTCAATGTTTACTTGGAGATACTCCTGTACCATCGTCTCTAGGCGTTGAATATGTGTCAGACTTCTTGTCTCCTGTGGCCTTGCAAAGGATGGGCTAAAAAAGTGGTGAAATGATTCCGCAAAATTGATGTTACCAGCAGATACTGTGGTTCTGTTACGGTTTGAGTGCTGAACACTTGACGGTCCCACGGTTGGCAAGTTGGAACTGTGAGATTCACTACGTGCACCACTGGTATTTTGTGGAAAAGCACATGTAAGATTCTGCAACAGTCTCTGCTGATACTCCTGCATGCGTGCATCCCTTTCTATGGCAGGAATAATTTCTGCAAATTTACTTTTGTACCGAGGATCTAACAGTGTGGCAACCCAGTAGTCAGGATTATTTCTAATTCTCACAATTCGAGGGTCATGTTGCAGGTAGTGCAGCAAGAAGGCACTCATGTGTGTTGCGCATCCAGGAGCACCAAGTCCCTGTTGTGTTGGTGGCGAGGTAACAATCATGCTTCCTTCCTCTGTCCTCTCCCCCCAACCTCGCACAACAGAAATGTGATCAAGGTCTCCCTCATCTGATGAGTCTTCCATCAGTTCGTCCTCCACTTCTTCCTGGGCTCCTGCACCTTCCTCACTAGTTTGGCTGCTACCATGCGCCCTGGTAAAACCATCTCCCCCACCCTCACATGCCTGCCGCCTTGGTGCTGCCGACCGTCTGGACCTTGCAGATGTTAGCCCTTCCGCATAAAACTCCTCCTCCTCTACTTCCTCCACCTCCTCTTGTGCCACCACCTGACTCCGAATTCTGTTTAACATGTGCTCCAGCATGTAAATCACCGGAATAGTCATGCTGATAATGGCATCGTCAGCACTAAACATCTTCGTCGCCATTTCAAAACTGTGCAGAAGGGTGCATAGGTCCCTGATCTGAGACCACTCCTCCAGCGTGATTTGCCCCACCTCTGGATCTCGTTGGCCCAGGCTATACGTCAGAACGTATTGCACCAGGGCTTGTCGGTGCTGCCACAGTCGCTGCAACATGTGCAGAGTTGAATTCCACTGGGTAGGCACATCGCATTTTAGCCGGTGAAGTGGCAGGCCCAACGACTTCTGTAGAGATGTAAGTCGCTGAGCTCCGGGATGCGAACGGCGAAAGTGAGCACACAGCGACCGTGCCCTCTGCAGAAGGCCATCTAGTCTGGGATAGTGGGCTAAAAATTGCTGGACAACCAGGTTCAACACGTGAGCCATACAAGGCACGTGTGTGACATTGCCCCGGCGAAGGGCCGCATCCATGTTTGCAGCATTGTCGCACACGGCCTTCCCTGGTTTCAGGTCCAGTGGAGACAACCATTCATGAAATTGGTTCTCCAGAGCTGACCACAACTCCTCAGCTGTGTGACTCACATTTCCCAGACATTTCAATGTAAAAACCGCCTGATGACGTTGAGCCCTACTGCCAGCATAGTAAGGAGGTGTGCAGGATCCCTTCTGCGCAGTTAGAAAGCTTATGGCATGACCAGACAGGCTTTGGGTGCAGGTGGAAGACCGAGAGGAGGTTGAGGAGGCAGAAGCAGTGGAGGAACTTTGACATAAAGAGGATTGACGCACAACTCGTGGGGACGGCAAGACTTGGACAGCAGCCCCTTGTCCTGCTGTCACCATAGTTACCCAGTGCCCAGTCAGCGACATGTAACGCCCCTGTCCATGCCTACTCGTCCAAGTGTCTGTGGTGAAATGCACCCTGTCACACACAGAGTTTCTCAAAGAAGCGGTGATGTTGTGTGCGACATGCTGGTGGAGCGCAGGCACACCTTTCTTTGAGAAGTAGTGCCGACTGGGCATCTGGTACTGGGGCACTGCGACGGACATAAGGTCTCGAAAATCCTCTGTGTCCACCAGGCAGAAAGGCAGCATTTCTGTAGCCAAGAACTTGCAGATGGTGAAATTCAACCTCTTAGCTTTCTCATGGCTAGGAGGAAATGGTCTTTTACTTGTCCACATCTGAGGGACCGAGGGCTGGCTATTGTGCTTAGACGGGGTTGATAAGGGTGTCCCCGGCAAACTGCCGGTCTGTGAGGAAGATGCAGGCGGACATGTTAGGTTGCCTTGATCCAAAGGTGGTGCTATCGATGTCGGACAGCGCTCAACACCAGCTGGTGTTACCACCTCCAAAGAAAATGATGACCTGCCAATCACGCTGGCTGTTGCGGGTAAAGAGGTGGCAGGTCTGCGCCCCAAAACAGGTGTGACTGCTGTCCCCCCAGTCACAGAGGATGAAGAGGCCGCGGATGCACAAGATATGGCAGACGGTGGTTGGCCCGGCCGGCTAGGCCGCATTGTAGCACACTGAGCTTCCCACTGCAACTTATGCTTCATGTCCATGTGCCGGTTCATGCATGAAGTACTCAAACTATGTATTTTTTGGCCTCTACTTAGCTTTTGCTGACAAATGTTACAGATAACACGAGTTGGGTCATTTTTATCGATCTGAAAAAATGCCCAGGCTATGCAAGGCTTAGCACCCATGCGACCTGAAGAGCCACCACGACTTGTGGTGAGAGGCAGAGTTGTGTTTGAGGATGCAGTTGTTGACATGCTTCCAGTACTACGTCTCTGTCCAGGAAGGCGCAACCCTGACCTCGTCGTCACTAGCATCTTCCTCCACCTCCTCTGTTGACCTCATCTCTTGGCTGACTGTGGGTTGACAGTAAGTGGGATCTCCAACCTCATCATCATCACCCTGTGCGTTATCACACCCGTCGTCCTCAGAGCCAACCTGTTCCTGCCCTGACAAAAAACTAAAGTTGTCGCTCCAATCAGGTATTTGAGTCTTATCATCGTCTTCCTCATTGTCTCCACCAACAGGAGTTACAGTTTGGGAATGAGGGTCTACATTATGGTCAGAACCTTCTGCGTCTGGTCCTGGATCCGACTCATAAAGATTCTGGGCATCAGTGCAGATCATTTCCTCGTCTGGATTCACAGAAGCGCTGGAGTCGACCTCTGATTCCCAGGCTATAGTATGAGTAAACAGCTCTGCAGACTCAACCATCTGTTCTACCTCATACTCAGACGGGCAGCTGGAGATTTGGGAGCTGTGAGGAAGCAAGTGCGATTGGGGTGACATCTTTGAGGACTGGAGTATTTGTGATGTTGAAGTTGATGTGGAGGAGAGCCCACTTAAAGGAGCACTTGATATCCGTTGAAGCACCTGCTGTTTTTGTGCCTCATCTGGAATTTGTAGCGATTGGCGTGGCCGTAAGAAAGGGATCTTATCACATTGTCCGCTAAAAGAAGTAGACATTTTAGTTTGGCTGGAAGATGGTCTTTCTTCTGCAGATGTTACTGTTGCTTTAACACCTACCCCACGGACACAACCTTTTTTCCCCTTCCCAACACGCCTATTCCCCTTTCCACCAGCAGCAGGCTTTTTCCACTCATTTTGGTGGTTAACTAATTAACAACTCTGGAGTTGTTTGCACAAAAAAACAATGGATGGGAACCGAGCAGAGCTGAGTGGCCAAACTGTGGTATTAGGCCAAAACTATTGGCTGGGTTAGATGCAGAAAAAAATTATATTCAATTTGCAACCTGATGGAGGTCAGTATAGATGGACTAATAGAGAAAGTCCCACACACTGCTAGAAGGCCAAATATTTTTTCAGAGCTAGATGCAGAAAAAAATATATTCAGTTTGCAACCTGATGGAGGTCTGTATAGATGGATTAATAGAACAAGTCCCACACACAGCTAGAAGCCCAATATTTTTTCAGAGGTAGATGCAGAAAAAAATATATTCAGTTTGCAACCTGATGAAGGTCAGTATAGATGGACTAATACAACAAGTCCCACACACAGCTAGAAGCCCAATATTTTTTCAGAGGTAGATGCAGAAAAAAATATATTCAGTTTGCAACCTGATGGAGGTCTGTATAGATGGATTAATAGAACAAGTCCCACACACAGCTAGAAGCCCAATATTTTTTCAGAGGTAGATGCAGAAAAAAATATATTCAGTTTGCAACCTGATGGAGGTCTGTATAGATGGATTAAAAGAACAAGTCCCACACACAGCTAGAAGCCCAATATTTTTTCAGAGGTAGATGCAGAAAAAAATATATTCAGTTTGCAACCTGATGGAGGTCAGTATAGATGGAGTAATACAACAAGTCCCACACACAGCTAGAAGCCCAATATTTTTTCAGAGGTAGATGCAGAAAAAAATATATTCAGTTTGCAACCTGATGGAGGTCTGTATAGATGGATTAATAGAACAAGTCCCACACACAGCTAGAAGCCCAATATTTTTTCAGAGCTAGATGCAGAAAAAAATTATATTCAATTTGCAACCTGATAGAGGTCAGTATAGATGGACTAATAGAAAGATGCTATGCCCAAAAGATTTTACTTCACTAGGTGCAGTAAAAAAATTGGTATTCTATACACAGGTGGTATATCTTGCAACACTTATAGGCTACTCCACTGACTAACACACTCTGCAATAGGCAAAAAAGGATTAGCTTTGCTAGATTCAGCCAAATGCTGTGAAAAAAACTTGCACAGCACTGGCACAGACCTGCCTGGCAAAAACTGATAGGAACTGATGTAACCTGGTCCTGAAAAGGACTCCAATTACAATTAGTCTTTACTCCCACAATCTATCTATTTAAGAGCACAGACCTGCCTGATAAAAGTCGTAGGAAATGCTGTAACCTAGTCCTTAAAAGGACTGCAATCACAACTATTCCCTACTCCCAAGCTATCTGTAGATTTGTGCGAAAATTGGCTTGAAATTAACAAGGTATAGCGCACACAGCAACAGCGGTGCCGTCTAACACGCAGCTGCAGCAGTGAGAAAATGGTGGCGACGGGGAAAATGGCTTGGTCTTATAGGGCAAGGACATGTGACATACACTGCCAATGACACATGCCCTTGCTTGTGTGAAAAAAAGCACTTCGCTCCGTGTGTGCGCTGCTGATAGGCTGACAGATTGCACCTCCCCACTGCAAATGCGGGAAAGAGAAAAAAAATGGAGATCTTCATTGTTCCTGCAGAGATCCATCCCCTGCCCCTCCCCCCACCCCGCTGTACACTCAAACTGCGTATTAACATTAATTTTCATCATTACTGAGAAAAAATCCAGTTATGATTTTGGTGCACGAACAGTTATCGAACATAACCTCGAACAGCCGAATTTTTCTCAAATTGTTCGTGTTCGCCGAACGGCTCGAACACCGCCCAAAACAGCTCGAATTTGAGATTGGCGAACAGTTCGAGTAGAACAACGCTCATCTCTACTAAAAACGCTTGACAAACGCTTGTGACGGGGCAATGGGGTACTCGGCAGCCGGGCCTATTGATGCTGGGGGGGTATGTCACAGTGACTGGCCCGGTCCGTGGCCCAGAGCGGTCAACCAAAAAAAGGGGATTGGAACTTGGATAGAAAATAAATAAACAGTTTGTGACGCCACCTGTGGTACCTGGTAATGATTACCAGCGCTGCTTCAGACCTCCGGGGGTGTTGGGATGGCAGTTGAGGTGTTTCTGCTCCCCACAGGCAGAGCGGGATCCCGGGGCAGGGATGGTGTGAAGGGATGCAGGAGAGAGGGGACCCAGCCGGGTCAGAGGAAGAACAGACACACACACCGGGGCTAGTTTCAGTACCTTTACTGATGATGGTAGTCAGGTACGGTCCGGGGTACTTGTAGGTGGTGTGCACTTCTGGTCTTGCTCCCCAGTGAGTGGGTGTAAGGCCTCCTTTCTGTATCTTCCTGTCTCTCTACCTGGAGCTTCTGACCTGCCTGGAACAGGGTCTAGCTCCCTTGATGTTTCTCTCACCCGTCTTGCTTGGCTGCGAGAGCTTTCCCACTGGTTACCACGATCCCTTGACGCTGGGGCCTTCGTGGTACCTAGTCCTCTGAATGTGCGCTATTCACGGGTGGACTGAGGGATATAAAATCCTCCTCAGTATGCCGGATTCCCTACTGGGCATAGAGATCCCAATAGGCTCGAGCCCGGTGCCCGGCTTTCATCAGGGGACGAACTCTCTGTGGTTCCTTTGTCCCTCGTGGCTCTTCTCTTCTCCTTGCCTTCTAGCCCACTCTAGGATCTCACTGGCCAGACTAGCCTGCAGCTTGGGCCTAGCCTGGCTTTCAGCCACACAGACTTCAGCTTGTCTGGAGCTGCAGCATCTTGTCACACTCACTGCTTCCCACTGACTGACTTCCTGAACTCCACCCCCAAGTATATATATACCTGACAGGGCTCCATCTAGTGGACTTGGGTGGAGGTGTCTGCATGTATTGAGGCCACTGGGGAGAATCAATCTGTGCAACACCCAGGAGTTCTGTGATAGCCTGCAGCCGCAGGGCGTCACACTTGTCCCTGGCAGAAAAAACGCATGCACAATCCGCATGCCTTTTTCCTGCCAGGAAGATGCAGAAATGCTCAGGAAAAATCCGGAGCATTTCTGCATCGTGGGCACATAGCCTTATTCAGAATTATAGATACAGATCTTGGTCTTTAAGGCTATGTTCACACATGTTGGGTTTTGCAGCGTATTTTGCTGCAGATTTTTATGCAAATTTTCAGCTGCGTTTTGCAGTACCAGCAAAGTCGATGAGAAACCAGAATTCCCTGTTCACACATGTTTTTTTTTTGCTGCGTATTTTGTGAGTTGGTTGTGTTTTTGGAAAATAGAGCATGCCGATTCTTTCAACGTTTTTGTAACGTTTTTTCACCCATATGAAGTAATGGGTGGTCAAAAACGCAGCAAAAACGCAGCAAAAAACGCAACAAAAAACACAACAAAATCTGTGTTTTTAGCACAGCTGTTTTCCTGCCAAAGAAAAGTTAGCAGATTTGCAGCAGAAAAAGACACAACGTGTGTGAACATAGCCTAAATGGGTATTGCCATCTGCAAGATACTATCCCAATATGTAGCAGATGTAATCATAATAATATTAGCAAATACCTCCAGTTAGAAATGTAGTATAGTTCTTCTGATTTGCTATGTCGCTTACCCCATGTGCAGGGCATTGCAGTAGCTGCCAGGACCCAGTAGGTATCTCTTAGAAGTGATAAGATCAGAGCTGAGGAAGGCATTGAAGCCTGCTGTCCTCCTTAGTGAAGGCATGGTGTATAGAGGAAGTGGAGCCAGGTTCAGGGGCAACAAAGATGGCGTAGGAATATGCTTCAACCACAAAACAGGACACTGTATCTGCCTCATTAACTGACCTTACTGCTGTGTGAAACATGTGTTAAGGGGTCCTCATGTGTGGAGGAGCTGACTGAGGGGCAGGGCTTAATTAAAAGCAGGCTGGACTAGTGTGGACTAAACGGGGCTTCATTTCAGCCATTTTTTTACTGATAGAAAGCCCTCTATTTGAAATAAAGGGAGGGCTAGGGATAACTTTAAAAAGGAGTAGGGAGCATCATGCAAACAGCAGGCCAGTAAAAAGCACAAGGGGTTCAACCGGGAGATGGGTGGGGTTATGTGGAATGACTTGAATACAGAGTCCAAACAGGCTCTACTAAGAGGGGACACAAGAGTGCTGCTGAATAGTCTTATAGGGGAACAGAGCCTGTACGAATACAACAAGGTACCTGCTGGGTAAAACTGGGCCTTGCTTATTAGGGGCTAAGGTCTGGCCCGTGCGGTCAGTACACCTTCCGTAAACAACATGGCTTCATCTACTTCCTCAGGTCATGACAGAGCTTATTGACGCGCCCCCTGTGCCATGGGGTACTCGGTAGCCGGGCCGTCGATGCTGCGGGATGACACGGTGGCGGTGACCCGGTCCATGATCCAGGGCGGTCAAATAAAGGGGAATAAAGTAAAAGGAATAACATTTTTATATATAATGTTCATGACGCCACCTGTGGTATGCGGCTATATGGAGCCGCCGCTGCGGTGCAGATCCTCTGGAGCTGGTGGTGACGCAGCAGAGTTGGTTCAGCTCTCCACAGGTAGAGCTTAGCTACAGGGCAGGATGTAGTGAAACCAAGAGATAGCTGTAGTTGGTGCAGTGTGGTGCAGGTGATGGCGCAGATAATAATTCTAGGACACAGTCGGAGTGCAGTCTTCAGGTTTACTCACAGTTGTCAGACTCCAGGTTACCAGTACCAGGGTAACCTCCCACGCCGTCCTGTGTTCACTAAGGAAGGGGTTCAGCAATCTCCCAGGTATCTCAGAAATACTTAACGGGACCCCATTCTATGTACCTTCCTCGGTTGTCTTCCTGCGCTGGCTCTCACCCTCCTGCTCTGCGCCTTGCAACCTGTGTCCCAAGCCGGTAGCCTTAGATTTTGGCGGGCAACCTGCAGTCCCCTGAATCCTATGCGGCCACCTTTTTGGCGATATAGTTGCGGTAGTGAGCAGCTGCACCCTGAAAGTACAGTAGCCTCCGGTTCGTAGCTGAGCCTTGTAGTTCTCCACTAGTTTAGGGGCCAGTCCCCTTTGCGACCTGATCCCTCCACGTCCTTGTAGATTTGGGCGCACGGGTGGCTTCCGCACTCGCCGTGCCACTGGGATCCCCTCTGTTCCTGGAGCCTTCCCTCTGCTCCCGTCCTCTTCCAGCCTGTCCTCCTGGGCCTCTCAGTCTAGGCCCGCACCTCTCTCCTCTCTTTCTGAGCAGAGCTCCTATAGAGCTCCTGCTCCCACTCCTTCTCCTCTCAGACTCCCTCCTCAGACTGATCTGTCTCCTACAAGATGGTTCCCTTTTTATACTCCTTCTCAAAGTGCTCCCCTGTACTGCTTCTGTGAGGCCCTCCCTGAGAAATGGGTTTACTTGGAGCCGAGTTGGTGTAGGGGTAGCGGGGGAGGCAGTCGTGGCCTGGACCCGGTCCGTGCCCAGGGCGGTCACATAAAAAGAGATAACGGGCTTTCTAGTAAGAGTGGTATTTCGACTACGCCACCTGCGGTTTCCGGTGATGAGCACCAGCGCTGCTTCAGTCCACTGAGGCCGGTGTTACGGGCAGCTAAGATGGAACGGCTCCCCGCAGGCGGAGCAGGCCTCAAGGCAGTGTGTGGAGGAATGGTGGGTGCAGTGCCGCGCAGGAAATAACAGGCTGAGGCGGTGTGTGAAGTCATCCAGTGTTTTTACTCACTTTCAGATGAACTTTAGCCGCAAAGCTTCCCTCTGTCACACACGGCGTACTGCGGCCACCGGGAAGGGGGTTCAGCACTTTCCAGGTAGATCAGGAGCATCTGTTGAGACCCCTCTGGAGCGTGTTCCTCTCCTTGGTAAGTTCTCCCACTAAGTCTTCTCCTGAGTGTGTGTGGTTTGAACGTGGTGTAAGGCTGGGTCCCACTGGATAAACGCAGTGTAAGAGATACAGGTGGTGTATGCCGCTCCGTTCGTATCCCCCTGGGATCCACTAAGCCTCCGGGCTTTTCCAACTGAGACGTGAAGTAACAAAGTCAGATATCGGGGGCCGGTCACCCCTCTTGCAGCAGGAGTCCCTCTGACTAGGCCAGAGTAAAGAATACAGGTGGCGACTCCGCTCCGTCTGCATCCCCTGGGATCCTTTTGCCTGTGGAGCCTATCTCCTCTGCTCCCCTCCAGGCCTTCTTAGGTCAGGACCTTGACCGGGTAGAGACAGTGGTTAACTCTGACCCGCTCCTCATCTCAAGGCCAGAGTACGAGGACCATGTATCTTCAGTCAGCTGCGGACTTTTGCTGGACTCTGTCAGAAGACCACAATCACAGACGAAGACCACAATCAAATACGAAGATCACAATCAAAGACCTTGAACTTTAGATGGCTGTAGGTTAAATATGAATCTATAAGTGTTTCCTAAAAGTGTGTCCTGTACCCTCACCCACTACATGGTTCCCCGTATCTTTGGTTCCCCCCATCTCCTCTATCCCAGGCCGGGGCAGCACCCTGGTGCATTTAGGCCCCCTACAGGACAGGAGTGGTGTAGTGTTGAGTGGTGAAGTGGTGTCCTGAGAAATGCTCCATCCTTACCTGGAAGATGAGATACCACACCTCGAGCTGAGGTGCATTACCCCTGTGGCGACTGAACCCTCAGGGGCGCCACACTTCCTCCACACACACCCATTTCATGGTTCCCTCTCTCTCGGTTCCCCCCACTTCCAACCAGGGACAGGGCTCAGCATAAGCCAGTGCATCTTGCCCCACCTGCTGGTATGGAATGGTGTAGTGTTGGATGCAGGTGGGTGGGTCCCAGGCAGTACTCCCTCCTTACCTGAGAGTGGGGTACCACACCTCTGGGTAAGATGCAGTACCTCTGTGGAGACTGAGCCCGCAGGGGCGCCACATTACTACCTCAGACCACAGCCAATTTCTCTGCCCAAGGCCATAATGCCACGTCAGTCTCGGTCTGCTGTCTCTCTTACTGTCTCAGGCGATCTATCTCACCTTGGGTGGTCTCAAGTGGTCTTAAGGCATATGGGCCATCGCAGTCAATAGCTTCAGGTCACTTTAGGGCATCTCTCTCTTAAGGCTTCTTAAAGTTCCAAAATTTAGGCTAGGGCATCCTTCTATGTTTCTGAAGCTCTATCTGTAGAGCCGCTTTATCTCTTTCTGTGGGCTCTTTAATTGAGCAGTCACTGGCAGGTCTCTCGGCCTATAATTCCACTAACTGATAGGCACACCCAATAGATGGCTGCACCCAGTCACACACTTTACCTGACGACTACCAATTCCTGCATTTCACCAGGAGGTACAGTAGCTCCTTGGTTTTATACTTTGAAACCGTCTAGAATGGAGCTTATGCAGATCATCCCCGATTCAGGTGGATCACCGCACCTCAGGCCCTGTAACAGCCTACGTTGTGCCACTGCTCCCAATACAGAAACAGCCACCAGCCTCCAGCACATGGAAAAGCTCCCACGTGAAACAGGCCACAGATTTTACGATCTTACAAGCCAACCACCGACAATAGGTCTTGAACAATCTGCGAATCGTCCCCTATAATTTACTCCTTACTGCTCCTCCTTCTATCAGTCATCTGTCACAGCATGGTGACATAGTGCATCAGAGTCAATGTGCACATCTTACCAGCAATTCCAGGCACTTCTCCAACATGCTTCTCTAAGAAGGTGACAGCCATGAAGCTTAGCCACTTCTTTAATTTTAAGTTTTTGTTTAATTTCCTTTCTGTCGCCAGGTTTTTGATTCCTAATCTGAGAGCAGCATATTGTAGGGGCAGAGACCCTGCTGATTCCTACAATGTGTCACTTACTGGGCTGCTTGCTGCAGTTTTGATAAAATCCCTGTATTATCATCAGGAGATTATCACTAGAGGAGTAGTAAACCTGCTGTTATGTACTCCTCCATGTTCATGACCTCTGTATAACCCCGCCTCCACCACGAATTTGCAGCTTTCTGCCTATGCACAGTGTACACAAAAAAGCTGCCAATTAGTGATGTGGGCGGGGTTATAAACAGAAAGCAGCCAATCAGTAGTATGGACGGGGTTATACACAGAAAACTACCAATCAGTGGTGTGGGCGGGGTTATACACAGAAAGCTGCCAATCAGTGGTGTGGGCGGGGTTATACACAGAAAGCTGCCAATCAGTGGTGTGGGCGGGGTTATACACAGAAAGCTGCCAATCAGTGGTGTGGGCGGGGTTATAAACAAAAAGCTGCCAATCAGTGGTGTGGGCAGTTTTATAAACAGAAAGCTACCAATCAGTGGTGTGGGCGGGGTTATAAACAGAAAGCTGCCAATCAGTGGTGCGGGCGGGGTTATAAACAGAAAGCAGCCAATCAGTGTTGTGGGTGGGGGTTATACACAGCTCAGCATTCCGAAAACTGGTATATCTGCAGCAGATAAAATAGTGACTTTATCAAAACTGCAGCAAGCAGCCCAGTAAGTGAAATATCACTGGAATCAGGAATTCTGCCCCTAAATCCTTCTGCTCAGAGATAGGGAAGCAAAAATTTGATTACAGACTCTCTTTAATCATCAGGTTTCATATTATAAATAGCTTACACTATTGCATATATCTCTTAAACCTGATGAGACTTGCATGATAACTTTGAAAAACCATAAATCCTATTCAAAGAAAAGTAAATAGACACTCAGGGTATTCAATATAAAATATAATTTTTATTAATACATAAGAATAAAATAGAACTAGGTAAAAAATACATAAATAGGAAATTTACAAGTGGTGATTTCATACTCCTTGAAAAATCCATCTGGCGAAACGTGCGTTGGAGTTCTGGGGTGTTTTTACATGGTATTTCTTACTTTTCCCTGTTTTTGTAATGTTATATACTATGTCTATTTGGTGATATATCTATTGCAGTATATTTATATGATTATATTTAAACTATCCACTTGGATTTATTTATTTTATTTATCTATTTAAACGTGTTGCATATTTATATGATCTGCTGCTATATTTCTATCTGTATATAAATGTATTATTCTGATTCAGGGAAATCACCACTTATTTAACAAACCCACTCCCTACATGCTTTTTTGGCAATTATGTTTTTTCCCATGTAAATTTCCTATTTATGATTGTTTCCCCTGAGTGTATATTCACTTCTTTGAGTTGCATTTATCTATTATATAGTGAATATTCGTAGATATAACATATGTTATTTAGCATTGTTGAACTTTGAAAATCCATGTCTTAGTGGTAGTATAATCCTGATAGTAGGATGAGAATTTTATGAGGTCATAAAATGCTTAATTTTAATATCAGGCAAAATAATTTTCAAAAAAGATTATACAGTCATTCTGACATAGATTTTCAAAGTCAATACACCAGTCTAATCAAGCTCAAGAGATCTATTTAAGACTGTATGTGTTAGGCCGTCTTCACACATCTGTGTTTGCAGTACATGTGGCATCTGTTTTTTTAACAGATAACACATGTATTCATTATAATCTATGATAATGCTCACACGTCCGTTTTTACCAGCAACACGGATGACACTGATGACACACTGATGTAAAACACTGATGACATACTGATCAAAAATATCACTAAAGTTGACAAATCCACGACCCCGGATGGGATACACCCGTGAGTACTGCAGGAATTAAGTAATGTCATAGATAGACCATTATTGAGTTATGTGACAGGTCACGCGACCGCCGAAGTCAGCGATCGCGTAACCTGTCACATGACTAAATGACATCATGGCAGGTCCTCACACCACCGCGAGCAGTGCAAGAGACAGGACGCATCGCTGAGGAGGCCGGGGGCCATCAGAAGGTGAGTATAATCTTTATTTTTTATTTTAAATTCTTGTTTTAACAGGTTCTATGGTACCTGGGTCCGGAGGAGAGTCTCCTCTTCTCCAGACCCGGGTACCACCCGCACATTGAATCGCATAATATCCGTGTGTGCAAATGTGCTGACACGGATAATAAGCGATTCAATGCAAGTCAATGGCGGCAATTACGCTGCGTGTCCACAAAATTAATGGACATGCTGCGTATTTGACAATCTGCAGCGGAAACTTCTGCAGCATGTGCACAGCACATGCGGATTATCATTAGGGACCATGGATTATCATTAGGGACCATGGGGTACGTATTACCAAGTGCTTTTTAAGTGTTTTCGCTGCGGAAATTCCGCGGCAAAAATGCTTGAAAAACGCATAGTGGGCACGCAGCCTTAGAATACTGTGTACAGTTTTGGTCTCCAGTGCATAAGAAAGACAGAGCTGAACTAGAGCGGGTGCAGAGAAGAGCGACCAAGGTTATTAGAGGACTGGGGGGTCTGCAATACCAAGACAGGTTATTAGAGGACTGGGGGGTCTGCAATACCAAGACAGGTTATTACACTTGGGGTTATTTACTGTGGAAAAAAGAAGGCTTAGGGGTGATCTTATTACTGTGTACAAGTATATGAGGGGACAGTATAAAGACCTTTCTACTGATCTTTTTACTCTGAGGCCAGAGACGGGGACAAGGGGGCATCTTCTCCGTCTGGAGGAAAGAAGGTTTAATCATAATCACAGACACGGATTCTTTACTGTAAGAGCAGTGAGACTATGGAACTCTCTGAAGCATGATGGTGTAATGAGGGATTCACTACTAAAATTTAAGAAGGACATGGATGCCTTTCTTGAAAAGTATAATATTACAGGTTAATGATACTAGATTCCTTGATAGGGGGTTGATCCAGGGAACTAGTCTGATTGTCGTATGGAGTCGGGAAGGAATTTTTTTCCCCAATGTGGAGCTTGGTGTTTGCCACATGGTTTTTTTTTGCCTTCCTCTGGATCAACATGACACTGGTATTGTCGATGGTCCGTTTAACCAAACCATCCAATATTAATACCCATCTTCCCGTGAAATTCCTTTACTTAACTAAAATAAGACCAAAACACCATATACATTGGGAAAAACTGGCCACAGCAGCCTTTATTTAAACAAAATTACATAGATAAGTAATTAATTAACACACAATGGTAGGAGGGTCCTTGAAGCTCCAAAGATCTGGTGATTAACATAAACCAACAATTAACACCAACTTGCCACCAGCCGATACCCACTGGCTCGAGAGCACCACAACCCAACATGGGTTCCAAAAATTACTTCCACTTCCCGGGCTCCGACATTCCCTGCCGTGAGACCCCCAAAACCAGATCAGCAATCAACGTTTTCCAATTAAGGAATCCATACCCAAATGGACCCCTTATACCAATTTAAAACCAACTTCAAGGACCCCCAACCGCCACAACGAGGGCACTTTGAATATCTCAAATGCCCGAGACCCCCCCCGAACGAAAAGCTATGGCCCTCTCAATGCCCTCTTGTAACCCCAAAGCCCACATGTCAATACCTCCTGCGTTCAAATGCACCCCATCCGCCAACCAAAATTCACCCTCTCCCTTCTCTAACTCAAAGTGCCGCACAGCAATCCCCCTATTCCTAGTAACAAAACTAGAGACTGCCCTATTAACTTTAATCCTGGCTTTATTGATCTTCACCACTGACCTAGCCCTCCGCCAACATCTCCGAGGAACAATAAACAAACCTGGAAATGCCACCCACAAAAGCAAAAAATCATGTTTAACATCCCTTATCAACTCTCCCAATTGCTCTCAAAACTACACGCCTCCCTTTTCCCAACTGGTCCGTTTTAGATTTCCTAATCCAAAATTCCACACCTCCTGAGGTACTAATCACATCTGCTGACAAAAGCCCCCCACCCACCGACCTGCTGGGTGACACGATCTCACCCAACCTCAACTCTCCAAAGAAGGCCAGGGAGAAGGCCAATCTAAAAAGACAGATTTCAAACCCGGAGCAACACACAGAAGGTAACACCCCCCCAATCTTTTCCAAAATGCCAAATGAAACCGGCCTTCTGGAGTCCTCTTGCCCTTTCCCCTTCCGAAACCCCTTCAAAGCCTGTTTGATCAAAAAATTTTTTGTCAAATCTCTCTGACTTTAAAACCAAAAGCCAAAGCCGCCATAGTCCGAGAGATTTTTGCTACAGACCAACCCTCCTCAGCCCCTTGACTAATCCATGACAATAGTACGCCTAACTGATCGTCATCCTGAGCCATAAGCCCGACTGTATTAAACAACCAATCTTCCCATAAATGCCAAATAGACTGATACGCTTCCCAAGTTCCCCCCACCAACAATGACCTAATCAGCGACTCAGCAGCCCGCATAGCACCTTCCAAAGCTCCGGAGGGCACTCCAGCCCCTTGTCTGCCGCCTCTGGTTCCAACTGCCGGAAGCGCTCCCACTGAAAACGAGAAAGTGAGTCAGCAATGGCATTCTGTACTCCCGGTACGTGAGACACTGTCACATAAGCAATTATGGAAAGGCAGGTCAGCACTAACTGTCGTAGAACCCTAATCACTCGAGGTGAGGATGCTGTAATGTTATTAATTGCACACACGACCCCCATGTTGTCGCAATTAAACCTCACCCTCTTATTTTGAAGTTCCCCCTTCCACAAATATATTGCCACCAAAATGGGAAAAATCTCTAATAGGGCTATGTTCTTTACCAATCCTGATGTTACCCACTCCTTAGGCCAACTGGATGCGCACCATCGACCTCTAAAGTATGCCCCAAAACCTGGACTTCCCGCCGCATCCTTTGTAAGGCAGCGCTAGTTATCATACTGGGGGATACTCGCTGCAACGGGTAAATCAAAGCACACCAGCAATGTCCTTCCGGTATTTCTCAATTCAGCAGTTTATTGCACTTCATAAACCACACATGATCGGGTCCAACTCAGTGGCCCCCCGACACACATATATAATGTTTACGAGCCAAGTGGCAGACAGGCCCACTTGGCCCAGGTTACAGCCTTCAGCAAGGTAATACTTTAGCAAATGTCCATACGAGTGTCCATATAACACAGTGTATTACCTTTGCCGGGTTTAGCTGCTGCAGTCCTTTAGGCTTGCCACCACTGTGGCATTGCGGCTTCCCAGGTAGGGGTCTCCAGCCATCGTTCCCTCAAAGGCCACTGACATCCACACAGGATCCAGGCTTTGCCTTTCAGGACTCTTCATCAAGTCTCTGCCTTCCAAGGCCACTAGCATCCACACAGGATCCAGTCTCGACCTTTCAGGCTGCCAGGCTTCACTCAGCCTCACTAGGCCTCACACGGTCGGTGTCCCACACACACAGGAACAGGCTTTACGCCTCTCTCAGAACACACCTGTCTCACATCAAGCAGGGTTTATATATGCATCCCGTGCACACACCCACACACACACTGACAGGACCTTGCTGATGTCACAGTCATGTGATCAGACAGACATTCTGTGCGCGCAGGACCTGTGCTATGTCACAGTCATGTGACCAGTCACCTGAGGGGGAAGGTACATGGTCAGGTAAAACACATCCTGGACCATTACCGTAATGCCAGCAAGTCGCTGCATTACACCGTGTACAACTCCAAAACACAATTGTCCTGTACTTCCTCCATGAGCAATGAGCGTCCGTTATATTGCTCCAAAAATTTCTCCCACACTACCAAATCGTCTCTGTGTTCAGCCGTCAAACGCACGTAATGATGCGGCACTTTTACACCCGCCGTAGCACTGACTAACCGACGAGAAAAAATTCTCCCCATAGGAATAATGCGACATGCAAAATTAAGTTTCCCAAGAAGAGACTGTATTTCTCTCAAAGTCATTTTCTTTAACTTCCTAGCCCGTGCGACCTCTTCCTTCAAAGCCTTCACTTTCTCCTCAGGCAACCTAAATTCCCAATTCACTGAATCGATTATAATTCCTAAAAAACAAATGGTGGTAGTTGGACCTTCGGTCTTTTCTGGAGGCAAAGGCACTCCGAAATGCTCTGCTACCCACTGAGTCGCTCTCAGCAAAATTTCACAACATGAAGAGTCGCCCGAACCGATGCACAGAAAATCATCCAGGTAATGTATAATGGATTCGAGCCCTGTCACATCCTGTACGACCCATTCCAAAAATGTGCTGAAAGCCTCAAACAAGGAGCAAGATAAAGAACATCCCATGGGCAAACATCTATCTACAAAAAACTCGCCCTCCCAGTAACAACTAGTGTTGAGCCACCCCCGTAGTGTTCGGGTTCGGTTCGGTTCGTCGAACACCGGGATGTTCGAGGAACTGTTCGTCGAACTGTTCGTCGAACACCTTAGAACACCGTCGAACACCGTTAAAACCAATGGCAGGCAAACAAAAACACATAGAAACACATAGAAAACACCTTCAAAGGTGTCCAAAAGCTGACAAACTGCTCAGAAGACGCTTTCTTTAAAAAAGCCGGCCGGCAATTCAGCAGCGGCATACACCGGTACCCGACAATTTAGACAAGAAGGAATAGAGCCTCACACATAGATTAGATAGATAGAAACATGTCAGTCACATATATATGAAGTACAGTGACAGTGTTGCTTACTGTACTTGTCATTTAGTGTAAAGGATTTATTAAAAAATATAATAGTGTTTTCATGCACTGTCTCTTTAAAAAAGCCGGCCGGCAATTCAGCATCTGTACCCGACAATTTATAACAGACAGAATAGAGCTTCACACATAGATTAGATAGATAGAAACATGTCAGTCACATATATATGAAGTACAGTGACAATGTTGCTTACTGTACTTGTCATTTAGTGTAAAGGATTTATTAAAAAAAATAATAGTGTTTTCATGCACCGTCTCTTTAAAAAAGCCGGCCGGCAATTCAGCATCTGTACCCGACAATTTATAACAGACAGAATAGATAGATAGAAACATGTCAGTCACATATATATGAAGTACAGTGATAGTGTTGGTCATTTAGTATTAAAATAAAGGATTTATTATTAAAAAAAAATTGGCGTGGGGTTCCCCTTAATTTTAGTCTCTAGCGGAGGTTAAGCAGACAGCTGGGGCAGATGTTTGAAGCCTGGGAAGGGGGTAATACCCACGGAGCTTCCCAGGCTACTAATATCAGCCCCCAGCTGAATACATAGCCTTTACTAGCTATTAAAATGGGGGACCCCCCCAAAAAAATGACGTGGGGTCCCCCCTAATTTAATAGCTAGCAAAGGCTAGGCAGACAGCTGGGGACTGATATTAATAGACCAGGAAGGGAGCCATGAATATTGGCCCCCTCCCAGGCTACAAACACCAGCCGTCAGCCGCCCCAGAAATGGCGCATTCATAGGATGCGCCAATTCTGGCACTTGGCCTCGCTCTTCCACGCTGCCCTGTAGCGGTGGCAGGGGGTAATAGGGCTGGGGTTGATGTCAGCTTATAATGCCAGCTGACATCAAGCCCAGGTTAGTAATGGAGAGGCGTCTATAAGACACCCCCATTACTAACCCCATAGTCAAAGTTAAAAGAAAACACAAACACCCAGAATAAAGTCCTTTAATTGAAATAAAGACACAATCCTTTATTGTTCTAAATTAAACCATACTTACCGTCACGCCCATTCCAGCTGAAGCCAACGATCTCCTGCAATAAAAGAAAAATAATAAAGCAACATCATCCTTACCTTTCCATGGTTCCCACGACAGCTTCAGCTCTGCTACATCGAGATGACAGGCTGGACCGCAGCAGAACGCCGCCATCCAGCCTGTCATCCCGCAGACACTGAGAAGCGCAGGCATGCTTGCGCTCTGCAGTGTCTGGCTGTGACGGCATAAAGATGAGACGAGTTCATGTCCAATGAACTCGGCGCACCTCATGCACGTCACTGACAGCGTGGGAAAATTCTCACGCTGAAGCGCTGAGTGCAGGAGAATTTTCCCACGCTGTCAGTGACGTGCATAAGGTGAGCTCATGTCCAATGAACTCAGCTCACCTCCTGCACGTCACTGACAGCGTGGGAGAATTCTCCTGCACTCAGCGCTTCAGTGTGAGAATTCTCCCACGCTGAAGCGCTGAGTGCAGGAGAATTTTCCCACGCTGTCAGTGACGTGCATGAGGTGAGCCGAGTTCATTGGACATTAACTCGGCTCATCTGGATTCCCTCACAGAGAGACACTGTGGAGCGCAAGCAAGCCTGCGCTTCTCAGTGTCTGCGGGATGACAGGCTGGATGGCAGCGTTCTGCTGCGGTCCAGCCTGTCATCTCGACGTAGCAGAGCTGAAGCTGTCATGGGAACCATGGAAAGGTAAGGATGATGTTGCTTTATTATTTTTCTTTTATTTCAGGAGATCGTTGGCTTCAGCTGGAATGGGCGTGACGGTAAGTATGGTTTAATTTAGAACAATAAAGAATTATGTGTTTATTTCAATTAAAGGACTTTTTTCTGGGTGTTGTGTTTTTTTTAAATACTTTACTAGAAATTCATGGTGGTCATGTCTAATATTGGCGTGACCCCATGAATTTTGGGCTTAGGGCCAGCTGATAATGCCAAGCTGGCCCTAACCCCTTTATTACCCAGTGAGCCACCGCATCAGGGCCCTGGATGAGTTGGGTACAGCGCCAGAAGATGGCGCTTCTATGAACGCGCCATTTTCCGGGGTGGCTGCGGACTGCAATTTGCAGCGGGGGGGGGGGGGGGGCAGAAAGCTTGGGCCTCCCTGCGCTGCGGATTCCAGCCCCCAGCTGCATAGTTGTACCTGGCTGGACACAAAAACAGGGCGAAGCCCCACGTCAATTTTCTTTAAATTATTTCATGAAATAATTAAGAAAAAAAGGGCTTCCCTATATTGTTGTGTCCGGCCAGGTACAAATAGGCAGCTGGTGGTTGGGGGCAGCCCGTTCCTGCCTGCTGCACCTGACTGGACACAAATATAGTGCGAAGCCCCACGTCAATTTTTTTTTAATTATTTCATGAATTTCCTGAAATAATTAAAAAAAATTGAAGTGGGGCTTCGCACTATATTTGTGTCCAGCCAGGTACAGCAGGCAGGAACGGGCTGCCCCCAACCACCAGCTGACTATTTGTACCTGGCCGGACACAACAATATAGGGAAGGCCTTTTTTTCTTAATTATCTCATGAATTTCATGAAATAATTAAAAAAAAAATACGTGGGGCTTCGCCCTATTTTTGTGTCCAGCCAGGTACAACTAGGCAGCTGGGGGCTGGAATCTGCAGCGCAGGGAGGCCCAAGCTTTCTGGGCCCCCCCCGCTGCAAATTGCAGTCCGCAGCTACCCCGGAAAATGGCGCGTTCATAGAAGCGCCATCTTCTGGCGCTGTACCCAACTCATCCAGGGCCCTGGTGCGGTGGCTCACTGGGTAATAAAGGGGTTAGGGCCAGCTTGGTATTATCAGCTGGCCCAAGCCCAAAATTCATGGGGTCACGCCAGTATTAGACATGACCGCCATGAATTTCTAGTAAAGTATTTAAAAAAAACACAATACCCAGAATAAAGTCCTTTAATTGAAATAAACACACAATTCTTTATTGTTCTAAATTAAACTATACTTACCATCACGCCCATTCCAGCTGAAGCCAACGATCTCCTGCAATAAAAGAAAAATAATAAACCAACCTCATCCTTACCTTTCCATGGTTCCCAGGACAGCTTCAGCTCTGCTACATCGAGATTGCAGGCTGGACCGCAGCAGAACGCCGCCATCCAGCCTGTCATGCCGCAGACACTGAGAAGAGCAGGCATGCTTGCGCTCCTCAGTGTCTCGTTGTGACGGCATCCAGATGAGCCGAGGTCAGGTCCAATGAACTCAGCTCACCTCATGCACGTCACTGACAGCGTGGGAAAATTCTCACGCTGAAGTGCTGAGTGCAGGAGAATTCTCCCACGCTGTCAGTGACGTGCATGAGGTGAGCTCATGTCCAATGAACTCAGCTCACCTCATGCACCTCACTGACAGCGTGGGAAAATTCTCCTGCACTCAGCGCTTCAGCGTGAGAATTCTCCCATGCTGTAAGTGACGTGCATGAGGTGAGCCGAGTTCATTGGACATGACCTCGGCTCATCTTTATGCCGTCACAGAGACAATGTGGAGCGCAAGCAAGCCTGCTCTTCTCAGTGTCTGCGGGATGACAGGCTGGATGGCGGCGTTCTGCTGCGGTCCAGCCTGTCATCTCGATGTAGCAGAGCTGAAGCTGTCGTGGGAACCATGGAAAGGTAAGGATGAGGTTGCTTTATTATTTTATTTTTATTACAGGAGATCGTTGGCTTCAGCTGGAATGGGCGTGACGGTAAGTATGGTTTAATTTAGAACAATAAAGAATTGTGTCTTTATTTCAATTAAAGGACTTTATTCTGGGTGTTTGTGTTTTTTTTAACTTTGACTATGGGGTTAGTAATGGGGGTGTCTTATAGACGCCTCTCCATTACTAACCTGGGCTTGATGTCAGCTGGCATTATAAGCTGACATCAACCCCAGCCCTATTACCCCCTGCCACCGCACCAGGGCAGCGTGGAAGAGCGAGGCTAAGTGCCAGAATTGGCGCATCCTATGAATGCGCCATTTCTGGGGCGGCTGACAGCTGGTGTTTCTAGCCTGGGAGGGGGCCAATATTCATGGCTCCCTTCCTGGGCTATTAATATCAGCCCCCAGCTGTCTGCCTAGCCTTTGCTAGCTAATAAATTAGGGGGGACCCCACGTCATTTTTTTGGGGGGGTCCCCCATTTTAATAGCTAGTAAAGGCTATGTATTCAGCTGGGGGCTGATATTAGTAGCCTGGGAAGCTCCGTGGGTATTACCCCATTCCCAGGCTTCAAACATCTGCCCCAGCTGTCTGCTTAACCTCCGCTAGAGCCTAAAATTAAGGGGAACCCCACGCCAATTTTTTTAATAATAAATCCTTTATTTTAATACTAAATGACAAGTACAGTAACCAACACTATCACTGTACTTCATATATATGTGACTGACATGTTTCTATCTATCTAATCTATGTGTGAAGCTCTATTCTGTCTGTTATAAATTGTCGGGTACCGCTGCTGAATTGCCGGCCGGCTTTCTTAAAGAGACGGTGCATGAAAACACTATTATTTTTTTTAATAAATCCTTTACACTAAATGACAAGTACAGTAAGCAACATTGTCACTGTACTTCATATATATGTGACTGACATGTTTCTATCTATCTAATCTATGTGTGATTCTCTATTCCTTCTATTCTAAATTGTCGGGTACCGCTGCTGAATTGCCGGCCGGCTTTTTTAAAGAGACGGTGCATGAAAACACTATTATTTTTTTTGATAAATCCTTTACGCTAAATGACAAGTACAGTAAGCAGCACTTTCACTGTACTTCATATATATGTGACTGACATGTTTCTATCTATCTAATCTATGTGTGATTCTCTATTCTTTCGGTTCTAAATTGTCGGGTACCGGTGTATGCCGCTGCTGAATTGCCGGCTTTTCATGTTTCACTGTTGGCACTGTTCCCATCGATTTGGGCAATCACTGTAATGCCACAACCACCATGGCTGTGGCATTACAGTGAGTGGCAGACAATCCCTGCATGATTGGTGCTCTAAATAGCACCAGACATGCAGGACACGCTTTTGGTGCACGAACAGTTATCGAACATAACCTCGAACAGCCGAATTTTTTGCAAATCGTTCGGGTTCGTCGAACAACTCGAACACCGCCCAAAACAGCTCGAATTTGAGATTGGCGAACAGTTCTAGTCGAACACCGCTCATCTCTAGTAACAACCCCACAACCTAACACTTTCAGGATGAACGGGCAACAACCGAAACGCTGATTCCACATCCGTCTTAGCCAGCAATGCCCCTTTACCACACTGTCTGACCCACAGAGCCGCCTCATCAAATGATGTATAAACCACGGAACATAGTTCCGAATCAATCCCATCATTCACTGACTTTCCCCGCGGATTGGAAAGATGGTGAATGAGCCTAAACTTATTAGGCTCCTTTTTGGGCACTACCCCCAATGGCGATACAACCAAATTCAAAAAAGGAGGATCGGCAAACGGACCGGCCATACGCCACAAAGCTACCTCCTTTTGTAACTTAGCAGAAACCACCTCCGCATATTGATCTGCTGATCTAAGATTTTTCAACACCCCGGGAATCTCGAATGGAGGTGGAGGAATTTTAAAACCGTCAGCAAAACCTGATACTAACACTGCAGCTTTTTCCCTATCGGGAAACCTACTTAGATAAGGGAGCATTGCGGTTAGTTTCACCGGTGTCTCCCCCTTGAGAATTGTTGGCCCCTGACTTAGCCTTCTTTTTGAAACATCTGGCAGCACCGTGTGATGATCCGCTGCAGTGCGAGCAAAGATGCTTGAACCTGCAGCTGGCCCCAAATTTACACTGGCCGTCATTGAACTGCCCGGTTTCTGCGTTCCCGCTTGCCCTGACGTGCCTCCGCTGCCCTGTGTACTTGATTGGGTTGAACTAGATGGACTTAGTCTTCCTTCAACCTTAAAAACTATGTTACTATGTTACTATGATCTAAAACACTGATCTAAAACACTGATGACACACTGATCTAAAACACTGATCTAAAACACTGATGACACACTGATCTAAAACACTGATGACACACTGATCTAAAACACTGATCTAAAACACTGATGGCACACTGATCTAAAACACTGATCTAAAACACTGATGACACACTGATCTAAAACACTGATGACACACTGATCTAAAACACTGATGACACACTGATCTAAAACACTGATGATACACTGATGGCACACTGATCTAAAACACTGATGACGCACTGATCTAAAACACTGATGACGCACTGATCTAAAACACTGATGACTCACTGATGGCACACTGATCTAAATCATAATCTAAAACACTGATGACACACTGATCTAAAACACTGATGACACACTGATCTAAAACACTGATGACACACTGATCTAAAACACTGATGATACACTGATGACACACTGATCTAAAACACTGATGATACACTGATGACACACTGAACTAAAACAATGATGACACACTGATCTAAAGCACCGATTTAAAACACTGATGACACATTGATCTAAAATACTGATGACACACTGATCTAAATCACTGATGACACACTGATCTAAAACACTGATGATACACTGATGACACACTGAACTAAAACACTGATGACACACTGATCTAAATCATTGATGACATACTGATCTAAAACACCGATTTAAAATACTGATGACACATTGATCTAAAATACTGATGACACACTGATCTAAATCACTGATGACACACTGATCTAAAATACTGATGACACACTGATCTAAAACACTGATGACACACTGATCTAAAACACTGATGACACATTGATGACACAGAGATGACATACTTATCTAAAACACTGATGACATACTGATCTAAAACACTGATGACATACTGATCTAAAACACTGATGACACACTGATCTAAAACACTGATGACATACTGATCTAAAACACTGATGACACACTGATCTAAAACACTGATGACACACTGATCTAAATCACTGATCTAAAACACTGATGACACACTGATCTAAAACACTGATGACACACTGATCTAAATCACTGATCTAAAACACTGATGACACACTGATCTAAAACACTGATGTCACACTGATGACACTGGCACTGTTTTTTTCCGGTATCGGTTTTGTATGGATGTATGAAGGAGGCCTTACAGTAAGGGGAGTGTGCATTCCTCTCGCAGTAGATAAGTTTCGTTAATTCTCTGATGTCACTGACGCTGCTCATTGGTATTTTCTGTAGATTGTATATATCATAGGGGAGTTTGAGCTCATAGTTTCCCTTAAACATGACTATTTGGTTATATACAGGTGCAATCAAAAATTATTCAAACCAAAATTGTGTCCTTAATTTACTGATAAATCACTTATTATATTAGTTGTGTTGAGACATTTAATTTTTTCTTGTTTGGTTTATTGCAAACAGCAGAAATTGTGTAAGCTTTGCTAATATTATTAATAATAATTTGTAATATGGGTTGAGTAATATTGTAATTATGATTGCATTTGCATGGGCTTATGATTTTCATTAAAGGCTGGGCTCTACTGGAAATGTTACGTCATGTGTTTTTCCTTCTGTTACAGTAAAGAGATATTTTGATTCTTTTTTTGTTCTGCAGCCAATTGTGTTGACGCAAAGTGCGAAAAACATGTTGGACGTTTGATACAGACTAGGATCAAGTTGCCCTTTTGTGGGAAGAGTCATTATCATTTCCCTTTGTTCTTTTGATCGATTTGGAAAAAACTTGTAGAACATGGAATTATAATTCAAGGACCCGGTAATGTTTTTTCTAGCTCACTTCTATACCATATGTTATATTTGCTCTACAGTTCACCTGTTTTCATTTTACTGATTTACTTACAGCTCTTGGCCATTTTCACACTTATTATATTATTGCCAAGATTTTATATCAGTATTTGTGAGCCAAAACCAAATCTAAAAAGTAAAAGAAGAGCAGATCTTTCTGTGATAGTGTTACGGGTGTGTCAGAAGTGACAGACAGTCACCCTGCAGTTGGTTGCAGAAGATCTCTTTGTTTGGCTTTACAGATACCTTTTTTAGCTGTCTCACTCTAGGACCCAGCGACTAACCTCCCTCTTGCTAATTGACACCCAGGTCTGGGTGTTTAAATACTTGCTGTTTGCTACAGGGAGGCGCCGGTTATATTCACTTGTTCTCTTGTGAAGGCTTGGAGCTGTTGCAGTCTGCTTACTTCCTCTTTGGTGCTTTGAGGACATTAGGAGTAATCTCTCTGAAGTCGGCTCAAGCTAAGTTACGTTTCCCCGTGTTTGTCTCCTTTGTTGTCTTTAGCTGTTAGTGGGGACTGACTAATGCTCACCCCCCCTTCCCTATCCAGGGCCTAGCGCTAGGGAAAAACAGGGTTTAGGTTCCTGTGTGGCGATTGGTGATGAGCCAATATAGGAATGATAGGGGAGACAGTGTGATATCAGATCATCAGCCTAGGAGGTCTCCACTCCCCATTTCCCTAAAGTCTGGGCTCCCGTCACTTCTTCCCTTTGTTTTGCACTTAGTCTTTCTGACACCTTGCGTGACAGTTTTTTTTCTGCAGGTTCTACATTTGGTTTTGACTTACAAATACTATACTGTTTAGTTTCTTATTAATTAAAATCTCCCTCCTCCCTAACTTTAACCTTTGACATTACCTGGTCAAATATTTTTGCCAGTAACATTGAAGTTTTTTTTTTTTGTCGTAAACAAAAGTTAATACAGCTATAGAGAAACTTGAAATATGATTGTCAAAATAATGTGATCAGTTAGCAAACTAAATGAAAACCTTGACTACTGCTTATGGAGCTGGTTTTTATTTGCCTGCACACCTTTGCATGTTCTTACTTATATCGACCAGACTGTCTATCACTTTGTAGCTTGTCTTTGGATTTGTTCTATTTTATCACTGTATACATAGTTCAATTTTCATTCAGGTAAATTTTCATCTGTATTGGAATCCATATGGCATTCGTATTTATTAGAGACGAGCGAATATGTCGAGTGGAATTTAATTCTATTCAAATATTCCAAAAATCTGCATACATCAAAATTTGGATTTTTTTCTAATTCATTTCCACACGGATTCAGCAAAATGGCGGCAGCTGGATGCTGAACAATCAAGGGCCATCAAAAGGTTAAAAAAAAATGTAAAAAATTGTTATACTAACCTCTCCGCTCCTCAACGTCATCCATTCGGTCCTTGTCACATCTTGTAATCATTGCTGTGTGCACTGAATCCCCACTGTGGCTCTGATGAGACATGGGACATTTCGGCGCATACCCAAGGTCAAGGTGCATATCGTGACTTCATGATGTTGAAGCCTTCCATGCAATCATGCAGAACGGGCCCTGGCCTCATCAGTAGTGTTGAGCCACCCCCGTAGTGTTCGAGTTCGGTTCGGTTCGTCGAACACTCGTGTGTTCGCCGAACTGTTCGTCGAACACCTTCGAACACCGTTAAAACCAATGGCAGGCAAACAAAAACACATAGAAACACATAGAAAACACCTTCAAAGGTGTCCAAAAGCTGACAAACTGCTCAGAAGACATAACTAACACATGGAAAAGTGAAAAGTACATATAGTCATGCGAAAATAAAAGAGGTGGAGGAGTAAAAGGAGGGGGAGACACAGATATAGGCATGTCATGCCCTTCTAAAATCCAAAAAGTGAGAAGCCGACACGGCCAGTCCGCTCCTGCCCGTGCCACCCCTGTGTCGCCGGGTTTGTGCCAGAGCCGCGGTGAACCCTGACGGCCAGCCCCCCTCTCCCAATACTGGTGCCTGTCCACTGGTGGGTCGAGCGAGCCCCCCTGTGGTGGAGGCAGCTCTAAGCTTTTTAATTTAAATTGTCTCTCTAATTTGAATGAATACACTTTAAATCCATTTACAAGGATCTATTGGAGGGCAAGTCTCATGCCAGCAGCCGCGGTAATTCCAGCTCCAGTAGCGTCCACTAAAGGTGCTGCAGTTAAAAAGCTTTTATAAGGATCGAGCTCGGCTGTCCACCGCAAGGCATCCTACTGCCAGTCCCAGCCCCTATGCCTTGGGGTGCCTCCTGATGCTCTTCACTAAGTATCCCATGGTCCCGAAGCATTTCCTTTGAAAAAATTAAGTGTCTAAACTACAGGTGGTGCAGCTTGCTTAACAGCCGGGATAATCCGCTCACTAGCAGACACTGCTACTAGGCACAAAGTATTTCCTGGGCTAGATGCAGTTAAAAATTTGTAATTAGATACTCTCGTTGGATGCTGAGAAAGCATTCCATAGAGTCTCCTGGCACGCCATATATGATTCTCTTAAAAAGCTTGGGGTAGGGGTCTAGGGGACCCTTTTATAGCCAAAATCACGGCCCTGTATCGCAATACGTCACCTAGGCTGAAGATAAATGGAACTGTAGCACCCTGAGGGCTCGGTTGCTACAGACGTATTGCACCTCACCCAGAGGTGTGATATCTCACTCTCAGGTAAGGATGGAGTGTGGATCAGGACCCGACACCTGCATGCATTACACCACATTGCCGTGGGGCAGGGCGACCAATATGCCCCTGAGATGGGCACGACAGTCCCTGTCCCTGGCTGGAGTGGGGGGAGGGAACACTGAGGAAGGGGAACCCTGTAGTGCAGGAGCAGGGAGGAAGCAGTTCCTGGGTGCATTGAGAAGGGAGTATAAAAGGTGGGCACCATCTTAGTTCAGTGCAGAGAAGTCTGAGCAGAAGTGGCAGTGAGCAGGGGCTCTGCATGAGCTCTGCTCCAGAGGCGGGCCTAGTAACAGAGGCCCAGGCCTGGAAGAGGGAGAAGGAAGGAAGAGGAGCGGAGAAGGCTCCAGGAACGAGGAATGAAGGGATCCCAGGGGTGCGAACGGGCGAGTCGCCACCGCACGCCCGAATCCACCTGCGTGGAGGGGTCAGGCCAAAGGGGGAGACCGGTCCCCGAACTAGTGGAGGCAGGAAACGACCCTCAGCTAGAAACCGGAGGCTCTGACATTTTATGTGGCGCAGCCCCTCGCTACACCCGCTAGGAAGGCAGCACATAGGGTCAGGGAAACTGGCGCCAAGTTTACCAAGAGGAGGCCCGAGGCAGCTGGACAGAAGTGTTGGTAAGAAAGGCCAGACAAAGGACACACAAAGGGGGTCCTGTGAAGTGCTCCAAAGTTATCTGGGAGTTGTCTGAGCCCCTCACCTGGTGAGCACAGTACGACGTGGGCAGCCGTTACCTGCAGACGTGGTCTGGATAATAAGAACTGTGAGTAAAGGCCCTGAACTGCATCACTGACTCCGTGTCGTTACTGCTGCTGCCCTGCACCATCACCCCCATCCTCCGCATACACTGCCCTGAGGCTATACTCCTCCCGTGGGGAGTTATGCTACGCTCTGCTGCACCCACAACACCAGCCTCAGTGGTCTGCCCTGTAGCGGCGGTTCACTCTGACCGCAATCCACGGGTGGCGTAGTCGGACATTTAAACATGAAAACCACATAAATAGTTCCGCCACTGGTTTGACCGCCCTGAGCCACGGAACCGGGTCGCCGCCACGAAGACTACAACCACCAGCATCCACCAAAAAGGGTCCGGCTCCGGGTGTCCCAAGGCCCAGGGGGTGCGTCAGAACATTTTCATCACCTTTCACAATCACCAATGGGACAAGGCAGTGATGTCCTCTGTCCCCTCTCTTATACATCCTAGTGACGGAGCACCTGCTCTCATCAATTCGCCATAACCCCAATATTAGGTGGATTGAGGTGGGAGGCACCGAGTACAAGTGCTCTCTATTTGCTGATGATGTCCTAGTATATATCACTCAATCACATATATCCATCCATGCTGTTATGGCTGAAATAGATCACTTTGTTACATGGTAAAATTTTAAAATCAATGCAGCGAAGTCTGAGGCCCTCGATGTCTCCCTCCCCAAATCCATATAGGATTCCATCCAGTCCAACTTTCCCTTTGCCTGGCCCTCACAGGGTATCAAATACTTAGGAATTCCTATTCATAGAGACCTCTCCCATCTATGTTATCTTAATTTTGGGCCCTTTATTGAACAACTCCATACAGACCACGGTTGGCAAGTTAGAACTGTAAGATTCACTACGTGAACCACTGGTGTTTTGTGGAAAAGCACATGTACACTGCGTTCCAAATTATTATACAAAAAGTGTTTAGGAGTGATAAGGGAAGAATTTGTTTGTTTGTCAGTTAAACTCATTGATGGTGATGTGTGTCAGGGCTCTTTATATCACTGTAAGCAATTGCAGACACCTGTGCTAATTAGTTTGGCAGGTGTGTCCAATGAAAGGCAAGACTACTTAAGAAGGCTCTCTCACATTATTAAGCAGCCTACATTTTCTGCCAAAATGGGAAAGAAAAAGGATGTGTCGGCTGCTGAGAAGAAACAAATTGTGGAGTGTTTAGGTCAAGGCATGACTACAATCAACATTGTGCGATGATCAGGATGAAGTGTCTTGGCAATCAAGAAGTATCTAGCTGATTCACAGTACACACGTGTGCGTGCTGATAAGGGCAAATTGAGGACTCTTTCCTACAGGCAATTAAGTCAGGTTGAAAGAGCAGCGGCAAAAAAGCCTTGTCATAGCAGCAGACAAGTTTTTGAAGCTGCTTGTGCCTCCAACGTCCCCCGAACAACAAGATGCAGGGTCCTTCAGAGGTTTGCAGCTGTGCATGCGCCATCCTGTCGACCTCCTCTATCCACTTCACACAAGCAGAAACGGCTCCAGTGGGCCAAACATTACATGAAGACTGATTTCAAAACTGTTTTGTTCACGGATGAGTGCCGTGCAGCGCTCGATGGTCCAGATGGATGGAGTGGAGGATGGCTGGTTGATGGACACCCCACGCAAACACGGCTACAGCGCCAACAAGGAGGAGGTGGAGTAATGTTTTGGGCTGGAATCATGGGGAGAGAGATTGTCGGCCCCTTTAGGATCCCTGAAGGCGCTAAAGATGAACTCCATAATGTATGTGGATTTTCTCAAACAGCACTTCCTGCCATGGTTCAAGAAGAAGAACCGTGTATTGCACAGCAAGATCATTTTTCTGCATGATAATGCACCATCTCATGCTGCACATAAAACATCTGCATCTCTGGCTGATATGGGCATAAAAGGGGACAAACTTATGGTGTGACCCCCATGCTCCCCTGACCTCTACCCCATTCAGAACCTTTGGAGCATCATTAAAAGGAGTGTCTATGATGGCGGGAGGCAGTTCACATCTAAGCAACAGCTCTGGGAGGGTATTCTGTCCTCATGCAAAACAATTGAAGCAGAAACCATCCAAAACCTGACAAATTCAATGGACGAGAGAGTTCAGAAGCTCCTTTCGAACAAGGGGTCCTATGTGAAAATGTAACATCACCTAGAATAAAGTTTTGAGTTGAAAACTGTTTGATTTCAGTTTCTAACAACCTGCTAATGCTTATAATTTCAAAAATGACCATTTTTTTGGTCTTTATTAAAATGAAAAGGTTGATCGAAAAGTTTGGGGGATCTAAGAGTGTGGCAACCCAGTAGTCATGATTACTTCGAATTCTGACAATATGAGGGTCATGCTGCAGGTAGTGCAGCAAGAAGGCACTTATGTGCCTTGCGCATCTCGGAGCCCCAAAATTATTTTCCGGGCTAGATGCAGCTAAAAATTATTTTTAATTTTAAATCTGGTGAAGCTTTAGTATAGATGGCCTAATAGGATCAGTGCTGCACACTGCTACAAAGCCCAAATTATTTTCCAGTCAAGATACAGATAAACATGATTAGTAATTTGAAAGCTTAAAACGGTTGGTAGGGTGATTTTAACCAATCATCAAGCTTTTACTCTCCCCAGGATGACACAGGGGTAGAAAAGTCGTTTCGGATCCATGATTTGTTCATCTTTATGAACGTGAGTCTGTCTACATTATCAGTGGAGAGCCGCGTGCGCTTATCTGTCAGCACACCACCAGCAGCGCTGAACACACGTTCAGACAGAACGCTGGCTGCGGGGCATGACAAGATCTCCAAGGCGTAAGTGGCTAGCTCCGGCCATTTATCCAGATTGGAAGCCCAAAAAGAGCAAGGGTCCAGTGACACAGTCGTGGCTTCAATGTTTACTTGGAGATACTCCTGTACCATCGTCTCTAGGCGTTGACTATGTGTCAGACTTCTTGTCTCCTGTGGCCTTGCAAAGGATGGGCTAAAAAAGTGGTGAAATGATTCCGCAAAATTGATGTTACCAGCAGATACTGTGGTTCTGTTACGGTTTGAGTGCTGAACACTTGACGGTCCCACGGTTGGCAAGTTGGAACTGTGAGATTCACTACGTGCACCACTGGTATTTTGTCGAAAAGCACATGTAAGATTCTGCAACAGTCTCTGCTGATACTCCTGCATGCGTGCATCCCTTTCTATGGCAGGAATAATTTCTGCAAATTTACTTTTGTACCGGGGATCTAACAGTGTGGCAACCCAGTAGTCAGGATTATTTCTAATTCTCACAATTCGAGGGTCATGTTGCAGGTAGTGCAGCAAGAAGGCACTCATGTGTGTTGCGCATCCAGGAGCACCAAGTCCCTGTTGTGTTGGTGGCGAGGTAACAATCATGCTTCCTTCCTCTGTCCTCTCCCCCCAACCTCGCACAACAGAAATGTGATCAAGGTCTCCCTCATCTGATGAGTCTTCCATCAGTTCGTCCTCCACTTCTTCCTGGGCTCCTGCACCTTCCTCACTAGTTTGGCTGCTACCATGCGCCCTGGTAAAACCATCTCCCCCACCCTCACATGCCTGCCGCCTTGGTGCTGCCGACCGTCTGGACCTTGCAGATGTTAGCCCTTCCGCATACAACTCCTCCTCCTCTACTTCCTCCACCTCCTCTTGTGCCACCACCTGACTCCGAATTCTGTTTAACATGTGCTCCAGCATGTAAATCACCGGAATAGTCATGCTGATAATGGCATCGTCAGCACTAAACATCTTCGTCGCCATTTCAAAACTGTGCAGAAGGGTGCATAGGTCCCTGATCTGAGACCACTCCTCCAGCGTGATTTGCCCCACCTCTGAATCTCGTTGGCCCAGGCTATACGTCAGAACGTATTGCACCAGGGCTTGTCGGTGCTGCCACAGTCGCTTTAACATGTGCAGAGTTGAATTCCACCGGGTAGGCACATCGCATTTTAGCCGGTGAAGTGGCAGGCCCAACGACTTCTGTAGAGATGTAAGTCGCTGAGCTGCGGGATGCGAACGGCGGAAGTGAGCACACAGCGACCGTGCCCTCTGCAGAAGGCCATCTAGTCTGGGATAGTGGGCTAAAAATTGCTGGACAACCAGGTTCAACACGTGAGCCATACAAGGCACGTGTGTGACATTGCCCCGGCGAAGGGCCGCACCCAGGTTTGCAGCATTGTCGCACACGGCCTTCCCTGGTTTCAGGTCCAGTGGAGACAACCATTCATGAAATTGGTTCTCCAGAGCTGACCACAACTCCTCAGCTGTGTGACTCACATTTCCCAGACATTTCAATGTAAAAACCGCCTGATGACGTTGAGCCCTACTGCCAGCATAGTAAGGAGGTGTGCAGGATCCCTTCTGCGCAGTTAGAAAGCTTGTGGCATGACCAGACAGGCTTTGGGTGCAGGTGGAAGACCGAGAGGAGGTTGAGGAGGCAGAAGCAGTGGAGGAACTTTGACATAAAGTGGATTGACGCACAACTCGTGGGGACGGCAAGACTTGGACAGTAGCCCCTTGTCCTGCTGTCACCATAGTTACCCAGTGCCCAGTCAGCGACATGTAACGCCCCTGTCCATGCCTACTCGTCCAAGTGTCTGTGGTGAAATGCACCCTGTCACACACAGAGTTTCTCAAAGAAGCGGTGATGTTGTGTGCGACATGCTGGTGGAGCGCAGGCACACCTTTCTTTGAGAAGTAGTGCCGACTGGGCATCTGGTACTGGGGCACTGCGACGGACATAAGGTCTCGAAAATCCTCTGTGTCCACCAGGCGGAAAGGCAGCATTTCTGTAGCCAAGAGCTTGCAGATGGTGAAATTCAACCTCTTAGCTTTCTCATGGCTAGGAGGAAATGGTCTTTTACTTGTCCACATCTGAGGGACCGAGGGCTGGCTATTGTGCTTAGACGGGGTTGATAAGGGTGTCCCCGGCAAACTGCCGGTCTGTGAGGAAGATGCAGGCGGACATGTTAGGTTGCCTTGATCCAAAGGTGGTGCTATCGATGTCGGACAGCGCTCAACACCAGCTGGTGTTACCACCTCCAAAGAAAATGATGACCTGCCAATCACGCTGGCTGTTGCGGGTAAAGAGGTGGCAGGTCTGCGCCCCAAAACAGGTGTGATTGCTGTCCCCCCAGTCACAGAGGATGAAGAGGCCGCGGATGCACAAGATATGGCAGACGGTGATTGGCCCGGCCGGCTAGGCCGCATTGTAGCACACTGAGCTTCCCACTGCAACTTATGCTTCATGTCCATGTGCCGGTTCATGCATGAAGTACTCAAACTATGTATTTTTTGGCCTCTACTTAGCTTTTGCTGACAAATGTTACAGATAACACGAGTTGGGTCATCTTTATCGATCTGAAAAAATGCCCAGGCTATGCAAGGCTTAGCACCCATGTGACCTGAAGAGCCACCACGACTTGTGGTGAGAGGCAGAGTTGTGTTTGAGGATGCAGTTGTTGACGTGCTTCCAGTACTACGTCTCTGTCCAGGAAGGCGCAACCTGACCTCGTCGTCACTAGCATCTTCCTCCACCTCCTCTGCTGACCTCATCTCTTGGCTGACTGTGGGTTGAGAGTAAGTGGGATCTCCGACCTCATCATCATCACCCTGTGCGTTATCACACCCGTCGTCTCAGAGCCAACCTGTTCCTGCCCTGACAAAAAACTAAAGTTGTCGCTCCAATCAGGTATTTGAGTCTTATCATCGTCTTCCTCATTGTCTCCACCAACAGGAGTTACAGTTTGGGAATGAGGGTCTACATTATGGTCAGAACCTTCTGCGTCTGGTCCTGGATCCGACTCATAAAGATTCTGGGCATCAGTGCAGATCATTTCCTCGTCTGGATTCACAGAAGCGCTGGAGTCGACCTCTGATTCCCAGGCTATAGTATGAGTAAACAGCTCTGCAGACTCAACCATCTGTTCTACCTCATACTCAGACGGGCAGCTGGAGATTTGGGAGCTGTGAGGAAGCAAGTGCGATTTGGGTGACACCTTTGAGGACTGGAGTATTTGTGATGTTGAAGTTGATGTGGAGGAGAGCCCACTTAAAGAAGCACTCGATATCCGTTGAAGCACCTGCTGTTTTTGTGCCTCATCTGGAATTTGTAGCGATTGGCGTGGCCGTAAGAAAGGGATCTTATCACATTGTCCGCTAAAAGAAGTAGACATTTTAGTTTGGCTGGAAGATGGTCTTTCTTCTGCAGATGTTACTGTTGCTTTAACACCTACCCCACGGACACAACCTTTTTTCCCCTTCCCAACACGCCTATTCCCCTTTCCACCAGCAGCAGGCCTTTTTCCACTCATTTTGGTGGTTAACTAATTCACAACTCTGGAGTTGTTTGCACAAAAAAACAATGGATGGTAACCGAGCAGAGCTGAGTGGCCAAACTGTGGTATTAGGCCAAAACTATTGGCTGGGTTAGATGCAGAAAAAAATTATTTTTAATTTGCAACCTGATGGAGGTCAGTATAGATGGACTAATAGACCAAGTCCCACACACCGCTAGAAGCCCAAATATTTTTTCAGAGCTAGATGCAGAAAAAAATTATTTTTAATTTGCAACCTGATAGAGGTCAGTATAGATGGACTAATAGACCAAGTCCCACACACTGCTAGAAGCCCAAATATTTTTTCAGAGCTAGATGCAGAAAAAAATTATTTTTAATTTGCAACCTGATGGAGGTCAGTATAGATGGACTAATAGACCAAGTCCCACACACCGCTAGAAGCCCAACAATTTTTTCAGAGCTAGATGCAGAAAAAAATTATATTCAATTTGCAACCTGCTGGAGGTCAGTATAGAAGGACTAATAGAACAAGTCCCACACACTGCTAGAAGCCCAAATATTTTTTCAGAGCTAAATGAAGAAAAAAATTATTTTTAATTTGCAACCTGATGGAGGTCAGTATAGATGGACTAATAGACCAAGTCCCACACACAGCTAGAAGCTCAAATATTTTTTCAGAGCTAGATGCAGAAAAAAATTATTTTTAATTTGCAACCTGATGGAGGTCAGTATAGATGGACTAATAGACCAAGTCCCACACACTGCTAGAAGCCCAAATATTTTTTCAGAGCTAAATGAAGAAAAAAATTATTTTTAATTTGCAACCTGATGGAGGTCAGTATAGATGGACTAATAGACCACGTCCCACACACTGCTAGAAGCCCAAATATTTTTTCAGAGCTAGATGCAGAAAAAAATTATTTTTAATTTGCAACCTGATGGAGGTCAGTATAGATGGACTAATAGACCAAGTCCCACACACTGCTAGAAGCCCAAATATTTTTTCAGAGCTAGATGCAGAAAAAAATTATTTTTAATTTGCAACCTGATGGAGGTCAGTATAGATGGACTAATAGACCAAGTCCCACACACTGCTAGAAGCCCAAATATTTTTTCAGAGCTAGATGCAGAAAAAAATTATTTTTAATTTGCAACCTGATGGAGGTCAGTATAGATGGACTAATAGACCAAGTCCCACACACCGCTAGAAGCCCAACTATTTTTTCAGAGCTAGATGCAGAAAAAAATTATATTCAATTTGCAACCTGCTGGAGGTCAGTATAGAAGGACTAATAGAACAAGTCCCACACACTGCTAGAAGCCCAAATATTTTTTCAGAGCTAAATGAAGAAAAAAATTATTTTTAATTTGCAACCTGATGGAGGTCAGTATAGATGGACTAATAGACCAAGTCCCACACACTGCTAGAAGCCCAAATATTTTTTCAGAGCTAGATGCAGAAAAAAATTATATTCAGTTTGCAACCTGATGGAGGTCAGTATAGATGGACTAATAGAATGATGCTATGCCCAAAAGATTTTACTTCACTAGGTGCAGTAAAAAAATTGGTATTCTATACACAGGTGTTATATCTTGCAACACAGATAGGCTACTCCACTGACTAACACACTCTGCAATAGGCCAAAAAGGATTAGCTTTGCTAGATTCAGCCAAATGCTGTGAAAAAAACTTGCACAGCACTGGCACAGACCTGCCTGGCAAAAACTGATAGGAACTCATGTAACCTAGTCCTGAAAAGGACTCCAATTACAATTAGTCTTTACTCCCACAACCTATCTATTTAAGAGCACAGACCTCCCTGATAAAAGTCGTAGGAAATGCTGTAACCTAGTCCTTAAAAGGACTGCAATCACAACTATTCCCTACTCCCAAGCTATCTGTATATTTGTGCGAGAATTGGCTTGAAATTAACAAGGTATAGCGCACACAGCAACAGCGGTGCCGTCTAACACGCAGCTGCAGCAGTGAGAAAATGGTGGCGACGGGGAAAATGGCTTGGTCTTATAGGGCAAGAACATGTGACATACACTGCCAATGACACATGCCCTTGCTTGTGTGAAAAAAAGCACTTCGCTCCGTGTGTGCGCTGCTGATAGGCTGACAGATTGCACCTCCCCACTGCAAATGCGGGAAAGAGAAAAAAAAATGGAGATCTTCATTGTTCCTGCAGAGATCCATCCCCTGCCCCTCCCCCCACCCCGCTGTACACTCAAACTGCGTATTAACATTAATTTTCATCATTACTGAGAAAAAATCCAGTTATGATTTTGGTGCACGAACAGTTATCGAACATAACCTCGAACAGCCGAATTTTTCTCAAATTGTTCGTGTTCGCCGAACGGCTCGAACACCGCCCAAAACAGCTCGAATTTGAGATTGGCGAACAGTTCGAGTAGAACAACGCTCATCTCTAGTCCCCACGTGTTGGAACTCTACACTGCAGATGTTGGTAAGGATTTGTGAGCAGAAGAGGGCAGTTGTTGAGTACCAGCATCAACAAGGCTGTCGGTATTCAGTTCAGACTCCACACATAAGACCTCAGGAGTGGACATGGATGTCAGACATCTGTACCATCCTCCAAAACTTTGAGGACTCCACTAAGATGGTGAGCGGCGATGACACCATAATTAGCATCACCATCTCACTTCTCTGTCTTCTGAAACACTCTCTGCTCACAATCAAAGAGGATGCATTGCAGGCGGAGCACAATGAGATGGAGCAAGGAACCATACAGTGTGATTACACACAGCCAAGCCTCATCTCATCCCAACGTGGATTGGGTGACAATGAGGAAGAGGAGGAGGAGGAGGAAGGACAGGAGCTAGTTTCATGCACTATAGACGGTACTACCTGCACAGCTGTCATACCGTCTGTTTAGCGTGGATGGCCTGAGGACAGAGAGGAGGAGGAAGAAGAGGAGGAGGAGGAGAGCATGGTCAGTCATCCTCTTGGTGAAGACACGGAAGTCTTGCCTGTTAGCAGTCTGGCATGCATGGCTGAGTTTATGTTGCGCTGCCTTTCCCATGACCCTCGCGTTCTCAAAATTTTGGGTGACAGCCATTACTGGTTGGTGACACTTCTAGACCCATGCTACAAGGTGAACTTTATATCTCTTATTCCTGAGGCAGACAGGTCTACAAAAATGGGGCTGTACCAGAAGGCCCTTGTTGTGGAACTATTAAAAAATTCCCATCTGAAAACGCTGGCGGCAGAGGGCACACTTCGTTGGACAACCAAGGCGAAAGAGACACAACTTCAATCCAGCAGAGGCAGGGGAATACTGTCAAAGTTCTGAGAGAGTTTTCTTAGACCCTCCCATTGCTCAGGCCCTGAGGCGCGGGGTACTCTCACAAGGAGTGCAAAGTTTGGGAAGATGCTGAGGGTGTACCTTGCCGAATGTACCAAAGTCCTCCGTGATTCCTCTGTGCCGTATAATTATTGGGTATCCAAGCTGGATGTTACAACTCTCCTGTTAGGTTTTTTTAGTTTGCTGGTCACATGACCAGTTTTGCCTTTTTATTCCGGCTCCGCCCTCCTGGCTTTGCTGGACTTCATTTGTATTTACTACTGTTGAGCTAGCTTGTTACTCTATTGCCGTTCTCTGTTAGTTTTGCTAGGTCTTCTGACCTCTACGCTTTTTGTTGTGTGTTTGTCTTTGACTGCTACTATTTCTGCTAGGAGGTGTCCAACTTTTCCCAGTCCCTAGATCTTGTAGGGATCCCTCCCTCACATCTATAGGTCTGCGTTCAGACTAGCCTAGGACTTTAGCAGGTCTGATCGCAGGATCAGGTTCCCCGTTACATCGTAGGGATCTAGTTTAGTTCTATTGTAGGGACAGATATCCTGTCTTTCCTTAGTCTCTGTAGCAGATCATAACAGTAAGTCCAGCCCTAAAAAGAAAAAAAAAAAAAAAATTTCTCTAAGGAAAGACCTCCAGTTTTCCATCATGATCTCGGTGCAAGATTTGGCTCAACGCTTGCAGGGACTCTCTCTGGAGGTGACCAAGCTCCAACAACACGTGAGTAGCTGTTCTGGAGCGCATTTTGTGGAACCAAAGGTACGTCTGCCTGATCTATTTTTTGGCGAACAACAAGATTTTTTTTCTTTTAAAAATGCTTGTCTATTATATTTTCGTTTGAGACCCAGATCCTCTGGTGATGAATCACAGCGCATAGGGTTCATAATGTCACTTTTGCGCAAAGATCCTCAGGGATGGGCTTTCTCTCTCCAACCTAGTGATCCGTGCTTTAGATCAGTGGATAGTGTTTTTTCTGCTTTGGGTTTGTTGTACGATGATCCTGATCGTGTCTCATCTGCTGAGTCTGAATTAAGACGTTTGAGGCAGGGATCAGGTAATGTGGAAAAATATTGTTCTCACTTCCGTCGGTGGTCTGCCCAGGTGGGGTGGAACGATTCAGCTTTGAAAAGCTTGTTTCTTGCAGGGCTAGGTGAAAGGGTTAAAGATTTACTGATTGCTTATCCCACACCTGGAAACTTGCAGGAGGCAATGCAATTAGCTATACGGGTGGACAGGAGACTGCGTGCAAGGGTTAATGAGAGCAAATCCTCTGCTATGTCAGCTTCGAGTCCTGAGAGGTTCTGTGCGGACAATGGAGAGCCGATGGAAATTGGGGCGATGGCACCCCGCTCTCAGGAAAAAGACCGCAGACTTTCTGAAGGCTTGTGCTTCTATTGTGGAAATTCTGGTCATTTTATTAAAAGCTGTGTGCTTCGTATGAAGAAAGAAAAAAAAAAATGGTCAGTCATGCTCGTATTGCCTGTTTAAATTCTAAGGGAGTATTCCTATCTGCCACTACTGCTGCTCAGGATGAATTAATTGAATTTCGGGTATTTGTGGATTGTGGATCTACTCTGAATGTGATTGATGGGGGATTCTTGGAAAAACTTAGATTAGAACCTAAAACTTTGTCATCCCCTATTGCTGTGGTTTCTGTCGATGGCTGTCCCTTGAAGAGTGTTACTCACAAGGTCTGTGAATTTCCCCTCACTATTAATGGTATTCATCAAGAGAATTTGGGTTTGGTGGTATTGGATAATTTTCCTTCTCCAGTAATATTGGGGTTACCCTGGTTAAAATTGCACAATCCTGTACTGGATTGGTCTACCAATGAAATTAAGTCCTGGAGCCCTAAGTGTTATGACAAGTGTTGTAACGGGTGCATTGCTGCTGTGGATAGAGGGGAATTGCCTGTACCTATTCAGGATTTTTGGAGAGTTTTTTCTGAGGAGGAGTCGCAGGTTTTGCCTCCCCATAGAGACTATGATTGTACCATTGAATTTGTCCCTGGAGCGACTCTTCCTAAGAGTCGTTTATTTAATCTTACTATTCCTGAGAGAAAGGCTTTGGAGGAATACATACAGACAAGCTTGGCCGCCGGTCACATTAGGCCTTCCAAGTCTCCTGTGGCTGTTGGTTTTTTTTTTGTAAAAAAAAAAGATGGCGGTTTACGTCCTTGTCTGGACTTTCGTGAGATTAATAAAATTACTGTACGCAATCCTTACCCACTGCCATTGATTCCTGATTTATTTAACCAGTTAGTGGGGGCCAAGTGGTTCTCTAAAATTGATCTCCGGGGGGCATACAATTTGTTGCGCATGAAGGAGGGTGATGAATGGAAGACTGCTTTTAACACTCCTGTGGGTCATTTTGAGAATCTGGTTATGCCTTTTGGTCTCATCAATGCTCCAGCATTTTTTCAGAATCTTATTAATGATATCCTTAGACCTTTAATCGGCAAAGATGTGGTGGTGTATTTGGATGACATTTTGATTTATTCGCCGGATCTGGAGTCTCATTGGCGGAGCGTACGTGAGGTATTACAGTTATTAATGGACAATTCGCTTTTTGCTAAGCTGGAAAAATGTGAGTTCGCTGTACAGAGAATTAGTTTTTTGGGCTACATTATCTCCAGTGAAGGTTTTGAGATGGACCCGGTTAAAGTTCAAGCTGTGCAGGAATGGCCTAGGCCTATTGGTTTGAAATCGATACAGAGGTTTTTTGGTTTCGCCAATTATTACAGAAAATTCATAAAAAATTTTTCTATTATTGTCAAACCGCTGACCGATCTCACCAGGAAAGGTGCTAATGCGGTTCAGTGGACTTCTGAGGCCATTGAAGCTTTTGTGTTTTTAAAGGAGCGGTTCACCTCTGCTCCCATCCTTATGCAGCCTGATGTGACTAAGCCGTTTTTGGTTGAGGTTGATGCTTCTTCGGTGGGGGTTGGTGCAGTGTTGTCTCAGGAAAACAAGGATGGAGTACATCCCTGTGCCTTTTTTTCAAAAAAATTTTCCGAGACTGAACTTAATTACGATATTGGTAATTGGGAATTGCTGGCGATTAAACTCGCATTTGAACACTGGCGTCACCTCTTGCAAGGTGCTGAATTTCCCGTTCAGGTTTTCACTGATCATAAAAATCTGATCTATCTTGATGCTGCCAATCGCTTGAATGCCCGTCAGGCTAGGTGAGCACTTTTTTTCTCGCGGTTTAATTTTTCCGTTACTTACATCCCGGGTACCAAGAATGTTAAAGCGGATGCTTTGTCTCGCAGATTTTCTCCCATGGTCGGTGTTGAGGAGGAAGAGGAGACCATTTTACAAGAAGGTGTTGTGATTGCTGCTTTGGACTCCGTTTTGGAGGATGAGATTCTTAAAGAACAGGAGAATGCCCCATTTAACACTCCCCATGGGAGGTTGTTTGTGCCTAGGACCTTTAGGAGAGATTTGTTTGTTGAGTGTCATGAGTCTCAGTTGGCAGGTCATCCAGGAATTTCTGAGACCAAGAGACTTGTGGGTCGCAGTTTTTGGTGGCCTGGATGGCAGAAGGAAGTCATTAAGTGGGTACGCCAATGTACTGTGTGTGCAAGATCCAAGTCTTCGCATGCTCCTGCTGCGGGGTTGCTTTGCCCTCTGGAGGTTCCTAGTGCACCTTGGACACATCTGGCTATGGACTTTATTACTGACCTTCCTCCCTCTGAAGGTTTCACGGTCATCTGGGTGGTCGTGGACCGTTTTAGCAAGATGTGTCACTTGGTTCCCTTCATCAAACTGCCTTGCGCTAAGACACTCGCCAAGGCCTTTGTCAAGGAAATTGTCAGACTACATGGTGTTCCTACTGACATTGTTTCTGATAGGGGACCTCAGTTCGTGGCTCGTTTTTGGCGTGCCTTTTGTGACAGGTTGGGAGTTCATTTGTCGTTTTCATCCGGATATCATCCTGAGTCTAATGGCCAGACAGAAAGGAAGAACCAGGATGTTGAGCAGTTCTTGCGTTGTTTTGTGGCAGACAATCAAGAGGGGTGGTCTGAGTTTCTGCCACTTGCTGAATTTGCTCTTAACAACCATACATCCTCTTCTGCTGTGTGTTCGCCTTTTTTTTGTTGTTCTGGGAGACATCCGTCGTTTGGGTCATTCTCCAAATTGGTTTCGGCTGTGCCTGAGGAGGAGAGTTTTTCCCGTGATTTGGAGAGAGTTTGGACGGATGTGCGTGGTAATCTTCAGGAGGCTAACAAAAAATCTAAGAGGTACTTTGATAGGAAACAGCAAGAGGTTTTGTTTGCTGTTGGTGACATGGTTTGGTTGTCCTCTAAGAATCTGCGATTGAGGATTCCTTCTAAAAAATTGGGTCCCAAGTTCGTAGGGCCCTTTAAGGTACTTCAGATAGTTAACCAATCTGCTGTTAGGCTGGAGGTTCCTACGTCCTGGAGGATTAATCCGGTGTTTCATGTTTCTCTGTTGAAAAAAGCTGATGTGTCGGATGGTGACTAGAGATGAGCGTTGTTCTACTCGAACTGTTCGCCAATCTCAAATTCGAGCTGATTTGGGCGGTGTTCGAGCCGTTCGGCGAACACGAACAATTTGAGAAAAATTCGGCTGTTCGAGGTTATGTTCGATAACTGTTCGTGCACCAAAATCATAACTGGATTTTTTCTCAGTAATGATGAAAATTAATGTTAATACGCAGTTTGAGTGTACAGCGGGGTGGGGGGAGGGGCAGGGGATGGATCTCTGCAGGAACAATGAAGATCTCCATTTTTTTTTCTCTTTCCCGCATTTGCAGTGGGGAGGTGCAATCTGTCAGCCTATCAGGAGCGCACACACGGAGCGAAGTGCTTATTTTCACACAAGCAAGGGCATGTGTCTTTGGCAGTGTATGTCACATGTCCTTGCCCTATAAGACCAAGCCATTTTCCCCGTCGCCACCATTTTCTCACTGCTGCAGCTGCATGTTAGACGGCACCGCTGTTGCTGTGTGCGCTATACCTTGTTAATTTCAAGCCAATTTTCGCACAAATCTACAGATAGCTTGGGAGTAGGGAATAGTTGTGATTGCAGTCCTTTTAAGGACTAGGTTACAGCATTTCCTACGACTTTTATCAGGCAGGTCTGTGCTCTTAAATAGATAGATTGTGGGAGTAAAGACTAATTGTAATTGGAGTCCTTTTCAGGACTAGGTTACATCAGTTCCTATCAGTTTTTGCCAGGCAGGTCTGTGCCAGTGCTGTGCAAGTTTTTTTCACAGCATTTGGCTGAATCTAGCAAAGCTAATCCTTTTTGGCCTATTGCAGAGTGTGTTAGTCAGTGGAGTAGCCTATCTGTGTTGCAAGATATACCACCTGTGTATAGAATACCAATTTTTTTTACTGCACCTAGTGAAGTAAAATCTTTTGGGCATAGCATCATTCTATTAGTCCATCTATACTGACCTCCATCAGGTTGCAAATTGAATATAATTTTTTTCTGCATCTAGCTCTGAAAAAATATTGGGCTTCTAGCTGTGTGTGGGACTTGTTCTATTAATCCATCTATACAGACCTCCATCAGGTTGCAAACTGAATATATTTTTTTCTGCATCTACCTCTGAAAAAATATTGGGCTTCTAGCTGTGTGTGGGACTTGTTCTATTAATCCATCTATACAGACCTCCATCAGGTTGCAAACTGAATATATTTTTTTCTGCATCTACCTCTGAAAAAATATTGGGCTTCTAGCTATGTGTGGGACTTGTTGTATTAGTCCATCTATACTGACCTCCATCAGGTTGCAAACTGAATATATTTTTTTCTGCATCTACCTCTGAAAAAATATTGGGCTTCTAGCTGTGTGTGGGACTTGTTGTATTAGTCCATCTATACTGACCTCCATCAGGTTGCAAACTGAATATATTTTTTTCTGCATCTACCTCTGAAAAAATATTGGGCTTCTAGCTGTGTGTGGGACTTGTTCTATTAATCCATCTATACAGACCTCCATCAGGTTGCAAACTGAATATATTTTTTTCTGCATCTAGCTCTGAAAAAATATTGGGCTTCTAGCTGTGTGTGGGACTTGTTCTATTAATCCATCTATACAGACCTCCATCAGGTTGCAAACTGAATATATTTTTTTCTGCATCTAGCTCTGAAAAAATATTGGGTTTCTAGCTGTGTGTGGGACTTGTTCTATTAATCCATCTATACAGACCTCCATCAGGTTGCAAACTGAATATATTTTTTTTCTGCATCTACCTCTGAAAAAATATTGGGCTTCTAGCTGTGTGGGACTTGTTGTATTAGTCCATCTATACTGACCTCCATCAGGTTGCAAACTGAATATATTTTTTTCTGCATCTACCTCTGAAAAAATATTGGGCTTCTAGCTGTGTGTGGGACTTGTTCTATTAATCCATCTATACAGACCTCCATCAGGTTGCAAACTGAATATATTTTTTTCTGCATCTACCTCTGAAAAAATATTGGGCTTCTAGCTGTGTGTGGGACTTGTTCTATTAATCCATCTATACAGACCTCCATCAGGTTGCAAACTGAATATATTTTTTTCTGCATCTACCTCTGAAAAAATATTGGGCTTCTAGCTGTGTGTGGGACTTGTTCTATTAATCCATCTATACAGACCTCCATCAGGTTGCAAACTGAATATATTTTTTTCTGCATCTACCTCTGAAAAAATATTGGGCTTCTAGCTGTGTGTGGGACTTGTTCTATTAATCCATCTATACAGACCTCCATCAGGTTGCAAACTGAATATATTTTTTTCTGCATCTACCTCTGAAAAAATATTGGGCTTCTAGCTGTGTGTGGGACTAGTTCTATTAATCCATCTATACAGACCTCCATCAGGTTGCAAACTGAATATGTTTTTTTCTGCATCTACCTCTGAAAAAATATTGGGCTTCTAGCTGTGTGTGGGACTTGTTCTATTAATCCATCTATACAGACCTCCATCAGGTTGCAAATTGAATATAATTTTTTTCTGCATCTAACCCAGCCAATAGTTTTGGCCTAATACCACAGTTTGGCCACTCAGCTCTGCTCGGTTCCCATCCATTGTTTTTTTGTGCAAACAACTCCAGAGTTGTGAATTAGTTAACCACCAAAATGAGTTGAAAAAGGCCTGCTGCTGGTGGAAAGGGGAATAGGCGTGTTGGGAAGGGGAAAAAAGGTTGTGTCCGTGGGGTAGGTGTTAAAGCAACAGTAACATCTGCAGAAGAAAGACCATCTTCCAGCCAAACTAAAATGTCTACTTCTTTTAGCGGACAATGTGATAAGATCCCTTTCTTATGGCCACGCCAGTCGCTACAAATTCCAGATGAGGCACAAAAACAGCAGGTGCTTCAACGGATATCAAGTGCTCCTTTAAGTGGGCTCTCCTCCACATCAACTTCAACATCACAAATACTCCAGTCCTCAAAGGTGTCACCCCAATCGCACTTGCTTCCTCACAGCTCCCAAATCTCCAGCTGCCCGTCTGAGTATGAGGTAGAACAGATGGTTGAGTCTGCAGAGCTGTTTACTCATACTATAGCCTGGGAATCAGAGGTCGACTCCAGCGCTTCTGTGAATCCAGATGAGGAAATGATCTGCACTGATGCCCAGAATCTTTATGAGTCGGATCCAGGACCAGACGCAGAAGGTTCTGACCATAATGTAGACCCTCATTCCCAAACTGTAACTCCTGTTGGTGGAGACAATGAGGAAGACGATGATAAGACTCAAATACCTGATTGGAGCGACAACTTTAGATTTTTGTCAGGGCAGGAACAGGTTGGCTCTGAGGACGACGGGTGTGATAACGCACAGGGTGATGATGATGAGGTTGGAGATCCCACTTACTGTCAACCCACAGTCAGCCAAGAGATGAGGTCAGCAGAGGAGGTGGAGGAAGATGCTAGTGACGACGAGGTCAGGTTGCGCCTTCCTGGACAGAGACGTAGTACTGGAAGCACGTCAACAACTGCATCCTCAAACACAACTCTGCCTCTCACCACAAGTCGTGGTGGCTCTTCAGGTCGCATGAGTGCTAAGCCTTGCATAGCCTGGGCATTTTTTCAGATCGATAAAGATGACCCAACTCGTGTTATCTGTAACATTTGTCAGCAAAAGCTAAGTAGAGGCCAAAAAATACATAGTTTGAGTACTTCATGCATGAACCGGCACATGGACATGAAGCATAAGTTGCAGTGGGAAGCTCAGTGTGCTACAATGCGTCCTAGCCGGCCGGGCCAACCACCGTCTGCCATATCTTGTGCATCCGCGGCCTCTTCATCCTCTGTGACTGGGGGGACAGCAGTCACACCTGTTTTGGGGCGCAGACCTGCCACCTCTTTACCCGCAACAGCCAGCGTGATTGGCAGGTCATCATTTTCTTTGGAGGTGGTAACACCAGCTGGTGTTGAGCGCTGTCCGACATTGATAGCACCACCTTTGGATCAAGGCAACCTAACATGTCCGCCTGCATCTTCCTCACAGACCGGCAGTTTGCCGGGGACACCCTTATCAACCCCGTCTAAGCACAATAGCCAGCCCTCGGTCCCTCAGATGTGGACAAGTAAAAGACCATTTCCTCCTAGCCATGAGAAAGCTAAGAGGTTGAATTTCACCATCTGCAAGCTCTTGGCTACAGAAATGCTGCCTTTCCGCCTGGTGGACACAGAGGATTTTCGAGACCTTATGTCCGTCGCAGTGCCCCAGTACCAGATGCCCAGTCGGCACTACTTCTCAAAGAAAGGTGTGCCTGCGCTCCACCAGCATGTCGCACACAACATCACCGCTTCTTTGAGAAACTCTGTGTGTGACAGGGTGCATTTCACCACAGACACTTGGACGAGTAGGCATGGACAGGGGCGTTACATGTCGCTGACTGGGCACTGGGTAACTATGGTGACAGCAGGACAAGGGGCTGCTGTCCAAGTCTTGCCGTCCCCACGAGTTGTGCGTCAATCCTCTTTATGTCAAAGATCCTCCACTGCTTCTGCCTCCTCAACCTCCTCTTGGTCTTCCACCTGCACCCAAAGCCTGTCTGGTCATGCCACAAGCTTTCTAACTGCGCAGAAGGGATCCTGCACACCTCCTTACTATGCTGGCAGTAGGGCTCAACGTCATCAGGCGGTTTTTACATTGAAATGTCTGGGAAATGTGAGTCACACAGCTGAGGAGTTGTGGTCAGCTCTGGAGAACCAATTTCATGAATGGTTGTCTCCACTGGACCTGAAACCAGGGAAGGCCGTGTGCGACAATGCTGCAAACCTGGGTGCGGCCCTTCGCCGGGGCAATGTCACACACGTGCCTTGTATGGCTCACGTGTTGAACCTGGTTGTCCAGCAATTTTTAGCCCACTATCCCAGACTAGATGGCCTTCTGCAGAGGGCACGGTCGCTGTGTGCTCACTTCCGCTGTTCGCATCCCGCAGCTCAGCGACTTACATCTCTACAGAAGTCGTTGGGCCTGCCACTTCACCGGCTAAAATGCGATGTGCCTACCCGGTGGAATTCAACTCTGCACATGTTGCAGCGACTGTGGCAGCACCGACAAGCCCTGGTGCAATAAGTTCTGACGTATAGCCTGGGCCAACGAGATTCAGAGGTGGGGCAAGTCACGCTGGAGGAGTAGTCTCAGATCAGGGACCTATGCACCCTTCTGCACAGTTTTGAAATGGCGACGAAGATGTTTAGTGCTGACGATGCCATTATCAGCATGACTATTCCGGTGATTTACATGCTGGAGCACATGTTAAACAGAATTCGGAGTCAGGTGGTGGCACAAGAGGAGGTGGAGGAAGTAGAGGAGGAGGAGTTGTATGCGGAAGGGCTAACATCTGCAAGGTCCAGACGGTCGGCAACACCAAGGCGGCAGTCATGTGAGGGTGGGGGAGATGGTTTTACCAGGGCGCATGGTAGCAGCCAAACTAGTGAGGAAGGTGCAGGAGCCCAGGAAGAAGTGGAGGACGAACTGATGGAAGACTCATCAGATGAGGGAGACCTTGATCACATTTCTGTTGTGCGAGGTTGGGGGGAGAGGACAGAGGAAGGAAGCATGATTGTTACCTCGCCACCAACACAACAGGGACTTGGTGCTCCTGGATGCGCAACACACATGAGTGCCTTCTTGCTGCACTACCTGCAACATGACCCTCGAATTGTGAGAATTAGAAATAATCCTGACTACTGGGTTGCCACACTGTTAGATCCCCGGTACAAAAGTAAATTTGCAGAAATTATTCCTGCCATAGAAAGGGATGCACGCATGCAGGAGTATCAGCAGAGACTGTTGCAGAATCTTACATGTGCTTTTCCACAAAATACCAGTGGTGCACGTAGTGAATCTCACAGTTCCAACTTGCCAACCGTGGGACCGTCAAGTGTTCAGCACTCAAACCGTAACAGAACCACAGTATCTGCTGGTAACATCAATTTTGCGGAATCATTTCACCACTTTTTTAGCCCATCCTTTGCAAGGCCACAGGAGACAAGAAGTCTGACACATAGTCAATGCCTAGAGACGATGGTACAGGAGTATCTCCAAGTAAACATTGAAGCCACGACTGTGTCACTGGACCCTTGCTCTTTTTGGGCTTCCAATCTGGATAAATGGCCGGAGCTAGCCACTTACGCCTTGGAGATCTTGTCATGCCCCGCAGCCAGCGTTCTGTCTGAACGTGTGTTCAGCGCTGCTGGTGGTGTGCTGACAGATAAGCGCACGCGGCTCTCCACTGATAATGTAGACAGACTCACGTTCATAAAGATGAACAAATCATGGATCCGAAACGACTTTTCTACCCCTGTGTCATCCTGGGGAGAGTAAAAGCTTGATGATTGGTTAAAATCACCCTACCAACCGTTTTAAGCTTTCAAATTACTAATCATGTTTATCTGTATCTTGGCTGGAAAATAATTTGGGCTTTGTAGCAGTGTGCAGCACTGATTCTATTAGGCCATCTATAATAAGCTCCACCAGATTTAAAATTACTAATCATGTTTATCTGTATCTTGACTGGAAAATAATTTGGGCTTTGTAGCAGTGTGCAGCACTGATCCTATTAGGCCATCTATACTAAAGCTTCACCAGATTTAAAATTAATAATAATTTTTAGCTGCATCTAGCCCGGAAAATAATTTTGGGGCTCCGAGATGCGCAAGACACATAAGTGCCTTCTTGCTGCACTACCTGCAGCATGACCCTCATATTGTCAGAATTCGAAGTAATCATGACTACTGGGTTGCCACACTCTTAGATCCCCCAAACTTTTCGATCAACCTTTTCATTTTAATGAAGACCAAAAAAATGGTCATTTTTGAAATTATAAGCATTAGCAGGTTGTTAGAAACTGAAATCAAACAGTTTTCAACTCAAAACTTTATTCTAGGTGATGTTACATTTTCACATAGGACCCCTTGTTCGAAAGGAGCTTCTGAACTCTCTCGTCCATTGAATTTGTCAGGTTTTGGATGGTTTCTGCTTCAATTGTTTTGCATGAGGACAGAATACCCTCCCAGAGCTGTTGCTTAGATGTGAACTGCCTCCCGCCATCATAGACACTCCTTTTAATGATGCTCCAAAGGTTCTGAATGGGGTACAGGTCAGGGGAGCATGGGGGTCACACCATAAGTTTGTCCCCTTTTATGCCCATATCAGCCAGAGATGCAGATGTTTTATGTGCAGCATGAGATGGTGCATTATCATGCAGAAAAATGATCTTGCTGTGAAATACACGGTTCTTCTTCTTGAACCATGGCAGGAAGTGCTGTTTGAGAAAATCCACATACATTATGGAGTTCATCTTTAGCGCCTTCAGGGATCCTAAAGGGGCCGACAATCTCTCTCCCCATGATTCCAGCCCAAAACATTACTCCACCTCCTCCTTGTTGGCGCTGTAGCCGTGTTTGCGTGGGGTGTCCATCAACCAGCCATCCTCCAGTCCATCCATCTGGACCATCGAGCGCTGCACGGCACTCATCCGTGAACAAAACAGTTTTGAAATCAGTCTTCATGTAATGTTTGGCCCACTGGAGCCGTTTCTGCTTGTGTGAAGTGGATAGAGGAGGTCGACAGGATGGCGTATGCACAGCTGCAAACCTCTGAAGGACCCTGCATCTTGTTGTTCGGGGGACGTTGGAGGCACAAGCAGCTTCAAAAACTTGTCTGCTGCTATGACAAGGCTTTTTTGCCGCTGCTCTTTCAACCTGACGTAATTGCCTGTAGGAAAGAGTCCTCAATTTGCCCTTATCAGCACGCACACGTGTGTACTGTGAATCAGCTACATACTTCTTGATTGCCAAAACACTTCATCCTGATCATCGCACAATGTTGATTGTAGTCATGCCTTGACCTAAACACTCCACAATTTGTTGCTTCTCAGCAGCCGACACATCCTTTTTCTTTCCCATTTTGGCAGAAAATGTAGGCTGCTTAATAATGTGAGACAACCTTCTTAAGTAGTCTTGCCTTTCATTGGACACACCTGCCAAACTAATTAGCACAGGTGTCTGCAATTGTTTACAGTGATATAAAGAGCCCTGACACACATCACCATCAATGAGTTTAACTGACAAACAAACAAATTCTTCCCTTATCACTCCTAAACACTTTTTGCATAATAATTTGGAACGCAGTGTACATGTGCTTTTCCACAAAACACCAGTGGTTCACGTAGTGAATCTTACAGTTCTAACTTGCCAACCGTGATCTGTATGGAGTTGTTCAATAAAGGGCCCAAAATTAAGATAACATAGATGGGAGAGGTCTCTATGAATAGGAATTCCTAAGTATTTGATACCTTGTGAGGGCCAGGCAAAGGGAAAGTTGGACTGGATGGAATCCTATATGGATTTGGGGAGGGAGACATCAAGGGCCTCAGACTTCGCTGCATTGATTTTAAAATTTGACCATGTAACAAAGTGATCTATTTCAGCCATAACAGCATGGATGGATATATGTGATTGAGTGATATATACTAGGACATCATCAGCAAATAGAGAGCACTTGTACTCGGTGCCTCCCACCTCAATCCACCTAATATTGGGGTTATGGCGAATTGATGAGAGCAGGTGCTCCGTCACTAGGATGTATAAGAGAGGGGACAGAGGACATCCCTGCCTTGTCCCATTGGTGATTGTGAAAGGTGATGAAAATGTTCTGATGCACCCCCTGGGCCTTGGAACACCCGGAGCCGGACCCTTTTTGGTGGATGCTGGTGGTGGTAGTCTTCGTGGCGGCGACCCGGTTCCGTGGCTCAGGGTGGTCAAACCAGTGGCGGAACTATTTATGTGGTTTTGATGTTTAAATGTCCGACTACGCCACCCGTGGATTGCGGTCAGAGTGAACCGCCGCTGCAGGGCAAACCGCTGAGGCTGGTGTTGTGGGTGCAGCAGAGCGTAGCATAACTCCCCACGGGAGGAGTATAGCCTCAGGGCAGTGTATGCGGAGGATGGGGGTGATGGTGCAGGGCAGCAGCAGTAACGACACGGAGTCAGTGATGCAGTCCAGGGCCTTTACTCACAGTTCTTATTATCCAGACCACGTCTGCAGGTAACGGCTGCCCACGTCGTACTGTGCTCACCAGGTGAGGGGCTCAGACAACTCCCAGATAACTTTGGAGCGCTTCACAGGACCCCCTTTGTGTGTCCTTTGTCTGGCCTTTCTTTCCAACCCTTCTGTCCGGCTGCCTCGGGCCTCCTCTTGGTAAACTTGGCGCCAGTTTCCCTGACCCTATGTGGTGCCTTCCTAGCTGGTGTAGCGAGGGGCTGCGCCACATAAAATGTCACAGCCTCCGGTTTCTAGCTGAAGGTCGTTTCCTGCCTCCACTAGTTTCGGGGACCGGTCTCCCCCTTTGGCTTGACCCCTCCACGCAGGTGGATTCGGGCGTGCGGTGGCGACTCGCCCGTCCGCACCCCTGGGATCCCTTCATTCCTCGTTCCTGAAGCCTTCTCCGCTCCTCTTCCTTCCTTCTCCCTCTTCCAGGCCTGGGCCTCTGTTACTAGGCCCGCCTCCGGAGCAGAGCTCATGCAGAGCCCCTGCTCCCTGCCACTTCTGCTCAGACTTCTCTGCACTGAACTAAGATGGTGCCCACCATACTCCCTTCTCAATGCACCCAGGAACTGCTTCCTCCCTGCTCCTGCACTACAGGGTTCCCCTTCCTCAGTGTTCCCTCCCCCCACTCCAGCCAGGGACAGGGACTGTCGTGCCCATCTCAGAGGCATATTGGTCGCCCTGCCCCACGGCAATGTGGTGTAATGCATGCAGGTGTCGGGTCCTGATCCACACTCCATCCTTACCTGAGAGTGAGATATCACACCTCTGGGTGAGGTGCAATACCTCTGTAGCAACCGAGCCCTCAGAGTGCTACAGTTCCATTTATCTTCAGCCTAGGTGACGTATTGTGATACAGGGCCGTGATTTTGGCTATAAAAGGGTCCCCTAGACCCCTACCCCAAGCTTTTTAAGAGAATCATATATGGTGTGCCAGGAGACTCTATGGAATGCTTTCTCAGCATCCAATGAGAGTATCTAATTACAAATTTTTAACTGCATATAGCCCAGGAAATACTTTGTGCCTAGTAGCAGTGTCTGCTAGTCAGCGGATTATCCCGGCTGTTAAGCAAGCTACACCACCTGTAGTTTAGACACTTAATTTTTTCAAAGGAAATGCTTTGGGACCATGGGATACTCAGTGAAGAGCATCAGGAGGCACCCCAAGGCATAGGGGCTGGGACTGGCAGTAGGATGCCTTGCGGTGGACAGCCGAGCTCGATCCTTATAAAAGCTTTTTAACTGCAGCAGCTTTAGTGGACGCTACTGGAGCTGGAATTACGCGGCTGCTGGCATGAGACTTGCCCTCCAATAGATCCTTGTAAATGGATTTAAAGTGTATTCATTCAAATTAGAGAGACAATTTAAATTAAAAAGCTTAGAGCTGCCTCCACCACAGGGGGGCTCGCTCGACCCACCAGCGGACAGGCACCAGTATTGGGAGAGGGGGGCTGGCCATCAGGGTTCACCGCGGCTCTGGCACAAACCCGGCGACACGGAGGTGGCACGGGCAGGAGCGGACTGGCCGTGTCGGCTTCTCACTTTTTGGATTTTAGAAGGGCATGACATGCCTATATCTGTGTCTCCCCCTCCTTTTACTCCTCCACCTCTTTTATTTTCGCATGACTATATGTACTTGTCACTTTTCCATGTGTTAGTTATGTCTTCTGAGCAGTTTGTCAGCTTTTGGACACCTTTGAAGGTGTTTTCTATGTGTTTCTATGTGTTTTTGTTTGCCTGCCATTGGTTTTAACGGTGTTCGAAGGTGTTCGACGAACAGTTCGACGAACAGTTCGGCGAACACACGGGTGTTCGACGAACCGAACCGAACTCGAACACTACGGGGGTGGCTCAACACTATTGGTGACCCCTCTGTCACTGTTCCTCCAGTGGTGGAGGACGGGGAATATGAAATTTCCCGCATCCTAAATTCTAGACGGTATAGAGGGAGTTTGCAGTATCTCGTCGCTTGGAAGGGTTTCGGACCTGAGGATAACTCATGGGTGAAGGCGGATGATGTTTCTGCTTCCAGACTTGTCCGAGCGTTTCACAGGAGGTTTCCTGGTAAGCCTGGGCCTAGGGGATCCGGAGGATCCTCTTAGAAGAGGGGGTACTGTTACAACTCTCCTGTTAGGTTTTTTTTAGTTTGCTGGTCACATGACCAGTTTTGCCTTTTTATTCCGGCTCCGCCCTCCTGGCTTTGCTGGACTTCATTTGTATTTACTACTGTTGAGCTAGCTTGTTACTCTATTGCCGTTCTCTGTTAGTTTTGCTAGGTCTTCTGACCTCTACGCTTTTTGTTGTGTGTTTGTCTTTGACTGCTACTATTTCTGCTAGGAGGTGTCCAACTTTTCCCAGTCCCTAGATCTTGTAGGGATCCCTTCCTCACATCTATAGGTCTGCGTTCAGACTAGCCTAGGACTTTAGCGGGTCTGATCGCAGGATCAGGTTCCCCGTTACATCGTAGGGATCTAGTTTAGTTCTATTGTAGGGACAGATATCCTGTCTTTCCTTAGTCTCTGTAGCAGATCATAACACTGGATACGTGAAATGAACTGGCTCTCTATGCCTTGGAGGTCCTGGCCTGCCCTACCGCCAGCGTTTTATCAGAGCGGGTTTTTAGTGCCGCTGGTGGAATTATAACTGATAAGCGCATCCGCCTGTCAACTGAAAATGCTGACAGGCTGACTCTTATAAAAATGAACAAGGGCTGGATTGGGCCAGACTTCTCAACACCACCGAATGATAGAAGCGTAACATAAACTCCAATCCATTGTCTTTTCTTGAGAGGTGTATTCCCATGCACCTTTTCACACCCAGACATGGGTATACGCTTCCTGATTTTGGCTATTTGCTCTTGTCCTCCTCCTTCTCCTCATCCTCCACCACCATATCACCAGGGTGACCGTGGTCCGTGATGCAACACCCACCTAATGTTTTTAAAGGGTGCTTATGATGCCCGTAAAAAAACTTTTTGATACAGTATGTTCATGTGTACCCCCCAGTGGTAATTTTTTGTCAGCCTATACACTTAGTGCATGGGCATTACAAGTATAGGAGACCCGCTCCTTTCTAATGGGAATATTTTTTTATGAGGCCCTCCTCCAAGGGACATTGAAGTGCCTCCAAATTTTGGCAGCCCTTGCATTCACTGTATGGGCCAACACTATGGAAGTCTCTCTCCTTTCTATTGGGAATTTGTCATCCCTTGTTACTATGGCCCTGCTCTATGTGTCTTTAAATTCTTAGTGGGGTTTTTCCTAAAATTGTCAGCCGTTGGACTCACTGCATACCCTATAACTGTATAACAGACCCTCTCCTTTCTAATGGGAACATGTCGCACTTGTTACTGTGGCCCTGCTCCATACGTCTTTAAATTCTTAGTGGTGTTTTTACTAAAATTGGTCAGCCGTTGGACTCACTGCATACCCTATAACTGTATAGCAGACACTCTCATTTCTAATGGGAACATGTCGAACCTTGTTACTGTGGCCCTGCTCTGTGTGTCTTTAAATTCTTAGTGGGGTTTTTCCTAAAATTGTCAGCCATTGGACTCCCTGTATACCCTATAACTGTATAGCAGACCCTCTCCTTTCTAATAGGAACATGTCGTACCTTGTTACTGTGGCCCTGCTCTATGTGTCTTTAAATTCTTAGTGGGGTTTTTCCCAAATTTTGGCAGCCCTTGCAGTCACAGCATGGGCATTACCACTATAGGAGGGCATTTACTGAGACCTTCCTCTATGTCTCTTCAAAGGGGTGCATTGGGTTGCGTCCAAATTTTTGGCAGCCCTTGAAGTCACTAGATACGCAATGAAAGTATAGGAGACCCACTTGTTAATCATGGGAACAACAAAGCATAGCCGGCCGATGCCTCTCTAACAATAGTTAGGGCCGACTGCTGGCCTTTTAAGAATAGTAAGGGCCGTCTTATGTCCCTATAAGAATAGGCTTTATGACTTTCAGAGTCCCTCCATCATAAATAAAACAGGAAGTGTCTGAGGATGTGTCACACACTACATTACCAGCTAAGGTTGTAAAATGTTAAAATGACATTTCCCGGTGAATGCACTTGTCTTAAAAAAACCTTAAAAAAAAAACAAAACAATAGGATCTTTCTTTAGTATAAAAAACAGCGTCACCAATTTAACAACAATGCAATCACATTGTTCAGCTCATGCACCTCCCCCTCCATCTCTGAAATGACCACATCAGTCACAAGCTGACAGCACTGCAGCACTGCCTTGGCAAAGCGGCAACAGGCTGTACTGAAGATAGCATGCTTAATTGACAAACCACCCAGCGCTGCAGAGTTGTTGAAAGCTGTAACACAGCAGCCTGATCTGTGGCTCTCACCGCTGAACATACAGCCAGGCACGGTTGTGTGTGACAATGGGCGGAACCTGGTGACGGAGAAATGACAGCCGGGGTAGATACAGTTTCCCTCTATGCCAGCCCTTTCACCGAGCTAAAGAATATGGCTGTGGTGAAATACAACTCCCACTGAGAAGCTGTTTCAGATTGAAAAAGATTGTGCCCACCAGAGGATTTGATTCTGAGGGCTAACCTTTCTCCCCTGCTCAAGAGCCCCATAGCAGCTGCAAAGTTAGCGCTATCATGAACTTTCCTGAGGTAGAAGCCAAGGCACACCAGAGCATTCTCTGGTGGGACCGTCCAACCCTGCCGAGAAGCAGTCCTTGCTAAGAAAAGTATGTGGAAAGGTTCCCAGACACTCTATGGCTGCTTTTTTAATGTGAATCGGCCATGCTTATGCATGTTATTTCTCAACCGCATTACAGATCAGGCCATTGTCCAACTGTATTCAAGAAATTAAATGCGCAAAGAAAGATGTGTGTGTGTGTCAAAGCACCACCGACAAGGGAGAGCTGATGTTGGACCGGCTGCCATTGCTTCTGCAACAAGCTGCATTACAGGACTTCCTGTGAGAAATGACATGCAGGGTAGATAGGGTTTCCCTCTATGCCAGTCCTTTTACCGAGCTAAATACAACTGTTAGCAAAAAAAAGATGTGGACTGGCTCCGTACCGTCCCTGGCCACATTCACCTGTCCACGTGTTTGTGGTTAGGCAGTCCTTCCCAGTAAGTGCACTGGGGAGGGCATGGTAATGTGGTAATGTTGTGGGACCCGTGCTTGTGGAAGGCGGAGGCGATACCGGGAAATATAGCGGCGACGGCTGGGGACCAAGTATGGACACCCGGCCGCCGCCGGCATGAGGTTGTGAAAAGCTTCTGCCTCTATGAGCTTAATAGGCCACATTTCAAGTGCAAGCAGCTGTCAAAAATTTGGCAGTAGAGTATTGCAGCCTGTGGGTGGGTGGGTAGCTGCCTGCATACTTGCGCTTGCATTCCAAGGAATGGGGTAGGGACAACTGAACGCTGCAGTGGGACAAGGATGTGGACGGTGATTGTTGCAAGTCTGCAACGACAGGTGCATGGCGGGAGGCATCTTCGCATGCGCCAAGGATCACTTATGATGGGCACACTTTTAGGCAGTGACCTGGAAGTCAGAGATGCTTCCAGGGGTCTTCCCCATGTTGTTCCCATGTCTTTTCAGCACTGTATGCATGTGTCTGATGATGTGTCACACACCACATGGCCTGATAAGGTTGTAAAATGTTAAAATTACATTTCCTGGTGAATGCATTTGTCTTGGTTGAAAGCAATGAAAAAGTGCAAAAACGCATCAAAAACGCAACGTGTGAACATAGCCCAAGGTGTGGAGGAGTATTTTTTGTTTTGGTTATTTATTTTGCCTTCTATACAAGTCATTACCCTGGAAAGGATGTTCCTTAACATATTTCCCAGGAAAATCCATTTTGGTTTCATTTTTGTATGTTTTATTGTGAGTCCGTAAAAGTGGTGTAATACTCTGACAACGTTGCTGACAGCAGTGACCTGGGAGTCAGAAATGCTTCCAGGGATCTTCCCCATACTGTTTCCATGTCATCTGAGCACTGTTCCCATCGATTTGGGCAATTTTTAGGCCCTCTGCCGGGGGGTAGCCGCCTGAAAAATGCTCGAGTTTCACATAGACTTTCATTGGGCTCGTTGCTCGGGTCGAGCACCCGAGTATTCCAATTTGCTCGACCTGAGCTACGAGTACCTGAGCATTTTAGTGCTCGCTCATCACTAGTTGGGACAAAAAAAAGATCACGTGAGAGAAGGGATTTCTCATCATTGGTTAATTCATGATCAGAGAGATTGAAGATCCCTAGCCTATCATTTGAGGGAGGTTCAAGAGATGAAAAATTTATTATTGAGCTTTCGTTCTTTTCAAAATGGGATCCAGCAGGGTGAGTGGATTTTCTACCACTTCTCCCACTGTCCCTAACCCCCTCGTTTTCCCTTTTTCTTTTTGAATAACGTCCTGGAGCCACCCGAAAAAACTGAGTGATTTTTGCATCTTTTAACCCAAGGGTGGAACACATTTGTGTATGTTTATCTTTTTCCCTAGCTAAGACTGAGATTGAAGCATTCATCACTGATTCCTGTATAGATGGTGTTAAATCAAGAATTGAGGATGTATTCCTCATGGGAGGAGGAGGGCTAGACAAACTCAAGGCCGCATGGTTCTCTATTGGTTCTGTTACCGTGTGGTCCTCCTCAAATGGAACAGAGAGTGGAATTTTGGAGCCCAGTGATGTTACAATAGTGCTTCTTTCATCAGAATTCAACTGAGGTTTGTCAGTCTGTGTGGATGATTCATTATGAACTGTACAAATAGATAAATCAATAGAGTTGGTGAGCATATCATCCTGCATGGGGATGGAAGAAATGTTAATTTCAGGGCCCAAAGACAACGAATTACAATCAGTCAAAATCGCAGGACACTGATGGAATAGATTGCAACAATTCAAGGAGTCCTGAGATTCGGTATTAATGCAATTCTCCGTGGAGCGACCTTTTGAGGAAGGAGCTAACCATTCAGTTTGTGATTGGGATGGTTGTGTTAAAGCCCAAGGATTCTTACTATTAGAACAAGGAATTTTATTAGTATATTGACCCATTTGACCCTTAATTAGAGTTTTCTTATGTTGTTCATAGATCACTCTTAGCCTGATGGTTTTCAAACGGGATAGGGATACGAGTGCTCCACTTTCCCCCTGAGGTACTGTTCTCTCAAACCTAGAGTCGATATGGATCCCTGATATAATCTCAATAGTTGTCCTCTTAGAGGGAAATCGGGCTTGTACCACACTCCTTATGTGTCATACAATCTTTTCTATCTCTTAATAATTTGGCTACCTTCTTTTTAATGATCTCGTCCTCAAATTTATTCAATCAGAGTCTCAGACCTAGATCAAATTCTTTAAAATCAATAGAAGAAGAGTAAAAATACAATTTACTCCTAACTATAGACAATTCCTTTAAAGCCTTCTCTGCAAGGGCGCGCCTTTTATTAAATAAATGATGTTAGGACCTTCCATGTGTCTTCTTTTAGTGACGCCCCTAGGCGGTCATGTTACGCTGAGCAGGAAGAGCCTCCAGAAACCTATCTCTTTTGTAACATCACTGGGTTCCAAAATTCCACTCTCTGTTCCATTTGAGGAGGACCACACGATAACATAGCCAATAAAGAACCATGCGGCCTTGAATCCGTCTAGCCCTCCTCCTCCCATGTGGAATACATCCTCAGTTCTTGATTTACCACCATCTATACAGGAATCAGTGATGAATGCTTCAATCTCAGTCTTAGATAGGGAAAAGGGTAAACATACACAAATGTGTTAGACCCTTGGGTTAAAAGATGCAAAAATCACTCAGTTTTTTCGGGTGGCTCCAGGACGTTGTCCAAAAAGAAAAAGAGAAAACGTGGGGTTAGAGGCTGTGGGATAAGTGGTAGAAAGTCCCCTCCTCCTGCTGGATCCCATTTTGAAAAGAACAAATTCTCAATAATAAATTTTTCATCTCTTGAACCTCCCTCAAATGATAGGCTAGGGATCTTCAATCTCTCTGATCATGAATTAACCAATGATGAGAAATCCCTTCTCTCACATGGAATTTCTTTTTGTCCCAACTCCTCTCTGAATACTTTTTCTTTATATTTAGATTTGAATGAATTTTTTAGGAAACTTACTGTTCAGCGTCATTTTTTAATTCAAGAAAAGATTAGCTCTGCAATTCCTGTGGAAACTCTTGAGGGTACTTCCCTCCAAGTCAGTGTGAATTCGGGCGCATGGTTGGCATCCTGCACTCACCATGCCCCTGGGATCCCTTCTGTCTCTGGAGCCTTTCCCACTGCTCCTCTCTCCTCACTCTCCTCCTGGGCCTCTCTCACTTGGCCCGACTCCTCTCTCTCTTTCCTTGCTCTCCTGAGCAGAGCTCCTTCTGAGATCCCACTCCCAACTGTCTCTCCTCTGAACCTGAACCTCTGAGCCCTTTCTAGATGTTTCTATCTGTCTTTTATACCCTTTCTGTCTGTGCTCCACTTATTTTCTTCCTCCACCCACCTCCTCTACCTAGTTCCACCCTCCAGATAGGGACCAGGGACTGTGCTCTCCCTTAGGAGCAATCTCGCCCTTCATTCCTGAAGTGGAGTTTATTGGATGTGGGTGTGTGGGTCCCGGGTAGTACTCCGTCCTTATCCGAGAGAGTGGGGTATCATGCCTCTGGGTGAAATGCAGTTCCTCTGTGGCTACTGGACCTGCAGGGGCACCACAGAAGCATTGTCTGCTATCCAACCAACAACCTTTTGACACTGCTCTGTGATGTGCTGCAGTCCCTAGCAATTGGGACAGGAAAGTCGGGCGACAAGATGAGGGTGTTTGTTGTGGCACAATTTCAGCTTGCCTATGGCTTCGGCCCCTGCATGCACCATTAGCATCCACTTCCGCATACCTTGCCACACGCCTTGCCCATTTTAATTGGAAGACAATATTTTCCACGGTCGCTAGAAACGGTTGGATTTGTACCGCAGTTTTATGTGATATATATGACGGACGCCCACGGTTTTAAATAGCGGGCTTGTAGTTTCCTATTATTCACAGTGACCATGTGTGAATTGCTTCACTGACACACTGCTACAAACTGTAAATGAAGGTTAATAATTTCCACGTTCACTACAAATTTCTGGATTTTTATCGCTGTAATATAGGATCACATCTGATGATGGAAAAGATCTGGCTGTATTCTGCAGTACTAACAAGCAAATGGAGCAGTAGAATAGTGTACCCTGGATTGCTTTTAAGCAAATAATCAGGATTAAGATAAAAAAAAATAGCACTTGCCCGTGATATCTGGGGCTATGTCTAAAGGCCCTGTCACACATAACGAGATCGCTAGCGAGATCGTTATTGCGTCACGGTTTTGGGATCGCTGGGGAGATGTCAAACATGCAGAACTTTCCAACGATCTCGGCCGCCCCAGCGATCTAACCAACGATCTCGGTGGTCGTTGGGACACTTTCACACAGCAGCTATTTCAACGATCCACACCTTGATAAGGGCTGTACTGTGTCAGAAAGGCGTGCATAAAATTGCTTTTCTGCGCCCCCCTCATCTCCAGCTGGTGGACGCTACTGCGTTCTGATTGGGTGGCCTTGTTTTAACACTTTGTCTCCGGTCAGATGAGATCTCTACTGCGTCTCCATTAAAAATGGAAACTCATTTGAGACCCCAAGCAATACCTACCTCGCTAAAGATGCCTGATTTCTTCAAAGTGGAGTCACAGCCGGGGAACGCTGGTGGGATCTGAAAAAACAAGGACGCAGTAGTGACCACCAATGGGGGACGAGGAGCGCAGAAAAGTCCAATTTATGCACGCCTACATGTCTCAGTTCTGAATCGCTAACGAGGTCGTTGATAAGGTGTCAAATACAGCGATGCACACTGCCCAGCGGGAGCGCAACGACCCAGGAATGGTCCAGGAAGCTTTGTAACGATCAGCGATCTCACAGCAGGGGCCTGATCGTTTTACCTGTCACACATAACGAGATCGCTAGCGAGATCGCTGTTGCGTCACCAAAACCGTGACTCATTAGCGATCTCGCTAGCGATCTCGTTATGTGTGACGGGGCCTTAAGGATATCTGTAACAGTAGAAGCAGACAGGATGTACAATGGACCCTCTTGTGCTGTATATACTGCCACAAACTCTGCCTGCCTGCCTAACTCCTGCTATCAGGATTAATCTATGCAGCTGGATTAGTCCTCAGAAGGACTGTTAGTTCAGATATATATATATTCCAGGCTAGATATCCCTTGCCGCCCCTGCAAACTGCAGACCCGAGACTGCTGCTGGCCACAGCCAGAGTTGTGGCTGAGGATGCAGTGCTTGTTGTGATAACAGCATTCTGTGTCTGTGCGGGATGCCGCAATGTAACCACCTCTTGTTCCTCCTCCTCCACCTCCTCTGCTGAGCTACTCAGCTGTGTGCCTCTGGGTTCACACCAATTGGGATCTACAACCTCATCGCCATCCTCTCTGTTGTCCTGCCCTGACAGCACAGTACTGTCCATGTACACCTCAAGTGTCTGAGTCTCATCAAGATTAGTGATGAGCGAGTATGCTTTGTTAACATTTTCGCCGAGTATACTCGGGCGAGCACCGAGTATTTATAGCGTGCTCGGGCTTTAAGTTTTCGTCGCTCCGTGAACATGATTTGAAACTGTTTGACAGATTTAATACATGTGAGGAATGCCTATTTTTCCAGCATTCCTCACATATATTAAATCTGTCAAACAGTTGCAAATTGTTACGCTCGCGCCTGGACTGACTGGAGTGAGCGTGATTAGTGATCCCACTGTACCATGAACCGAGGAGTGGCTGGAGGGGCGTAACTATCAACCCGATCCGACCAAGGTCGCACAGTGGCTCAGTCGACTCCGTGAACCAAGGAGGAACCAAGCAGAGGGACCAGGTGCAACTCCAGGTCAGACCCCGGTCACAGCTGTTGACCCAAACCGGGGAATGCAGGAACAGGTAGGTTAGGCTGGCATATAGACAGGTGGGTATTGGCAGGCACGGCTGGTATGCAGACAGGTGGGTGCTGGTAAGCACGGCTGGTATGCAGACAGGTGGATACTGGCAAGCACGGCTGGTATGCAGACAGGGAGATACTGGCAAGCACGGCTGGAGTGCAGACAGGGAGGTACTAGCAGGTTGGAGCGCAGGCTGGATAGGGTCCAGTACAGACTGGGAGACAGGAACAGAGCTGCAGATGCGGTAGACAAGCAGAGTAAAGTGAAGCCGCCGGAGCGGAGGACAAGGCAGAGCAGAGCGAAAAAGCCGGTGCGATGAGTAAGCAGAGCAGAGCGAAACCGCAGGTGCGGTGGACAAGGCAGAGCAGAGTGAAACCGCCAGAGCGGTGGACAAGGCAGAGCAGAGAGGAACCGCTGGAGCGGTGGACAAGGCAGAGCAGAGAGGAACCGCAAGTGCGGTGAGCAGAGAGGAACCGCAAGTGCGGTGAGCAAGCAGAGCAGAGCGAAACTGCAGGTGCGGTGGACAAGGCAGAGCAGAGAGGAACCACTGGAGCGGTGGGCAAGGCAGAGCAGAGAGAAACTGCTGGCGCGGTGAGCAAGCAGAACAGAACAGGGCTGCAGGTGCAGGCAGAGAGGACAGGGCTCTGTTCACATGGAACAGACTGGAAAATACAGGAAGATGGTTAGAACACAGGAGGTAGATACGGAGGAAGAGAAAAGGGACAAATAGAACCAGATACACACAAGGTACTTACAATGAAGTAGCAAGTGGACACAAAACTCACAAACAGAAGTACAGAGAAAACCAGTTGGAGTTAGGTGCAGGTTCAGACACTGCAGGAAAAGGGAGGGTACGGACATAGAGACAAACAGGTAACAGGCTAGGAGACAGTTCAGACAGGAACTGACACTGCAACGAGATACAGGAACGAGCCTGGGTATACAGCCCCCAGGGTGGCAGAAACAGACTAGAAGTCAGAGATAACAGGCCTGGGTATGCAGCCCCCAGGGTGGCAGAAACAGACTAGAAGTCAGAGATAACAGGCCTGGGTATGCAGCCCCCAGGGTGGCAGAAACAGACAAGATACAGGACAAGACCTGGCAACTCAGAGGCAGAGAGCACACTGATAGTTAGTGTTGCTCAGGCACCTCCTTCTGGGTGGAGAGGGTTTAAATATCCAGTGACTCACAGCAATAGGCTGGGGACGCATTAGGAGTGCGCCCACTGCAGTTATAAGAATCAGGAAGTAACCGGGCCGCCGCCCTAAGCAATCAGACAAGAGACATGCACACAGCATGAACTGGAGCAAGGTTTGCAGACTGGACTGATGGGTAAGATTGCGGTCTTGCATGGTGGGAGGTGGTGTACTATGCAAGCTCGCCGCCAGGGATGTTACACAAATCATGTTCACGGAGCGACGAAAATTTAAAGCCCGAGCATGCTATAAATACTCGGTGCTCGCCCGAGTATACTCGGCGAAAGGGTTAACAAAACATACTCGCTCATCACTAATCAAGATCACCTCCACCCCGGGGGTTAACGTCTGGTGACGAGGGTCTGGATTCTGCTTGGACTCTACTTTGTCCAGCTCTGGATCCAACTGAAAAAAATTTTGGGCATCGGTGCAGTTGCTTTCCTCCTCTTGAGTCTGAGAATCTTTGGAGCAGAACTCTGATGCCCATGGAATAGAATGTGTGAACAGCTCTGCAGACTTGCCCATCTGTGGTTCCCCACAGTCAGTTTGGAGAATTGTGACGCAGAGGGAAACAAGGGTAATTGGCGTGCCACCTCTGAGGACTGTACTGGGTGTGATGTTAAGTTGGAGGAAGAGTAGAAGAGGCCACTTGATGCAGCGCTTGACATCCACTGGAGCTCATGCTCTTTCTGGCCTCCATCTGCAAGGCGTACCACTGTGCGGCTGCCAAAGAAAGGGATTGTAGCAGCCCGACCAGTAACAGAAGTTGTCAGTTGTGTTTGGATAGGACAAGACGGTGTTTGTTCTGTAGAGCTTTCAGTAACATTACCACCTTCCCCAGGTACACCTCAAACACCAAGCCTATTCCCCCTTTCACCATGACCTCGCTTTTTCCCACTCATGTTGGATGTACCCTTCCCCTCTTTTTCCAGACTGTTTCATAACCCTAAGCCCAGACCAGTCAGTCACCTGTCACTAAATTAACAATCAGTATTTACTTGCTGAGATAGTGTGTCTGGACCACAGTTTTAGCACAAAGGATTTAGATACTGAAATTTGGACTGGTGACTGGACCACACAATTAGCACAAAGAATTTAGATGCTGAAATGTGGACTGGTCTCTGGACCACACAATTAGCACAATGGATTTATATGCTGAAATGTTGACTGGTGTCTGGACAGCAGAATTTGCACAAAGGATTCAAAGGATTTAGATGCTGAAATGTATGCTGCTGGCTGGACCACACAATTAGCACATAGGATTTAGATGCTGAAATGTATGCTGCTGGCTGGACCACACAATTAGCACATAGGATTTAGATGCTGAAATGTATACTGCTAGATGGACCACACAATTAGCACACAGGATTTAGATGCTGAAATATGGACTGGTATCTGGACTCACAATTAGCACAAAGGATTTAGATGCTGAAATGTGGATGTGTGTCTGGATCACACAATTAGCATAAAGGATGATTTATATGCTGAAATGTAGACGGCTGGCTGCACCACACAATTAACACAATGGATTTAGATGCTGAAATGTATACTGCTGGCAGGGCCTCGCAATTAGCACAAAGGATTTAGATGCTGAAATGCATACTGCTGGCTGGGCCACACAATTAGCACATAGGATTTAGATGCTGAAATGTATACTGCTGGCTGGACCACACAATTAGCACACAGGATTTAGATGCTGAAATATATACTGCTAGATGGACCACACAATTAGCACACAGGATTTAGATGCTGAAATATGGACTGGTATCTGGACTCACAATTAGCACAAAGGATTTAGATGCTGAAATGTTGATGGGTGTCTGGATCGCACAATTAGCATAAAGGATGATTTATATGCTGAAATGTAAACTGCTGGCTGCACCACACAATTAGCACAAAGGATTTAGATGCTGAAATGTATACTGCTGGCAGGACCACACAATTAGCACAAAGGATTTAGATGCTGAAATGTATACTGCTGGCTGGGCCACACAATTAGCACAAAGGATTTAGATGCTGAAATTTGGACTGGTGTTTGGACCAAACTATTAGCACAAAGGATTTAGATGATGGAAGGTCAATTTCACACAGGATCCTATCTATCTGAACTAGCTGACAATAAACCGCCTAGCTAACTATCTGACTACTCGCAGCAGCAGCCTCACTACTATGCTGTTACACTGACAAAATCTCGCCGAAACCACATATCCGCTTTTTATATGGAGAGGGACATGTGACTTTGGCAGCCAATGACACAAGCCCTTGTGTCTGGATGTTGTGTATGGTTTCTGCGCCCTGATTTGCTGCCTGAATCTCCGCACATTAAGTTAATTAAAAAAAAAAAAGAATAACAGTCTGCCGCTTCTCTGACCTCTTTCCACCCCCTCCCATCATCAAACACGTTTTCCCCTGCTCATCATACAGCACTACTATCCTAGCCAAAGTCCTAACAAAAGTCTTTGTGGAAACGTGATCATTTACTTTGGAAGAATTTTGCCGATTTTGAGGAAAATGCTCGAGAATCCAAACATGAATCCGAATATGCAATGTTCGTGCTGACTTTGAGATTGGCGAATATTTTCCGAACATGTTCGCACATCTCTACCCATAGCTCCATGATCTATTGGCATCAATTGTCCCATGAAGAAAACAGGTCTGACTCTGTCACCTGTCACCTGCAGCAAAGGCACGAAGCCGCCTAGCGAGAAAAGCAGAAACAGAGGGGACAGGAACTGGCACAGATATTGCACTAGTACTGAGGGAGCAGGCCACTGGAGAAAGGAGAAGGGCCCAGTGCTTGAGCAAAGACAGGTGAGTAACAGTATCCCTCTTGAAGTGACCTTCCCATAAAAGAGTACAAGAAGAAAGATGATGCTTGACATTAAATCTCCTGAATAAATTAAAGCTTTAATGTCCTTTATAGAATCCCAGCATCTGTTTTCCGGACCATACCCCTTCCTATCTATCTATTAGAAAAGATTCCCATAGTACGGCCCGTAGGAGAAGTGAACGAGATCCGGTGCTGGAGCCTTGACAGATGTGTATTGGCAGTGCCGGGCTGGCACTCATTCCTCCTCTCCAAGAAGAAACGGAGCTTGAGAGTAGAAGTTTGGGCAAAATTTTGCACCCGCACATTCTTTGGTACTCGGGGTACCCTCCCCTGAAGCTCCACTTTGCTATGTCACTTCTGACAAGGCAATTAATAAGTTTCTGCTTTTTTTTAGGAAATATTAATACCATATGTGAACTTTTGGGTTGAACTTGATTGACCTGTATCTTTTTTTAAATTGCTATATGACTATGTAAATTGCTGCACCCTGTGAACAGATTGAGAAATTCCATGTATTATTTATTTATTATTTAATGTTATTCTTTATTGTGGGAAGTTACCCAATAATGTGTGATATTTGTGTGGGCTAGCATAATAAGTTCATAAATAGTTACCGTGTAATGATTGATAATACAGTAAGTGTTTTAATTTTAGCTTTGTAATGGAAAATTCAAAGTTGCATCACATTACACAGTGAACTCTTGGCAATGTACAACCTAAGTGAGAACTGTACAACTGTAAAAGGTGATAACTTGTGATGAGTGAGCGTGCTCACCACTGCTGGATACTCCATTGAGTACCATACTCGAGTCCTCGGCCCGCATGTTTGGCACCTGTTAGGGTGCGTTGCCACAATCAGGATTTTTTGCGGTTTTGACGCTGCGTATTTATGCAGTGTCAAAACCATAGCGGTCAGATGTTACCGCATAGTGAATGGGATTTCTAGAAATCCCATGTCCACTGTGTGTCTATGTTCACCTGCTGATCACCTGCGGCAGTGCTTCTTTCAGATCCGCAGCATGTCAATTTCTCTTGCGGGTCCGCATGCGGATTTTCCCCATAGACTTGCATCAATGAGGAAAATCCACATGTGTAATAGAAAAAAAATGTGTGTCCGCTAATTTACACAATTAGTGCGTAAGTGGTGCGGAAGTTTTGCAGTGTCGGGGCTGCAACGGGTCCGGAACATGGGCACGTACCGAGACAGACAATGAACATGTGGGGACTGCCCGCCATACACGGTAATGCCATAGCCATGTTGGATACTGACATTACTGTGATGATTGGCTGGCCAAATCGCGTCATGAGGTCCTATATAAGACCTAGTGACGCGATTCTTGGCACACTGTCCTTAGGAAGCAGTTCAGGGAGTGTTGTTATCAGAGGGAGAGTACACTTTAGAACAGGGATATTGTCATGGTTTAATAATATTGCTATTGCAGTAATTGTATACCGCTGCTGCAGCATTAAAACAACAGTCCTTTTCAGGACTAAATATTTTTCTTTCTGTAGTAAATCTGCTTTTACCTGTATTCAGTGGAGGGAAAGTTTAGGGTTAGAAGCATCTAAGCAGGGTTTAATATTGCTATAGCAGTTCTTGTATACCACCGCTGCTGCTCCTCTGTTAAAACAACAGTCCTTGTCAGTGCTAAATATTTTCATTTCTGTAGTAAAACCGCTGTTACCTGCATATGTGGCGCCCCTGCGGGTTCAGTCACCACAAAGGTACTGCATCTTACCCAGAGGTGTGGTATCTCACTCTCAGGTAAGGATGGAGTACTGTCCGGGACCCAAACACCTGCATCCACCACTACACCGCTCCAGACCAGCAGGAGGGACAAGATGCACTGCTGCGCAGCTGAGCCCTGTCCCTGGCTGGAGTGGGGGGAACCAAGAGAGAGGGAACCATGTAGTGGGTGTGGGTGGAGGAAGAAGTTCAGGGGAGCACTTGAGAAGGAGGATATAAAAAGGGAAGCCATTTTGGGAGTGGTTAGAAGAATTAAGTTCAGAATAGTGAGGACAGAGAGTGTGGACAGTGAGAGGAGCAGGAGCTCTGCAGGAGCTCTGCTCAGGAGGTGAGACTGACTGAAGAGAAGAGAGGAGCAGGGAGAAAGGCTCAAGAAGGAAAGAGTGGATCCTAGGGGTACAGGAAGTGCTGGAGGCCACCTGTATGCCCGAATCTACCAGAAGTGGAAGGATCAGGCCGCAAAGGGGACCGGCCCCTAACTAGTGAGAATTGCAATATTCAACTAGAAACCGGAGGCTTCTACATTTCCAGGGTGTAGTTGCCTCAGCCGCAATTAATCGCCAAAAAGGTAGCCACACAGGATCCAGGGAACTCCAGGTTGCCCGCCAAGATCTGAGGTTACTGGCTTGGGACACTGTTTGCGAGGCGCAGGGCAGGAGGGTGAGAGCCAGCAGACGACTGAGAAAGGCACACGGAAAGGGGTCCCGCTAAGTGCTCTTGAATTACCTGAGGGTTTGCTGAACCCCTCCTTGAGTAAACACTGGACGACGTGGGTGGTTATGAACTGCAGTTGTAACCAGGAGCAACGTGAAAATCGTGAGTAAAACCCTGAAGACTGCACCCCACTGTCTCTGTGAATTTTTGCTGCACCATCATCCCCTGCACCACACTGCACCACCACAGTTACTTCATCATTCACCATCACAGCAACGCCCTGGAGCTTAGCTCTACCTGTGGAGAGCTGAACCAACTCTGCTGCATTAACAACAGCTCCAGAGGATCTGCTCCACAGCGGTGGGTCCATATAGCTGCATACCACAGGTGGCGTCACGAACATTAAACATAAAAAATATAATCCCTTTTCTTTAAATCCCCTTTTATTGACTGCCCTGGGTCACGGACCGGGTCACCGCCACTGTGACATTTCCCCTAGTAACGACCGACCCGGCTCCCGAGTATCCCATGGCCCAGGGGGCGCTTCATATTTTGGCATCACGAACAGGATTCGAAGCCCGGTATAAATGGGTCCTGTGTGCCACAAAGACTGTGTATAACTGTATAAACTGCAGCCATTACTGTAGCACATGCGGAGTTAATGATATGTGGGGTGTCCCATCGTGAGCGGAGCCTCGGAAACGGCACCAAAATCGGCCCCTCCCACTTGCATAGACTGTACCAGAGTTGTCTGTCACTCAGGCTGAAAGGTGCCAGCCTTCCCCTTTGCATCAGACTGAGGGGGGAGATTGTCGCCTCCCCCTGCAGAGGGTTGTGTGATCTCATCCATCTAGCTGCTGCAGCCCTGTGCTGTGTGATCCCATCCACCCAGCTGCTGCAGCTCTGTGCTGTGTGATCCCATCCATCCCATCCATCCCAGCTGCTGCAGCTCTGTGCTGTGTGATCCCATCCATCCCATCCATCCCAGCTGCTGCAGCTCTGTGAACACAATACAAGTGTGAGAAGCTGTGCAGCAAGAGTGCGGCTGTACAGTGACTAGCAGAGCAGTCTCGGTGACCGGCTGTGCAAGGAGCAACGACATAAGCATCTGGAGTGGTGAGTCCTACCCCAGCAAGGATGAACTAGGGGGGAAGAATGATGCCCACCTTAGGAGAAGCTCCAACAGCGGGTACTGCCGCAGCCCTCATAATACCACTGTCTATGCCATACATCCCAGGAGCGGCCTGATTACCACAATACTCAGGAGAGAGGGGGTGGTACGTGCTTGATGTGCGGAAGGCGAGCGCGGAGGACATGCTCCTGACTTCTGGTGTCGCTGACCCTGGCCGTCCACAAGCATCTTCTGCTCCAGCAGGAGTTAAGTACCCCGGAGACAAAGTCACCTACACCCGTCACCATGGAGAACGGGGGTTGGTACGCCCTACACGTCCATCGAGTTCTGGAGGAGGAAACTGTACCCCTGCCGTCCAAGGCTGACGACCCGGCTGGGCCAGCCTATAGTGGACAGGTGTCTCCCAGGAGGGAGCACCACTACTGAACTCCAGTTGTGAAAACTGAACTGTAAATAAGTTACCCGGAAGGGTATTGAATCAGTTAGTGTGTTTGAAGAACTTATGTGTACTTATTGTGTGTTCATTTAGCTACCCGGTAAGGGTACCAGAACTGACAGGCTGAGGACTGTGAGCAGCCAAAAACTTTTACTTGTACATACTGTAGTTTGCACTTCTTAAAGTGCATCTTATTGGTTTTATATTAAAAAAAGACCACTGAACAAAAACCCGTTTGGCGTGGCCGAAGACGTGGTCCAACAGCTGGATCACTTATGCCCTGCAGCCACGCCCAGGGCCTACGTTGAGGGTTTTCGGACAGGTCCCTCATGTTCATCAGATTGCACCTTGTTCAGTGAAATGGACACCCGGCTATAGATTTCACTGTAGTCTATTGAAAATGTTTTATATGGAAAATGTTTTATTGGAAGAAGGTTTTATAATGTTTGTAAACTAATAAGAAATGTGTAAAGTTCAAGAAAATGTGCCTCCCATAAAGGGAAGAAAAGTTGTGTGGTATTCTTCTAAAATTTGCATGTCTTTAAAATACTTTGTGTTTTTACTCTGTTCCAGCCCGCGGACGTGCTGTGTTTTACCAGAGGGTTATGTGGCGCCCCCATGGGTTCAGTCGCCACAGAGGTACTGCATCTCACCCAGAGGTGTGGTATCTCACTCTCAGGTAAGGATGGAGTACTGCCCAGGACCCAAACACCTGCATCCAACACTACACTACTCCAGACCAGCGGGAGGGGCAAGATGCACTGCTGCGCTGCTGAGCCCTGTCCCTGGCGGAGTGGGGGGAACCAAGAGAGGGGGAACCATGTAGTGGGTGTGGGTGGAGGAAGAAGTTCAGGGGAGCACTTGAGAAGGAGGATATAAAAAGGGAAGCCATCTTGGAAGTGGTTAGAAGAGTTGAGTTCAGAACAGTGAAGACAGAGAGTGTGGACAGTGAGAGGAGCAGGAGCTCTGCTCAGGAGATGAGACTGACTGAAGAGAAGAGAGGAGCAGGGAGAAAGGCTCCAGAAGGAAAGAGTGGATCCTAGGGGTACAGGAAGTGCTGGAGGCCACCCGTATGCCCGAATCTACCAGAAGTGGAAGGATCAGGCCGCAAAGGGGATTGGCCCCTAACTAGTGAGAATTGCAATATTCAACTAGAAACTGGAGGCTTCTACATTTCCAGGGTGTGGTTGCCACAGCCGCAATTAATCTCCAAAAAGGTAGCCACACAGGATTCAGGGAACTCCAGGTTGCCCGCAAAGATCTGAGGTTACCGGCTTGGGACACTGTTTGCGAGGCGCAGGGCAGGAGGGTGAGAGCCAGCGCAGGAAGACGACTGAGAAAGGCACACAGAAAGGGGTCCCGCTAAGTGCTCTTGAATAACCTGAGGGTTTGCTGAACCCCTCCCTGTGTAAACACTGGACGACGTGGGTGGTTATGAACTGCAGTTGTAACCAGGAGCAACATGAAAATCGTGAGTAAAACCCTGAAGACTGCACCCCACTGTCTGTGTGAATTTTTGCTGCACCATCATCCCCTGCACCACACTGCACCACCACAGTTACTTCATCATCTACCATCACCGCACTGCCCTGGAGCTTAGCTCTACCTGTGGAGAGCTGAACCAACTCCGCTGCATTAACAACAGCTCCAGAGGACCTGCTCCGCAGCGGCGGCTCTATATAGCCGCATACCACAGGTGGCGTCACGAACATTAAACATAAAAACTTTAATCCCTTTTCTTTAAATCCCCTTTTATAGACCGCCCTGGGTCACGGATTGCGTCTCCGCCACTGTGACACCTCCCCTAGTAACGACTGGCCCGGCTACCGAGTACCCCACGGCCCAGAGGGCACGTCATCCCACTCTCAGGTAAGGAGGGAGTACTGCCCAGGATCCACCCACCTGCATCCAGCACTACACCATTCCAGACCAGCAGGCGGGGCAAGATGCATTGGCTTATGCTGAGCCCTGTCCCTGGTTGGAAGTGGGGGGAACCGAGTGAGGGGGAACCATGTAGTGGATGTGGGTGGAGGAAGCAGTACTGGGGAGAACTTTGAGGAGGAGTACAAAAGGGAAACACCTTGGGAGTTCAAGGCAGTTCAGTGGAGTTCAGTCAGACAGGTCAGTCTGAGAGGAGAAGGAGTGGGAGCAGGAGCTCTGTAGGAGCTCTGCTCAGGAGAGAGAAGCGGGCCTAGACGGAGAGGCCCAGGAGGACAGGCTTGAAGAGGACGGGAGCAGAGGGAAGGCTCCAAGAGTAACAGAGGGGATCCTAGGGGCACGGGAAGTGCGGATGCCACCCGTGCGCCCGAATCTACCAGGACGTGAAGGGATCAGGCCGCAGAGGGGACCGGCCCCTAACTAGTGGAGAACTACAAGGCTCAGCTAGGAACCGGAGGCTACTGTACTTTCAGGGTGCAGTTGCTCACTACCGCAACTATTTCGTCAAAAAGGTGGCCGCATAAGATTCAGGGGACTGCAGGTTGCTAGCCAAAATCCAAGGCTACCGGCTTGGGACACAGGTTGCGATGCGCGGGGCAGGAGGGTGAGAGCCAGCGCAGGAAGATGACCGAGGAAGGCACACAGCATGGGGTCCCGTTAAGTACTCCTGAAATACCTGGGAGATTGCTAAACACCTCCCTTGGTGAACACAGAACAGCGTGGGAGGTTACCCTGGCGCTGGTAACCTGGAGTCTGACAACTGTGAGTAAGTTGGAAAGACTGCACCCCACTGTGTCCTAGAATTATTATCTGCGCCATCACCTGCACCACACTGCACAGCAACATCTACCAAATCACCATCTATACTGCCCTGGAGTTTAGCTTTGCCTGTGAAGATCTGAACCAACTCTGCTGCATTACCATCAGCTCCAGCGGATCTGCACCTCAGCGGCGACCACATATAGCCGCATACCACAGGTGGCGTCGAAAACATTAAATATTAAAACTTTGTTCCTTTTATTTTATTCCCCTTTTATTGACCGCACTGGGTCACGGACTGGGTCACTGCCACCGTGACATCCCCCAGCACCGACCGGCCCGGCTACCGAGTACCCCACGGCCCAGGGGGCGTGTCACATTCAGTGGAGGGAAAGTTTAGAATTAGAGGCATCTAAGTAGGATTTAATATTGCTATTGAAGTACTTTTCTACCGCTGCTGCTGCACTGTTAAAACAACAGTCCTTTTCAGGGCTAAATATATATTTTTCCTTAATAATACCAGAAAATTTTCAAGCAGATATACACAATATGTCTCTTCAGAGAGGAAGAGGACTTGAATTCTAGTGGCACCTATTCGAATTAGCAAGCCTACAAGTCAATATCGACCCTTTAACAAGCCTTGCATTATAACTTAGGATAAAAGCCAAATCAGAATCTCAATTTGCAGACACGGTGTTTCAGGGTATTGCCCCTCATAAGTGCAAAGTAAGAGATCTGATTTGGCTGGGTGAGAGGCTAAGACTGGTATTTAAGGGGTAAGTTTTCTCCTTATGAAGAGTGAAATGTCAGGTCTGGCACACCAGTATGAGGAGACTTAAATGACTTGCATGCTCCTCAAGGAAATTAAATATGCAAATTGTTTCTTCAGCGAGAAAGAGGGCTTGAACTCTAGTGCCACCTATTGGAAATAAAGGGTCAATATTGACTTGTAGGATTGCAACTTCCAATAGGCGGCACTAAAGTTGAAGTCCTCTTCCTCTCTGAAGAGTCACTTTGAATATTTCATTTCCCAGAGGAGCATACAAGGCATTTAAGTCTCCTCATACTGGCATGCCAGCCCAGGCATGTCACTCTCCATAAGGACAAAACTTACCCCTTAGATCCCAGGCAGATATAACCTAATTTAAAATGGCCGTGGGCCAGGTGAAACTGTGCATGATGTGGGAGCACAACAAGCATGCTCATCCATGAGACCTAGCCTCCTGTCACGCTTTGCAGAGGGGTGCGGGACATCACTCTTGAAGCCAGAACAGTGCGAAAAGGTGGTTGTGTTGGATGGCAGATATTGCTTCCAGTATGTTTCCCAGCACGACACTGTCTTCCACATAATCCTCACCCTGATCCTCCTTCCTCCCACCATGGCGACTCCAGGAGACAAGTGATCCTACACTCGGACACTCTGAGGACCTCTTTACATTTCCATTTACTGATTCTGGCCTATTGCCCTGCACGTTTCAAGAGGGACATGAGAAGCTTGTGTGTAGTGATACCCAAATATCTGAGCAGCCACTGTCAGAAGAAGATGACAATGGGAAACAGCAATTAGTGTCTCAAGAGGTAGACGATGAGATACAGCTGCCAGCAAGTGATGTTGTAAAGTCAACAAGTCAGGAAGATCAGAGGGCGAAAGTGGAAGACGAAGTGGTAGACGATAATGTCACTGACCCAAGCTGGGAAGAGTGAGGCCAGCAGCCCAGAGGGGGGGAATTTGCAGCATCGCAACAGGCAAGTAGAGGCAGTGGGGTGGCCAGAGGGAGAAGGCAGGCAACTGTTCTACAGAGCACCCACATGCGTCAAGTTCCCAAGCCAAGATTTAGGTGTTCCCCAGTCTGGTGTTTCTTTACAGAAAGTGCAGACGATAAAAGAATCGTCATTTGCAACCTGTACCATACCAAGATCCGCAGGGGCCTGACCACTACTAGCCTGACCACCATCAGCATGCTCAGGCACATGTCATCCATGCACCCCACTAGGTGAGTTGAATACCTGGGTCCACAATCAGTTTCTGCGGGTTATACCACTGCCTCTTCCCCTGTACTACATGCTTGCCAATCTGCTGTCCATGACACAGGCACGGATGCTTCCCACCCTGCATCTGTCATTGCACATTCACAATCACCATTAGCAACCACATTCAATTCTTTGTCCCAGTGCAGTTGTCCCTACCCCAGGCCTTGGAATGCAAGCATAAATACCCAGCCACCCACCCACAGGTCCAAACATTAAATGGGCACATTTACAGACTGCTTGCCCCTGAAATTTTGCCGTTTAGGCTTGTGAACGCTGAAGCTGTGACTCATGGAGCCAGTCATTTCTTGGTACTCGGTACCCAGCCACCACTATTTTTGCAGGTGTACCATCCCCGCCTTACACCAGTACGTGTCCTATAATATCAGCAACGCCCTGATGAACGCAGTTACTGGGAAGGTCTACTTAATGACCGACATGTGAACAAGTGCTTGCTGCCAGAGACACTACATTTCCCTGACGCCACACTGGGGGAACTTTGTGGAGGCTGGGACCCAGTCATTCCCTAGGACGGCACATGTGCTACTGACTCTGAGGATTGCGAGCCCTAGTTCCATCAGGGTTTCCTCCACCTCCTACACTAGTTCCTGCACTCCCTTCTCCTCATCCTCTATCTCTGAATAGTCATCCATATCAGATGAAAGCTGGAAGCACTGCAGCACAGTCTCAGTGAAGGACCACTGTCTCAGTGAAGCGGCAACAGGCTCTGTTGAAACTAATTTGTTTAGGTGACAAAAAGCACTGACAAAAAGCACATCACCGCAGAGTTGTTGAAAGTTATTAAAGACCAGACAGATCTGTGGCTCTCGCCGCTAAACCTACAGCCTGGCATGGTTGTGTGTGATAATGGCCATAACCTGGTGGCGACTCTGAAGCTTGGCAAGCTCACATCTGTACCATGCTTGGGCCATGTGCTCAACTTAGCTTCAACTTCAGCTGTTTCTGAAAACCTACCCAGATTTGCCTGGACTACTTTTGAAGATACGCCACAAGTCAGCTACAGCTGCCGCCGGTCTAGCAGTGCTGCAGCAGTGCTTGCAAGTGCCAGTTCACCGACTAGTGTGTGGCGTGACCACGTGCTGGAATTCCACATTACATATGTTGGCAAGGCTTTGTGAGCAGCAGAGGGCAGAAGTTGAATACCAGCTACAGCGTGCCCATCGGTGTTCCGGCAAGTCTTCACACATAACAACTGATGAGTGGGTATGGATGTCTGGTATCTGTGAGGCTTTCCAAAACGTTAAGGAATCAACCAAGATGGTGAGCGGTGATGACGCCATAATCAGCATAACCATCCCACTTCTGTGCCTCCTCAAACACTCGCTGCTCACATTTAAAGAAGAAACTTTGCATGTGGACCAGGTGGAGATGGAGGAAAAAAAGTACAGGGGTGATACTACCCAGCCCCGCCTCATCTCAACTCAGCGTGGATTGGTTGATAATGAGGAGGAGGAAGCTGACGAGGAACAAGAGATGATTGCCTGTGCTACTGAGGGTACTACCCACACCAGCTTCATCCTTCGTCTGTTCAACGTGAATGCACTGAAAAGGAGGGGGAGGATATGGAGGAGGAGGAGATGGAGAGTCGCCCACCTTGTGGGGACAGGGAAGTCTTGCCTGTTGGGAGTCTAGCACACATGGCTGATTTTATGTCCTGCTGCCTTTTCCGTGGCCCTCACGTTACATGCATTTTGGCCAACACTGATTACTGGTTGTTCAGTTTTCTTAACCCACACTACAAGGAGAACTTTCCATCTCTCCTTCATGTGGCGGAGAGGTCTAGTAAAATGGTGCAATACCAGAAGGCCCTAGTCAAGCAGTTAGTAAAAAAATTCCCATCTGACAATGCTGGCGGCAGAGGACATAGATCATTGGGCAACCAAGGAGGAGAGACAAGGGAGACACACACCAGGTCCAACAAAGGCAGGGGAACACTGACAAAGGTCTGGGACAGGTTCATTAGTCCCACCCAGCACCAAGACCCTGATGCACGGGTAGTCTGTCAAGGAGGAGAACGTATTTGAAGATGGTGAAGGAGTACCTAGCCGACCGTACCAGCGTCCTCCATAATTCCTCTGTGCCGTAAAACTATTGGGTATCCAAACTGGACAAATGGCATGAACTGTCCCTCTACTCCTTGGAGGTGCTGATCTGCCCTGCCACTAGCGTTTTGGCAGAGCGGGTTTTTATTGCCGCCGGGGCCATAATGATAATGCTGACAGGCTGACAACTGAAAATGCTGACAAGCTGACTCTTATTAAAAGGAACAAGGCCTGGATTGGCCTAGACTTCTCAACCCCATCGGATGACAACATAAAGCCAATTCAAATGTTCCCTTTTTTCTGGTGTATTCCAATGCACTTCTTCCCACCCAAAAAAGGGTGTACGGTTCATAGTCTCTTCTTTTTCTTGTCCTCCTCCTCCTCCTGCACCATATCAGCAGGGTCATCAGATGGCCCTCACTTAAAATCTTTATAGGGTAATCAGGCAGCCTTCACTTAAAAACTTTATAGGGTCAACAGGTGTCCCTCACTAAAAACTTTTATAGGGTCATCAGGTGGCCCTCACTCAAAAACTTTATAGGTGAAAATAAATCAAAAGAGAGAGAGCTCCATGTGAAGAATGTCACAGCACATAAGCAGAGGGGGAAGAGGTGTTCAACTCACCTCTGGTAGTTTTGCATGCCAGGCACAACGCTGGTGCTAGGTGGTAAATGACAGTAGTCCTGGAGCACTGCAGCACCTTCCACCCACTCCTGGTGTCCTGCTCATGAGTCGGGATGCAGTGAAGAATGATTAAAGGTGGGTGGTGGATATCCACAAGGCACCATGCTCTGTGTCAGGAACCACCCAGGTCAGATAAAAGAAGTCGATTTATTCAAAACACAATGCGCTTCAGGGACGTTCCGTCGCCTTCATCAGGTGTAAGTTTGCAGCATTGGCTTCTCCCAGATCAGTTCTCCTAATAACCAGCTCTAACTGAGCTTTCTGCTTGTTTAAATGCTTTGTTATCCCTATATGTAAATGCAGTGATAGCAGTGTAGACTCCAGTACAATCCACTGATGGCTAAATATGTAACAGGAAAACTTGTGCTGAGCTCTATAGTTCTACTAATACTATTGTTCTTCTTTTCACCATGTTCACAATGGAAAAAGCTCACCTTGCCAAAAAACAGGAAGTAAGGAGACGGTAGAGTTGTGAGCTGCTCAAGAGACACCTAACGTCAGAATACCTCTTTAATATTACAGTGTCATATCTGTTCAGTGTTGTTTTAATGCAGCTTATCTCCATTTGTTTGAATGTTAAGTTGGTATCATGGGCCTTAGAGCCTGGATCATTATTGCATTTATGCCTGCTTTTTGTTGAGTTATAGGTCCTTTTATTTTTTGCTTGCACCAAATTCATCTTCCCATTTGCGTATTTTTTATGCCTATTTTATACGTGTTCGTCTGGTTTTTACTTTTTACTTTACCCCTGTGGACGTGATTTAGGTTTTGTGACTTTATCTACACCAGAAATTTTTGAGAATTTTTTGTGACATTTTGCAAAAGATGCTACTTTTTTCTCTAAAATGTCGCAAAAATGGATGAAAAGAAAAACTTTGTAAAAAAAAAAAAAATTCATTAACCGTGTGTGCCATTTTGATGAATTTGATGCAAAAAATGTCAGCCAATACTGCAAAATATAAAAGAAAGTTGACTTAAAAAACCTTGTGAATGATCAATCGGGCGCATAGGCTTTTTGTTGTACTGCATTTTTACTCTAATCTGTGTGCTCCTGTCTCTTGAAATGTGCATTTTTCCGGTAAGGATGTTTTGAGCGATCTGAGGGGATCTCAAAACCTGGACCCCCACCTACCTCGTTATAATTAAAAGAATATCAAAATATAAAAAATGTAGTTGTCCTTTAATAAGGTCCCCTCATAATAACTTCTCTTCCCCCATGATGCTTGTGTAAAGTCTATGGTGGAGATTCATCAAAAAGGTGTGACTTGTGTGAAAATAGTATACATCCTAATGTGAGACACCACAAATTGCACCAAAATTTTGCACCCATCTCTGGAACAAATTAAGCCAACTACTAGGTGGTACAAACTTAAAGGGGTTTTTTCCCACAAACAAAATTTCATTTTAATCAATGGATCTTGGAATGATAATAAGTTCCACAATTGGATGTATTTAAATAAAATGTTCCTGCGCTGAGATAATCTTATAAATGTGCCCCTGCTGTGTACTGTGTAATGGCTGTGTCTCACCATACAGGGACATGGTCTGATCATACCACAGCTCCTGCGCAGGGGAGGAAACAAAAGAGTATACAGACAGGACAGCAGGGGAGGAAACAAAAGAGTATACAGACAGGACAGCACAGGATCACAACTGATTCTTTTTTTGAAGTAAAACATTGTTTAAAAACAGGCAGTGAAATGTTTTACTTCACAAAAAGAATCAGCCTTGATTCCATGCTGTCCTGTCTGTATACTCTCTTTTGCGTCTTCCCCTGCCCAGGAGATATGGTATGACCAGACCACGTTCCTGCACAGTCAGAAACAGCTATTACACAGTACACAGCAGGGGCACATTTATAAGATTATCTCAGTACAGGAACATTTTATTTACACACATCCAATTGTGGAACTTATTATTATTATTTCAAGATCTATTGATTAAAATGAACTTTTGTTTTGTGGGAAAACCCCTTTAAGGCTAGTGTACATCAGATTTAACAAACACCATGAACCACTATGATACTTTTGGAGCATTTTAAGACTGTCTAGTGTACGTATGCACTGTCTAAAAATTAGTATTGAAAAATCTTCCTCTATTGCCTGGATTCATAATTCCCTTTACGACAATTTTTTTTTACTAGTTTTGTGTGTTTTGAAACTTTTTTTTTGTTTGAAAAAAAATAAACTTTTTGTGTTTGTTTTTTTTGCTGTCTATTTTTATATATCGGTATGCTCTCCAGTTTTTTTTATTTTTTGCCAGCCTTTTTGGGCAGAGTCTGGCTTTTCCAGGTGTTTTTATCTGATTCGTTCAATTTGAACTTATTTTAAAAGTCGCAAAATTTGGTGCAACTCTACTCCAGCCCTTCTCTAGAGTGATTTTCTTTACTTAATTCAAAAGGCGTATCTTTTGTGACATTTTGAAAAGTTGTGACTTTTTTTGCTTAAAAAGTTGCAAAATGATATGGAAAATGAAGAAAAAAAGTAAATTTTTGACTTGCCGACAAATTCATCAACAACGTGTGCCATTTTGATAGATTTGGTGCGATAAGTGTCAGCAAATTCCTCAAGGCAAAAAATGAAAAGAGACTTAAATAAAAAAATAAAAAAATGCACGTGATGGATCGGGGTTCATATATCTTCAGTTTTGTTCATCTAAACTAGCATGCAGAATGAGTATTCCCATGTAAATCATCCAAAGGAGCATTCTGTATTAGAGGAAGTTGCATATTTTATGCTCCAAGAAATGTTGCCAGACTGCAATCTTACAAACAGATGGAGTCCTACGTCTTTTAAAAAGGTTACTATAACTCACTGCTTGCAAGATGTTTAGCTGACGTCAGTTTTCTTTGTTTTTCAGGAAGCTTTTCTTTTCAAACACCCAAAAAAACATCAATATATTGTGAAATCCTACAGAGAATTTTAAAATTATTATTAATTTTATTTTTTAAATGCACAAAATGATTTCAACAGGAACTAAATGAGAAAACCAAAGGCCCACGTGGCTGCTGTGGAGGCTGTGATTGAAGAGGCCATTATTTAATATTATGTCACTTTATTCACCTCTATGTGACTTACTGTATAACGTGCCCAGATTTAATGCATTTCAACCAATTGACGCAATGTGATGCATGCAGCGCCTGTGTGTATTCTGTCACCATTCACTGCACTCTGTTAAACTAAGAACAGTAGAGGACATTGACCAAATGAGATGTAGCATGCATTGGGTAAACTGCTCCAGTGATATACAGCACCAGTCAGAAGTTTGGACACATCTCTTCCTGCAGTGGTTTTCCTTGTTCTTATTTGAACGTGGACATTGTAGATTCAGACTGAAGGCAGCAAATCACAAAGGGGCACAAATGGTAAAAAGGAATAAAGAAACACGTGTGAAACAAACAAGAATCTGTTTTGCACCTTAGGCTATGTGCGCACGTTCAGTATTTGATTACAGAAAATTCTGCAAGGATTCTGCGTCTCTTGGCAGCAAAAACACTGCTGCAAAAACGCCTGTTTTGCCATGATTTTGAAGTGTTTTTGATGTGTTTTTGATGTGTTTTTGAACAGCAATGAATGCTTTTTGGAGCTAAATAAAGATATTTGAAAAAAGAAATGTGGAACATTACTTTAACACTTGGATGACCATCGGACCTGGGGTGAGTATATTGGTTAATTTAAATAATTAAAGAATGTGTCTGTTGTATTTCAAATAAAGTGTTTTACTTTCAGTATGTGTGTTTAGTTAACGCTTCACTTAGTAATGAGGTTGTCTGGCTGACACCTCTTCATTACTAAAACTAGGATTAGATGTCAGCGACACCTAATCCCATTAAGCCTAATCCCACTTGTGTTGTCAGTACATGCGAATCCACCGCATGTAATGACATTTCAATTGGTTAAATTCTGTGGCAGAGACTAGCCTCTCTGCTACAGAAATTCACCTGCTGTGGGTGAGTTGGCATCAGTGTTGCCTGAGAAAATTCTCACGCAGCACCAGTGCCATAAGTGAGGTCACCAGAGCTCTCAACTGATCATCAGCTGATTGAACTTCAGTGTCCTCACTCCCAGCAGCTCAGCACTATACACTGCCGGGAGCGATCGCGCTCCTGTCAGTGTATAGAGTGCTGCCGGGTGATCGGATCACGGTGGGACACTCCTGATGACGACGGATTGGTGAGTATTAAGTGTTTTTTATTTTAATATCGATTTATTTTAACCTTTTTTTTTTTTTACACAGAGAACAGGTACCGGCTGAGGAGACCTCAGGGGCACTTGCTCTCGCTATTATCAGCGGGAGCGGCCGAAGGATGATGGGAGGCGTAGTCTCCCCTGGTCCATTCTTTGCTGCGTTTTTGACTCATTGACTTTAATGGAGTCAGTCAAATACACAGCAAAAATCCACAGCAAATCCGCAACTATTTTTATATCTGCATTTTTGCTGTGGATTTGACTGACTCAATTGAAGTCAATGGGTGAAAAGTACTGCATAAACGCACAAGGAATTGACATGCTGCAGCTTTAAATACAATGGCAATCCTGATAGGAAAATTCCTGATCATGTGCACAGCACTTCAGGATTATCATTGCATTAGCTGGCATGTTTGGACCATTTTCCTATCGTAAAAATTACCGCAAAAATGCACAGTGTGCACATAGCCTTAGACTCCATTTTACTTTCATGATAGCTTTTAGGCTCCTTTGGCATTTTCTCAAGCAGATTCATCAGAGAGCACCTGTAATGGTTTCCAATAATCAGGTATGTTTTCTCACAAGTTCATTTGTGGAATTACCAGTCTTCAGAAAGTGTTTGTGACATTCAGTTGTGTGTTGCAGAGACAGCGTTGGTACACAGTTGCAATGCTGATCCCTATTCCACAATATAAGAGGAACCACTCAACTAAGTAAAGAGAAACAAAAGTCCATAATTGATTTAAGAAGTGAATGTCAGTCAATTTGGAAAATTGCTAGAACCTTGAAGTTATCCCCAAGTGCAGTCATGAAAACCATCAATTTCTGTCATGAGGCCTGAGCCAGGAAAGACAATAATAATTACCTCTGCTGCAGGGGATAAGTTCATTAGTGTTGCCAGCCTCAGGAATCACAAATTCGCAGCACGTTAGGTAACAACTCTAATAAATGATGTACAAACATCAAGTAACAGACATATCTCAACATCAACTCTACAGGAAACTGCGAGAAATGGTCACATTGCTGTATAGAAACCTCTACTGACAACCAGAACATACACATTTCAATAAGAACAAGGAAAATCACTGCATCACTGCATGAGTGGCTCAGTGGTTAGCACTCTATGGTGGCTCAGTGGTTAGCACAGCAGCCTTGGAGCGCTGGGGTCCTGGGTTCAAATCCCACCAAGGACAACATCTGCACAGAGTTTGTATGTTCTCCCAGTGTTTCCACAGATTTCCTCCAGGTTCTCTGGTTTCCTCCCACAGTCCAAAGACATACTGATAGGGAATGTAGATTGTGAGCCCCAATGGAGACAGTGTTGATATTGTCTGTGAAGTGCTGTGGAATTAATGGTGCTATATAAGTGAGTAAAATAAAAATAAAAAACCCATGGGAATAACGATCATAGGAGCAACTGCGATTGGTCCTGTGGAGGATGGGGCCCCCTGATGCCAATACTGTATTCATCTGAATGTTTCCTCCTATGCACATTTAGTTGAAAAGTATTGCTTAGCAGATACCTCTGGCTCCCTGCAATAGCTATACAAGCCATTGACCTACCAGACGCCGGCTGCTGACATTGGTTTGTCCATCACCGATGGAGCATGACGTCACTGCAATGCACTGCCCGGCCTCCTGCACTGGTTATAGAAGAAGAAAAGGATGCTGCTCATTGTAGAAGTGCTGATCGGTAAAAGAATCAGGGTTTTTTTTATACAGTGAACACCGCCAGGACAGAGAACAGTATTACAATAAAGGGGTTAGGATGGGGACATTATTACAGGATTGGTGTCAGGACAGGGGACATTATTACAAAATGGGAGCCAGAATGGAGGACATTAGTACAGGATGGAGGCTAGGGCAGAGGACATTATTACAGGATGGGGGGCAGAATGGAGGACATTAGTACAGGATGGAGGCTAGGACAGGGGACATTATTACAGGATGGGGGACATTATTACAGATTTGGTGCCAGGAGAGGGGACATTATTACAAGATGAGGGCCAGACTGGGAGACACTATAACAAGATAGGTGCCAGGATGGAGGACATTATTACAGGATTGGGACCAGGACAAGGGACATTATTACAGAATGGGGTCCAGGACGGGGGACATTATTACAGGATGGGTGATATTATTACAGCATGGTGACTAGGATGGGGTACATTATTGTAGGAGCCAGGATTAGGACATTTGGAGGAGGTACTCAGTTTAAATTAAAAAATCTAAAGAAATACCCTCTTTAAATTCTAGAGGGGACTATAGGATTACGTTTTTTATAATTGTATTACATTTTTATACAAAAATGGTGATGGGTTTATATGAATGAGTAATGATTTTAAATGCAAATAAATGTACTGAAAGGGGGTTTCCAATGTTTAAGACATTGAAATCCAATGATCACAAGACCTACATATTACATATGCAGGTTATTTACTGATAAACAGATTATGATTAGTGATGAACGAGCGCTAAAATGCTCGGGTACTCATTGTTCGAGTCGAGCACATTGGAATTCTCGAGTGCTCGGTCCTATGTAAGTGTATGGGAAACTCAAGCATTTTTCCGGTGGCCTCTCCCCCCGGAGGTCTGCAGGGGGCCTAAAAATTGCCCAAATCGATGGGAACAGTGCTCAGATGACATGGGAACAGCATGGGGAAGACCCTTGGAAGCATTTCTTACAACATTGTCACAGGTATTACGCCACTTTTACGGACTCACAGTAAAACATACAAAAACAAAACCAAAATGGATTTTCCTGGGAAATATGTTAAGGGACATCCTTTCCAGGGTAATGACTTGTATATAAGGCAAAATAAATATACAAAAAAAGAAAGAAAAACTCCACTAATAATTTAAAGACACATACAGCTGGGCTACAGTAGCAACATGTTCCCGTTAGAAAGGAGAGGGTCTGCTATTCAGTTATAGGGTATGCAGTGAAGCAACGGCTGCCAAAAATTTGGAGGAACTCCAATGTCCCTTGCAAGAGACGTAGAGGTAGGAGGGCCTCCTGCAAAAAATGTTCCCAATATTAGGAAGTGTGTCTCCCATACTGTTTGCCTATGCCATGAATGCAACCGCTGCCAAAAATTTGGAGGAACTCCAATGCCCCTTGCAAGAAGCGTAGATATGTAATGATATGGAAACCAGTATAGAAAGTTTTAGGAGAAACTCAAAGGGTTTCACACAATTGCCAGTTTTGATCAAATCAGGGAGTCGATCGATTGGAGACAAGAAAAACCAAAACTGTCTGTGTCCCAGACTCATCTGAGTCTCAGATCCATGGTTACAAGTTTTTATTACAAACCTCAAAGACAAAGAAATTGGGAGTGGCTTACATTACTGTCTCGCCCAGGGGGATATAGGGGACTCGGTACCCGGGCCTTTTACCTTGTTTAGGATGTCACGGCAGTCGGCTCCCAGGCCCGTACTCTGGGGTCTCTCTTGAAAAAGGGGTTTTAGTGTACAGTTTGTCTCGTGACGCCACCTGTGGTTTCTGGTAATGGGTACCAGCGCTGCTGCAGACCTCCGGGGGTGATGGGATGGCAGCTGGGATGTTGCTGCTCCCCACAGGCGGAGCGGGCCCCCGGGGCAGTGTAGGTGCAGATGGTGATGCTGGGCGTTGTAGTGCAGAAGAGATGGCACAGCAGGAGTAACTGACAGAGACAGGAGATTCACTTCAGTACCTTTACTGGTGCAGATGTCAGGTACGGTCCAGGGTACTCGGTAGGAAGAGTGCACTTCAGGACTCTCCCCAGTGAGTGGGTATAAGGTCTCCTGGTCCGTTTCTCCCTGTCTCTAAGCTCCTGGCCAGCCTGCAACTGGGCCTAGCTTCTGTGTCGTGCTGTTCTTTCACCTGTCGCTTGGTAGTAGGACCTTTCTCTGGCAACCACTATCCCTGGATGCTGGGGCCTTCGTGATTCCTAGTCCTGTAAAGGGTTTAGCTTCAGGTCGACCAGGGATCTGTAATCCTCCTGGTATGCCAGTAATCCCTACTGGGTGTATAGGACCCTGTAGGCGCGGACCCGGTGTCCGGTTTGTATTCTGGGGTGAGCCGGTGATGCTCCTCTGCCCCCTTAACTCCCTTCTCTTCTCCTCTTTGCCGCTGGCCACACTCGGGGCCCTCAGAACACAGCAGCTCACGTGCTGCTTCTTCACTGGTCTAAGTGCCAGCACACTCTCCGACTGAACTACTGACTGCCTAACTCCACCCTCCATATATATATATCCCTAACAGGTCTCCCTCTGGTGGTCTGAGGTGGAAGGGTGGAGGGGTCTGTTTGTAGTGAGGGCCTCTTGTGGAGAAGTCCATCCATGAACCCTTTTGGATCCTGTGGTACCTGTAGTAGCAGGGTGCCACATTATATTAACTAAAAAGGGAGATAAGTTGGGAAAAACAAAGTCATCAATCATGTCTTTTGCTGCATTCCTTCAAAGGCTGGTTATATCTAGTTTTACTCTACTTTCAGAACAAAGGAAGGCTTTAATACATCTCGATTAGTGTTGAGCCACCCCCGCAGTGTTTGAGTTCGGTTCGGTTCGTCGAACACCCGTGTGTTGGCCGAACTGTTCGTCGAACTGTTCGTCGAACACCTTCGAACACCGTTAAAACCAATGGCAGGCAAACAAAAACACATAGAAACACATAGAAAACACCTTCAAAGGTGTCCAAAAGCTGACAAACTGCTCAGAAGACACAACTAACACATGGAAAAGTGACAAGTACATATAGTCATGCGAAAAGAAAAGAGGTGGAGGAGTAAAAGGAGGGGGAGACACAGATATAGGCATGTCATGCCCTTGTAAAATCCAAAAAGTGAGAAGCCGACACGTTCAGTCCGCTCCTGCCCGTGCCACCTCCGCGTCGCCGGGTTTGTGCCAGAGCCGCGGTGAACCCTGACGGCCAGCCCCCCTCTCCCAATACTGGTGCCTGTCCGCTGGTGGGTCGAGCGAGCCCCCCTGTGGTGGAGGCAGCTCTAAGCTTTTTAATTTAAATTGTCTCTCTAATTTGAATGAATACACTTTAAATCCATTTACAAGGATCTATTGGAGGGCAAGTCTCATGCCAGCAGCCGCGTAATTCCAGCTCCAGTAGCGTCCACTAAAGCTGCTGCAGTTAAAAAGCTTTTATAAGGATCGAGCTCGGCTGTCCACCGCAAGGCATCCTACTGCCAGTCCCAGCCCCTATGCCTTGGGATGCCTCCTGATGCTCTTCACTGAGTATCCCGTGGTCCCGAAGCATTTCCTTTGAAAAAATTAAGTGTCCAAACTACAGGTGGTGTAGCTTGCTTAACAGCCGGGATAATCCGCTGACTAGCAGACACTGCTACTAGGCACAAAGTATTTCCTGGGCTAGATGCAGTTAAAAATTTGTAATTAGATACTCTCGTTGGATGCTGAGAAAGCATTCCATAGAGTCTCCTGGCACGCCATATATGATTCTCTTAAAAAGCTTGGGGTAGGGGTCTAGGGGACCCTTTTATAGCCAAAATCACGGCCCTGTATCGCAATACGTCACCTAGGCTGAAGATAAATGGAACTGTAGCACCCTGAGGGCTCGGTTGCTACAGAGGTATTGCACCTCACCCAGAGGTGTGATATCTCACTCTCAGGTAAGGATGTAGAGTGGATCAGGACCCGACACCTGCATGCATTACACCACATTGCCGTGGGGCAGGGCGACCAATATGCCCCTGAGATGGGCACGACAGTCCCTGTCCCTGGCTGGAGTGGGGGGAGGGAACACTGAGGAAGGGGAACCCTGTAGTGCAGGAGCAGGGAGGAAGCAGTTCCTGGGTGCATTGAGAAGGGAGTATAAAAGGTGGGCACCATCTTAGTTCAGTGCAGAGAAGTCTGAGCAGAAGTGGCAGGGAGCAGGGGCTCTGCATGAGCTCTGCTCCGGAGGCGGGCCTAGTAACAGAGGCCCAGGCCTGGAAGAGGGAGAAGGAAGGAAGAGGAGCGGAGAAGGCTCCAGGAACGAGGAATGAAGGGATCCCAGGGGTGCGGACGGGCGAGTCGCCACCGCACGCCCGAATCCACCTGCGTGGAGGGGTCAGGCCAAAGGGGGAGACCGGTCCCCGAAACTAGTGGAGGCAGGAAACGACCCTCAGCTAGAAACAGGAGGCTGTGACATTTTATGTGGCGCAGCCCCTCGCTACACCCGCTAGGAAGGCACCACATAGGGTCAGGGAAACTGGCGCCAAGTTTACCAAGAGGAGGCCCAAGGCAGCCGGACAGAAGGGTTGGTAAGAAAGGCCAGACAAAGGACACACAAAGGGGGTCCTGTGAAGCGCTCCAAAGTTATCTGGGAGTTGTCTGAGCCCCTCACCTGGTGAGCACAGTACGACGTGGGCAGCTGTTACCTGCAGACGTGGTCTGGATAATAAGAACTGTGAGTAAAGGCCCTGGACTGCATCACTGACTCCGTGTCGTTACTGCTGCTGCCCTGCACCATCACCCCCATCCTCCGCATACACTGCCCTGAGGCTATACTCCTCCCGTGGGGAGTTATGCTACGCTCTGCTGCACCCACAACACCAGCCTCAGCGGTCTGCCCTGGAGCGGCGGTTCACTCTGACCGCAATCCACGGGTGGCGTAGTCGGACATTTAAACATCAAAACCACATAAATAGTTCCGCCACTGGTTTGACCGCCCTGAGCCACGGAACCGGGTCGCCGCCACGGAGACTACAACCACCAGCATCCACCAAAAAGGGTCCGGCTCCGGGTGTCCCAAGGCCCAGGGGGCGCGTCAGAACATTTTCATCACCTTTCACAATCACCAATGGGACAAGGCAGGGATGTTCTCTGTCCCCTCTCTTATACATCCTAGTGACGGAGCACCTGCTCTCATCAATTCGCCATAACCCCAATATTAGGTGGATTGAGGTGGGAGGCACCGAGTACAAGTGCTCTCAATTTGCTGATGATGTCCTAGTATATATCACTCAATCACATATATCCATCCATGCTGTTATGGCTGAAATAGATCACTTTGTTACATGGTCAAATTTTAAAATCAATGCAGCGAAGTCTGAGGCCCTCGATGTCTCCCTCCCCAAATCCATATAGGATTCCATCCAGTCCAACTTTCCCTTTGCCTGGCCCTCACAGGGTATCAAATACTTAGGAATTCCTATTCATAGAGACCTCTCCCATCTATGTTATCTTAATTTTGGGCCCTTTATTGAACAACTCCATACAGACCACGGTTGGCAAGTTAGAACTGTAAGATTCACTACGTGAACCACTGGTGTTTTGTGGAAAAGCACATGTACACTGCGTTCCAAATTATTATGCAAAAAGTGTTTAGGAGTGATAAGGGAAGAATTTGTTTGTTTGTCAGTTAAACTCATTGATGGTGATGTGTGTCAGGGCTCTTTATATCACTGTAAGCAATTGCAGACACCTGTGCTAATTAGTTTGGCAGGTGTGTCCAATGAAAGGCAAGACTACTTAAGAAGGCTGTCTCACATTATTAAGCAGCCTACATTTTCTGCCAAAATGGGAAAGAAAAAGGATGTGTCGGCTGCTGAGAAGCAACAAATTGTGGAGTGTTTAGGTCAAGGCATGACTACAATCAACATTGTGCGATGATCAGGATGAAGTGTCTTGGCAATCAAGAAGTATGTAGCTGATTCACAGTACACACGTGTGCGTGCTGATAAGGGCAAATTGAGGACTCTTTCCTACAGGCAATTACGTCAGGTTGAAAGAGCAGCGGCAAAAAAGCCTTGTCATAGCAGCAGACAAGTTTTTGAAGCTGCTGGTGCCTCCAACGTCCCCCGAACAACAAGATGCAGGGTCCTTCAGAGGTTTGCAGCTGTGCATACGCCATCCTGTCGACCTCCTCTATCCACTTCACACAAGCAGAAACGGCTCCAGTGGGCCAAACATTACATGAAGACTGATTTCAAAACTGTTTTGTTCACGGATGAGTGCCGTGCAGCACTCGATGGTCCAGATGGATGGAGTGGAGGATGGCTGGTTGATGGACACCCCACGCAAACACGGCTACAGCGCCAACAAGGAGGAGGTGGAGTAATGTTTTGGGCTGGAATCATGGGGAGAGAGATTGTCGGCCCCTTTAGGATCCCTGAAGGCGCTAAAGATGAACTCCATAATGTATGTGGATTTTCTCAAACAGCACTTCCTGCCATGGTTCAAGAAGAAGAACCGTGTATTTCACAGCAAGATCATATTTTTGCATGATAATGCACCATCTCATGCTGCACATAAACATCTGCATCTCTGGCTGATATGGGCATAAAAGGGGACAAACTTATGGTGTGACTCCCATGCTCCCCTGACCTCTACCCCATTCAGAACCTTTGGAGCATCATTAAAAGGAGTGTCTATGATGGCGGGAGGCAGTTCACATCTAAGCAACAGCTCTGGGAGGGTATTCTGTCCTCATGCAAAACAATTGAAGCAGAAACCATCCAAAACCTGACAAATTCAATGGACGAGAGAGTTCAGAAGCTCCTTTCGAACAAGGGGTCCTATGTGAAAATGTAACATCATCTAGAATAAAGTTTTGAGTTGAAAACTGTTTGATTTCAGTTTCTAACAACCTGCTAATGCTTATAATTTCAAAAATGACCATTTTTTTGGTCTTTATTAAAATGAAAAGGTTGATCGAAAAGTTTGGGGGATCTAAGAGTGTGGCAACCCAGTAGTCATGATTACTTCGAATTCTGACAATATGAGGGTCATGCTGCAGGTAGTGCAGCAAGAAGGCACTTATGTGTCTTGCGCATCTCGGAGCCCCAAAATTATTTTCCGGGCTAGATGCAGCTAAAAATTATTATTAATTTTAAATCTGGTGAAGCTTTAGTATAGATGGCCTAATAGGATCAGTGCTGCACACTGCTACAAAGCCCAAATTATTTTCCAGCCAAGAAACAGATAAACATGATTAGTAATTTGAAAGCTTAAAACGGTTGGTAGGGTGATTTTAACCAATCATCAAGCTTTTACTCTCCCCAGGATGACACAGGGGTAGAAAAGTCGTTTTGGATCCATGATTTGTTCATCTTTATGAACGTGAGTCTGTCTACATTATCAGTGGAGAGCCGCGTGCGCTTATCTGTCAGCACACCACCAGCAGCGCTGAACACACGTTCAGACAGAACGCTGGCTGCGGGGCATGACAAGATCTCCAAGGCGTAAGTGGCTAGCTCCGGCCATTTATCCAGATTGGAAGCCCAAAAAGAGCAAGGGTTCAGTGACACAGTCATGGCTTCAATGTTTACTTGGAGATACTCCTGTACCATCGTCTCTAGGCGTTGACTATGTGTCAGACTTCTTGTCTCCTGTTGCCTTGCAAAGTATGTTCTAAAAAAGTGGTGAAATGATTCCGCAAAATTGATGTTACCAGCAGATACTGTGGTTCTGTTACGGTTTGAGTGCTGAACACTTGACGGTCCCACGGTTGGCAAGTTGGAACTGTGAGATTCACTACGTGCACCACTGGTATTTTGTGGAAAAGCACATGTAAGATTCTGCAACAGTCTCTGCTGATACTCCTGCATGCGTGCATCCCTTTCTATGGCAGGAATAATTTCTGCAAATTTACTTTTGTACCGGGGATCTAACAGTGTGGCAACCCAGTAGTCAGGATTATTTCTAATTCTCACAATTCGAGGGTCATGTTGCAGGTAGTGCAGCAAGAAGGCACTCATGTGTGTTGCGCATCCAGGAGCACCAAGTCCCTGTTGTGTTGGTGGCGAGGTAACAATCATGCTTCCTTCCTCTGTCCTCTCCCCCCAACCTCGCACAACAGAAATGTGATCAAGGTCTCCCTCATCTGATGAGTCTTCCATCAGTTCGTCCTCCACTTCTTCCTGGGCTCCTGCACCTTCCTCACTAGTTTGGCTGCTACCATGCGCCCTGGTAAAACCATCTCCCCCACCCTCACATGCCTGCCGCCTTGGTGCTGCCGACCGTCTGGACCTTGCAGATGTTAGCCCTTCCGCATACAAATCCTCCTCCTCTACTTCCTCCACCTCCTCTTGTGCCACCACCTGACTCCGAATTCTGTTTAACATGTGCTCCAGCATGTAAATCACCAGAATAGTCATGCTGATAATGGCATCGTCAGCACTAAACATCCTCGTCACCATTTCAAAACTGTGCAGAAGGGTGCATAGGTCCCTGATCTGAGACCACTCCTCCAGCGTGATTTGCCCCACCTCTGGATCTCGTTGGCCCAGGCTAAACGTCAGAACGTATTGCACCAGGGCTTGTCGGTGCTGCCACAGTCGCTGCAACATGTGCAGAGTTGAATTCCACCGGGTAGGCACATCGCATTTTAGCCGGTGAAGTGGCAGGCCCAACGACTTCTGTAGAGATGTAAGTCGCTGAGCTGCGGGATGCGAACGGCGGAAGTGAGCACACAGCGACCGTGCCCTCTGCAGAAGGCCATCTAGTCTGGGATAGTGGGCTAAAAATTGCTGGACAACCAGGTTCAACACATGAGACATACAAGGCATGTGTGTGACATTGCCCCGGCGAAGGGCCGCACCCAGGTTTGCAGCATTGTCGCACACGGCCTTCCCTGGTTTCAGGTCCAGTGGAGACAACCATTCATGAAATTGGTTCTCCAGAGCTGACCACAACTCCTCAGCTGTGTGACTCACATTTCCCAGACATTTCAATGTAAAAACCGCCTGATGACGTTGAGCCCTACTGCCAGCATAGTAAGGAGGTGTGCAGGATCCCTTCTGCGCAGTTAGAAAGCTTGTGGCATGACCAGACAGGCTTTGGGTGCAGGTGGAAGACCGAGAGGAGGTTGAAGAGGCAGAAGCAGTGGAGGAACTTTGACATAAAGAGGATTGACGCACAACTCGTGGGGACGGCAAGACTTGGACAGCAGCCCCTTGTCCTGCTGTCACCATAGTTACCCAGTGCCCAGTCAGCAACATGTAACGCCCCTGTCCATGCCTACTCGTCCAAGTGTCTGTGGTGAAATGCACCCTGTCACACACAGAGTTTCTCAAAGAAGCGGTGATGTTGTGTGCGACATGCTGGTGGAGCGCAGGCACACCTTTCTTTGAGAAGTAGTGCCGACTGGGCATCTGGTACTGGGGCACTGCGACGGACATAAGGTCTCGAAAATCCTCTGTGTCCACGAGGCGGAAAGGCAGCATTTCTGTAGCCAAGAGCTTGCAGATGGTGAAATTCAACCTCTTAGCTTTCTCATGGCTAGGAGGAAATGGTCTTTTACTTGTCCACATCTGAGGGACCGAGGGCTGGCTATTGTGCTTAGACGGGGTTGATAAGGGTGTCCCCGGCAAACTGCCGGTCTGTGAGGAAGATGCAGGCGGACATGTTAGGTTGCCTTGATCCAAAGGTGGTGCTATCGATGTCGGACAGCGCTCAACACCAGCTGGTGTTACCACCTCCAAAGAAAATGATGACCTGCCAATCACGCTGGCTGTTGCGGGTAAAGAGGTGGCAGGTCTGCGCCCCAAAACAGGTGTGACTGCTGTCCCCTCAGTCACAGAGGATGAAGAGGCCGCGGATGCACGAGATATGGCAGACGGTGGTTGGCCCGGCCGGCTAGGCCGCATTGTAGCACACTGAGCTTCCCACTTCAACTTATGCTTCATGTCCATGTGCCGGTTCATGCATGAAGTACTCAAACAATGTATTTTTTGGCCTCTACTTAGCTTTTTCTGACAAATGTTACAGATAACACGAGTTGGGTCATCTTTATCGATCTGAAAAAATGCCCAGGCTATGCAAGGCTTAGCACCCATGCGACCTGAAGAGCCACCACGACTTGTGGTGAGAGGCAGAGTTGTGTTTGAGGATGCAGTTGTTGACGTGCTTCCAGTACTACGTCTCTGTCCAGGAAGGCGCAACCTGACCTCGTCGTCACTAGCATCTTCCTCCACCTCCTCTGCTGACCTCATCTCTTGGCTGACTGTGGGTTGACAGTAAGTGGGATCTCCAACCTCATCATCATCACCCTGTGCGTTATCACACCCGTCGTCCTCAGAGCCAACCTGTTCCTGCCCTGACAAAAAACTAAAGTTGTCGCTCCAATCAGGTATTTGAGTCTTATCATCGTCTTCCTCATTGTCTCCACCAACAGGAGTTACAGTTTGGGAATGAGGGTCTACATTATGGTCAGAACCTTCTGCGTCTTGTCCTGGATCCGACTCATAAAGATTCTGGGCATCAGTGCAGATCATTTCCTCGTCTGGATTCACAGAAGCGCTGGAGTCGACCTCTGATTCCCAGGCTATAGTATGAGTAAACAGCTCTGCAGACTCAACCATCTGTTCTACCTCATACTCAGACGGGCAGCTGGAGATTTGGGAGCTGTGAGGAAGCAAGTGCGATTGGGGTGACACCTTTGAGGACTGGAGTATTTGTGATGTTGAAGTTGATGTGGAGGAGAGCCCACTTAAAGGAGCACTTGATATCCGTTGAAGCACCTGCTGTTTTTGTGCCTCATCTGGAATTTGTAGCGATTGGCGTGGCCGTAAGAAAGGGATCTTATCACATTGTCCGCTAAAAGAAGTAGACATTTTAGTTTGGCTGGAAGATGGTCTTTCTTCTGCAGATGTTACTGTTGCTTTAACACCTACCCCACGGACACAACCTTTTTTCCCCTTCCCAACACGCCTATTCCCCTTTCCACCAGCAGTAGGCCTTTTTCCACTCATTTTGGTGGTTAACTAATTCACAACTCTGGAGTTGTTTGCACAAAAAAACAATGGATGGGAACCGAGCAGAGCTGAGTGGCCAAACTGTGGCATTAGGCCAAAACTTTTGGCTGGGTTAGATGCAGAAAAAAATTATATTCAATTTGCAACCTGATGGAGGTCAGTATAGATGGACTAATAGAACAAGTCCCACACACAGCTAGAAGCCCAAATATTTTTTCAGAGGTAGATGCAGAAAAATTTTTTATTCAGTTTGCAACCTGATGGAGGTCTGTATAGATGGATTAATAGAACAAGTCCCACACACAGATACAAGCCCAATATTTTTTCAGAGGTAGATGCAGAAAAAATATATATTCAGTTTGCAACCTGATGGAGGTCAGTATAGATGGACTAATAGAGAAAGTCCCACACACTGCTAGAAGGCCAAATATTTTTTCAGAGCTAGATGCAGAAAAAAATTATATTCAGTTTGCAACCTGATGGAGGTCTGTATAGATGGATTAATAGAACAAGTCCCACACACAGCTAGAAGCCCAAATATTTTTTCAGAGGTAGATGCAGATAAAAATGATTTTTAATTTGCAACCTGATGGAGGTCAGTATAGATGGACTAATAGAGAAAGTCCCACACACTGCTAGAAGGCCAAATATTTTTTCAGAGCTAGATGCAGATAAAAATTATTTTTAAATTGCAACCTGATGGAGGTCAGTATAGATGGACTAATAGAGATAGTCCCACACACTGCTAGAAGGCCAAATATTTTTTCAGAGCTAGATGCAGATAAAAATTATATTCAATTTGCAACCTGATGGAGGTCAGTATAGATGGACTAATAGAACAAGTCCCACACACAGCTAGAAGCCCAAATATTTTTTCAGAGGTACTGTAGATGCAGATAAAAATTATTTTTAATTTGCAACCTGATGGAGGTCAGTATAGATAGACTAATACAACAAGTCCCACACACAGCTAGAAGCCCAACATTTTTTCAGAGGTAGATGCAGAAAAAAATATATTCAGTTTGCAACCTGATGGAGGTCAGTATAGATGGAGTAATAGAACAAGTCCCACACACAGCTAGAAGCCCAAATATTTTTTCAGAGGTAGATGCAGATAAAAATTATTTTTAATTTGCAACCTGATGGAGGTCAGTATATATGGACTAATAGAGAAAGTCCCACACACTGCTAGAAGGCCAAATATTTTTTCAGAGCTAGATGCAGATAAAAATTATATTCAATTTGCAACCTGATGGAGGTCAGTATAGATGGACTAATAGAGAAAGTCCCACACACTGCTAGAAGGCCAAATATTTTTTCAGAGCTAGATGTAGAAAAAAATTATATTCAGTTTGCAACCTGATGGAGGTCAGTATAGATGGACTAATAGAACAAGTCCCACACACTGCTAGAAGGCCAAATATTTTTTCAGAGCTAGATGCAGATAAAAATTATTTTTAATTTGCAACCTGATGGAGGTCAGTATAGATGGACTAATAGAGAAAGTCCCACACACTGCTAGAAGGCCAAATATTTTTTTTAGAGCTAGATGCAGATAAAAATTATATTCAATTTGCAACCTGATGGAGGTCAGTATAGATGGACTAATAGAACAAGTCCCACATACAGCTAGAAGCCCAAATATTTTTTCAGAGGTACTGTAGATGCAGATAAAAAATATTTTTAATTTGCAACCTGATGGAGGTCAGTATAGATGGACTAATAGAGAAAGTCCCACACACTGCTAGAAGGCCAAATATTTTTTCAGAGCTAGATGCACATAAAAATTATATTCAATTTGCAACCTGATGGAGGTCAGTATAGATGGAGTAATAGAACAAGTCCCACACACAGCTAGAAGCCCAAATATTTTTTCAGAGGTACTGTAGATGCATATAAAAATTATTTTTAATTTGCAACCTGATGGAGGTCAGTATAGATGGACTAATAGAGAAAGTCCCACACACTGCTAGAAGGCCAAATATTTTTTCAGAGCTAGATGCAGAAAAAAATTATATTCAGTTTGCAACCTGATGGAGGTCAGTATAGATGGACTAATAGAGAAAGTCCCACAGACTGCTAGAAGGCCACATATTTTTTCAGAGGTAGATGCAGAAAAAAATATATTCAGTTTGCAACCTGATGGAGGTCTGTATAGATGGATTAATAGAACAAGTCCCACACACAGCTAGAAGCCCAATATTTTTTCAGAGGTAGATGCAGAAAAAAATATATTCAGTTTGCAACCTGATGGAGGTCTGTATAGATGGATTAATAGAACAAGTCCCACACACAGCTAGAAGCCCAATATTTTTTCAGAGGTAGATGCAGAAAAAAATATATTCAGTTTGCAACCTGATGGAGGTCAGTATAGATGGACTAATACAACAAGTCCCACACACAGCTAGAAGCCCAATATTTTTTTCAGAGGTAGATGCAGAAAAAAATATATTCAGTTTGCAACCTGATGGAGGTCTGTATAGATGGATTAATAGAACAAGTCCCACACACAGCTAGAAGCCCAATATTTTTTCAGAGGTAGATGCAGAAAAAAATATATTCAGTTTGCAACCTGATGGAGGTCTGTATAGATGGATTAATAGAACAAGTCCCACACACAGCTAGAAGCCCAATATTTTTTCAGAGGTAGATGCAGAAAAAAATATATTCAGTTTGCAACCTGATGGAGGTCAGTATAGATGGACTAATACAACAAGTCCCACACACAGCTAGAAGCCCAATATTTTTTCAGAGGTACTGTAGATGCAGAAAAAAATTATATTCAATTTGCAACCTGATGGAGGTCAGTATAGATGGACTAATAGAATGATGCTATGCCCAAAAGATTTTACTTCACTAGGTGCAGTAAAAAAATTGGTATTCTATACACAGGTGGTATATCTTGCAACACAGATAGGCTACTCCACTGACTAACACACTCTGCAATAGGCCAAAAAGGATTAGCTTTGCTAGATTCAGCCAAATGCTGTGAAAAAAACTTGCACAGCACTGGCACAGACCTGCCTGGCAAAAACTGATAGGAACTGATGTAACCTAGTCCTGAAAAGGACTCCAATTACAATTAGTCTTTACTCCCACAATCTATCTATTTAAGAGCACAGACCTGCCTGATAAAAGTCGTAGGAAATGCTGTAACCTAGTCCTTAAAAGGACTGCAATCACAACTATTCCCTACTCCCAAGCTATCTGTAGATTTGTGCGAAAATTGGCTTGAAATTATCAAGGTATAGCGCACACAGCAACAGCGGTGCCGTCTAACACGCAGCTGCAGCAGTGAGAAAATGGTGGCGACGGGGAAAATGGCTGGGTCTTATAGGGCAAGGACATGTGACATACACTGCCAATGACACATGCCCTTGCTTGTGTGAAAAAAAGCACTTCGCTCCGTGTGTGCGCTGCTGATAGGCTGACAGATTGCACCTCCCCACTGTAAATGCGGGAAAGAGAAAAAAAAAATGGAGATCTTCATTGTTCCTGCAGAGATCCATCCCCTGCCCCTCCCTCCACCCCGTTGTACACTCAAACTGCGTATTAACATTAATTTTCATCATTACTGAGAAAAAATCCAGTTATGATTTTGGTGCACGAACAGTTATCGAACATAACCTCGAACAGCCGAATTTTTCTCAAATTGTTCGTGTTCGCCGAACGGCTCGAACACCGCCCAAAACAGCTCGAATTTGAGATTGGCGAACAGTTCGAGTAGAACAACGCTCATCTCTAATCTCGATATCAGAGACAACACCCTGTTTTTATGAATAACACTTATAAAGCTAATATTAAAATACAAAATTATCTAAGATATATGAATTGTCTAAAATAATAAAGCAAAGTATATAAATATTTGCCATAACAGTTGATATCGTACATATGGTGGTGATATGGTGGTGGAGGATGAGGATGCGGAGAAGGAGGAGGACAAGAGCAAATAGACAAAATCAGGAAGCATATACCCATGCCTGGGTGTGAAAAAAGAGGTGCATGGGAATAGAGTTAGACCTCCCAAAAAAAAGACACTGTATTTGAGTTTATGATACGCTGCTATCATTCGGTGGTGTTGAGAAGTCTGGCCCAATTCAGCGCTTTCAGTTGACAGGCGGATGCGCCTATCGGTTATAATTTCACCAGCAGCACTAAAATCCCGCTTTGACAAAACGCTAGCGGCAGGACAGGCCAGGACCTCCAAAGCGTAGAGAGTCAGTTCATACCACGTGTCCAGCTTGGATATCCAATAATTATAAGGCACAGAGGAATTACAGTTGGTACTCCCTCACCATCTTCCGAAACTTTTCCTTCCATGGGAGAATATCCCACGCCTCAGGGCCTGTGCGATTGGAGGGTCTGAGAAAACTGTCCCAGATCTTTGACAGTGTTCCCCTGCCTCTGCTGGATTGAAGTTGTGTCTCTCTTGCCTGTACTTCTTGGTTGTCCAACGAACTGTGATCTCTGCTGCCAACATTTTCAGATGGGAATTTTTTAAATAATTCCGCAACAAGGGCCTTCTTGTACTGCCCCATTTTATTAGGCCTGTCCTGCAAGGGAATAAGAGACAGAATGTTCTCCTTGTAGCATGTGTCTAGAAGTGTCACCAATCAGTAATGGCTGTCACCCAAAATTTGTACTACACGAGGGTCACGGGAACGGCAGTGTAACATAAACTCAGCCATGTGTGCCAGACTGTAAAGAGGCAAGACTTCTGTGTCCTCACCAAGAGGACGACTGACCATGTTCTCCTCCTCAGACCTTCTCCTCCTCTTCCTCCTCCTCAATGTCCTCAGGCCATCCACGCTGAGCAGACGGTATGACAGTTGTGCAGGTAGTACCGCCTATAGCGCAGGAAAATAGCTCCTGTTCTTACTCCTCCTCTTCCTCATTGTCACCCAATCCATGTTGGGATGAGATGAGGCTGGGCTGTGTGGAGTCACCCTGTATGGTTCCTTGCTCCATCTCATCGTGCTCCACCTGCAATTTATCCTCTTTAATTGTGAGCAGAGAGCATTTCAGAAAACAGAGAAGTGGGATGGTGACGATAATTATGGCGTCATCGCCACTCACCATCTTGGTGGAGTCCTCAAAGTTTTGGAGGATGGTATAAACGTCTGACATCCATGTCCACTCCTGAAGTTATATGTGTGGAGTCTGACCTGAATACCGATGGCCTTGTTGATGCTGGTAGTCATCAACTGCCCTCTTCTGCTCACAAATCCTACCCAACATCTGCAATGTAGAGTTCCAACACGTGGAGACATCGCAGATCAGTTGGTGAGCTGGAAGCGGCAAATGCTGCTGAAGCACGGCAAGGGCGGCGGAAGCTGTAGCTGACTTTCTAAAATGGGCACACAGGTGGTGTACTTTGACAAGCAGATCCGATAGATCTGGGTAGGTGTTGAGAATTCGCTGAACCGCGAGGTTAAGCACATGGGCCAGGCATGGTATGTGTGTGAGCTCGTCTCTCCTCAGAGCCACCACCAGGTTCCAGCTATTGTCACACACAACCATGCCTGGCTGTAGGGTCAGCGGTGTCAGCCACAGATCTGCCTGCTCTTTCAGAGCTGTCCATAACTCTTCAGTGCTGTGTGGTTTGTCACCTAAGCATATTAACTTCAGCCCAGCCTGTTGCCGCTTGGCTGAGGCAGTGCTGCAGTGCTTCCAGCTTGCGACTGATGTGGTAATTTCGGAGATGGAGGCTGAAGTGGAGGAGGAGGAGGTGCAGGAGCTGTAAAAAGTGGGGGCAACCCTGATTGATCCAGGGCCCACAATCCTCGGCATCGGGAGGACGTGTTCTGTCCCAAGGTCTGACTGGGTCCCGGCTTCCGCTATAATAACCCAGTGTGCCGTCAGCGAGATGTACCGTCCCTGCCCACAAGCACTTGGCCATGTGTCCGTGGTTAGGTGGACTTTCCCAGTAACTGCGTTGTTGAGGGCATGTGTAATGTTGTGGGACACATGCTCGTGTAATGCGGGGATGGCACACCGGAAGAAATAGTGCCGGCTGGGGACCGAGTACCAAGGGACGGCTGCTGCCATCAGGTTGCTGAAAGCTTCCGTCTCCATGAGCCTAAAAGGCAACATTTTGAGCACAAGTATTTGCGAAATGTGTGAATTTAGTAGTTTGGCCCGTGGGGCATTGGCTGCGTTTTTGCGCTTGCATTCCAAGGACTGGGGTAGAGACAACTGAACGCTGTGCTGGGACAAGGACATGAACGTGCTTGCTGATGGTGCTATTTGAGAGTATTCAACGACAGGTGCAGGGCAGGAGGCATCTTGGCTTGCGCCATGGACAGGAGATTGGCGTGCACACACAGCAGCGGAACAAGCAGTGGTGTCACCAGCAGACACTGTTGCTGGACCCTGGGGTTCGGCCCACTTAGTCGGGTGCTTTGCTGCCATGAGCCTGATCATGCTGGTGGTGGTCAGGCTGCTAGTTTTGCTACCCCTGTTGATGCTGTCCTGGCAGGTGGTGAAAATGGCCTTTTTTGGGTTATCTACAGAGTCTTTAAAAAATAACCAGACTCGAGAAGACCTAACAGTTGTACTGGCAATTTCCATCAAGTTGGCGTTACGAGGAACGCTTTCCCGCCTTGTGTCTGCAGCCACCACACTGCTTCTTCCTGCCTATTGTGGTGCTACTCCTCCCTCCCCCTGTGTGCTGCTGTCTTCGCTCTGTATGCCCCCCTGCCAGGTTGGGTCAGTTACTATATCATCCACCACCTCGTCTTCCACTTCCGCACCCTGGTCCTCCTTTTGACATTCTGGCAATTGTGTCTCATCATCATCCACCTCTTGTGACAGTAATTGCACTTTACCACCGTCGCCTTCATGTGACCGTAGCTGCTCCAATATTTGGACATAGCTACATGTGTTCTCCTCTTGACTCGCTTGAAGCTGGCCGAGCGAGAGGCCGAATCTTAAAATGGAAAAGTGAACAGCTCTTCTGAGTGTCCAAGTGTGGGATCAATTGTCTCCGGGCACTCGGCATGGTGGGAGGAAGGAGGATCAGGGTGAGGAATATGCAGTCCAGACTCACAGCTACTGAGACTTGACCGTGTGGAAGACAGGGTGGTGGTGGTAGTGGCTAAGTGACTGGAAGCATTATCTGCTATCCAACCCATAACTTTTTGACATTGCTCTGTGTTCAATAGTGGTGTTCTGCGGTCCCCTTGTATTTGGAACAGGACGGTCGAACGACAAGATGTGGGTGTTTGTTGTGGCACAATTTCAGCTTGCCCACGGCCACGCCCTCAGCCTCTGCATGTACCATCATCATCACATCCACTTCCCCGTCCCTTGCCACGCACCTTGCCCATTTTTAATGGAGGACAATATTTTATACGTTCACGAGAAATGGCTGATTTTGGAACACAGTTATATGTTATACGTCTGACAGAGAACCACAATTTAAAATAGCAGGCCTGTAATTTGCTAATACTATTCTTCACGGACACCTAGTATGAATAGCTTGACTGACACACTGCATCAGAATGAAAATGAAAGAAATGTCTTATTCTGGAACACTCTTATAGGTGTTATGTCTGACAGAGAAGGATGGTTTTAAATAGCAGGCCTGTAATTTGCTAATACTAACCTTCACAGACACCTAGTGTGAATTGGTTGACCAACACACTGCAGCGGAACGAAAATGGAAGAAATGTCTGATTTTTGAACAGTCTTATAGGTGTTATGTCTGACAGAGAACCACGGTTTTAAATAGCAGGCCTGTAAATTACTAATACTATTCTTCACAGACACCTAGTGTGAATAGCTTGACCGACAAACTGCAACAGAATGGAAAAGGAGGCCAATATTTTCCACTTTCAGTATAAATTTCTGGATTTTTATCGCTGAAATATGGAACAGATCTGACTTTATTCTGCAGTGAGAACAAGCAAATGAAGCAGAAAAATGGTGTACTCTGGATTGCTTTTTAAGGAAATAACCAGGATTAAGATAAAATTTTTTTTTTCCTTGGCCCCTGATATCTGGGGCTATGTCTACAAATATCTATAAGAACAGCAGCAGCAGGAATGTTCAATGGACCCTCTTGCACTATATGCACTGCAGTCTGCCACATACACTGCCTGCCTGCCTAACTCCTGCTATAACCAATGAATATATGCAGCTGGATTAGTCCTCAGAAGCACTCTTAGTTCAGATGGATATATATGTATATCTCGTGGAATACCTATACTAACAGGACATTCAATAGACCCTCTTGTGCTGTATCATGCACTGCAGTCTGCCACATACACTGTTTGCTTGCCTAATTTCTGCTATCACCACTGAATATCTGCAGCTAGATTAGTACTCAGAAGGACAGTTAGTTCATTTGGATATATATATATATGCTGTGGAATACCTATACTAAATGAAGAAGCAAATCTCTCCCTAGCTCAGCAGCAGCTCTCCCTACACTGTCTGATCCGGAGTGACTGTGACGAGCATGGCGGCACCAGGTCTGATATACACCTGATGACGCTGTGCGGCCAGCCAATCACTGTAATGCCACACCCAACATGGCTACTACATTACAGTGTGTGTCAGGCAATCCCTGCATGTTCATTGGCGCTCTAAAGAGCGCCAAACATGCAGGGAGGGGACCCGAGCTCCCGCTGAGCAACCCCGGAAATACTCGCCGAGCTCGTCGAGCACAGTGATGCTCGGGCGAGTACCGAGCAATGGCGAGCACGTTCGTTCATTACTAACTATGATTAGAAGTGGAATTATTAGGAGAATGAAATAAGTTGAATATTATTAAATAATACAGCTGTGCAATGAAAATTACGTTTGACGTTTTACTTTGTGCTTGTTTTTCTTATTATTGGACCAATTCACTGCCAACTGTCTAAAAATGAATAAAAGATGATAAAGTGAGTCTACTTGTTAACAGTGTTAACTGCTGACAGTTTTCAGATTGCATTTTTGATACCAAAGTCAATAAACAGCCTTAAGACAGATATGCTGGTCAAAACAGGCAGCGTTCCAAAAGAAGAGGGAGGAAAACTTCCTAGTCAAATTAGAAAAAAAAGGTAAAAGAAAAAAAAGCTAAACAGAAATAAAAAATGCTGCAGGCCACACAAGATGTATGTCACATTTGTCAGAGGCCACAGGCTCAAACAGGCTACTTTGGACAGACTTGACACAAGCCACTCCATCTTGAAGATTCCAGAGGAACCCCGACCTTCAACCTTTAACTCCTGTACAGGGATCTCATGTTACAACAGGGTCCAATGGATAGGCTTACAGAGAAGGATTGCTGTCTGGAAGAGCAAACCAAGGGCAGGAAGGGTCACCAGGCAGGATCAAAGCCAACAGGTCACATCAGGAATAAAATGGTAACACAAAAGGATAGTCGAAATTCACGTCAAGGTCAGAAAACAGAAGGAATTAGGAAAACACTACACGCAATGATAAGAGCACAAGTCAGGTAACAAAAGGAAATGACTGGAAGTGGAAGTCAGAGACCCAGGAGTTTAAATAGCAGGAAGTCCTGCCCAGGGCTCTGAGAAAGGAGCAATAAAAATCAGACAGTTAACCCCATAGTTCACTGATCTTATGGCACCAAAAGTCCCAGGAATAAAACAGGACTGATACTGTCAAGCATTATTCGCAACAAAGGCGCAGCACCATCTTTCTGTCGCAGCAGAAACCGGGATAGATATTACAATGTAACTCTTCTGCGAAGATTTCAAGTGAAACTCTGGGCATGGTATTGTAATTATTAATTAGAGCTAATAGGGTTATATGAGATATCAATGCTATACAGGTTAACATATTTATGATTTAACACCATATAAAACTCAAAATTAGCTGAAAATTTCTAATTTTTACAGTAGAAATTGCCTAAACATCTCTTCCTGCTCTGCAGCTTTTGGCTGGAACTTCTTTGCACAGACTTCCTGTTCTGTCCGCCCTCTGCATTCGCTGGGCACATATTACTAATAATACTTGGAGTCCCCTTCCTCTTTCCAGGGATTTCTTCTTACTTTATGTCCCATATGCAAGAGGAAGCAACCTCAAGGGTTGTTCCACTACTTTTATATAGATGACGATTCTTTTTTTAGATAGGTCATCAATATCAGATCAGTGGGGGTCTGACACCAGGCCACCCACAGATCAGCTGTACTCAGTGAATGGATGTTAGCAGTTACAAAGTGGAACAGCCCAGCTCCGTCAATTGCGTAGTGGGCTAGTGGCCAATGCCGGGTGTGCAGATCTGCTCCTACTCGAATGAGAGTGGATCTCAACCTTATAATTGAAGGGGTGTCATTTTAGGAACTTTTCCCGAACAGTTTCATAACATTCAGCCATTTATTTCGACTTTATTTAGATGCTTAGCCCAACCAGCTAAAATTGGTTGGAGCCCTTTAAAAATTGAATGGCGCATGCGTTTGTTGAAACATGGAGAAAGATGTCGGCCGCAAAGTTAAGCATAGTTGACAATTTTTTGTTTTTGTTCTGTGTAAAATGGGAAATTTTTAACAGATGATTTATTGTGGTTTTAGGGAACAAATAATAAAAAAATGGAGCCAGGAGATCTATTCTTTTTACTTGGCAAAGGAAAGTACTCTACCCATGATTGAGTATGCAATAAGACTCATTTAGAAAAATGGAAAAGTCTACTTCTTAACAATCTAAATATCCCCAAAATATAGATATAAATTTGCACAAACTATTTCAACATCTTTTTAGTAATATTGCATTTCAGAAGAATATCATTCTATGAGGATTTACTGTGTTCTCAAAACTCTTCAGATCAACAAAGATGTATTCTTTGAAATTCTCTAACACTGGCAAAGCAATATGTCTTCAGGGACTCCAATCTCAACTTCTTATTCTTCTGTTATGTTTTCTGTGTAACGGAAAATAAAGTACAGAAAGTAGAATGTGGAAATAGGGTCTGATTTATATTCTTTTTATCTGTGGCAGAAAGCAGGTTTGTCTCTACACAGTTGGCGTCCATGGTGAACTTTGCAAGTCTTTTCTATCCCTTTAAGCTTTGTTGATCCTCCCTTCCGTTCCCCATCTAAAGAAACTTCTGGTGAGAAGTTCTTTCTGCACAGCATGGAGATGAAACCTGCTGCAACTGGGACATTGTCTACAGATTTTTCCGTGTTATGTAAAAAAATAGACAGAAAACCGATTAACAATATAACGGTAGTATTGTTTTGCAAAAATAATATCATAGGCATCATTAACACTTCAAGTAAAGTAATAAATGAAACTTATCCACTATCTGCAGTGGTAGACTGCAGTGGATATATTTTAAAAAGAGGGGTAAGGTTGCCCACTGTCGGGCATTTATGCTCAGGATCTGTGTTTCCAAAAGTGGCCACAGTCAGAGTATGCCTAAGCATCGATCCACCATACAGACCCATTGTAAAAAAACGTATACCCCATGATAAACTTTTTTTCAAGTGTCCCTCTATACAGGAAAGTGAAGTCTACTGCACTTTCCTAAACAGATTAACAAAGCATAGGCGTACCTGCCAGACGATATCAGGCAGGCAGGGTGTATAGGCAGGCAGTGTATATAGAAGACTGCAGTGCATATAGCACAAGAGGCTCCATTCCAATTCTGCCTTCTGCTGCTGTTAGATATTTTTATACAAAGGCCCAGGTCTCAGGGGCCAGGAATACTTTTCTTTGGATCTTAATCCTCATTATTTGCTCTCAACAACGCAGTTACCGGTAAAGTCCACCTAACCACGGACACGTGGACAAGTGCTTGTGGGCAGGGACAGTACATCTCGCTGACGGCACAATGGGTTAACATAGTGGAAGTCGGGACCCAGTCGGACCTTGGGACGGAACAAGTCCTCCCGACACCAAGGATTGCGGGCCCTAGGTCAATCAGGGTTGCCCCCACGGTCTACAGCTCTTGCACCTCATCCTCCTCTGCCGCCTTCTCCTCTTCAGCCTCCATCTCCGAAATGACCACATCAGTCACAAGCTGGCAGCACTGCAGCACTGCCTTGGCCAAGCGGCAACAGGCTGTGCTGAAGCTAATATGCTTAGGTGAAAAACCGCACAATGCTGAAGAGATGTGGACAGCTCTGAAAGAGCAGGCAGATCTGTGGCTCACACCGCTGAACCTACAGCCAGGCATGGTCGTATGTGACAATGGCCGGAACCTGGTGGCGACTCTGAGGCGAGCTCACACACATACCATGCCTGGCCCATGTGCTTAACCTCGTGGTTCAGCGGTTTCTCAAATCCTTCCTGGAGCTTTCGGGATCTGCTTGTTAAAGTACGCTGCCTGTGTGCCCATTTTAGAAAGTCAGCTACAGCTTCTGCCGCCCTTGCAGTGTTTCAGCAGCATTTGCAGCTTCCGGCTCACAGACTGGTGTGTGATGTCCCCACGCGTTGGAACTCTACACTGGAGATGTTGGGAAGGCAGTGAGCAGAAGAGGGCAGTTGTTGAGTACCAGCATCAACAAGGCCATCGGTATTCAGTTCAGACTCCACACATAAGACCTCAGGAGTGGACATGGATGTCAGACATATGTACCATCCTCCAAAACTTTGAGGACTCCACCAAGATGGTAAGCGGTGATGACGCCATAATTAGCGTCACCATCCCGCTTCTCTGTCTTCTGAAATGCTCTCTGCTCACAAACGAAGAGGATGCATTGCAGGCGGAGAACGATGAGATGAAGCAAGGAACCATACAGGGTGATTACACACAGTCAAGCCTCATCTCATCCCAACATGGATTGGGTGACAATGAGGAAGTGCTAGAACCCTCCTGTTTGTTTTTTCTATCTTGTGTTTTGCGGTCACGTGACCATCTGCCTTTATATTCCAGCTCCGCCCTTCTGGCTGTGCTGGACTTCAGTGTTTGACTGTTTCTCTAGCCTGGTGCTTCGATGCCTTTCTCTGTCAAGTTCGCTTGGTCCTTTGGGACCTTTAGTACATTTTTGTCAGGAGGTGTCCCAGTCCTTAGTTCTTTTAGGGACCCCTCCCTTAATTCTATAGGTCTTCGTTCAGACTAGCCGAGGACTAAGGCGGGTCTGTTCACAAGGAACAGGCAGCCCGCTACATCGTAGGGATTCAGCTTAGTCTTACTGTAGGGACAGCTTTCCCCTATCTTTCCTTAGTTCATGTTGCAGATCATAACAGGAAGAGGAGGAGGATGAAGGACAGGAGCTAGTTTCATGCACTATAGACGGTACTACCTGCACAGCTGTCATACCGTCTGTTCAGCGTGGATGGCCAGAGGACAGAAAGGAGGAGGAGGAGAAGGAGAGCATGGTCAGTCATCCTCTTGGTGAGGACACGGAAGTCTTGCCTGTTAGTAGTCTGGCACGCATGGCTGAGTTTATGTTACGCTGCCTTTCCCATGACCCTCGCGTTCTCAAAATTTTGGGTGACAGTCATTACTGGTTGGTGACACTTCTAGACCCACGCTACAAGGAGAACTTTATATCTCTTATTCCTGAGGCGGACAGGTCTACAAAAATGGGGCAGTACGAGAAGGCCCTTGTTGCGGAATTATTAAAAAAATTCCCATCTGTAAACGCTGGCGGCAGAGGGCACACTTCGTTGGACAACCAAGGAGTACAGGCAAGAGAGACACAACTTCAATCCAGCAGAGGCAGGGGAACACTGTCAAAGTTCTGGGAGAGTTGTCTCAGACCCTCTCATCGGACAGGCCCTGAGGCGCGGTGTACTCTCACAAGGAGTGCAAAGTTTGGGAAGATGCTGAGGGAGTACCTTGCCGACCGTGCCAACGTCCTCCGTGATTCCTCTGTGCCTTATAATTAATGGATATCCAAGCTGAATACGTGGAATGAACTGGCTATCTATGCCTTGGAGGTCCTGGCCTGCCCTGCCGCCAGTGTTTTATCAGAGTGGGTTTTTAATGCCGCTGGTGGAATTATAACTGATAAGCGCATCCGCCTGTCAACTGAAAATGCTGACAGGCTGACTCTTATAAAAATGATCAAGGGCTGGATTGGGCCAGACTTCTCAACACCACCGAATGATAGCAACATAACATAAACTCAAATTCAGTGTCTTTTCTTGGGAGGTATATTCCCATGCACCTTTTCACACCCACACATGGGTATACGCTTCCTGATTTTGTCTATTTGTTCTTGTTCTCCTCCTTCTCCTCATCCTGGACTCACTGCATACCATATAACTGTATAGCAGACCCTCTCCTTTCTGATGAGAACATGTCGTACCTTGTTACTGTGGCCCTGCTCCGTGTGTCTTTAAATTCTTAGTGGGGTTTTTCTTAAAATTGGTCAGCCATTGGACTCACTGCATACCCTATAACTGTATAGCAGACCCTCTCATTTATAATGGGAACATGTCGTACCTTGATACTGTGGCCCTGCTCCGTGTGTCTTTAAATTCTTAGTGGGGTTTTTCTTAAAATTGGTCAGCCGTTGGACTCACTGCATACCCTATAACTGTATCGCAGACCCTCTCCTTTCTAATGGGAACATGTCGTACCTTGTTACTGTGGCCCTGCTCTGTGTGTCTTTAAATTCTTAGTGGGGTTTTTCCTAAATTGGTCAGCCGTTGGACTCACTGCATACCCTATAACTGTATAGCAGACCCTCTCCTTTCTAATGGGAACATGTCATACTTGTTACTGTGGCCCTGCTCTGTGTGTCTTTAAATTCTTAGTGGGTTTTTTCCTAAAATTGGTCAGCCGTTGGACTCACTGCATACCCTATAACTGTATAGCAGACCCTCTCCTTTCTAATGGAAACATGTCGTACCTTGTTACTGTGGCCCTGCTCTATGTGTCTTTAAATTCTTAGTGGGGTTTTTCCCAAATTTTGGCAACAATTGCAGTCACAGCATGGGCATTACCACTATAGGAGACCCGTTCCTTTATAATGGGAACATTTTTTTCACAGAGACCCTCCTCTATTTCTCTTCAAAGGGGTACTGGTTTGCGTCCAAATTTTTGGCAGCCCTTGCAGTCATTGAATACGTAATAACAGTATAGGAGACCCACTTGTTAATAATGGGAACAAAAAAGCATAGCCGGCTGATGGCTCTCTAACAATAGCTAGGGCCGACTGCTGGCCTTTTAAGAATAGTAAGGGCCGTCTGATGTCCCTGTAAAAATAGGCTTTATGACTTTCAGAGTCCCTCCATCATAAATAAAAAAGGATGTGTCTGATGATGTGTCACACACCACATTGCCAGATAAGGTTGTAAAATGTTAAAATGACATTTCCCGGTGAATGCATTTGTCTTAAAAAATAACGGAAAAAAAACAAAACAATAGGATCTTTCCTTAGTATAAAAAACATTGTCATCAATTTAACCTCAATGTAATCACATTGTTCAGCTCATGCACCTCCTCCTCCATCTCCGAAATGATCACATCAGTCACAAGCTGACAGCACTGCAGCACTGCCTTGGCCAAGCGGCAACAGGCTGTGCTGAAGATAACATGCTTAATGCTTAATTGACAAACCACCCAGCGCTGAAGAGTTGTTGAAAGCTGTAACACCGCAGCCTGATCTGTGGCTCTCACCGCTGAACATACAGCCAGGCAATGGGCGTAACCTGGTGATGGAGAAATGACAGCCGGGGTACATATGTTTCTCTCTATGCCAGCCCTTTCACCGAGCTAAAGAATATGGCTGTGGTGAAATACAACTCCCACTTAGCAGCTGTTTCAGATTGAAAAACATTGTGCCCACCAGAGGATTTGATTCTGAGGGCTAACCTTTCTCCCCCGCTCAAGAGCCCCATAGCAGCTGCAAAGTTAGCGCTATCATGAACTCTCCTGAGGTAGAAGCCAAGGCACACCAGAGGATTCTCTGGTGGTACCGTCCAATTCTGCTGAGAAGCAGTCCTGGCTAGTGTTGAGCCACCCCCGTAGTGTTCGAGTTCGGTTCGGTTCGTCGAACACCCGTGTGTTCGCCGAACTGTTCGTCGAACTGTTCGTCGAACACCTTCGAACACCGTTAAAACCAATGGCAGGCAAACAAAAACACATAGAAACACATAGAAAACACCTTCAAAGGTGTCCAAAAGCTGACAAACTGCTCAGAAGACACAACTAACACATGGAAAAGTGACAAGTACATATAGTCATGCGAAAAGAAAAGAGATGGAGGAGTAAAAGGAGGGGGAGACACAGATATAGGCATGTCATGCCCTTCTAAAATCCAAAAAGTGAGAAGCCGAGACGGCCAGTCCGCTCCTGCCCGTGCCACCTCCGTGTCGCCGGGTTTGTGCCAGAGCCGCGGTGAACCCTGACGGCCAGCCCCCCTCTCCCAATACTGGTGCCTGTCCGCTGGTGGGTCGAGAGAGCCCCCCTGTGGTGGAGGCAGCTCTAAGCTTTTTAATTTAAATTGTCTCTCTAATTTGAATGAATACACTTTAAATCCATTTACAAGGATCTATTGGAGGGCAAGTCTCATGCCAGCAGCCGCGTAATTCCAGCTCCAGTAGCGTCCACTAAAGCTGCTGCAGTTAAAAAGCTTTTATAAGGATCGAGCTCGGCTGTCCACCGCAAGGCATCCTACTGCCAGTCCCAGCCCCTATGCCTTGGGGTGCCTCCTGATGCTCTTCACTAAGTATCCCGTGGTCCCGAAGCATTTCCTTTGAAAAAATTAAGTGTCCAAACTACAGGTGGTGTAGCTTGCTTAACAGCCAGGATAATCCGCTGACTAGCAGACACTGCTACTAGGCACAAAGTATTTCCTGGGCTAGATGCAGTTAAAAATTTGTAAGTAGATACTCTCGTTGGATGCTGAGAAAGCATTCCATAGAGTCTCCTGGCACGCCATATATGATTCTCTTAAAAAGCTTGGGGTAGGGGTCTAGGGGACCCTTTTATAGCCAAAATCACGGCCCTGTATCACAATACGTCACCTAGGCTGAAGATAAATGGAACTGTAGCACCGAGGGCTCGGTTGCTACAGACGTATTGCACCTCACCCAGAGGTGTGATATCTCACTCTCAGATAAGGATGGAGTGTGGATCAGGACCCGACACCTGCATGCATTACACCACATTGCCGTGGGGCAGGGCGACCAATATGCCCCTGAGATGGGCACGACAGTCCCTGTCCCTGGCTGGAGTGGGGGGAGGGAACACTGAGGAAGGGGAACCCTGCAGTGCAGGAGCAGGGAGGAAGCAGTTCCTGGGTGCATTGAGAAGGGAGTATAAAAGGTGGGCACCATCTTAGTTCAGTGCAGAGAAGTCTGAGCAGAAGTGGCAGGGAGCAGGGGCTCTGCATGAGCTCTGCTCCGGAGGCGGGCCTAGTAACAGAGGCCCAGGCCTGCAAGAGGGAGAAGGAAGGAAGAGGAGCGGAGAAGGCTCCAGGAACGAGGAATGAAGGGATCCCAGGGGTGCGGACGGGCGAGTCGCCACCGCACGCCCGAATCCACCTGCGTGGAGGGGTCAGGCCAAAGGGGGAGACCGGTCCCCGAACTAGTGGAGGCAGGAAACGACCCTCAGCTAGAAACCGGAGGCTCTGACATTTTATGTGGCGCAGCCCCTTGCTCCACCCGCTAGGAAGGCACCACATAGGGTCAGGGAAACTGGCGCCAAGTTTACCAAGAGGAGGCCCGAGGCAGCCGGACAGAAGTGTTGGTAAGAAAGGCCAGACAAAGGACACACAAAGGGGGTCCTGTGAAGCGCTCCAAAGTTATCTGGGAGTTGTCTGAGCCCCTCACCTGGTGAGCACAGTACGACGTGGGCAGCCGTTACCTGCAGACGTGGTCTGGATAATAAGAACTGTGAGTAAAGGCCCTGAACTGCATCACTGACTCCGTGTCGTTACTGCTGCTGCCCTGCACCATCACCCCCATCCTCCGCATACACTGCCCTGAGGCTATACTCCTCCCGTGGGGAGTTATGCTACGCTCTGCTGCACCCACAACACCAGCCTTAGCGGTCTGCCCTGTAGCGGCGGTTCACTCTGACCGCAATCCACGGGTGGCGTAGTCGGACATTTAAACATCAAAACCACATAAATAGTTCCGCCACTGGTTTGACCGCCCTGAGCCACGGAACCGGATCGCCGCCACGAAGACTACAACCACCAGCATCCACCAAAAAGGGTCCGGCTCCGGGTGTCCCAAGGCCCAGGGGGTGCGTCAGAACATTTTCATCACCTTTCACAATCACCAATGGGACAAGGCAGGGATGTCCTCTGTCCCCTCTCTTATACATCCTAGTGACGGAGCACCTGCTCTCATCAATTCGCCATAACCCCAATATTAGGTGGATTGAGGTGGGAGGCACCGAGTACAAGTGCTCTCTATTTGCTGATGATGTCCTAGTATATATCACTCAATCACATATATCCATCCCTGCTGTTATGGCTGAAATAGATCACTTTGTTACATGGTAAAATTTTAAAATCAATGCAGCGAAGTCTGAGGCCCTCGATGTCTCCCTCCCTAAATCCATATAGGATTCCATCCAGTCCAACTTTCCCTTTGCCTGGCCCTCACAGGGTATCAAATACTTAGGAATTCCTATTCATAGAGACCTCTCCCATCTATGTTATCTTAATTTTGGGCCCTTTATTGAACAATTCCATACAGACCACGGTTGGCAAGTTGGAACTGTGAGATTCACTACGTGCACCACTGGTATTTTGTGGAAAAGCACATGTAAGATTCTGCAACAGTCTCTGCTGATACTCCTGCATGCGTGCATCCCTTTCTATGGCAGGAATAATTTCTGCAAATTTACTTTTGTACCGGGGATCTAACAGTGTGGCAACCCAGTAGTCAGGATTATTTCTAATTCTCACAATTCGAGGGTCATGTTGCAGGTAGTGCAGCAAGAAGGCACTCATGTGTGTTGCGCATCCAGGAGCACCAAGTCCCTGTTGTGTTGGTGGCGAGGTAACAATCATGCTTCCTTCCTCTGTCCTCTCCCCCCAACCTCGCACAACAGAAATGTGATCAAGGTCTCCCTCATCTGATGAGTCTTCCATCTGTTCGTCCTCCACTTCTTCTCTGGGCTCCTGCACCTTCCTCACTAGTTTGGCTGCTACCATGCGCCCTGGTAAAATCATCTCCCCCACCCTCACATGCCTGCCGCCCTGGTGCTGCCGACCGTCTGGACCTTGCAGATGTTAGCCCTTCCGCATACAACTCCTCCTCCTCTACTTCCTCCACCTCCTCTTGTGCCACCACCTGACTCCGAATTCTGTTTAACATGTGCTCCAGCATGTAAATCACCGGAATAGTCATGCTGATAATGGCATCGTCAGCACTAAACATCTTCGTCGCCATTTCAAAACTGTGCAGAAGGGTGCATAGGTCCCTGATCTGAGACCACTCCTCCAGCGTGATTTGCCCCACCTCTGAATCTCGTTGGCCCAGGCTATACGTCAGAACGTATTGCACCAGGGCTTGTCGGTGCTGCCACAGTCGCTGCAACATGTGCAGAGTTGAATTCCACCGGGTAGGCACATCGCATTTTAGCCGGTGAAGTGGCAGGCCCAACGACTTCTGTAGAGATGTAAGTCGCTGAGCTGCGGGATGCGAACGGCGGAAGTGAGCACACAGCGACCGTGCCCTCTGCAGAAGGCCATCTAGTCTGGGATAGTGGGCTAAAAATTGCTGGACAACCAGGTTCAACACGTGAGCAATACAAGGCTCGTGTGTGACATTGCCCCGGCGAAGGGCCGCACCCAGGTTTGCAGCATTGTCGCACACGGCCTTCCCTGGTTTCAGGTCCAGTGGAGACAACCATTCATGAAATTGGTTCTCCAGAGCTGACCACAACTCCTCAGCTGTGTGACTCACATTTCCCAGACATTTCAATGTAAAAACCGCCTGATGACGTTGAGCCCTACTGCCAGCATAGTAAGGAGGTGTGCAGGATCCCTTCTGCGTAGTTAGAAAGCTTGTGGCATGACCAGACAGGCTTTGGGTGCAGGTGGAAGACCGAGAGGAGGTTGAGGAGGCAGAAGCAGTGGAGGAAAAATGACATAAAGAGGATTGACGCACAACTCGTGGGGACGGCAAGACTTGGACAGCAGCCCCTTGTCCTGCTGTCACCATAGTTACCCAGTGCCCAGTCAGCGACATGTAACGCCCCTGTCCATGCCTACTCGTCCAAGTGTCTGTGGTGAAATGCACCCTGTCACACACAGAGTTTCTCAAAGAAGCGGTGATGTTGTGTGCGACATGCTGGTGGAGCGCAGGCACACCTTTCTTTGAGAAGTAGTGCCGACTGGGCATCTGGTACTGGGGCACTGCGACGGACATAAGGTCTCGAAAATCCTCTGTGTCCACCAGGCGGAAAGGCAGCATTTCTGTAGCCAAGAGCTTGCAGATGGTGAAATTCAACCTCTTAGCTTTCTCATGGCTAGGAGGAAATGGTCTTTTACTTGTCCACATCTGAGGGACCGAGGGCTGGCTATTGTGCTTAGACGGGGTTGATAAGGGTGTCCCCGGCAAACTGCCGGTCTGTGAGGAAGATGCAGGCGGACATGTTAGGTTGCCTTGATCCAAAGGTGGTGCTATCGATGTCGGACAGCGCTCAAGACCAGCTGGTGTTACCACCTCCAAAGAAAATGATGACCTGCCAATCACGCTGGCTGTTGCGGGTAAAGAGGTGGCAGGTCTGCGCCCCAAAACAGGTGTGACTGCTGTCCCCCCAGTCACAGAGGATGAAGAGGCCGCGGATGCACAAGATATGGCAGACGGTGGTTGGCCCGGCCGGCTAGACCGCATTGTAGCACACTGAGCTTCCCACTGCAACTTATGCTTCATGTCCATGTGCCGGTTCATGCATGAAGTACTCAAACTATGTATTTTTTGGCCTCTACTTAGCTTTTGCTGACAAATGTTACAGATAACACGAGTTGGGTCATCTTTATCGATCTGAAAAAATGCCCAGGCTATGCAAGGCTTAGCACCCATGCGACCTGAAGAGCCACCACGACTTGTGGTGAGAGGCAGAGTTGTGTTTGAGGATGCAGTTGTTGACGTGCTTCCAGTACTACGTCTCTGTCCAGGAAGGCGCAACCTGACCTCGTCGTCACTAGCATCTTCCTCCACCTCCTCTGCTGACCTCATCTCTTGGCTGACTGTGGGTTGACAGTAAGTGGGATCTCCGACCTCATCATCATCACCCTGTGCGTTATCACACCCGTCGTCCTCAGAGCCAACCTGTTCCTGCCCTGACAAAAAACTAAAGTTGTCGCTCCAATCAGGTATTTGAGTCTTATCATCGTCTTCCTCATTGTCTCCACCAACAGGAGTTACAGTTTGGGAATGAGGGTCTACATTATGGTCAGAACCTTCTGCGTCTGGTCCTGGATCCGACTCATAAAGATTCTGGGCATCAGTGCAGATCATTTCCTCGTCTGGATTCACAGAAGCGCTGGAGTCGACCTCTGATTCCCAGGCTATAGTATGAGTAAACAGCTCTGCAGACTCAACCATCTGTTCTACCTCATACTCAGACGGGCAGCTGGAGATTTGGGAGCTGTGAGGAAGCAAGTGCGATTTGGGTGACACCTTTGAGGACTGGAGTATTTGTGATGTTGAAGTTGATGTGGAGGAGAGCCCACTTAAAGGAGCACTTGATATCCGTTGAAGCACCTGCTGTTTTTGTGCCTCATCTGGAATTTGTAGCGATTGGCGTGGCCGTAAGAAAGGGATCTTATCACATTGTCCGCTAAAAGAAGTAGACATTTTAGTTTGGCTGGAAGATGGTCTTTCTTCTGCACCTACCCCACGGACACAACCTTTTTTCCCCTTCCCAACACGCCTATTCCCCTTTCCACCAGCAGCAGGCCTTTTTCCACTCATTTTGGTGGTTAACTAATTCACAACTCTGGAGTTGTTTGCACAAAAAAACAATGGATGGTAACCGAGCAGAGCTGAGTGGCCAAACTGTGGTATTAGGCCAAAACTATTGGCTGGGTTAGATGCAGAAAAAAATTATTTTTAATTTGCAACCTGATGGAGGTCAGTATAGATGGACTAATAGACCAAGTCCCACACACCGCTAGAAGCCCAAATCTTTTTTCAGAGCTAGATGCAGAAAAAAATTATATTCAATTTGCAACCTGCTGGAGGTCAGTATAGAAGGACTAATAGAACAAGTCCCACACACTGCTAGAAGCCCAAATATTTTTTCAGATCTAAATGAAGAAAAAAATTATTTTTAATTTGCAACCTGATGGAGGTCAGTATAGATGGACTAATAGACCAAGTCCCACACACTGCTAGAAGCCCAAATATTTTTTCAGAGCTAGATGCAGAAAAAAATTATATTCAGTTTGCAACCTGATGGAGGTCAGTATAGATGGACTAATAGAATGATGCTATGCCCAAAAGATTTTACTTCACTAGGTGCAGTAAAAAAATTGGTATTCTATACACAGGTGGTATATCTTGCAACACAGATAGGCTACTCCACTGACTAACACACTCTGCAATAGGCCAAAAAGGATTAGCTTTGCTAGATTCAGCCAAATGCTGTGAAAAAAACTTGCACAGCACTGGCACAGACCTGCCTGGCAAAAACTGATAGGAACTGATGTAACCTAGTCCTGAAAAGGACTCCAATTACAATTAGTCTTTACTCCCACAATCTATCTATTTAAGAGCACAGACCTGCCTGATAAAAGTCGTAGGAAATGCTGTAACCTAGTCCTTAAAAGGACTGCAATCACAACTATTCCCTACTCCCAAGCTATATTTGTGCGAAAATTGGCTTGAAATTAACAAGGTATAGCGCACACAGCAACAGCGGTGCCGTCTAACACGCAGCTGCAGCAGTGAGAAAATGGTGGCGATGGGGAAAATGGCTTGGTCTTATAGGGCAAGGACATGTGACATACACTGCCAATCACACATGCCCTTGCTTGTGTGAAAAAAAGCACTTCGCTCCGTGTGTGCGCTGCTGATAGGCTGACAGATTGCACCTCCCCACTGCAAATGCGGGAAAGAGAAAAAAAAATGGAGATCTTCATTGTTCCTGCAGAGATCCATCCCCTGCCCCTCCCCCCGCCCCGCTGTACACTCAAACTGCGTATTAACATTAATTTTCATCATTACTGAGAAAAAATCCAGTTATGATTTTGGTGCACGAACAGTTATCGAACATAACCTCGAACAGCCGAATTTTTCTCAAATTGTTCGTGTTCGCCGACCGGCTCGAACACCGCCCAAAACAGCTCGAATTTGAGATTGGCGAACAGTTCGAGTAGAACAACGCTCATCTCTAGTCCTGGCTAAGAAAAGTGTGTGGAAATGTTCCCGGACACTCTATGGCTGCTTTTTTACTGAGGAGGAAACACACACAAACACGGGGAGAACATACAAAGTCCTTGCAGATGTTGTCCTTCCTGGGATTTGAACCCAGGATCCCAGCGCTGCAAGGCTTCAGTGCTAACCACTGATCCAATGTGCTGCCATTCACTCTCTAATATCTAACAGGCTTGAGAAACTTGCACCTACTGCCACTCTATCTTCAACTCCTTTGTGAGAAAATGTATTTGGGCAGCCACTCAGTCTAACAAATAAAATTCCTGAGAAGGAAATTGGGGACGGCTTTGCTACTGGTACTGGGGGCAGTGCTAATACCATGGCGTCGTACCATAGTTTGCTGGAAATATTCCAGGCTGGTAGGAGGCAAGCAAATTCCCACAGAAAAGTACCAACAGTAATGTTCAGGCCACATTTCAAGTGCAACAGCTTTAGAGGACTTCCTGGGAGAAATGATATGCAGGGTGATACGGTTTCCCTCTATGCCAGTCCTTTCGCCGAGCTAAATACAACTCTCAGCCAAAAAAGTTGTGGACTGGCTCCGTACCGTCCCTGGCCACATTCACCTGTCCACGTGTTTGTGGTTAGGAGGTCATTCCCAGTAAGTGCACTGGGGAGGGCACGGGTAATGTTGTGGGACCCGCGCTTGTGGAAGGCGGAGGCGATACCGGGAAATATAGTGGCGGCTGGGGACCGAGTATGGACACCCAGCCGCCGCCGGTATGAGGTTGTGAAAAGCTTCTGCCTCCATGAGCTTAAAAGGCCATATTTCAAGTGCAAAGAGCTGCCCCGAAATCTGGCAGTTTAGTGTTGTGGCCTGTGGGTGGGTGACTGGCTGCATACTTGCACTTGTGACGCGCCCCCTGGGCCGTGGGGTACTCGGTATCTGGGCCGGTCATTGCTAGGGGAGATGTCACAGTGGCGGTGACCCGGTCCATGACCCTGGGCGGTCAATAAAAGGGGTTATTTACAGGGGATTTATAGTTTTTATATAAAGTTTGTGACGCCACCTGTGGTATGTGGCAAAAGGGAGCCGCCGCTGCGGAGCAGGTCCTCTGGAGCTGATCTTAGTGCAGCAGAGTTGGTTCAGCTCTCCACAGGCAGAGCTTAGCTCCAGGGCAGGAAATGGTGATGTTATAGATGTTGCTGTGCAGGGTAGTGCTGGGGATGATGGCGCAGTAATAATTCGCAGAGACAGTGTTGTGCAGTCTTCAGGATTTTACTCACGATTTTTAGACTCCAAGTTACCAGGGCCAGGGTAACTTCCCACGTCGTCCTGTGCTTACTCAGGGAGGGGTTCAGCAAACCCGCAGGTACCTCCGGAGTACATAACGGGACCCCCTTCTGTGTGTTCCTTCTGGCCGTCTCCCTGCACCTCACACCCAGTGTCCCAAGCCAGTGACTGCGGACCTTGTCGGGCGACGTTTTCTCTGTCCCTTGAGTCCTCTATGGCCACATTTTTGGTGAGTTAGATGTGGCTTTTGGCTGCAGCACCTGAAATGCTGCACTCTCAGGTTACCTAGTGGAGACATGAAGAACTCTGCTAGTTTAGGGGCCGGTCCCCTTCTGCGGCTCAATCCCTCCACCACCTGGTAGATTCGGGCATACGGGTGGCCTCCAGAACTGCCCATACCCCTGGGATCCCTTCTGCTTTACTGGAGCCTTCCTTCCTGCTCCTCTCTTCTTTCTGTCCTGGGCCTCTCTCACTAGGCCCTCCTCCTGAGCAGAGCTCCTGCTGAGCTCCTGCTCCACACACTCTCTTCCTCTCACTGAAGCTCTCAGACTGACCACCTCTCACAAGATGGCTTCCCCTTTTTATATCCTCCTTCTCAAGTGCTCCCCTAATCTTCTTCCTCCACCTACACCCACTACATGGTTCCCCCTACTTTGGTTCCCCCCACTCCAGCCAGGGACAGGGCTCAACAAGAGAGCGATGCATCTTGCCCCTCCTGCTGGTCTGAAGTAATGTAGTGTTGGATGCAGGTGTTAGGGTCCCAGGCAGTACTCCTTCCTTACCTGAGAGTGAGATACCACACCTCTGTGGTGACTGAACCCGCAGGGGCGCCACACTTGCATTCCAAGTAACAGAAAACTAAGCAGATGGTGGCCTCTATCATCATCATTGCCTCACCTCAACACTATGAACTCTCCTGAAGGAGAAGTCGGGGCCCGCCGGAGGAGTCTCCGGTTCTCTGGTGGGCCCGTCCAACCCTGCCAAAAAGCAGCTCTGGCTAAGAAAAGTGTGGGGGAAGGTTCCCGGACACTCTATGGCTGCTTTTTTAATGTGGATCGGCCATGCTTATGCATGTTATTTCTCAAAACGCATTACAGATCAGGCCATTGTCCAACTCTGTATTCAAGAAATTAAATGCGCAAAGAAAGATGTGTGTGTGTGTCAAAGCACCACCGACAAGTGTGAGTTGACGTTGGACGGGCTGCCATTGCTTCTGCAACAAGCTCAATTACAGGACTTCCTGGGAGAAATGACATGCAGGGTAGATAAGGTTTCCCTCAATGCCAGTCCTTTCACCAAGCTAAATACAACTCTTAGCAAAAAAGTTGTGGACTGGCTCCGTACCGTCCCTGGCCACATTCACCTGTCCACGTGTTTGTGGTTAGGTGGTCCTTCCCAGTAAGTGTACTGGGGAGGGCACGGGTAATGTTGTGGGACCCGTGCTTGTGGAAGGCGGAGGCGATACCGGGAAATATATTGGCGGCTGGGGACCGAGTTTGGACACCCGGCCGCCACCGGCATGAGGTTGCGAAAAGCTTCTGCCTCCATGAGCTTAAAAGGCCATATTTCAAGTGCAAAGAGCTGCCCAGAAATCTGGCAGTTTAGTGTTGCAGCCTGTGGATGGGTGGATGGGTGGCTGGCTGCATACTTGCACTTGTTTTCCAAGTAACAGAAAACTAAGCATATGGTGGCCTCTATCATCATCATGGTCTCACCTCAACTCTATGAACTCTCCTGAAGGAGAAGCCAGGGCCCGCCGGAGGAGTCTCCGGTTCTCTGGTGGGCCCGTCCAACCCTGCCAAAAAGCAGCTCTGGCTAAGAAAAGTGTGTGGGAAGGTTCGTGGACACTCTATGGCTCCTTTTTTAATGTGGATCGGCCATGCTTATGCATGTTATTTCTCAAAACACATTACAGATCAGGCCATTGTCCAACTCTGTATTCAAGAAATTAAATGCGCAAAGAAAGATGTGTGTGTGTGTCAAAATACCACCGACAGGTGCGAGTTGACGCTGGACGGGCTGCCATTGCTTCTGCAACAAGCTCAATTACAGGACTCCCTGGGAGAAATGACATGCAGGGTAGATACGGTTTTCCTCAATGCCAGTCCTTTCACCGAGCTAAATACTCTTAGCAAAAAAAGTTGTGGACTGGCTCCGTACCGTCCCTGGTCACATTCACCTGTCCACGTGTTTGTGGTTAGGCGGTCCTTCCCAGTAAGTGCACTGTGGAGGGCACGGGTAATGTTGTGGGACCCGTGCTTGTGGAAGGCGGAGGCGATACTGGGAAATATAGTGGCGGCTGGGGACCGAGTATGGACACCCGACCGCCGCCAGCATAAGGTTGTGAAAAGCTTCCACCTCTACGAGCTTAAAAGGCCATATTTCAAGTGCAAAGAGCTTCCCAGAAATCTGGCAGTTTAGTGTTGCGGCCTGTGGGTGGGTGGCTGGCTGGCTGTATACTTGCACCGGGAAATATAGTGGTGGCTAGGGACCGAGTATGGATACTCGGCCGCCGCCGGCATGAAGTTGTGAAAAGCTTCCGCCTCCACAAGCCTAAAAGGCCACATTTCAAGTGCAAGCAGCTGTCAAAAATTTGGCAGTATAGTATTGCAGCCTCTGGGTGGGTGGGTGGCTGCCTGCATACTTGCGCTTGCATTCCAAGGAATGGGGTAGGGACAACTGAACGCTGCAGTGGGACAAGGACGTGGACGGTGATTGTTGCAAGCCTGCAACAACAGGTGCATGGCGGGAGGCATCTTCGCATGCGCCAAGGACCACTTATGATGGGCACACTTTTAGGCAGTGACCTGGGAGTCAGAGATGCTTCCAGAGGTTTTCCCCATGCTCTTCCCATGTCTTTTCAGCACTGTATGCATGTGTCTGATGATGTGTCACATACCACATGGCCAGATAAGGTTGTAAAATGTTAAAATGACATTTCCTGGTGAATGCATTTGTCTTGGTTGAAAGCAATTCAAAAGTGCAAAAACGCATCAAAAACGCTACGTGTGAACATACCCCAAGTTGTGGAGGAGTATTTTTGTTTTTGGTTATTTATTTTGCCTTCTATACAAGTCATTACCCTGGAAAGGATGCTCCTTAACATATTTCCCAGGAAAATTCATTTTGGTTTTGTTTTTGTATGTTTTATTGTGAGTCCGTAAAAGTGGTGTAATACTCTGACCACGTTGCTGACAGCAGTGATCTGGGAGTCAGAGATGCTTCCAGGGGTCTTCCCCATGCTGTTCCCAATGATTTGGGCAATTTTTAGGCCCTCCGCAGACCGCCGGGGGGAGCCGCCTGAAAAATGCTCAAGTTTCCCATAGACTTACATTGGGCTCGTTGCTCGGGTCGAGCACCCGAGTATTCCAATTTGCTCGACCCGAGCAACGTGTACCTGAGCATTTTAGTGCTCGCTCATCACTAGTGCACACAGCTCTCTCCTCTCTGCTGCAGCTTCTCTGATCTCTCTGCACTTAGTGGAGCTGCCACAACATAGAGGAGAGAGTTGTGTGCACACATGCTCCAATTTAGGAACTCTAGATACTGATACTGACACTGACTCAGGGTAGGTTCACACTACCGTTTTCTCCACATCTGAAAAAAATAATCTGATTTTTCTTATCAGACTTCAATCTGAGTGAGATCATAATCTGATCAGAGTGTCAACAGTTTTTCTCGGACGTGGAGAGAAAAAAAAAGAATTTACACGAACCTTTTTTCACGAACCCATAAACTTACATTGTCCATTTTGATCCAACACTCAGATCAAAATCGGATGTTACTTCCCTTTGATAAAGCCATGCACTAAAAAAAGCGAAATGCACATTGGGGTTGCTGTCTATCCTTCGGGGGACTGTCTAAGCAATATGGGTAAGGTCTGGCCGAATTGATGTGGCCCTATTTGAGGGTTTGGGTGGTTTCATTGCGTGGAGGAATTAAATACAATATAATGTTAGAGGTATATACCATGTAAAGAGGAATATTCCTTCCACCCTCCTCCTCATTTACCTATCCACTTTGTGGGCCCATTTGCTGGCATTTCACCCCTTTTGTACTTTATTCTTTCATCATATTTTTTTTGTTTCCCTTTACCTGTCTGTCAGTCTGTCTTATGACTTACTGTATGGGGCTGTTTTTAGAGATTTTTTGTACCAATAAAGGAAATATTTTTGAACCTTTGAACTCCATTTGTTGTTCTCCTTGTTTCTATTGACGCACCCCCTGGGCCATATTCTTTAGGGGAATACCCGGAGCCGGATCAGATGGGGGTTGTAGTCTCCGAGTAGCTGTGACCCGGTCCGTGCCCAGGGTGTCAAGCTCAGTGTGTGGCAGTCCTTACTGATGTTACTAAAGTTCTTTATGTCGACTACGCCACCCGTTGAATTGCGGTCACTACGGCCGCCGCTGCAGCAGGGTCCGCTGAGGCTGACGGTGTTTGTGCAGCTTAGGTGGTATAACCCCCAACGGGAGGGGTATAGCCTCAGGGGGTCAGGTGCAGAGGATGGTGGTTGTGGAAGTGCAGGGATGATGGTAATGAGAGTCAGAGTCGGGTTGTGCAGTTCAGGGTTCTTTACTTACTGCAGATGTTCCGGTCACTCCGGCCTTGAGTGACCACCCGAGCCGTGCTGCGTCCACCAGGTCCTGGACTCGGCCAACCCCCAAGTAGTTCTGGAGCGTGGTTCTGAGCTCCCTTTCTGTCCTGTCCTCGTCTCTGGCCTTCCCCACCAGGGATCCACCTAAGTCCGGCTCCCTCGGGCCTCTTGTTGGTGAACCCTTGTCTCTGGGTTCCCTGACCCTATGCGTGGTCTGCCTTCCGGGTGGATATGGTGGGTGGCCGTGGCAGATGCTGCCCACGGCCTCCGGTCTCTGGCTGAGGTATGCTGTAGCCCCCACCAGTTTGGGATCCGGTACCCTGTTGCCAACTCTTCACCCTGTGGTTGTATTTGGGCTCTCAGAGTTCCTTCTTTCTCCCCCTCTGGGTCTTTCTCTCTCCTCTCTCACTCTTGGCTCTGGGGCTGCTCTGCTCCTCTGCTCTCTTCCACTCCTCTGCAAAGGCTTACTGACTGTCTTCTCACAGACTGACTGACTGTGGCTGACTGACTGTGGCTGACTGACCCTGATCTTAGATGGTGCCCACCTTATATACTCCCTCTATGTGTGAGCTCAGGTGACCAGCACCCAATGAGCTCCTAGCTTTACCCAGACTGCTCCCCCTATCTGCCCCTACACTACTGGGATGCTCCACCCCCCTCCCACTCCAGCCAGGAACAGACACTGTCGTACTTGCACATTTCCAAGTGGGAGTACCGTTGGTCTGTTCCTCGGAAATGGGATGTGTGTAGTGCATGCAGCCTTCTGAGCTCAGCTCCACACTCCATCCTTACCCGGGAGTGGAATACCACACCTCTGGGTTGAGGTGCAATACCCCTGTAGCAGCCGAATCCTCAGGGTGCTACATTCCCCCCTGGTAAATCACAGCACGTCCTCGGGCTGTAAGATATAAACAACATCCAAAACATACAATTTTTTTTTTTTCATAAACATAAACATATAAAACATATAAAACATCATATATATCAGCATAAACTTTTCATATAAACTTTTCATAAAAACTTTTCATTAGAAACATTCTTATCTTCTGGTACCTCCGGTCACGGTGCAACTTGTGACCGGGTAAAGTGCTACAGTCTTTTCTTGAAAAACTCGGCTTTCCTATAAAACCAGTAGGGGGCGCTTTAGGAAGCGCAACTATATACAAGGGGATATGGCCGCTCTCAGTCCTCGGCCAGGTATTAGGGAGGATTGACCGTTCTCAGTCCTCGGTCAGTGGGAATAGGGACACACGGGTTAACAGTTCAGTTTTCTGGTCCCAACGGGGACTTTATTAGCAGCAACGGTTCACTGTGCCCCGACGGGCAACTATATACAGTCTCTATACTACCGTACTCAACGACGGCGTCCTCCTGCTCTTTCTTTGTGATTGGTTCCAGGTTCTAGTTCAGACCCGTCCGGGTCCTCTTGCTCCTCCTCACACCGCAGCTCCTCCTCCGTCAGGCGATGCACATGGAGGGCGTAGGGTCCTTTGGCACACTTGTGCCGGGTGAAGGTGACCTCGTCCCCTAAATACAGGTCACGTCCTCTGTGTCCCTCCGGTAGGTGGGACTCAACGTCTCTTCTTGTCACGAAGACGTCGCCTGGGGTGCGGTGATCCCTGATGAAACCCCACCCATGCTGCAGATTGAACTTTATCACAGTCCCGATGGTACGGGGACCATGCGCTGCACGGGGGTTTCTCCTGGTCCGGCTCTTCTGCTCCGCGCTCCTTATTTGGGCTTGTTGTTCCCGGACCCGCCTCTCTCTCCGCTCCCTCTCAAAGACCTCGAGCTGCTGGCGGCAGCACTCTGCACGCTCCGCTGCGGCTGCCCGAGTCTCCTGAGTGAACCCCATGAGGTCTTCTCCGGTGGGGTCCCACTCAAACTGCGCTTCTGCTAGCGGGGGCGAGATCCTCTTTACGGGCTTTGGAACCGGAATCAGGGGTTCGTCTAGGGGTCTCTCTTTCCGGAGTCGAGGATGGTGAAACTCCGGTGGCCATATAAAGGGCTGCCCATCCGGGCACGTATGTTGGGCGAACAGGTCTTCACCCAGGTGCGGCACTCTTGATGTTACGGGCGCTGTGATGGTAGCGGCGCCCGGGTTGACCAGGCCTTGCGACCAGGCCTGGGGCACCTTGAAAGTAAAGGGCACCGTAAGAACGGCGGCGCCCTGTGTTACTTGGCCCTGCGACCAGGCCGGTGGCTCCGCGGAGGTAGGGGGCGCTGTTGGTATTCCGGCGCCCGGGGGTACTAGGCCTTGCGACCAGGCCGATGGTACTTCCTGCTTGGTCACGCTCGGGGTCGAGGCGTGTGACGTCACAGGGGTCGCGGCTCCCGTTTGAGGCCTAGTCTGCGGCGGTGACGTTGCAGCGACGGGCACGGCAGGGGATACTTCGGGCTCTGCGACGGGGAGCTGGGGCAGGCGCGCGGTTTCCCGGCTCGGGGTAGTGACGTCCCCTTTACCTGCCTCCATTCGTTCGGCTCCCTTCTCGGCGCCGTCTCCGGCCTTCAGTCCTCCTGCGCCATCCTCAGAGGCGGTCTGTCTCCTCGTCTCGGGTGGCGTGCTCCGCTGACGGGTTCTTGTCTGCTGGGCCTTCTCACGGCTCCATTCTGCTAACGTCTCTCGCTGCACCCGGGCCATCCTCCGTGCGAGGCCCTCCAGCGCGGTCTGTGCACACTCCCGATCTCGGGGGAGCTGTGCCAAGACCTCCACTAAGCCTAGTGGGGTCGTTGCTTCTAGCAGGCTCCTGACCAACGGGTCGGTGCTGCTCTGCTCTCCTCCCGTTGTCTCCAGCAGGCCTTCTGGAGTGGCGACCGGCAACAGGCTCCTGACCACTGGGTCGGTGCTGCCTGGAGTGGCGGCCCGCATCAGGCTCCTGACCACTGGGTCGGTGCTGCCTGGCTCTCCCTCCATCTCCGGGTAGGCTCTTTCTGGACTCTGCTCCAGGCTTCTTGTCTCTGGGTGCGCTCTCTCCAGACTGCTCGAAGCGACACCCATCTTTGCTCTCTTGTTCTCAGTCCTCCCACTTCGAGGGCGGTCCCGGGGCCACTTGGTGATTGTCAGCTCCAGGGGCAGTTCTTTCACGCTGACAGACACCTCTAGCATCACAGTCTCTGTTGGTGGGGGCGGTTTCCACTTTTGGCGCCATTCCTCGACCTGGCCCACGATGGGAGGTGACCTCTTGCCACCCTCTGGCACGCCCATAATGGCGTCCGCTCTTCCAAGGCGGGAAATCTTCGGAAATGGCGGGAAAAAGCTGCAAATGGCGGACAACCGGCGGGAAACGACCTGTGATGGGGCCCGATGGCGGGGACCCTCCGGAACCGGCAGGAGACTTCTTTTTAAGGTAACGATGAACTTTTCTTCAGGCACGCAGTACCCGGTTGTTGTGGGCACGTAATCCTGCCGACTACGCCAAAGTTGACGCACCCCCTGGGCCATATTCTTTAGGGGAATATCCGGAGCCGGATCAGATGGGGGTTGTAGTCTCCGAGTAGCTGTGACCCGGTCCGTGCCCAGGGTGTCAAGCTCAGTGTGTGGCAGTCCTTACTGATGTTACTAAAGTTCTTTATGTCGACTACGCCACCCGTTGAATTGCGGTCACTACGGCCGCCGCTGCAGCAGGGTCCGCTGAGGCTGATGGTGTTTGTGCAGCTTAGGTGGTATAACCCCCAACGGGAGGGGTATAGCCTCAGGGGGTCAGGTGCAGAGGATGGTGGTTGTGGAAGTGCAGGGATGATGGTAATGAGAGTCAGAGTCGGGTTGTGCAGTTCAGGGTTCTTTACTTACTGCAGATGTTCCGGTCACTCCGGCCTTGAGTGACCACCCGAGCCGTGCTGCGTCCACCAGGTCCTGGACTCGGCCAACCCCCAAGTAGTTCTGGAGCGTGGTTCTGAGCTCCCTTTCTGTCCTGTCCTCGTCTCTGGCCTTCCCCACCAGGGATCCACCTAAGTCCGGCTCCCTCGGGCCTCTTGTTGGTGAACCCTTGTCTCTGGGTTCCCTGACCCTATGCGTGGTCTGCCTTCCGGGTGGATATGGTGGGTGGCCGTGGCAGATGCTGCCCACGGCCTCCGGTCTCTGGCTGAGGTATGCTGTAGCCCCCACCAGTTTGGGATCCGGTACCCTGTTGCCAACTCTTCACCCTGTGGTTGTATTTGGGCTCTCAGAGTTCCTTCTTTCTCCCCCTCTGGGTCTTTCTCTCTCCTCTCTCACTCTTGGCTCTGGGGCTGCTCTGCTCCTCTGCTCTCTTCCACTCCTCTGCAAAGGCTTACTGACTGTCTTCTCACAGACTGACTGACTGTGGCTGACTGACTGTGGCTGACTGACCCTGATCTTAGATGGTGCCCACCTTATATACTCCCTCTATGTGTGAGCTCAGGTGACCAGCACCCAATGAGCTCCTAGCTTTACCCAGACTGCTCCCCCTATCTGCCCCTACACTACTGGGATGCTCCACCCCCCTCCCACTCCAGCCAGGAACAGACACTGTCGTACCTGCACATTTCCAAGTGGGAGTACCGTTGGTCTGTTCCTCGGAAATGGGATGTGTGTAGTGCATGCAGCCTTCTGAGCTCAGCTCCACACTCCATCCTTACCCGGGAGTGGAATACCACACCTCTGGGTTGAGGTGCAATACCCCTGTAGCAGCCGAATCCTCAGGGTGCTACACTATCAAAATCGGATATGTTTCAGATTTTTTCGTCTGACTGTTCGGTCCGATAAAAAAAATCAGACATATGTACAGCCCCATAGAATATCATAGGTACGATTACTATCCATGAAAACCACGGATAACATTTGGACGAGAAAATTGGTTGTGTGCACGAGCCCTAATACTGATACATTTCTCCTTCAAAAATACAAAACAATCTCCTGACCTGACACCTACACAGCACCTAGAGCAATTACCCTTTAGCTGCACTCCCACCTGCTCTGCATTCTATGTTCCCCCAGGATGACGCCACTTCCGGAAGTTGAGATTACACAAGGATTGATACATTGTAACAAACTTATCTGTAAAAGAATTCATCCGTTTAGTCTTTGAATGTGAACGAGAATTTTTACAATTATTTAGAACAAGGAGGGAAACATTCAGTAATATATCAACTATACAAGAATGTTGTGTAACTCCATATGCAGCATATATTTACAGACTACTAGCTAAACTTCTTAGAAAGGGACTTTCCTTTAGCTACTACCCAAAAGGCTTTAGCATATATTATAGTTGACAGAGTTATACATTTTCTGTATCACTATATGCTTGCACAAACAGAGGACACTGTAAATCACCTTTCGAGGCAGTCACGTATTCCTGTGTCATCATTTGCTTACAAGATTACTTGGAATGTAAACAGTCGGCCTTTTAGGACCAGGGAAGGACGTCAATTCTGTGGATGTCCCAATGGCCTTACTGCCGTCCAGAGTCAGAAGGGTAAAGCCATTGTATGTCAAGTAAATGGGGTCTTCCTCCAATCTCCATCCAAGTAACTTTGGCTCTTTATACTCAGAAGGTTCTAAAAGTCAACATTTTGGGAGTTTTAGATCACTATAGAGGTTGACAGCAACATGTAAATGTATTCACTTTAATTACCTAATAGTGGAACGGAGTTAGTGGTCAGAGGCAAATTTGAGTGAGTAGGCAGCAGAGATATATGTTCACACAGCTAGGAGTCTCTCGAACAGCAAGAAGCTGCAAAATGATGAGTTGGTTCTTAGTCTGGTGGAAATTGGAAGGTGGGGCCTGGGGAGTTGCAGAGGAAGGATATTGGTATGCGCTTTGCAGAGGACCCAGCAAGACTGTCACCAAACCAGCAAAGGTGCAGCCACAGACACTCTTGGCGCAAGCTGCCCAGCTAGCAAGCCCTTAAGGGCCAGGAATACTCTTCACTCAGCTCCCAGTAAATGGAAGGGGGACTTTGGCAGAGCCCTTCCCAGGCCCACTGTCACCAGACAGTTGGCATCTGATGACGCTGTCGGTGCCTAGTCGAGAACCAGGTGAGTACCTCTGCAAGAACCCCGGAAGTGTAACCAGAAGAGAATATAAGAAAACCCCAGAAAAGATAGCACCACTCACCACCAGCACATAGTAACTGCAATAAACAGCAAGGCACTGAGCAGGGAGCAGGATTAAATAGCCCGCCTAATGATCAGGTGCTGAATAGCTCCTAATCATCCCTGGACAGTCACTTCCTGCTAGCCTGCACAGCAGAATGAACACATTTCTACCATTGCTTAGTACCAGACAAAGCAGCATCCTGCATTGCCAATCCCCAATTAGACTCGTCTGCCCCCTTATAGGTAAGATTGGTGAGGGGTTTCAAGTCCTTGGAAACCTTAATAAACCTCCGGTAATAATTGGCAAACCCTAAAAAATACTGAAATCCCTTGAGGATAACCAGCTGAGCCCACTCCAACACAGCCCTCACCTTCTCGGGGTCCATCTGAAACCCCGTGGGAGACAGAATGAGCCCCAGGAACCCCAACTCCTGTACTTTAAAAGCACATTTTTCTTTTTTGACATAAAGAAAATGATTCTCCAATCTTTTCAGGATGGTGCGCACATGGTCCCTATGCGCAGCCAGGTCTCTGGAGAAGATGAGGATATCATCAATATAAAAAATGACACGAATACCGAAAAAATCACTGAAAATATAATTTACAAGCATCTGAAACACAGCTGGAGCGTTACAGAGCCCAAAGGGCGTAACACAATAATTATGACCCTTGGGGATATTGATGTCACCGGTGAGTCACAGGTGACAGACAGTCCCCCTGCAGTTGGTTGCAGGATATCTCTACGTTTGGCATTACAGACTATTTTTTAGAGGCTGGCTGTCTCTAGGACCCAGTGGCTACCTCCCTCTGACTAATTAGCTCCCTGGCCTGGGTGTATAAATACCTGTGTGACAGGGAGGTGTCAGTGATATTCTTTACTACTTGTGAGGCTTTAGCAAGAGCAGTACTTTGTCCTCTCTGAAGCTTGAGGCCGTGTGCGCATTTGTCTGGAGTCTTCTAAAGATAAGCAATCCCCCCTGTCTGTCTACCCTTGTTGTCTATAGAGTTTAGTGGAGATTGACTAGTGCTCATCTCCTCCTTTCCCTAGCCTTAGCCATACAGCAGGGAAAGTCAGGGTGAGGCACGCGTGCGGCGATTGGTGAAGAGCGCCAATATAGGGATGGTAGTTGAGACAAGGTGACACTAGACCAGACTAGGAGGTCTCCACTCCCCCCTTTCCCTAGTGTCTAGGCTCCCTTTCCCTCTTACCTCTGTGTCACGCTAAGTCTTTCCCACACCTTGCATGTCAATTGAAGGCCGATTTCCACTCATCCCCCTCCTTGATGCGAATAAGATTGTAAGCCCCCTGGAGATCCAGCTAAGTAAACAAACTTGCCCCCACCAGTTGGTTAAAAAGGTCAGGGATGAATGGAGGAGGGTATTGATTGTGTACAGTTATGCGATTGAGCTCATGAAAGTCAATACATGGTCTCAAACTGCCATCCTTTTTGGCCACATAAAAGAACCGTGCTCCAACCAAGGATTTAGAAGGGCGGATAACCCCATTTTTCAAATATTCCTGAACAAATTTCCTCATGGCTTGCCTCTTGGGATCTGACAGGTTAAAAATTCTGCTCTTAGGTAACTTTGCCCTCTCAATGATCTGGATGTAACAGTCATATGTTCTATGTGGAGGTAATTTCTGGGTGGCCTCTCCGGAGAACACCTGTGGGAACTCTGCCATATACCACGGGTAATACAAAGGGATTGGCAGTTGGAGGACCACTTAACAATATCCCCCCTTTGCCAGTCAATAATGGCGTTTTGAGTGCGATGCCAAGGGAGACCTAACACCATAGCAGTAGGAAGATCCTGTAAAATAAAAAAGCATGCCTCTTCCTTATGCAGATATCCTGTGGTGATAGATACTGGTACGGTGGTACAATACCCAATTCTCTTGGCAAAGGGACAATTATCAAGCGAAGATAATGTTATAGAAGCATCCAAGGAGATAAGAGGAACCTCTAACTCCTTGGTCATGGCAGCATTTAAAAAACATATCTCAGATCCGCAATCAACAAAAGCATAACCCTCCACACTCTTACCTCTAAATGTGATAACAATAGGTAAAAGTAATTTCTGTGCTAGGGGTACCTGAGCTCCTCACTGGGGATTCCCAAACCCAGTTAGGCGCGGTCGTTTCCCGTCGGCTACAGACATGGACATTCACAAACCAGATGACCCGAGGAACCACATAATAGACACTGTCGCCGACGCCATCTTTGCTCCCTTGACTCCCGAAAGTTACCAACTCCACAAAGCTGCATGGGTTCTCCCTCAGCCTCAGGACCGGCAGAGAGTATGGATGAACTCTGCCTGATGGACAATTTTTCTTGACATCTCTCCTGTCTTCTCCGATCAAGTCGCACAGCTAAAGTCAGGGCAGGACGAGCCAGTGAGATCAGCGAGATCATCGCAACCACCGTGAGAGAATCCACACTGTGCCCAAGGTGATCTCTCTGAGTTCACCGCAGTTCATCATCCCAGCTCGCAGTGAACTGCTCGTGGGAATGCACCTTCAGTGACAGGCGGTAACCACTATGACGTCACTGCCCAACACTGAAGATGTGCTCGCAGCAGTAGTCATTGTGACCTGGTTTACAGCCTGGATGGTGGCATCTTTGCACCGTTCAGGTTGTAAACCAAATATCACAGAAATGGATTACAGCATGGGACAGTATGTCGGACAGGTCAGTTTTATAATTGTTTTTTATTTGAGTTTTTTTTACAGGTGACACGGCTTCAGGTGATTTGGTGTAAACTGCGTATAAGTCTTTTTTTATTTTATTCATAATCTTACTTTCGTTGTAGTCAACGGGGGCTGCCTACAACTCTCAACATTGTCTCATGCTCACACTGATCTCAGCACGAGCAGGGGACAATGATGAGAGCTGCTGCCATCAGGGATCAGCGCGAACAATATCCCTGATTCCCAGGTGCCGGTACGTGTCACGCTGATGACACATGGATGTCATCCGTGTGTCATCAATGTGCCCGTGTGCAGCGATGCATTTTGTGCGTGCTGCACAAAAAAAATGGGCATGTCTGTGTGAAAAACCTGACATGTGCACACACCCATTGAATACAATGGGTGTGCGTATGTCCGTATTTGTGGCCCTTTAAAAACGGGCTACATACGGACAATAAAAACTGACTTGTGAAGGGGTCTTAACTCTGTTAATCAGTGTTGTGTCCTCCCATGAAATAATACAATTTTAAACTTAATAAAGGCTTTACATAATGTTTCACCTTGTCAGGCATTGTGAAGTGGTTTGAGGCTACTATGTAGTAATTACAAGAACCTATTGAGGCACTGGGCAATTATAGGGCAGCACGGTGGCTCAGTGGTTAGCCTTGCAGCGCTGGGGTCCTGGGTTCAAATCCCACCAAGGACAACATTGGCAAGGAGTTTGTACAGTATGTTCTCCCTGTGTTTCCGTGGGTTTCCTCTGGGATGTCTGGTTTCCTCTCACACTCCAAAGACATATTGATAGGGACTCTAGATTGTGAGCCCCAATGGGGACAGTGCCCATAATGTCTGTAAATTGTCTGGATTGTAAAGTGCTATATAAATAAAAAGTGCTATATAAATAAAAATATTATTATTTTATATTAATAACTAGTGTAGCTTTGCAAGTAATGTCTAGATGGTGTAGGCTGTGGCAAAGGGTAGCCTCGCTGCAATATAGATCCAGCAGGCATTTTAGACCAACCTGATCTTCTCAGGTGGCAGTTCTCATGATCCTTCAGGCCCCTGAAAGAGACCACGATACCTAAACAGTCCAACTGCTCATGAGCAAGATCCCACCACTTGTAATTGTAAACATTAAGCTTCATTTCTGTTTAAAATGACTAATCTGTAAGCTAATGATGACTCTGTGTGAGTACAAACCTAAAGACATTTGTTATAAGATAAGCGCCAGTGACATTCCAGTAGACTGTCACTGCTATTTGTTCAATTGTCCTCTGTCTACCCTCCCATCCTGCCTTCCTCACCAGGTCTTCGCATTTTCATGTAATCCCATGCTAGATGTATTCCTTGTGCCACTCCTTGATGTATAGCTTTAGTAAGCTGGGATTTCTCAGTTTTGCTCACCATTCTATTGCCATGTAGATTTGTTCTTGTTCTTCATTTTCGAACGTAGAGGTGTAAACCTCATTGTTATGAAAATCCCCCTTATGTTAATATGTACATAGCTTTTCTAACACTACACTGGTTCTAAACCCGAAACCAGTGGTTAACCATGTTTATCTTTCATTCTCATGACAAGGGACTTTTCTAGCTTTGACATCATCTTTGCCTTAAAATGACCACAGAGAAAGAGAGCATTTCATTCTTACCTCGAAGATAGAAAATTTCCCCAGAAATATTATGCTAAAAAGACCAGAACATTGACAAGATCCTTGACCTATCATCTGCCAACCCGTGATTGACCAATTATGGTAGATGGTACATATTATGGGTTATTAAAGGGGGTAGTCCCAATTTGTACATTTATGGCATATCCACAAGATAGTGGACGAGGGTCCCAACAATTGGACCACAATTCTGTACATCAATGTTCCCCAACTCCAGTCTTTGAGAGCCACCAAAAGATCACGCTTTCAGGACTTCTTTAGCATTGTCCCAGGTGATAATTCCATAATCTGTGCAAAACTAAGGAAATCCTGAAAACATGATCTGTGGGTTGCTCTTGAAGACTGTAGTTGGGGAACACTGATCTACAGAATGTAGCCCTGATTCGGGCTTCTGTCAATGGAGAGGTGGTCAGAATTGACATTTACTATGACAGCAGCATACATAAGAGGCCCAGTTACTGATATATATGCAGGTCCTATTGGTGGGACCCGCATCTACTATACATTTATGGCATGTTTTAGGGGAATACCTCTTCAAGGATTAAATGCTAATCTACTGTTTGTAGCATTTTCCCCTGGCTTTCCCTAGCTGGGGGGGGGGTTATCTTTGTAGGTTGAGATTCACGATTACTCAAAAAATAATTAAAAAATAAGGAACAGAGAACAAAGATGGAATTTTTGTAGCATGTTACCTCTCTGCATGACAAAGATTGTGCGTTATAAGTACTCAATACTATGTAGCGTAGTGTGACATTATTAAAAAAAATATCAATCTGGAGACACTTCAAAGGCACATTGTTTTTGTCTTTGGAATTTGTAAACCAAAAAAATCTGTTGTTTTGCCACAGTTCCAAAAATGGCAATAGAAACCACAAAACAAAAATAATTAATGCAAATCCAAAGTCCCTGTCACCATAACCCCCTACAAATGGATGCACTGTATTCTCGGCATTTATTTATTTTACTCACTTATATGATGCAATTAATTCCACAGCGCTTTAAATATATCATCATTGCTGTCCCCATTGGGGTTCACAATCTAGATTCCCTATCAGGATGTGTTTGGGATGAAACCAGAGAACCTGCAGGAAATCCAGGCAAACAGAGGGAGAACATACAGACTCCTTGTAGATGTTGCCTTTGGTTGGATTTGAACCACTGGACCCCATAGCTGCAAAGTAACAATGCTAACCACTGAGCCACCGTGCTGCCCTCAGAATGTTAGGAAGCAAAGTTAAATCCAGTAGGTAACAACCATCCATCAGATGTGCCCTTGCCCCAAGCGGGAGCATCTGCTTTATATATATCAGGCACACTGTCCGACCTCGACAGATAAGGAGTTTGACAGAGGTGGTGCTCTGCTACTGGTATCTGACTTTAAGGGTATGTTCATAAGCAGCCAGGTTTAAAGCAGGTCCGCTCTGAAACTCTCTTGAAAAAACATGCTAACAATACGCTCAAAAGAATGAACATTTTTATTTTGTTCTAAAAACGACTTGCTTTGTGCATGTTGAAGCTTTTAAGGATCTTCAGGTTTACAAAGACTCCAAGAGGTTAGAAGAGTTGAGCTGACCATTCTTTAGGCAATTTCCACTCTGGAGAGTACTTTACAATACAAGCCAATAGGAAGGCTTAAAAGATGCCCGGATTCTTTTTGATTGTTTTGTTACCACTCTTGCTTCAAATCCACTAGTGTTTTTTTCATTGTTCAATGAAATTAAAATAAGTTTGGTAAATGACCCCAACAGATTATGCTCAAAAAATGCTGGAAAAATGCTCAGATAAAAAAAAATTGTTGGTGGTCAAAAAATGTGGATAAAGCACAAAGTATACTACAAGAAAATGCAAAACAAAAAGATTCTTCAGGTTTACAAGAAGCCAGAGGAAATAAACTCGTTGGGTTTGCCTGCCTGATAAAAAAACGTGCTTTTGAATATTTGCTATTTCATACCATTATTCTAAATGCCACCAAAGCTTCTAGTCCCCTAAGCAATAAAAAGGAGTTTAATAAAGTTCAATAAAATATAATCTCCTCCTCCCAAACTATGGATTCAAAACATTTTTTTCATAAAACAAAATTAAAAAAATCTATCTATCTATCTATCTATCTATCTATCTATCTATCTATCTGTCCGTCCATCTACAGGTGCTTCTCACAAAATTGAATATCATCAAAAGTTAATTTATTTCAGTTCTTCAATACAAAAAGTGAAACTCATATACACTGCTCAAAAAATAAAGGGAACCCTGAAATAACACATCCTAGATCTGAATGAATGAAATATTCTCATTGAATACTTTGTTCTGTACAAAGTTGAATGTGCTGACAACAAAATCACACAAAAATCATCAATGGAAATCAAATTTATTAACCAATGGAGGCCTGGATTTGGAGTCACCCCCAAAATTAAAGTGGAAAAACACACTACAGGCTGATCCAACTTTGATGTAATGTCCTTAAAACAAGTCAAAATGAGGCTTAGTATTGTGTGTGGCCTCCACGTGCCTGTATGACCTCCCTACAACGCCTGGACATGCTCCTGATGAGGCTGAGTATTGTGTGTGGCCTCCACGTGCCTGTATGACCTCCCTACAATGCCTGGGCATGCTCCTGATGAGGTTGCGGATGGTCTCCTGTGGGATCTCCTCCCAGACCTGGACTAAAGCATCCGCCAACTCCTGGAAAGTCTGTGGTGCAACGTGACGTTGGTGGATGGAGCGAGACATGATGTCCCAGATGTGCTCAATCGGATTCAGGTCTGGGGAACGGGCGGGCCAGTCCATAGCTTCAATGCCTTCATCTTGCAGGAACTGCTGACACACTCCAGCCTAATGAGGTCTGGCATTGTCCTGCATTAGGAGGAACCCAGGGCCAACCGCACCAGCATATGGTCTCACAAGGGGTCTGAGGATCTCATCTCGGTACCTAATGGCAGTCAGACTACCTCTGGCGAGCACATGGAGGGCTGTGCGACCCTCCAAAGAAATGCCACCCCACACCATTACTGACCCACTGCCAAAAAGGTCATGCTGAAGGATATTGCAGGCAGCAGATCGCTCTCCACGGCGTCTCCAGGCTCTGTCACGTCTGTCACATGTACTCAGTGTGAACCTGCTTTCATCTGTGAAGAGCACAGGGCGCCAGTGGCGACTTTGCCAATCCTGGTGTTCTGTGGCAAATGCCAAGCATCCTGCACAGTGTTGGGCTGTGAGCACAACCCCCATCTGTGGACGTCAGGCCCTCATACCACCCTCATGGAGTTGGTTTCTAACCGTTTGTACAGACACATGCACATTTGTGGCCTGCTGGATGTAATTTTGCAGGGCTCTGGCAGTGCTCCTCCTGTTCCTCCTTGCACAAAGGTGGAGGTAGCGGTCCTGCTGCCGGGTTGTTGCCCTCCTACAGCCCCCTCCACGTCTCCTGGTGTAGTCGCGTGTCTCATGGTAGCGCCTTCAGCTTCTAGACACTACGCTGACAGACACAGCAAACCTTCTTGCCACAGCTCGCATTGATGTGCCATCCTGGATGAGCTGCACTACCTGAGCAACTTCTGTGGGTTGTAGAGTCCGTCTCATGCTACCACGAGTGTGAAAGCACAACCAAAATTCAAAAGTGACCAAAACATCAGCCAGAAAGCCTTGGTACAGAGATGTGGTCTGTGGTCCCCACCTGCAGAACCACTCCTTTATTGAGGATGTCTTGATAATTGCCAATAATGTCCATCTATTGTCTATTCTATTTGCACAACAGCATGTGAAATTGATTGTCAATCAGTGTTGCTTCCTAAGTGGACAGTTTGATTTCACAGATGTTTGATTTACTTGGAGTTATATTCTGTTGTTTAAGTGTTCCCTTTATTTTTTTGAGCAGTGTATCATATAGAGTCATTACAAACAGAGTGATCTATTTCAAGTGTTTATTTCTGTTAATGTTGATGATTATGGCTTATAGCCAATGAAAACACAAAAGTCATTATCTCAGTAAATTAGAATATTTAACAAAAAACATCTCCAAAGGCTTCCTATGCGTTTAAAAAGGTCCCTTAGTCTGTTTCAGTAGGCTCCACAATCATGGGGAAGACTGCTGACTTGACAGATGTCCAGAAGGCAGCCATTGACACACTCCACAAGGAGGGTAAGCCATAAAAGGTCATTGCTAAAGAAGCTGGCTGTTCACAGAGTGCTGTATCCAAGCATATTAATGGAAAGCTGAGTGGAAGGAAAAAGTGTGGTAGGAAAAGGTGCACAAGCAACCGGGATAACCGCAGCCTTGAAAGGATTGTTAAGAAAAGGAATGCAAAACTTTGGGGGAGATTCACAAGTATTGTGCCCACTCCAGCTCTTAAGCATATAACAGTGCTCATTATTATAATAACTGATGTATATATTTATGTGTATACCAGAGATGTATCCAGGTTTTCTGGCACCCAGGGCAAGAATTCCGTTTGGCTCCCCCCCTTCAAGCACATATGCAATTTGCACACTGGGTCACGATGAACTGCTTTAACTAATGCTCTTAATGTGAAAAACTGAGAGAAGTAGGAAGAGAAGCTCTTTGTCATATGACCATAAGATTGAAAATCTCATATGGGTGTGACGCGCCCCCATGGCCGTGGGGTACTCGGTAGCTGGGCCGGTTGGTGCTGGGGATGTCACGGTGGCAGTAACCCGGTCTGTGACCCAGGGCAGTCAATTAAAGGAAAAGAAAAGGGGAAGCAAGTTTTTATAGAGATAATGTTTGTGACGCCACCTGTGGTATGCGACTATATAGAGCCGCCGCTGCGGTGCAGATCCTCTGGAGCTGATAGTGATGCAGCAGAGTTGGTTCAGCTCTCCACAGGCAGAGCTTAGCTCCAGGGCAGTATATGATGATTTTATGAGGTAGATGTTGCTGGTGCTGTGTAGCGCAGGGCTGGTGATGGTGCAGCAATAATTCCAGGACACAGTGGGGTGCAGTCCTCAAGGTTTACTCACAGTTGTTCAAGACTCTAGGTTACCAGGGCCAGTGTGTAACCTCCCACGTCATCCTGTGTTCACCAGGGAAGGGGTTCAGCAACTCTCAAGTCTCTCAGGAGTACTTAAACGGGACCCCGTTCTATGTTCCTTTCACGATCGTCTTCACTGCGCTGGCTCTTGCCCTCCTGCCCTGCACCTCATGATCAGTGTCCCAAGCCGGTAGCCTCGGGTCTTGTCAGGCGATGTGTAGTCCCCTGGACCCTATGCGGCCACCTTTTCGGCGATATGATCTTGGTGGTTGGCTGCTGCACCTTGCAAATGCAGCAGCCTCCGGTTATCTAGCTGAGCCTGATTATTCTCCACTAGTTTAGGGGTCGGTCCCCTCTGCGGCCTGATCCCTCCACGTCCATGTAGATTTGGGCACACGGGTCGCTTCCTGCACTCACCATGCACCTGGGATCCCCTCTGATTCTGGAGCCTTTCCTCTGCTCCCATCCTCTCTCTCCTGGGCCTCTCTTGCCAGACCTGCTCTCCTCTGTCCTGAGCGGAGCTCCTCCTGAGCTCCCACTCCCAACTGTCTCTCCTCTGAACTCACACTCAACTGAACTGCTTCTAGATGGTTCCCCTTCTTCTTGTACTGTTCCTGATGGTGCTCCCCGGACCTGCTTCCTCCACTCACATCCACTACATGGTTCCACCCTCCAGCTAGGGACCAGAGACTGTGCTCTCCCTTAGGAGCAATCTCGCCCTTCCCTACTGGGGTGGAGTGTGTTGGATGCGGATGTGTGGGTCTTGGGAAGTGCTCCCTCCTTACCTGAGAGTGGTGTACCACACCTCTGGGTGAGTTGCAGTACCTCTGTGGCTACTGAACCCGCAGGGGCGCCACAAGTGCAGTGGCCATGTGATGACTGCTGGAACAAGCAAGCAGCGCTGAATCCTGACAGTGAGTATATTACACGTTGTTAGGATTGGCTGTATGGCTTCATTTTATAATTAAAGGGCTTGTCCCGGTTTCAAATGAAAGCCTGCAGTCACTTTATGTGACTGTAGGCTTCTAAATTCTCACAGCGCACGCACTGCACACATTTGCCGGTGGCAAGAGTGGACGGTCATGTCAGCACAACTATGCAATTTGTATACTTCCGGCCACATTCCAATAAGACATGTCCAACCTCGCACATGACCGCATGTATGTGACGCGCCCCCTGGGCCTGTGTTGTGGGGGGGATACCCTGAGCCGGATCGCTGGGGGTTGTAGTCTCAGTGTGGCGGTGACCCGGTCCGTGCCCAGGGCGGTCAAACCTGTGGCAGTCTTAGATAATAACAATGTCCGACTACGCCACCCGTGGATTGCGGTCAATGGGGACCGCCGCTGCGCTGCAGACCGCTGAGGCTGATGTTGTTTGAGCAGTCGAGTATGGGATAACTCCCCACGGGAGAAGTATTGCCTCAAGGCAGCTGGTGTGGATGATGGGAGTGATGGTGTGAGCGTCCCAGTACTGATGGTGCTGGTGCGGCGATGAAACACAGAGATGTGTGGTGCAGTTCAGGGTCTTTACTGATGGTATAATGCAGACCCTCCCAGGAGTACTGGTTAGCAGTAGGGGCCTGGTCAGTCTGTAAGCAAGTAGGATCTCCCCTGGCCAGGTGGAGATGTAGGCCTCCCCGACTATCTGCACTCTTTCCTGGCTACCTTGCTCTATGCGGGTAGAAATAGCCCACGTCCTTGAGTATACCGTGTGGTGCTCACCCGTATGGCCGGTGACTTGGGGCCTTCCGTTAGCCTCCGCTTCACGATGGCGGTGCTGGTCCCTTGCTTGTGACCGTGCCTCCGGGCTTCTAAGGCCAGAGGACATGGAATCCCCTGCCGGTTGGATTCTGCTGCTGGACCTGGATGTCCCCACAGCCTCGGACTCCGTGTCCGGGTTTAGTGTCTTCAGCCAAGGTGAGCTTTCTAGCTTCCAGCCTCTGGCACTCGCTCCTGCTCCTACAGAGCTCCTGTTGTCACTTTCCCTGTGTCTGCTGTCCTCCAGACCTGACTGCGTCTCTGTCTGGGACTTCACTCTCTAATCCCGCCCCAGACCCAGTTTATAAGGGCAGATTCCTACCCTCCCAGGTCTGGGTGGGCCGTGTTGCATGCTTAGGGCTCCTGACCAGAGAAACCTCCCACTTGCTCTCAGACATAATATTTCTATTACTGTGGCAACCAGACCCCTGGGGTGCCACATATGTAAAGTAAATCGTCTATATATAAGCTGTAAGGCGGCGGTGTTCACACCGTGCAGTAACTGAGGCAGTGAACCAAACAAGTCCAACATAAGCAGCTTTTGTTCAGCAAAACTTACAGGTAAACAGAAAGTCCTACGGATTGCAGCTGGGTTAACACAAGTTCATAGCAATGGTTGCCGGGGGCAACGGCCGCGCCGGGCCATTCAGAGCCTGACAGGTGCCCAGCTTTCCCAGGCGTGGCTTCAGCTACTCACAGATCCGCCGAGCTTTCCTGCTATGTTCCTAGCAGGTCCCAACACTGAACAACACTAATCCTTAATGCAGGGTTTTTAAAGGACTTGTGGCAAGAGCCACTGGAAAACCCGGGTTGGAGGGAGGAGGCCGTCCCACTGCCTTCCTGTAGCCTCCTCCAAGAAATGAAGGCCCTGCCGGGTTTTACTTAATCTGCCTTAGCCAAGTAGTCTGACCAAGTGATTGCTCACCTTCATTCCTGCATTGCAGCCGCAGCTGTGTCTGTGACTGCAATGCACTCCAATGGGTTTAATATGTCTCTGTACACATTCTGGGGAATATATACTGTCCCTCATATACGATCCCAGTCACTGCCTCACAAAGTATATACTTATATATCGTTCCCATATTAGTATAGGAACTTGTTGCACCAGATCGATGTAGGCTTACAGAAAGGTCACGAGCCAGATGAGATTGTTGAGGGGGTGGTGAAAGCGATCAGCCCAGGATTGAACCTCCGTAGTATGCTAGAAATGAAGAGTCACTTGACATTGCAACAGCTGAAGATGATTTTAAAAGGACACTATAAAGAAGAGAGTACTTCAAAATTGTTCCACTTTCTCATTAACCTCTCACAGAAAAATAATGAATCACCCAAAAGTTTCTTGTTCAGAGCAATTGAACTGATGGATAGACTGTTGTTTGCATCCAGAGATGTAGAAGCGGAGGAGAGGTTTGATGCTGGACTAGTACAGAAGAAGTTCTTGAGATCATTGGGTATGGGGTTAATCAGCAAAGATATCAAGTTTAAGCTGAAACAGTACCTAGAAGATCCTGGCATTCTAGACAAAGTCCTAATTGAAAAAATGAATGAGGCAGCTAGTTTGGAGTCAGAGAGCGAACAAAATTTAAAGAAAGGCTCTGCTCCTAAAATCACCAAAATGGGTCAGCTGAAGTTAGAGACCCTGGTGGCTGGTCCGAAGATACTCATGGAGACCCTTCAGTGCCACCTCCGAGAGGGAACCTTAAAGCACCAACAAAAGAGAGGACCGCCAGCGCTGACTGGGAGGAAGTAATAGGAGATCTGCGAGCCGAGTTGATTGAGGTGAAAAAGTTGATTCGTTCCAGGCCAGAACCAGTATCACTCAGACCCAGGAGTGGGTTCCAATACAGAAGATACCCGGCTTGTGAAGCGTGCCGTTCATCAAATCAGAGTACGGTGTGTGTCCACTGTCTGAGATGTGGTGAGGAAGGACATTATGCCAAGGAATGCCAATGGTCATGGTCATTTGGGGTTAAAAGACAGGAGGTTGCCAGTGGGGGCGACTGGTAACCATGACACGAAGGAGCCCCAGAAGCGAATACAAATCTCCCCAAACCCCAGAACGGCACATGAGGTAAAACAGCTGCGTCAGTACTATCCCCAAGTGTGCTCCCATCTACAACAGCTGCAAGAGAGACAGGGGCATCAGTTAGTTAATGCCCAGTGCGGAGGTCAAATGATGTACTCCTGGGAGGAGGATTCCTCAGTCAGTAAAGATAGCCTCATCAGCCTAATCGGTGAAAGGTGCTTTATACAGTGCCAACTAGATGGACTCCTGGTAAAAGCACTGTGGGACACAGGAGCCCAAGCGAGCCTTTTAAATGAAGAATGGAGAAGGTGCTACCTGCCACATACCTGCCTTCGGTTGCTAAAAGAACTCTTAAGGTACCGTCACACTTAGCGACGCTACAGTGATCCCGACAACGATACGACCTGGCAGGGATCGTTGCTGCGTCGCTATGTGGTCGCTGGTGAGATGTCAAACAGTCAGATCTTACCAACAACGCAGCAACGATACGGCAACCAGTAGCGACCTGTATAACGATGTCGGCGATCGTTGGGACCCTGTCACATAGCAGCTACTCTGACGATTCAGACCTCGATGACGGACATACTGTGTGACGCTGTAGTCACAGAGGCGTGCATTTGCGTTGCCTTTTCCCCTCAGCTCCGATTGGTGGTCGCTACTGCGTTCTGATTGGCGGCCTTGCCTTAAAAGAAGGCAACATAGTAGCACTTCCGTCCTTTGTTCCTGACCACGTGCTGGTTTGCAGGTAGTAGTAGAGTTCTCCGGGTTGCGACTCCACATCGATTTATCTATTCTTCAACGGTTCTTCTGACACCTATACTCTGTGTGCACGGTAGGTATCGTTTGGGGTCTCAAATGCGTTTCCATTTTTACTTAATTTATAGGACACCAACCAATTATCTGCTATCATTGCTCTGGAGGGAGGGAGGGCTTGGCTTCTATCTGTGTACATATCCTTTTGCATGGGCAGCCATTTTAGGGAGTCTCGTGTGCACACACCCAACAAACAGTAGTGCGGTTCAAACAGTATTGTTTACTTTTTTAAAATGTTCCCTGTATGCTCACTGTATGCTATTCTTTATTTCAGATGTCTTACAATATTGAGGAATTTGTCCGTGAATTGATTGAGATTAGTGATGAGCGAGCACTAAAATGCTCGGGTGCTCGTAGCTCGGGTCGAGCACATTGGAATACTCGGATGCTCGACCCGAGCAACGAGCTCAATGTAAGTCTATGGGAAACTCGAGCATTTTTCTGGCGGTCCCCCCCCCCCGGCGGTCTGCAGAAGGTCAAAAATTGCCCAAATCGATGGGAACAGTGCTCAATTAAACGTCAGGCAGGCAGAATATATAGGCAGACAGGCAGGGTATATAGGAGGGTGCATGAAAAACATAGCAGGGCACTTGGAACACACTAGTGCCCTCCGATTTTCATGCACCCATCTCTTTAAAAAAGCCGGCTGGCAATTCATCAGCGGCATACACCGGTACCCAACAATTTAGAACAGAAATAATAGAGCATCACACATAGATTAGATAGATAGAAACATATCAGTCACATATATATCCTATGGATGCGCCATTTCTGGTGCGGCTGACGGCTGGTGTTTCTATCCCGGGAGGGGGCCAATATTCATGGCACCCTTCCTGGGCTATTAATATCAGCCCCCAGCTGTCTGCCTAGCCTTTGCTAGCTATTAAAATAGTGGGACCTAACGTCATTTTTTTGGGGGTCTCCCATTTTAATAGCTAGTAAAGGCTAGGTATTCAGCTGGGGGCTGATATTAGTAGCCTGGGAAGCAGCGCTCCTTGAAAAAGGTGTCGAAACGATCGCCGGATCGGTGGGTGTTTACCATGCTTTCATTCATACAAACATTGGCTTAAGGTAATGTTGGCTCTTATTTATTATGCATGTGTATATCTTTTGATGTGGATTGATCTGTTCACCTGTTAAATAGGATATTTCTCTATGCACATTAGGGCCCAATTCAGTATCATTTACCTCCCAAATATATTGCCAAGTAGTAGCATGTATATACATCTCTTGTAATGATTCATGGTTTAACACCCTACATCTGTGGTATGGGTTATCCACTGTTTTTATATCTTTAATTTTAAAGAATATCAATAAATATAATATATTTTAAACCTTAGTTACTCTTTGTGGTGGTTTGGATTTACAGTTATATGAAAAAGTTTGGGCACCCCTATTAATCTTAAGCTTATTGTTTTATAAAAATTGGTGTTTTTGCAACAGCTATTTCAGTTTGATCTATGTAATAACTGTTGGACACAGTAATATTTCTGCCTTGAAATGAGGTTTATTGTACTAGCAGAAAATGTGCAATCTGCATTCAAACAAAATTTGACAGGTGCATAAGTATGGGCACCTCACCAGAAAAGTGACATTAATATTTAGTAGATCCTCCTTTTGCAAAAATAACAGCCTCTAGTCGCTTCCTGTAGCTTTTAACGAGTTCCTGGATCCTGGATGAAGGTATTTTTGACCATTCCTCTTTACAAAGCAATTCCAGTTCAGTTAAGTTTGATGGTCGCCGAGCATGGACAGCCCTCTTCAAATGATCCCACAGATGTTCAATGATATTCAGGTCTGGGGACTGGGATGGCCATTCCAGAACATTGTAATTGTTCCTCTGCATGAATGCCTGAGTAGATTTGGTGCTGTGTTTTGGATCATTGTCTTGCTGAAAGATCCATCCCCTGCGTAACTTCAACTTTATCACTGATTCTTGAACATTATTGTCAAGAATCTGCTGATACTGAGTGGAATCCATGCGTCCCTCAACTTTAACAAGATTCCCGGTGCCGGCATTGGACACACAGCCCCAAAGCTTGATGGAACCTCCACCAAATTTTACTGTGGGTAGCAAGTGTTTTTCTTGGAATGCTGTGTTTTTTTGCCGCCATGCATAACGCCTTTTTGTATGACCAAACAACTCAATCTTGGTTTCATCAGTCCACAGGACCTTCTTCCAAAAAGAAATTTGCTTCTCCAAATGTGCTTTTGCATACCTCAGCCGACTCTGTTTGTGGCGTGCTTGCAGAAACGGCTTCTTTCACATCACTCTCCCATACAGCTTCTCCTTGTGCAAAGTGCGTTGTATAGTTGACCGATGCACAGTGACACCATCTGCAGCAAGTTGATGCTGCAGCTCTCTGGAGGTGGTCTGAGGATTGTCCTTGACTGATCTCACCATTCTTCTTCTCTGCCTTTCTGATGTTTTTCTTGGCCTGCCACTTCTGGCCTTAACAAGAACTGTCCCTGTGTTCTTCCATTTCCTTACTATGTTCCTCACAGTGGAAACTGACAGGTCAAATCTCTGAGGCAGCTTTTTGTATCCTTCCCCTGAACAACTATGTTGAATAATCTTTGTTTTCAGATCATTTGACAATTGTTTTGAGGAGCCCATGATGCCACTCTTCAGAGGAGATTCAAACAGGAGAACAACTTGCAAGTGGCCACTTTAAGTAGCTTTTCTCATGATTGCATACACCTGGCTATGAAGTTCAAAGCTCAATGAGGTTACAAAACCAAAAAAAGTGCTTTAGTAAGTCAGTAAAAAGTAGGTAGGAGTATTTAAAACAAGAAAATGATAAGGGTGCCCATACTTATGCACCTGTCAAGTTTTGTTTGAATGCAGATTGCACATTTTCTGCTAGTACAATAAACCTCATTTCAAGGCAGAAATATTACTGTGTCCAACAGTTATTACATAGATCAAACTGAAATAGCTGCTGCAAAAACACAAATTTTTATAAAACAATAAGCTTAAGATTAATAGGGGTGCCCAAACTTTTTCATATAACTGTATATATCCCACACTCGTTGTTACTAGAGGTTAGAGTCTGACTGATTAATTGAGTCTGTGGACTGGAGTCTTTTATACAGGTGACTATGTAAGACAGCTGTCTTTAATGCAGGTAATGAGTTGATTATGAGTGTCTAACTGGTCTGTAGGAGCCAGAACTCATAATGGTTTGTAAGGGATCAAATACTTATTTCTCACTGCAAAATGCAGATACATTTATCTAATTTATACAATGAGATTTTTTGGGATATTCTATCTCTCAATGTTAAAATTAACCTACCCTTAAAATTATAGACTGTTCATGTCTTTGTCAGTGGGCAAACTTACAAAAACAGCAAGGGATCAAATAATTATTTCCTTCACTGTATAATTGCAAATTATAGGCACTAGTGTTGCGCGAGCGTGCTCGGTTAACCCTTTCACCAAGCACGCTTGGGTGCTGCCCGAGTATCCCTGCATGTGTCACAGCTGTCTAACAGCCTTGACACATGCAGCCGCGGCAGCTCGAACATGGATGCCGAGCACGCCAAAAATACTCGGGCAGCACACGAGCATGCCTCAGTGAAAGGGTTAACCGAGCACTCTCGCGCAACACTAGTAGGCACCCTTTAACAGGTAAATGAAATGACTCAAGAATCGTGACGCAGTCAGACAGATTTCTTGCAGGGCCCCTTTACTTTACACCATTCATTCTTCCTTCTCTCGTGACAAAACGCCAGCTCAATGCAGAGGAAAGGAATTTTCAGAGAAGACCAGAGCTCATAAAACCACAAAAAAATATTCCTAAAGCTTCTTCTGTTCCACTTGCATATTATTTGCAAAAATTAATGTCTTTTAACATAGTTCTATGAATGATGACTTCCTGGCTGTCAACCTCCTATACAGGCTTGAATTAGGTAAATCTCTTGGTGTTGTTGACTCATGTACCTTTACCTCAATCTTTCCTTCTATATTCTGCAGCACCTTAAAACTTGCCTCTAATTTGTGCAAAGTTTCGACAGATGAACTTTTCCGGCTGCTTAGGTTTGAGGTGACTTTCACTTCCTGATTGTTGATACAACTCTGCTCATTGTGTAATTCAAACAGTTGTATATTGTTTTCCACCACTTCCCTAATTTATTTATGTGCGTTACTGCAATTTAGCTGATATGGAATGGCATAATATTTACAAATATCATCACATTCTGAATACTCAGCAAGTTCACCTTTGCAAAAACTAATATATATATATATATATATATATATATATATATATATATATATATATATACACTCATATACACATAGATCAGCCAGAGAGGGCTTTTCAAATATTTGGGATCAGCTTTCAATAATTTAGACTAGAGATGAGTGGATCTTTTGAAATTCGAATTTGCTGACTTTGCCAAATTTTAGCCAAAAATGTGATTCTCGGCAAAAAAATTTCAATATTGGAAAACTTGTAATTGCTTGGAAAATACACGTGGGAGAGAGGAGGGAGAGAGGAGAGAGAGAGGCGGGAGAGAGGAGGGAGAGAGGAGAGAGAGAGGAGAGAGAGAGGAGGGACAGAGGAGAGAGAGAGGAGGGAGAGAGGAGGGAGAGAGGAGGGAGAGAGGAGGGAGAGAGGAGAGAGAGAGGAGAGACAGGAGGGACAGAGGAGAGAGAGAGGAGGGAGAGAGGAGGGAGAGAGGAGGGAGAGAGGAGAGAGAGAGGAGAGACAGAAGAGGGACAGAGGAGAGAGAGAGAAGGGAGAGAGGAGGGAGAGAGGAGGGAGAGAGGAGGGAGAGAGGAGAGAGAGAGGAGGGAGAGAGGAGGGAGAGAGGAGGGAGAGAGGAGGGAGAGAGGAGAGAGAGAGGAGGGAGAGAGGAGGGAGAGAGGAGGGAGAGAGAGGAGCTATAGAGAGAGAGGACCCTACTGAACATAAGAGCTTACACTCTATAGAATAGAGAGACTTACCCAGTGACTCTGAAAAAGGTAAACAACTCTGTCGTTCAAACTTTGCTCCACTGGGAACCTCTGATCTGTGAAGGCCCGCTACTGACCACCACTGTACAAGGTGTGATAATCCAGAAGATGTCATAGCTGTAGGGCATTGTGGGAAGACCCACGTGGCAATGCAAAATGACATTTGTCTGCTCTCTGTTGCTTCAACAGGATGGGAAATGGTGCTGTCATTTGTGAACCGCCAACTGAATCTTAAAATGTTTGAATTCGCGTAAAATCGCGAATTTCAAGAAATTCGACTAGATTGTGAGCCCCAATAGGGACAGTGATATTAATGTCTGTAAAGTGCTGTGGAAATGAATGGCGCTATATAAGTGAGTAAAATAAATAAATCAATAACTATCATATTGAAGTGGGATTAATTCTTAAAGTTTATTGTATAATATACAAACATTTAGTGGCTACAGTCTGTTGGTATATAAACTTGAGAGTTACAGGGCAGATTACAGTAACTTAAAGGGGTGGTCTGAAGTCCAAAGTAATTTTCATCCTAAATCCCTATTGAATGTAATAATCTAAATTATTTTCTAATATTCTTGAATTAAAAATTCCTTGTCCTTTCCTCACTACACTATTGAACTGCTTTGATATTTTTTTCCCCACTTCCTTTTTGGTGATGCTTTGTTTGGAAATCTCTCCAGTATATGCTGGGATACTCAAAAGAAATGTCAACAACGGACAGAGGCTGTGATCTCTGCTGCACCCTCTGACCTCTCCCTGAAATGAAGCATCATCAGTGACGCTTATTTCAGGGGCTGGGCTAGTACCTATGCGATGTGCTCTGTGCAATGTGCACAATGACAGCGCGCTCTCTTTTGCTGACTCAGATCAGCAGTAACAATCCGGCAACAAAGAGCTTGGTCAAAATACCCAGCTAGAATTACTGGCTTAGTAATGGGGGTGTCTGACAGATGCCTCTGCATTACTAACATGTGGGCTTGATGTTAGCGCCAGCTGCTGACATCAACCCCACAATCTCATTACCCCGATTGCCACCGCACCAGGGTATCTAATGGATACGCTATTTCTGGGTGGCTGAGGGCTGGTCTTATTAGGCTGGGAAGGAGCCATTTTTAATAACCAGCAAAGGCAAAACAGACAGCTGGATGCTGATATTAATAGACTGGGAAGGTCCATGGATATTGGCCCCTTCTCAGCATAAGATCATCTCACAGCTGTTTGCTTTCCCTTGGCTGGTTATTAAAAACTAGATGGTGGCCCGATTCTAACGCATCGGGTATTCTAGAATAGGTATGCGGCCAACCGGGCGTAACTAATCAGCGAAGCAGTGTTTAAATGGGTTGTGCACTGCTTTAAATTAACCCCCCAATGTATCCTGCCGGGGCCCCTAATGAGTTTTGTAATTACGTCATGTTGTCAATCCTGCTTGTGACAACATCGCTGACCACGCACAGCCAGCACGTAATTCCCCCGGCTGCAGCCGGCTCTTGCTTTCGCTTACATCACGACTATTTGCGGCTGCAGCCAGGGGTCTCCTGTTCCGCGTACCACGGTGAATGACGGGCTGTGGGGGGGGTTATCCCCCATCGTGTCACACCCAGCTTCCACCGCTGCTTTGTCTCTGCCGAGACCAATCAGAGAAGCGGTGTTTTAAATTTCACGCCAATATCGCTGATTGGTCGCGGCCGGGCGGGTGCGACCAATCAGCGAATCATGTTAGTGAGGACCGGGGAGCGGCGGCTGCCTGTGCGGGTACTTCCGGCTGCATCGCCGCTGACCTCCGTGCGGCAGATGAGCCGCTAACGGCCGCCATCTTGTTCTGAAATCCCGCGTTGCTGATTGGCCGCGGCCGGACCAATCAGCGATGCGGGATTTTCTGGACGGACAGACAGACGGGATAAGCCGATTATATACTAGATAAGAGGGACCACACATCATGTATTTATTATTAACAAGTATAGTAAAATACACACGCAAGGCACTGTTCCACTTCTCCACTTGGACCATCATCTCCTGGTTAAGGATTATTTTTTATTTTTTCTATTATATGTTATTTTCAGTCATTTTCCTATCCACATTTGTCCTGCTTTTACCCCCATTTTGCTTTCTTTTTCAGCCCCCTAGCCCTTACTACTACCATTTTACAGCCATTTTACAGCAATAAAGTTTGGGACTTCATTGACTTATATGTTGGTCGTGTCAGAGGTCAAGTTTGGATCAAGACCTGGTAAATGAACCAAACTTTGGGCTAAAGTTTGGCCAAACCTGACAAACCCGAACTTCCACTGGTTCACTCATCCCTACTGGTAGTGTAAAATGCTGTGCATTTTACACACCAAATACGTTGCACAAAATACATTTGTGTCACCCTGGCCTGGATGCCACAAGTGTAATTAAAGCTGTGTCTGAGAGCAAGGGGGAGGTTCTCTAGTCAGGGGAACATTAGCATGCAATGCCTCCTGTCTCAGGCCAGTAGGGGAAGCTGGCTGCCCCTATAAAAGCTGGTGCTGGGGGCAGGGTTAGAGAGAACTTGATGGCCTGTCTCAGCACTGAGACATGTCCCAGAGCAGAGCAGGGACAGACAGTTGCACTGCACCTAATAGGAAGTGTGGCAGGAGGAGAGCCACAAGCCAGAGACAAGAGGCGAAGAGAGCCTGTCTTGGCAGATAAAAGACTTACTTTACCAGACTTTGGTGTCTGAGGCTGGGAGGATTCCACATCCCCCAGCAGAGAACCAGTCCGCAAGGGACTGTATATTCCTTGGCCTAAGAAGCCTGGAGGCCCTGCCACAACAGAAGGGACCAGCAAAGCCGTACAAGGCTGGGAGCAGAAAGGAACCCACGTCGCAGGCCATACAGGCGAGAATACACGGAAAGCTTGGAAACATGGGCTGTTACCCTATAACGAGGAGATAGCCAGAAGGAGCGCAGAAAGCACGGTAGGCCTACACCCTCACCCTGACCAGGGCCAATTTCCCCGTTGTTCTCAGACATCCAGGTCCCCTCCTAGCTGGGACTGTTTATGGGTCAGTTTACCTGTTTCAGTAAAGACCCTGGACTGCAACCTATTGTCTGTGTGCTCCTTCGCGCCTCCAGCACTACCGGTACTGGGACTCTCACCACCATCACTCCCACCATCCATTATACTGCCCTGGGGCCGCACTCTTCCTGTGGGGAGTCACACTACCCTAGCTGCACACCTCATCAGCCCCAGCGGTCTGCATGCAGCGGCGGTTCCTAATAACTGCAATCCACGGGTGGCGTAGTCGGATATAAACATCAGCACATAACGGACTACCACTGGCCTGACCACCCTGAGCCACGGAACCGGGTTGCCACTACTACTCCCATCATTCCCAGACTGCCCGGATCCGAGTGCCCCACGGCCCAGGGGGCGAGTCAGCTTTGGCGTAGTCGGCAGGATTTCGTGCCCGCAACCACCGGGTACTGCGTGCCTGAAAAAGACTTTTGTAACTTACCTGTGGCGAAGTTTCCCGCCGTCTGGAGTCGTTTCCCGCCATCCGGAGCCGATTCCCGCCATCAGACGCCATCTTGGACCGTTTCCCGCCGTCTTCTGCCGTCTTCCCGCCATCTGCAGCTGCTTCCCGCCATCGGACGCCATCTTCAGGACGCCGCGCGGGAAGAAGAGGGGCGTGGACGTCAAAACCGCGTGAGATCCGAAGCTCCGCCCCACGCACCGACGCTGCGCAAGGTCCTGGAAGGAAGAGAGAGAGACGTTGACGTCATCAGGACGCGACGCAAGGTCCTCGTCCGGAGCAGCAGCAACGGAGCTGCGGCCTACAGAAGAGGATCGTCGGAAGGTAGGCCACGCTTGACTAGGGGGGAGGAAGATGTCGGACACAGAGGCCCCCACTACCACCAACGCGGCTGCAGCAGCGGTGATGCCCTTTTCCCTGCCCTACATCCCTGGAGCGGCCTGGCTGCCCAAATACTCAGGGGAGCCCCATGCCCTAACTGACTTTAAGGAAAGGCTACACAGTTTGTTCCAAGTCTACCCCCTGACAGAGGAACAGAAGGTCAGCATATTGACAGGGCAGTTAACTGGCGCAGCCCAGAGGGAGGTAAAATCATGGCCCACTGAGGAGAAAAGGACCGTGAAGGGTATTCTGGCCCGGCTGTGGGGTACCTTTGACACTCGTACCTCCACTGAAATTAAAATGAGGTTCTATGGATGTAAGCAGCGGGCACAGGACAGCATCAGAGACTATGCCCTAAATCTGCAGGAAGCCTTGAGGGCTATTCAACAAACTGACCCTGGCAGTGTGCAGGAAACGGATAAACTGCTAACAGAACAATTCATAGAAGGTCTGCTGTCCAGCGCCCACAGGGCTCAGCTGCGCCTCATGTTCTTTCAGAACCCCGACCTGACCTTTGCCCAATTTAAGGACAGGGCCATAAGGGTGCTCCGCGAACCTGCAACCAGTGGCGCTATAAACCCCCGGTGCCCTGCTCTCACCTACCACCAGGAGGGGACGCCCTCCTCTATGGACCCAGTGGGGGCTGATGCACAAGCCCTGAACCAAGCCCCGTCGAAAGAACTGCACCACCAAGTCCAGGAGCTGACCAGGAGCGTCGCGGCGTTGACCAGGACCGTCCAGGCATTGCAAGTGGACCCGTCAAGACCCATTGAGCCGGCTTCAAGTCCGGAGGATGTCCCGTGGCGTCGACAGAGGGGGATCCCGTCGTTCCGAGGGAGGCCCACAGACCGCTACGCAGAGGATGGACAGCCCATTGGCCGTCGATGCAACCAGCCCGGACACATTTCCAGGTACTGTAATTTAAACGGGTCCAACCTGGGGCAGAGGGCCAACCCCCAGGCATAAGATCACCAGGCCCTTATAATTGGCGTAATAAGTACGTTGGGGGGCGCCCGGTTTTACCCGTGGTGCTGGACGGTATCCCCATGAGCGCCTTGCTGGATACTGGGTCACAAGTAACCACTATCCCTTATGTACTTTTTAAGCAGTATTGGACTGATGCTGATATCACACGGTATCCAGACAGTAACTTGAGCATCATTGCCAGTAATGGCTTACCCGTGCCGTAGATGGGGTTCAAGGAGATGACCATTAAAATTGGTAAAGTTGAACTACCGGCACAGGGAGTGATTATTGTGGACATTGACCGTCGTGAAAGTCACCCTAAAATAACTGTGGGTACTAACGTGATTGAAAATTGTCTTTCAGAGGTAATTGTAATCTTACAACAGGTGGCAGTGAATGCTAGTTCCAGCCAACAGAGAGTCCTCAACAAGGAGATAAAAGCCCTGATGAGACGGCAGCAGGTAGAACTGTCTGGTGGTGAGATCGGTAGCGTAAGACTGAGTGACCCATTCCCCATTTCCATGCCTCCCAAAAGTGAAATGATGATCTGGTGTCGGACTGCAATCGGGTTGAGAGGTAGAGACTACCAAGCCATGGTAGAACCCGTGTACTCAGACAGCAGGCCCACCATTTTGACAGCCAGGGGGGTGGTTGATGTCCGTCATGGGAGGGTGCCCGTTCGCATTCTCAACATTGGGGAGAGAGAGGTACACTTGCCCAGGTACGCTACACTTGCCAAACTGTTTGTTGTCGAACACAAAGCTATCAGGGCCGTGGAACCCTTGCCCCCATCTCCACAGGCTGAGGGTAATGGCTCCAGAAACAAAAGGAGGACTGGTGCCAGAAACTCCATGTGGGTGCTGACTCCACTCCCCTGCACCAAAAACAAGGAGTCTACCGGGTGGTACAGGGGTACGAGAGAGTCTTTAGTAAGCACCCGCTAGACTTCGGCAGAGTAAAAGGGATAGAACACCACATCCCCACGGGGAGCCACCCACCAATAAAAGAGAGACACAGGCCTGTACCCCCTGCACATTACCAGAACGCAAAGGGCATGCTAAGAGAAATGAAAGAAGCTGGGGTCATTAGAGATAGCTGTAGCTCCTGGGCAGCCCCTTGGTTCTGGTCAAAAAGAAAGACGGCACCATGAGAATGTGCGTGGACTATAGACAAATCAACCGTATCACCCACAAAGACGCATATCCGCTGCCTAGAATAGAGGAGTCTTTAGCCGCACTAAAATCAGCTAACTTCTTTTCTACTTTGGACCTTACTAGCGGGTACTGGCAGGTTCCTGTGGCAGAGGCTGACAAGGAGAAGACCGCCTTCACCACCCCGATGGGACTGAGTGAGTTCAACTGTATGCCCTTCGGGCTCTGCAACGCAAAGGGACCTTCCAGCGGCTGATGGAATGCTGTCTAGGGCACCGAAACTTTGAGACGGTCCTCCTTTACCTGGACGACGTGATCGTCTATTCGAAGACCTACGAGGACCATCTAAAGCACCTGGCCGAGGTGTTCGAAGCCCTGGCAGGCAACGGCCTGAAGGTGAAACCATCGAAGTGTCACCTGCTGAAACCAAAGGTCCAGTACCTAGGGCACGTGGTAAGCGCGGAAGGAGTGGCCCCCGACCCTGACAAGGTCACGGCAATCAAGAGCTGGCCGAGCCCCTCGAACATCAAAGAGGTGAGACAGTTTCTCGGGTTGGTAGGCTACTACCGAAGGTTCATCCCCGGGTTCACTAAGATGGCAGCTCCTATGCAGGACCTCCTGATCGGACAGTCTAAGTCCAGAAGTCAAAAGCCACCCTTCAAGTGGGATAAACCGGAAGAGGAGTCCTTCCGCCATTTAAAGATGGCCCTCACGGGGGATGAGATCCTGGCCTGCCCTGATTATGGTCAGCCTTTTATTCTCCACATGGACGCCAGTAATGTGGGACTGGGAGCCGTACTGTCCCAAAACCAACAGGGCAGAGAAAGGGTGATCGCGTATGCCAGCCGGAAGCTGAGGCCCACCGAGAGGAACCCGGAGAATTACAGCTCCTTCAAGCTAGAATTCTTGGCGGTGGTGTGGGCCGTGACGGAACGCTTCAAGCATTACCTGGCCTCCGCAAAGTTCACCGTGTACACGGACAACAACCCGTTGACACACCTGGACAATGCAAGATTGGGTGCCCTAGAACAGCGGTGGATGGCCCGTCTCTCCAACTATGATTTCGTGATCAAATACCGGGCAGGCAAAACCAATGCCAACGCTGACGCCCTATCAAGGATGCCTCACTTACCTGAAGGTGACGAAGACCCAGAAGAGCTGGAAGAGGTAGAACTCCCCGCCCCGCGTTTCACCGGTATGGAGCCGCTCAATACTCCCACCGCGTGAAGGAGGAGGATCTAACAACCGTGATGATCAATCCCCTACCTCACCACAGCTGGGCCGAGACCCAAGATAGTGACCCTGCCATCCGCCTGGTGAAAGATCTGCTGACCCAGGAAGATGCCCGCTTAGATCCAGATGCCCCAGAGGAAGCCAAGCAGCTATGGAAAGAGAAGAGCAAGCTGTTCCTCTACGAAGGCAAGTTATGCAGAAGGATTGTCAACCACCGGACGCACGAGCTGACCTGGCAAGTCGTGGTTCCAAGGCGGGATGCAGCTATGGTCCTGGGAGCTTACCATGACAGAGCGGGACACTTCGGTTGGAAGAAACTGGAGTTCCTGCTAAGAGGAAGGTTCTTTTGGGTCGGCATGAGAGGAGCTGTAGAAAAGTGGTGCAGAGACTGTGGCCCTTGTCACCTAAGGAGGAAGGACCGCACCAGCCAGAAGACACCCTTGAGGCCCATCGTCACCACGCAGCCTCTTGAGCTGCTAGCTCTAGACCACGTCAAGTTGGCTCCAAGCCGGTCTGGATACATCTATGCCCTGACAATCGTGGACCACTATTCCCGTTTTCTAGTGGTGGTCCCGGTAAAGGACTTGACAGCCCAAACAGCGGCCAGAGCCTTCCAGCAATATTTCTGCCGTCCACACGGGTATCCGGAACAGGTCCTGACAGACCAGGGTCCAGCGTTCGAGGCTGAAATCTTCCAGGAGTTCTGCAACCTCTATGGCTGTAAGAAAATTCGTACAACGCCTTACCACCCACAAACCAACGGGATGTGTGAGAAGATGAACAATATAGTCATTGATCTCCTGAAGACGTTGCCCCTGGAGGAACGCAGCCTGTGGCCAGAAAAACTGCCGGACCTGATAGACCTATACAACAATATCCCGGTGAATGCTACAAACTGCACCCCGGCTTACCTGATGCGAGCTAGACCAGGTAAGCTGCCCGTAGACCTGGAGATGGGAGTCCTAATACCTGAGGACACCTCCCCAGATGCGGACTGGGATACGGAAAGGCAACTGCAGTACAAGAAGGTACAGGAGAGTGTGGAGAAGAGCCTGGCCCAGGTGAGAGAGAAGCAAGAAAGACTCTTCAACCAACACGCCCCTGCTGGTCCCCTAGAGCCTGGTGAGCAAGTCCTAAAGCGAAAGAGAAGGCTACATAAGTTGGACGACCAGTGGGAAAGGGAACCCTACACAGTACTGCAGTCTGACCATGACAACCCAAAGGTGTGCGTAATCACCAAGGACGGAGGAGAAACCACTAGTGTTGTCTCCAGGGACCACCTCAAAAGATGCCCCGAGCAACTCCGTAGTGCAGAAGAGGATCAGAGTGACCTTGAACACGCAGAGGACAAGGAAGAAATGATCAGCACCATTCTCGGAGAGTTCCCTCAGTCCTGGACTCGCATAAATGATGCCATAGTGGTACCCGTCCTGCATTTCCTGCAACCGGCACAGCAACAACCAACACCAGAGCCGGAAGGTGAAGAGGAGCAAGCGGTTCCAAAGGCAGAAGAGCCTGTACCAGCAGCCCAGGAGAGTCAACCCTCTGCTGACAGTGGGCCTGCCATGCCTGCGGTAAGCCAAAGGACCCGCAGACAGCTGCCTGCCTTACCTGTACACCCAGCTGGTAGCTGTACCCCTAACGCTAGTGGGGAAAGCCAGGTTGGTCCACCACCAGACAGTGGGCTACGTAGGTCAACCAGGAGCACAAAGGGGCAGATACCCGATCGCTGGAGAATATAGAGTGTACTAAGATTGTAAATAACCTTGTTGCCAAATGTTGAATTGTTTGTAAAGTTACATGCATGTTTGGTAATTCTGTGTTTCAGTTTCTTGCAGCTACCGTAAGGACTCAAAGGTTATGGACTTTTTATAACCGGGACCTTGTATGGACTGCGTTCGGAGCCTAACCAAGGAATGAACTAAGACTGTGAAGGACTTGGGGTAGGACAGACCCCCACCTGGTTAAGGCTCCCCGTTATATTGGTGATATGGACACCCGGTCACAGACCACACTGTGACCTTAAGAACTCAATCTGTGCGTCGTCTGTCTGTTAATGTTTTATAGTCATGCATATTGTCTTTGTTTACTGTTTAGTCCCGGAGTACTAAATTTCACTAGGGGGGAATGTGTCACCCTGGCCTGGATGCCACAAGTGTAATTAAAGCTGTGTCTGAGAGCAAGGGGGAGGTTCTCTAGTCAGGGGAACATTAGCATGCAATGCCTCCTGTCTCAGGCCAGTAGGGGGAGCTGGCTGCCCCTATAAAAGCTGGTGCTGGGGGCAGGGTTAGAGAGAACTTGATGGCCTGTCTCAGCACTGAGACTTGTCCCAGAGCAGAGCAGGGACAGACAGTTGCACTGCACCTAATAGGAAGTGTGGCAGGAGGAGAGCCACAAGCCAGAGACAAGAGGCGAAGAGAGCCTGTCTTGGCAGATAAAAGACTTACTTTACCAGACTTTGGTGTCTGAGGCTGGGAGGATTCCACATCCCCCAGCAGAGAACCAGTCCGCAAGGGACTGTATATTCCTTGGCCTAAGAAGCCTGGAGGCCCTGCCACAACAGAAGGGACCAGCACAGCCGTACAAGGCTGGGAGCAGAAAGGAACCCACGTCGCAGGCCATACAGGCGAGAATACACGGAAAGCTTGGAAACGTGGGCTGTTACCCTATAACGAGGAGATAGCCAGAAGGAGCGCAGAAAGCACGGTAGGCCTACACCCTCACCCTGACCAGGGCCAATTTCCCCGTTGCTCTCAGACATCCAGGTCCCCTCCTAGCTGGGACTGTTTATGGGTCAGTTTACCTGTTTCAGTAAAGACCCTGGACTGCAACCTATTGTCTGTGTGCTCCTTCGCGCCTCCAGCACTACCGGTACTGGGACTCTCACCACCATCACTCCCACCATCCATTATACTGCCCTGGGGCCGCACTCTTCCCGTGGGGAGTCACACTACCCTAGCTGCACACCTCATCAGCCCCAGCGGTCTGCATGCAGCGGCGGTTCCTAATAACCGCAATCCACGGGTGGCGTAGTCGGATATAAACATCAGCACATAACGGACTACCACTGGCCTGACCACCCTGAGCCACGAAACCGGGTTGCCACTACTACTCCCATCATTCCCAGACTGCCCGGATCCGAGTGCCCCACGGCCCAGGGGGCGAGTCACATTGGCCCCAGGAAACAAGATATATTAAAAGCACAAAGATTTCAGCTGTACTAGGAAGAACATACATTGGCATAAAATTTTGAAATAGCATTTTGATGTTGAGTCAACTTCAGGGGTGTCAGCAGCAACTATCCAATCCCTGGGATATATTATAAATTTGGAGTATTTCACAACCATGAATTTTTACAAATCTTATGCTATTCTTAACCATTTTTTTAAAAAGTAGATAGGTCATGGCTCGTTTTGGGTCAGAAATGAGTGTAAACTATTCCAAGAACATAGAGGTTAGCAGTCCAGCATATCCACAAAATCCAAACTTTATTATAGATCAATCCATTTAATATTGATACACAGAACCATTGATTGATGTGACACATTTCAAAGTATACTAGTCCTTAGTTTGTAGTGCATGGACAGCCTAAAGTGTGCTACATTTATTAAAAAGCATGGACTTCTTAAGATATTCAGAACATCTTACTACAGGGGGCTTTTGTTTCAGATTACCATATAAAATGCCAGTCTTTGTAAATTCATTCCACAGTGTTATACTGAGAGGAAGAGGACTTGAACTCTAGCGTCACCTATTGGAAATAGCAATACTAAAAGTCAATATGGACCCCTTAGCGAGCCTTGCCACGTGACTTAGGATAAAAGCCAAACCAGAATCTCAATTTACAGATAAATGTTTGAGAGTGCTGCCCCTCCTCAATACAAAGAATGAGATCTGATTTAGGTGTATGAAAGGCCTCTGACTAGAGTCTAAGTGGTAACATTTTTCCTTGTGGAGAGTGACATGCCTAACATACCAGGGTAAGGAGACATATAAGTCATGCAATGCACCTCTGGGAAATTAAATATGCAAATTGCCTTTTCAAAGAGGAAGAGGACTTGAACTCTAGTGCCACCTTTTGGAAGTAGAAATCCTTAACAAGCCTTGCCATATGACTCTTCCTCTCTGAAGTGGATATTTGCATTTTTAATTTCCCAGAGGAGCATTGAATGGTCTATTAGTCTCCTCACACTGGCATGTTAGGCATGTCACTCTCCACAAGCAGAAACGATACCATTTAGACAGTGATGAAACCAGAGTCCGATTGACCCCATTGCAAGATTTGGATGCATATTCAGTTGAAGTTTCTGCTGACATTGGAGGACCGCTCACCCGCATGGACCCAGTCGCAGTCGTGACCTTTGCGACCTCGGTCATTACGCCCCTGCCTTTAGACTACAGTATTATACTGTAATTGAAAGAGTATGTTTTCTAATAGAGTTTGAACTTTTGGAGTTGGTCCAAAAGTAATGTTTTGAGATAACTTTACATAACATTTAATGAACTGAGAGCAGGAGAGACTTGATAAAAAAGTATCTAACTGGAACATTTTTAGTTTTCATCCTGCTGATTTGTGTAATAGCACTTTTTTCTGTCTATGTGCACTACTGAGGCTGGCTCTGACAGATGTTTAGTAAGAGTTGTGATGTGTGATCTCAGTCAGTCAGATGTTTCTCGCGACTCTCTCCCCTTCATCGAGCTTTACTGAGTCAGAATCTGCAATTCCACCTCTTTATTTCCTATTTCGAAATATGTGATTTCTTTGGTAACTGAGGATATTCTCTCCTCTGGTCATGTTTCTTCATTCAACCGGCGTAACTAATTATTGCAATATATTTCTGCCACTTGTTGCCAGCGACTGAACATATAGAACCACTACAGACTTCTTTTTCAGATGATAACAATCTGACGATACTGAGCTAAAATTATATATTTTTTGCTAAATTTCAACCAACAAAAGATTGCTTTGGTTGAAATTGTTTTAATCAGCTTTAAACTAATGTCTATGGAAACCTGAAAGTGGCTTCCCAGGATACTGATTTGCTGTCCCAAGGATAGGCTATCAATACATTTGTGCTTAAAAGTTTACATACCCCGTCAGAATTTTTCCTTTCTTGGCCTTGTTTCAGAAAATATGAATGATAACAAAAAACTTTTTCTCCACTCATGGTTATTGGTTGGGTGAAGCCATTTATTGTCAAACTACTGTGTTTTCTCTCTATAAATCTTAATGACAACCAAAAACATCCAAATGACCCTGATCAAAAGTTCACATACCCTGGTGATTTTGGCCTGATAACATGCACAGAATTTTACACAAACGGGTTTGAATGGCTACTAAAGGTAACATCCTCACCTGTGACCTGTTTGCTTGTAGTTAGTGTGTGTGCACAAAAGCTGAGTGAGCTTCTGGGATCCAGACAGACTCTTGCATCTTTCATCCAGCCACTGACGTTTCAGGATTTTGAGTCATAGGGAAAGCAAGAGAATTGTCAATGGAGCTACAGGAAAACGTAGTTGAACTGTATAAGACAGGAAAGGGATACAAAAAGATATCCAAGGAATTGATAAAGCCAGTCAGCAAGAGGGGAGAGAGGACCCGGCTGACCATAAGATTTTACGTTCTACAAAAGATAGAGGACCCCACTGACCATAAGAGCTTACACATCTATAATGGTATGATAACCCAATAGATGTCAAAACTGCAGGGCATTATGGAGGGGATGCGTGGCAATGCAATATAATGTTGGCCTGCTCTCTGATGCTTCAGCAGTGTGGAAAATGGTGCTAGGTACATTTCTTTTGAGAACCACAAATCGAATATTAAAATTTTCATATTCGCATGAAAATGCAAATTTCAGCACATTCAACTCGAAATCAATCCTCCACGGATCAAGTCGCTCATCTTTAGAGGCTGTTACTTCTGTCTTTGTGCTACAGAGAAATAAAACCAGGCATCCATATATCTTTTTGTATACTGCGTACAGAAAACAACATTGCAGTTTTTCTCAACTCACCAGCTCAGAGAAAACTGAAAACTAGAAATAGTACCTGAAGAGGGGAAAATAGTAAAAAGTCAAATAATGGCCATGAATAGTGTTATTACTCGTGTACACACATCACAGTCAGCTACACTTAAATTAAATTTACTACCCTATCTACCTACTTATGTCCCTGTCTGTCACTGCCTGTAATCTTTTTGTTGCCTATGGATCTTACATTGGTTCAAAACTACAGTGGGCTAGGAGTGGTACTTTTGCAACAGGTGGGGATCGACAATTTGGGGAATGCTATCATTCATTATGAACAGATTACATCATGTCCTAATATCCGAATTCGGCCATTCTTGTAAGCAGAAAGTCCAGATGTATATCCAAATGAGCATCCTTTGGGAACCGAAGGAATGGAAAATGCTTTTACGGACAGAAATATTAAGAAACTTTCCAACTCTTTCACATTCCAGTGTGCATATTTCCTCAATTACTGGATTTAATTTATTCATTTGCATTTCCTGTACATGTACTTTATCTTGATACAACATCGCATATTTAATATAGACATGTTACAATTACTGTTATTGCCAATAAAATGTATCTATGAAATGTAAGATTCTATTACTTGATCCTATTAGTTTCATGTTTAGTAAGTGTTGTTGGTGTTCATGGTGAGTACATCTTCAGCAAAACCCTTCATCTGTAGAACATATACAGTGCATTGTGAAAGTATTTGGCCCCCTTGAACTTTTCTACCTTTTGCCACATTTCTGGCTTCAAACATAAAGATATAAAATTCTAATTTTGGGGGGAAGAATCAACAACAAGTGGGATACAATTGTGAAGTGGAACGAAATTTATTGGATATTTTAAACTTTTTTAACAAATTAAAAACTGAAAAGTGGGGCGTGCAATATTATTCGGCCCCTTTACTGTCAGTGCAGCAAACTCACTCCAGAAGTTCAGTGCGGATCTCTGAATGATCCAATGTTGTCTTAAATAACTGGTAATGATAAATAAAATCCACCTGTGTGTAATGAAGTCTCCTATAAATGCACCTGCTCTGTGATAGTCTCAGGGTTCTGTTTCAAGTGCAGAGAGCATCATGAAGACCAAGGAACGCACCAGGCAGGTCCGAGATACTGTTGTGGCAAAGTTTAAAGCCAGATTGGGATACAAAAAGATTTCCCAAGTTTTAAACATCTCAAGCGATCATATTGAAATGGAAGGAGTATCAGACCACTGCAAATCTACAAAGACCCAGCCGTCCCTCTAAACTTTCATCTCAAACAAGGGGAAGACTGATCAGAGATGCAGCCAAAAGGCCCATGATCACTCAGGATGAACTGCAGAGATCTACAGCTGAGGTGGGAGAGTCTGTCCATAGGACAACAATCAGTCGTACACTGCACAAATCTGGCCTTTATGGAAGAGTAGCAAGAAGAAAGCCATTTCTCAAAAATATCCATAAAAAGTCTCATTTCAAGCTTGCTACAAGCCACCTGGGAGACACACCAAACATGTGGAATAAGGTGCTCTGGTCAGATGAAACCAAAATCGAACTTTTTGGCCACAATGCAAAACTATATGTTTGGCGTAAAAGCAACACAGCTCATCACCCTCAAAACATCATCCCCACTGTCAAACATGGTGGTGGCAGCATCATTGTTTGGGCCTGCTTTTCTTCAGCAGGGACAGGGAAGATGGATAAAATTGATGAGAAGATGGACGGAGCCAAATACAGGACCATTCTGGAAGAAAACCTGTTGGAGTCTGCAAAAGACCTGAGACTGGGATGGATATTTATCTTCCAACAAGACAATGATCCCAAACATAAAGCAAAATCTACAATGGAATGATTCAAAAATAAACGTATCCAGGTGTTAGAATGGCCAAGTCAAAGTCCAGACCTGAATCCAATCGAGAATCTGTGGAAAGAACTGAAAACTGCTGTTCACAAACGCCCTCCATCCAACCTCAATGAGCTCGAGCTGTTTTGCAAGGAAGAATGGGCAAGAATTTCCCCCTCTCGATGTTCAAAACTGATAGAAACATACCCCAAGCGACTTTCAGCTGTAATCGCAGCAAAAGGTGGCGCAACAAAGTATCAACTCAAGGGGGCCGAATAATATTGCACGCCCCACTTTTCAGTTTTTAATTTGTTAAAAAAGTTTAAAATATCCAATAAATTTCGTTCCACTTCACGATTGTGTCCCACTTGTTGATTCTTCCCCCAAAAAATAGAATTTTATATCTTTATGTTTGAAGCCAGAAATGTGGCAAAAGGTAGAAAAGTTCAAGGGGGCCAAATAGTTTCACAATGCACTGTATTTGTTCTCTTATCACCTGTAATTGATACCACATAGCCTAATGTCAAAATCAGTTTTCTAAGATATAAGTGACGTGCTCCCAGGGCAGTGGGGTTACTCGGCAGCCTGGCCTATGGATGCTGGGGGGATATGTCACAGTGGCTGGCCCGATCCGTGGCCCAGGGCGGTCAACCAAAAAGGGGATTGTAACTTGGATAGAGATAAAAATAAAGTAAATAGTTTGTGATGCCACCTGTGGTACCTGGTAAGGTTTACCAGCGCTGCTGCAGACCTCCGGGTGGTGATGGGATGGCAGCTGAGGTGTTTCTGCTCCCCACAGGTGGAGCGGGCCCCCGGGGCAGTGTGGAGTTTGGTGGGTGGTGTTGCTGGGACTTGTAGTGCAGGCGGGATGGCGCAGCAGGAGTATTGACAGAGACAGGGGATTCGCTTCAATACCTTTACTGGTGCGGATGTCAGGTACGGTCCAGGGTACTCAGTAGGATGGGTGCACTTCAGGACTTCTCCCCAGTGAGCGGGTATAAGGCCTCCTGGTCCGTGTCTCCCTCTCTCTAAGCTCCTGGCCAGCCTGCAACTGGGCCTAGCTTATGTGTCGTGCTGTTCCTTCACTTGTCGCTCGGTAGTAGGACTTGCTGCTGGCAACCACTATCCCTGGTAACGCTGGGGCCTTCGTGGTTCCTGGTCCTGTGATGGGTTTAGCTTCAGGTCTGCCAGGGACTTGTAGTCCTCCTGGAATGCTGGTGATCCCTACTGGGTATAAAGGGACCCTGTAGGTGCGGACCCGGTGTCCGGTTTATATACTGGGGTGATCCTATGATGCTCATCTGCCCCCTTAACTCCTCTCTCCTCTCCTCCTTGCCGTCGGCCACACTCGGGGCCCTCGGGACTCAGCAGCAGACGCGTTGCGTCTTCGCTGCTCTCAGCGTCAGCTTGCTCTCCTCAGACTCTCTGGCTCTGTCTGACTGATCTCAACTGCCTGGCTCCACCCTCCACATATATATCCCTAACGGGCTCCCTCTGGTGGTATGAGGTGGAAGGGTGGAGGTGTTTGTATGTAGTGAGGGCCTCTTGTGGAGAAGTCCATCCATGCACCCTGGGTCCTGTGGTACCTGTGAACAGCAGGGTGCCACATAAGGTCACTTTCACATGTCTAACGCAACATCACATGTCCAACATGAGATTTACAATGACACTGGACAACTATTTTAAGATAGAATTGTTCATTAAGGTGGTACCATAATCAGAGTGATTGAATCTTGAAATTCAAATTTTGCCAGGTTTGTTGAATTTTTCTAAACAAATCTGATATACATTGAATCGCTTGCCACTCATCAAAATACAACAAAGTTTCCAACTGCCTTGAATAGATGTGTATACCACTCTGAGGTCTCCTAGAACTTCATCCAACCCTTTTCAAGCTGTTTAACCCCTTCTCAACCGTTGATCTACATTTACGTTATATGTCGTGTCCATTGCTTTGATTCTGGCCATCATGTGCCTTTAAGAGCCGTGAGTGTAGCAGAGCTCGGTCCGCAGCTTTTAAATGTTGTCAATTATGTTAAATGTTGTCATGTTAAATGTCAATCTCTGGCAGCGGCATTTAGCACATTCCACAAGCCCATCGGCACGGCCGTGACGTGATTGCGGTGCGCCGATGGGTTGCCATTCTCATGTAAAAGACAGCGTTTAGCTGGCTTTCAGAGGAGATCATCATTGTCACTGTAAATAGAAGTGCTGATGCTATGTGTAATGCAGAAGATCACAGCTTCAAGTCCCCAAAGGGGACTATTAAATACAGGAAAAAGTAAAAAAAAATGTTTTTAAAATATATGAAAAAAAATAAAAGAAAACACAAAAGTTCAAATTACCTCTTATTTCCCCTATTAAAAATAAAACAATAAAAAATACGCATATTTTAGTATCACTGCATTTCAAAAAGTCTGATCTATCAAAATATATAGTAAATTAATCCGATTGGTAAATGGCGTAACAAAAAAATCAAAATATCAGAGTTACTTTTTTTTGAGGCGATGAAAGCATAATATGTAAAACATCAACTCAGGGCGCAAAAAAATAATCCCTCACACAGCCCCATATCCTGAAAATGAAAAGCGTTATGAGTTATGAGTGTTGGAAAATGGTGACAAGAAAAAAGTTGTTTTTTTTTTTACAAATTTCCAAATTTTTTTTCACCACATAAATGAAAAAAAAAAAACTATACATGCTTGGCATCTGTGTACCTGTACTGATCTGGAGAATCATATTTCCTGATCAGTTTTGCCATATAGTGAACATGATAAATAAAAAAAAAATAAAAAAAACAATTGTGAAATTGCACTTTTTCTTGCAGTTTCAACCCACTCAGAATTTTTTTTCCCCGCTTTCCAGTGCATCACATGATAAAATCAATGCTGTCATTGAAAAAGTACAACTCGTCCCGCAAAAAACAAGCCCTCATAGGCCATGTGGGTGGAAAAATGGCTCTTGGAAGAAGGGGAGAAAAAAAATGAAAATACGGAAAATCGCGGGGGGGTAATGGGGCTAACACAATCACAGGCTTAGTAATGTCAAAGTGACCTCACCATACAATGGTAGAAACCAAAGCCAACTTAATAACATAGTGTTCTATTAGACTTTTCATGTTTGTTTAAATTAAAAAAACAGCCCAAATGTATCCCTTTAATTAATTTGTGATCAGGATATCAGGCAAACCATTCTTTGCAGAACACGCACTCAAGCAGATGGTGTCGCTGTTAGAGGTAACTATCCCTCTGTAGAACAAGTGATGTGACCTATATTCGATATTGCAGTCTTCTTTTTCACCACTAATTTGCTTGCTGGAGGCAAAGGAGGTAATTCTGGCCTATAGTTGATGGTACTATTGCCCAGACGACTGTTGCCAGTGGTGGTGGTGGTGTGATGCTTCTGCAGCTTCTTGCGGCTCCCACATTCTTAGCATTGGTATTTTTTTTTCTTTTACATTATCCCATCAATTGCCATTGCCGCTTTTTCCTTTATCATACGTTTTATGCAATGCTATAGTATCTTTGACAAACTTTTCAACCCTTGCCAAAAAGGACGCAGCAGGAAATGCTGAACAGGTCGGTACTCGTACAGAAAGCAAAGTGTGGCAGCAGTAGAGGTGTGATGTGTACAGTTGTCAAATTGGACTAGTAAAACAGGTATGCATGAACAAACAATGTCTAGATTTTTTTTCTATTTTTTTTTTACAAAATTCAACCCCTTTCCCAAAAACTGACGTGATAAGAAATGCTATTTAGGTACATGTCCAGTAAAACAGACGAGCAAGAAAAAATTGCAATGCACACACTTTGTGTGGTAGACAGTTGCAGTTAAATATCACCTACATAGTCAAATGTGGGAGCATTATGATCCAAATATCTACAAATATGTCAAAAATGTATTAGAAATCATTGAATATATAAAAAGACAGAAAAAAAAACTGTTTATCATAAAATCAGTACAAAACATTGACAGCAATACAAAAACTCAGAACACAGCAGTGGCTCTGTTGTAGATCCATATGTTTAGGTAGGTACATATATAGGGTCATGTATAGTTTGTCAAAGATTTATAACAAATTCTCACCCGTATGAACCAGCAAACAGGAAATATTTTTAATGATCGCTATATTAGCCACAAAAATATCTATAGACCTCCTATCACAGTAGGACCTCATGTATTATGTCATAATGAAAAAGTCTCTGCAAATACTGCTAATTATTTAGCCTGAAATAAGTAATTACATGTGGCCATTGTGGAGGAAAGGTGACCAGCTACTTCACACCTCGACGCACGTTTCACCGCCGCCTGCGGTTTTGTCAATAGGTAAGTGGAACGTGTTGTTCTGGATATTTTATAGTGTTGTCTATTACTGTGATTTCCTAACCTGTGTGTCGGTGTAGCAGTTAAATGTCTGGATTTTAGGGAATTATCTTTTGCATTAAAAAAAACAATTATTCTTTCCTTCCCAAAAAAGATCGTAAAATAAATTAAAAACTCTATACAGTCACTTATGACAAGCAAGCACACTGCCTCTGAATGACACTAATTCCAGATTTTTTTTTCTGTAAAAAATATTGTGCTGCCTTGCTTCTGCTACTTATTACATTATGAATTGAGAAACAAAAATGTGTAATTGTAATTGAAATACAGATGGACAGATGTCCGGCACAACATGTCACTGATCAATCACACTGAGTCTGGCACTGCTGCTTGCTCCTCCCTGAGCTCTCTCCTCATATTAATCTCTGTTTAATTCGTAAACTACTACACTCATCTTCTTTACTGCTGCAGTGTGCAACAAAGTACTATTTGGAGCATTTGTCAAATGCTGTAAGGTTTTCTTTATGTATCTTGACTGCTGAACTCTAAGCTCTGACGTCCTTTCACTATTCCAGCTCTAAAATGACTGCTGCATTTCCTGTCTAAGCTTTTGTGTAGGCTCTGATAATCCCTCTTGATTGGCTTCATTAAACCATGTGATACAAAAGCTGCAAGACATTATGGGAAGGCTTGTATGGCTTGTGTGCTGTGCCTGAGGTCATGTGAACCTTCTCTGGCTGATGCAATCTTCTGCTTTGTATAAAATTGCAGCTGCAATTTTTGGAATGGTTCACACAAGTCGAATCGCAAATTGGTCAACTTGGTCTGGACAAGCAGATTTCATACCTTTCACATTAAACATAATTATTAACCTCTATTCTAACCTGGAGGATAATTGTACAACCTTCAGGTAATATTACTTTTACCTTTACTAGATTGGAAAGTGAGACTTTGATCCACTAAATGCATTGTTGAGTCTGAAGATAATTTCTTTTGGCAAGAAGAAAAACTGGAAATATCGGTTCCTTATCAGGCCTGTGTTGTAAAGTGCTTAATAATTTAATATGATTATTATTATTAGGCAGGAATGGCCTAGACAAAAGAAAAGGAGTTCTCTCACCCGCCACTTCTAAAGGTGCTTACCGCTACCTTCATCACAATCGGACCTGATCTCAAGTATAGTGGATAGTTTCAGAGCCATCTCAGCTTGGCCCAAGTTTTACGTGCATTCATTTGTCTGCACCAAGGTTAGAACAAGCACAGTAAACTTCTTAAAAACTAATTCATATTTCTTAATACTGAATCTTATTTACCTAGAGGTTGTACTCAATTTCCGTCTTTTTCCAGGCCAGATATAAAGTATATCTTTTCATAACAGCCACTTTTGTGACGCAGGAGACTACTACAATGGCAAAGTGATAGTTAAGACTGTTCTAATGACTGTAGTAAATTTTAGCACAGTTTATTAGAGATCAGAGAATCAAATTTGCCGTAAACTTTTTTGCAATTTGTTCCATTTGAATAAAGCAAAATGGTGACTGGCTGACAGCCATTCTTCTGGACTCCTTTAGAGAGGGGTTGCAAACGCACATCAAAGACGTCATTGACATGAATGCAGCTTAATCAGCGTGGGAACTGCTGGAGAACTAAGAGGTAGTGCCAAAAGACCAGAGGAGGACCTGATGGGAAGCTGTGACAGCAGTAGAGGCAGGAGGTGGGGTCACTATAATATTTTATGATTATTTTAATCTCTTCCCTCCCGTACGACCTCAGAGCATAGCAAACCTCTTTAAATGGCTATTTTGATTCTCGTCGAATAAACGTCATGCAAATTCAATTTACTTGAATTCAAGCTAATTTCCGGAACTCAAATTTCGGGAGATTTCTGCATGTATACTGTATTATTATTTATTATTATTTATTTATATAGCGCCATTGATTCCATGGCGCTGTACATAAGAAGGGGTTACATACCAAATACAGATATCACTTACAGTAAACAAACTAACAATGATAGACTGGTACAGAGGGAAGAGGACCCTACCCTTGCAGGCTTACATTCTACAGGATGATGGGAAAGGAGACAGTAGGTTGGGGAATTGCAGTAACTCTGGTGTTGTTGAGGTGGCAGCAAGCAAGGTCACGGCAGGCTGTAAGCTTGTTTGAAGAGATGGGTTTTCAGGTTCCGTCTGAAGGATCCAGGTGTGGTAGATAATCGGACGTGTTAAGGCACAGAATTCCATAGGATGGGGAATATTCAGGAGATATTTTGGAGGCGACTGAGTGAGGAACGAATAAGTGTGGAGGAGAGAAGGAGGTCTTGGAAGGACCGGAGATTATGTGAGGGAATATATCGGGAGATTAGTTCAGAGATGTACGGAGGAGAGAGGTTATGGACGGCTTTGTAGGTCAGTGTTAGTAGTTTGAACTGGATACGCTGGGGAAATGGAAGCCAGTGAAGGGATTTGCAAAGGGGGGTAGAAGAGGAGTAACGAGGTGAGAGATGGATCAGACGCGCAGCAGAGTTAAGGATGGACTGGAGGGGTGCGAGAGTGTTAGCAGGGAGGCCATAGAGGAGGATGTTGCAGTAGTCGAGGCAGGGGATGATGAGGGCATGCACAAGCAGTTTAGTAGACTGAGGGTTGAGGAAAGGACGGATTCTGGAAATATTTTTGAGCTGTAGGTGACAGGAGGTGGCGAGAGCTTGCATGTGGGGTTTGAAGGACAGGGTAGAGTCAAGGGTTACTCCAAGGCAGCGGATTGTCGATACAGGGGAAAGAGTGATGTAATTTATTGTGATAGAAAGATCAGGTGGGAAAGATATGCGAGATGGGGGAAAGATAATGAGTTCAGTTTTGTCCACATTGAGCTTGAGGAAGCGGGATGAGAAAAAGGAGGATATGGCTGCTAGACATGTTGGGATTCTGGACAGCAAAGAGGTGACATCTGGGCCAGAGAGGTAGATCTGGGTGTCATCAGCATACAGATGGTACTGGCAGCCATGGGATTTTATGAGCTGTCCCTGGCCAAGGGTATAGATTGAGAAGAGTAGGGGTCCTAGGACAGAGCCTTGAGGGACTCCAACAGAGAGGGGGCGGGGTGAGGAGGTAGTGTGGGAGTGGGAGACGCTAAATGTGTGGTTAGAAAGGTATGAGGAGATCTAAGATAGGGCAAGGTCTTTCACGCCAAAGGAAGAGAGGATCTGTAGTGGGAGGCAGTGGTCAACTGTATCGAAAGCAGAGGACAGGTCAAGAAGAAGGAGTACAGAGAATTGTCTGTTAGCTTTGGCTGTAAGTAAGTTACTGGTGATTTTGGTAAGGGCAGTTTCGGTGGGATGGCGGGGATGGAAGCCGGATTGTCGGTTGTTGAAGAGAGAGTTAAATGAGAAGTGGGAGGAAAGTTCAGCGAGAACGTGTTACTCAAGGAGTTTGGAAGCAAATGAGAGCAGCGATATGGGGCGATAGCTGGACAAGGTGGTTGGGTTGAGGGATGGCTTTTTGAGGATGGGTGTGATTGTGGCATGTTTGAAGGCAGCGGGGAAGGTACCAGAAGTTAGTGATAGGTTGAACAGGTGGGTTAGGGATGGGATGAGTGTGGGGGTGAGGTTGGGGAGGAGGTGGGATGGGATGGGGTCGAGTGCACAAGTGGTGAGGTGTGATTTGGAGAGGAGACGAGTAAGGTATCTTTAGATGATGTTGGGAAGGTAGGATATGGGGAACAGCAATGATGTGGAAAACAAAGTGGTTGTGGTGGTTGGACAGTAAAGACTTGCTGTGTGTGGTCAATCTTGTGTTTAAAGTGTGTGGCAAACTCCTCAGTAGCGATGACGGTGGTCAGAGGGGGCAGTGGAAGGCGGAGGAGAGAGTTAAAAGTGTTGAATAGCTGTTTGGGGTTGTAGGATAGGGAAGATTTGAGGGTTGTGAAGTAGGCCTGTTTAGCAGAGGTGCGCTCTGATTTGAGTGTTGCTTGTTTAAATGCAGTGAAGTCATCTTGAAAATGTGTTTTCTTCCAACGCCGCTCCGCAACCCTGGACGCTTGTTGAAGCTGTTTAGTGAGGCTGTTGTGCCAGGGTTGCCTTTTGACTCGTCATCCTCTGCCATGCATAAGAGGGATGACTAAGTCAATAGCTGATGCGAGAGTGGCATTGTAGAAAGCAGTGGCGCAGTCTGTGTCGTGGAGTGAAGATATGGATGTCAGTGGTAGAATAGAGTCAGAGAGTGTGTGGGTGTCTAGATGTGCAAGGCTTCTGCGGGGGGTGCTAGTTGCTGGACATGGGTGACAGGTGAGGAGGACAGGATGAGAAAGTGAGTAGATGGTGGTCAGATAGGGGTAGGGGGAGGTTGTGAGGTTAGATAGGGAGCAGAGTCGGGTGAAGATGAAGTCTAGTGTGTGTCTGTCTGTGTGGGTGGCTGAGGAGGACCACTGAGTAAGATCAAAGGATGAAGTAAGCGACAGGAGTTTGGATGCTGTTGACTGCGAGTGTCAGTGGGCATGTTGAAATCGCCCAAGATGATTGTGGGAATGTCAGCAGAGAGAAAGTAAAGAAGCCAGGTGGAGAATTGGTCAATAAAGGCAGTGACTGAGCCTGGAGGTTGGCATATGACAGCCACTTGGAGGTTGGAGGGAGGGTAGATGCGGACAGAGTGGATTTCAAAAGAAGGGAGAATAAGGGATGCTAGAGGGGGAGTAGGGCTAAAGGTGCAGTTGTTAGAAAGGAGAATACCCACTCCTCCACCATGTCTGTTACCAGGGCGAGGAGTGTGGGTGAAGTGCAAGCCACCGTAAAACAGCGCAGCAGGGGAGGCAGTGTTGGAGGGTGTCAGCCATGTCTCTGTGATGCCCAGGAAGGAGAGATGACGAGAGGTAAAGAGGTCGTGGACAAATTAGAGCTTGTTGCAGATAGAGCGGGCATTCCAGTCGTGCTCCAGAGAGAGGGAGCAGGGGGGTGGGCGTCAGGGACATGGGTTTTACGTAGGAGAGATTGTGGTCGTTTTCAGTTGGTTTGAAGCGATAGGTGGGGGAATTGGTGGAAGGTGCAAGCTGTGGGGGTCCAGGATTGGGAGATATGTCACCAGCAGTGAGGAGAAGCAAAGAGAGGGAGAGCAGGTGGGAGAAGGAGAGTGTCCGGCGAGAGTGTGTTATGTTTTGGTAGGATAGACCTGAGGTTGAGGAGCAGGTCTGTAGATGAGGTCAGGTGGGGAGGTAAGAGGGAAGGAGAGATGATAATTTGGTTAGAGGGTGCTGTGGTTTGGGGATAGAAAAGGACAGCAAAAGCTGAAATCAATGTGCCAATCTCAAGGTTTCCAGTTTATGTGAATCATACTAAAGATCTGGAACAATTTTACCTAAACACTGTCAATCTAGTGTGGCTGTTCTATAGGGACTCCTGAGATGGCACACTGAGTACAATCCTACCACTACTAACAATAACAATGCATGAAACTATACCAATTGCTCTTATACCCCTAGTATAGGGATACCCGGGTATCTTAAAGTTACGGTACCCTTAACCTCAGATGTGGTCTATCAAAGGCCTGTGAATCGCGGTGGCTGCAGCTAGTCTGGAAAAAAAAGCAACGTTTACAAAAACAGCAAAGGTTCCTTGTCTTGTCGGCCGATGCCGAGCCCACACGCCGGGGACTTTAGTCCTGTAGCCTCAGGTTAAGGTCTGGGAAGAACTCTTCACCAGACTTGTGTGGCGCCCCTGAGGGTTCAGTCGCCACAGGGGTACTGCACCTCAGAACGAGGTGTGGTATCTCCTCTCCCAAGGTAAGGATGGAGTATTACACAGGACCCCAACCACACACTCAACACTACACCGCTTCAGTTCTGAAGGGGGCCTAAAGCACCATAGTGCTGCTGCCCCGGGCCTGAATGGAGGAGTTGGGGGGAACCAAAGTTAGGGCGAACCACGTAGTGAGTGAGGGTGGAGGAAGCATTTACCTAAGCACTTTATTAGAATTCTATATAACTGTAGGCCATTTTAATAACAAGGTCTTTGGTCATGGGTCTTTGGGATGGCAAGTCGGCACAAGGCTGCAGCCGGCTGAGGGTCCACGATTCCCAGTCTCAGGCCTCGAGACGGGGGGTCGGGGCAGAGTTATAACCGGCTCTGTCCCCGGTCAAGGTCCAAGCAAGAAGGCCCAGGAGGGGAGCAGAGGAGATAGGCTCTACAGGCGTAAGGATCTCAGGGGGTGCGGAGTCGTCACCTGCATACCTTATTCTGGCCCAGCCAGAGAAACCCTGCCGCAAGAGGAGGTACCGGTCCCCGATTATCTGACTTTGCATTTCACGTCTCTGTCGGAAAAGTCCGGAGGCTTATGTGCATCCCAGGGGATATGGACGGAGCGGAGTCGCCACCTGTATGCCCTAATCTGAGTTTATCCAGAGGCACCCGGCCTTACGCCACGTTCTCACCACAAGTCACCAAAAAGGGCACCCAGTCGGTCCGGGAACTACACGTTACCCACAAGGGGCATCGCAGTACCCGTATGGGACTCTGTGGGGGACACAAGGCGGGAGAAGTTCAACAGGAGAGGAACACACTAGAGTGGGGTCCTGTCAAGCACTCCTGAACTACCTGGAGTGTGCTGAACCCCACCCTGGCGGCCGCATCTCGCCATGTGACAGCAGAGAGAAGCTCTGAGCTGACAACACACCAAAATGAGTAAAGACTTGGATGACTTCAACTACCACCTCTGTCTGTTCTTTCCTCCACGGCTCTGCACCCGCCGACGCTCTACTCTACACCCTCTCTACGCTGCCCTGAGGCCCCACTCCACCTGTGGGGAGCCGCACCAACTAAGCTGCCTGAACACCGGGCTCAGAGGACTGTCGCAGCGCTGGTGATCTTCACCAGACACCACAGGTGGCGTCACAAACATTCCCCTATCCCATATAACTTCCCCCCTTCCTTTTAAGTGTGACCCCAAGGGTATGGGCCCGGGAGCCGGCCACCTCGACATCCCCCAAGAACAGGCAACAACAAGGCCTGGGCGCCGAGTCATTCCCCCATCCCTGGGCGCGTCACTTGTCAGTACCCTCTCAATGTGAATGGCACCGGACCCCGTCTCTCCTCTCGCAGTCACTCACTGTTTTCCAGACCACCGACCACGCGCTCCGTCACAGAGATGATATCCTAAGTCTCTTCCTTCTCACTCGACACTTGGCTTGTTCAGCACATAGTCTCTAGTCCACTCAGCATGGACTTCCACAAAACTCCAACGACCCACACAGCTTTCCCCAGCTCAGCACTCGTTCTTAAGCAGGGACACAGCTTCACCAGGGCCAGGGGTTAACAACCCCCATGGGAAAGCTTGTAGAGAGAGAGTTTTGTGGAAGTTCAGTCCTCACAGTTCTCCTCAGACACTACTTCCAGCGTCTCACACAGCAGACACCCTGAGAACACACAGGGTCTCCCGATCTGCCCCTGCTCTGAGCTCAGCCAGGCAAAACTCACAGGTTCCTAATGCTCTCCTGCTGCTATCACAGTTCATACTCTCACACGTACCGGGAGACAGATAGATACAGTTTGGAAAAGACGATCAGATATGCAGCGTGGGGTTTGCAGATGGGGTCAGATGATGTACCGGGAGACAGATAGATACAGTTTGGAAAAGACAGTCAGATATGCAGCGTGGGGTTTGCAGATGGGGTCAGATGACGTACCTGTGGGTGAATCAGAACAGATTGTCGGATGAAGAATGGTGGTGAGGGGTTATATATCTAGCATACTGTATGCACAGCTAGTGAAATCACTTCCCAGAGGTTGCCCTCTTCCTTCATTAAAGGGAACTTGTCATGTCCCTAAATGCTTTTAGCCTGCAGATATAGGGTTAATCTGCAATTAATAACATTACAATGCTGCCTGGCTGCTTTACTAAAAGTAAAAAATGCACTTTATTCCTCCCAAATGCCGTCAGCTTTCAGTTATAGAGGCGTGCCTGGAGCAGGGTACAGTCATAGAGCAATGTGAGCATCAGCTGTAAGCACGCCCTGACATATCAGCTGACAGCTTGCTTTACACAGATACGCTGCAGATCAAGCTGTCAATCAAAGATCTGGGGCGTGTTTATAATCGCAGCTCACTGTGTACTGAGCAATGACTGATCTCTCTAGACACTCCTCTATGACTAAAAGCCGGCTGCTCCTGGGAAGAATAAAGTTAATGGGTTAGGTTCACACAACTAATTCCTCCACACACATGAAAAACAGACCGATTATTCTGATCAGACTTTGATCAGAGTTTGATTAGAGTGGCATCAGTTTTTTTCGTAAGTGGAGAAAAAAAAAGTTTTCCCACCGTCTTCCTTTCTGTCAGTCTGTGGAATTTGGACGGCACTTGGACGTCATCTGACTGCGGTAAGATTTTTTTCACTGACCCATAAACTTGCATAGCCAATTTTGATTCAAACCCTCGAAAAAAAAATCAGACATATCTCTGATTTTTTCCGTGGACTACTCGGCATGCGGAAAAAATTGGATATGTGTACAGCCCCATAAAATATCATAGGTACAAGCGCTATCCAGGAGAACCACGGATTGCACTTGTATGGGAAAATCAGCTGCGTGCCCTTTCAGTGCAGTGGGTGGGCTACTCTCCGGATTAACCCTATATCTGCAGGTTAATAGCATTTGGGAACATGACAGACTCCTTTAAGAAGCTGGGAGTCATAGATATGAGGAATATGAAGATGTAAACACCATTTCTTTTTTCTCCTTACGTCTCCACCAGTACTTAAAGAGGTGGCCATTTTTTCTTTATTTTACCAATATGCTGTTGCAGACTTGGTTTTGTACAATAGCTGGTATTTCATTAACCTTCATGCACATTGTCGAACACTAAAACGAACTTTTTCTTTACCCGCATATCTGGAAGTTTATGCTCTGTAATGTACATCGTAGTGAGTAAAGTTGTATTTCCAGTTCAGTCCTTAGTAAACTTTCAATCAGTTATTGCAGCAATGGTATATGTGTGACTTACGATGTATAAGAATAGGACACAACACACAAAACAACTTGATATATTATTCTTTATTGCTGTGAATAATCGATTCTAATTTGGTCTTTTTGGTGATACATCCAATTTAATGCTTGAAAGTACTGTAAGTACAATAGGCATACACGTTTTAACATAAAACAGATTTACGATGTTAAAGGGAACATGATCATTGCTTTTTTTTATTAGATTAGATTCCATTTTCTTTGTTTTTCTTCTTTTTTAATCTTTACTGTTTTGTCTGTATAAATTGTACGGCAGGGTGTGTGCGCTTTCTAAAGGCAGCAGCAAATAATGGATATCAGCTGACAGAGATACGTCATAGATTATTACATTCTCCTGGAAGTGACGGAAATGAGGCACATGAACCTTATCTGCATATATAACATTGTTATCTTAAATATTTACACCTTAAGCATTATAATAAGAGCTGTCAATAATTGTCTGCCTTCTAACGTTAACGAGATGACTCTGATGATTCTGCCCCAGTTGATACAGCAAAGCTGAGAAGTCACCTGGACACAACAGGAAATATCTTCTCATTGAGACTGCTCTAGTGGCCAGTGTGACAGCTGCAATATTATTATATTATTTTACTATCATTATTATTTTATACATAATTGCAAATGTTCTATGCACAACAATAATTTTAAACCAAGAATCTTGAACAAAATCCTCATTTAAATAATATACGATCATCCTTCCCCCTATGAAATGATTGATACGATGACGTACACAGCAATCCATTCATACAAGCTAATTAAATGTTATCTTAGCAGGGAAATTCCTTTTGATTACATAACCATTTTTCTTTACGCTCACATTTTTTGTCAAACCAAACTTGTTAGAGCAGACAATGAAGTACCTAAATATTTTCCAATGTAGAAAAAAAAAAGATTATCTCCAGCGATGTTCAATCAGGTAAGTATAAAAGTTCACATTTATTTACATATTCTTAAAAGCCAACATATTCGGCAAACCACAGTGAATCCACAGCTTAGATCACGACTAAGGCATAATAGGTTTTTCAGTTGTGGATTCACTGTGGTTTGCCGAATATCTTGGATGCTGGAGATAATCTTTTTTCTACATTGCTACATTTTCCGTGCGGTGATACCTATGCCGACAAGGTGCAACTGATTGTGGTGAGCTGTCTCTCCCTTTTTCCTTCCCTACTTTTACTAAATAGTTTCCAGTACCCACATATATGAAGATGTATTATCTGCTAGATCAGATTAGGTTTCAACAAACTATTCTACCATTTAGGGGCTCATCATGGGTTTCGGCCATGTTATGCTTGTTGTAAAAAAAATAGCAGATCCCAAATGGATCCCATTATAGTCCAACTTTAATGGAATCTATTCAGAAACTTCAGAAAATGACTATGTCACCTCGGTCATGGTTTCTTTATAGACAGTAGCCATGACACTACTGTGAAGAACTGAAAAATGTTTTACATGGGTTCTTCAGGCGTGAAGAACGTTCTACATGAGTTCCTCAGGAGTGAAGAACATTCTACATGGGTTCTTCAGGAGTGAAGAACATTCTACATGGGTTCTTCAGGGGTGAAGAACGTTCTACATGGGTTCTTCAGGAGTGAAGAACGTTCTACATGGGTTCTTCAGGAGTGAAGAACATTTTACATGGGTTCTTCAGGCATGAATGAGTAAAAGTTATTGAAAAGTACACAATAAGTTCTAGAGGTGACCTCTAAGGTTTGCTCTTGAGAAACTATAACAAACCATTGGATGTAAATCTTAAAGAGGTTGTCCGCTTTAGATTTGTATTGAAGACAGGAATTTGTGTTACCAAATAGAGATGGTAAGAATTGATTCTCAAGACCCGGTCCAGTGGCCATGTAGGTAATCTATGGTCATTGGACGAGAAGTCTCTGAACGGGCCACCACATGCAAGTATCCACAGTTCTTCTTCATGATTTACCAGTCACATGTACATCAAGACGCAATCAAAAGATGTGCTGGAGATGTTGTCACATAAGAGTTGATTCACACCCCATATTAGTAAGTGCCTCAAAATCATGTCTACAACACAGTTGCTAAAGTAGGGATGAAGTGGAAAATCCCTTTAATTTTTCCAGTCTACAGTAGGTTATAAAATTGAACATAATAATATGATTGGATGTTACGATCACCCAATATATTACAATGTATGTGCTTGTACTTTTCAATTACCTTTATGACATACAGTCCGAGTAACCCTTTTCGGGCAGAGTGATGTATCGGCCACTTTAAAACAAGTGTTACATAAATATTTATTACTTTTAAAGTTTTCTTTTTTTGTTACTGATTATTACTTTATATAAAGAGCCAAAGATGGTGTAAAAAAATGTAGCAAATACTCCCAGAATATGATATATTCCACTTATGGTTATAGAAGTATATGGCTGTATAAAGCGGTATTATAGAGCTCATAGACTCATACCGTACAACTATGCTTCAGATTTAGAAAAATATTGTGGCACGCTTCATTAGGTAGAGATGGTACTCTAGAAGCATGTCTTCCGAGGAGGGGTATCTCCATGTTATCTCCATATAGAGGCACACAGTAAACCGTTACATGAGGCATAAGAAGGGTATAAAATAAACTTTGGGCACAAAGAAAAAAACTATTCATATAATATGTTTTCACAGCTTTTCCAAAAACAGAATGTTTTATAATTGTGTATATCACAAAACTGATACAGTGTAAAAAGTTGTGGATACAAAAAATAAATTGAACTTTCACATGTGAAAAAAAAAAAGGTATAAAATGCTTAACATTAATAATGTATTCAATCAGGTCACTAAAAAAAAAGAGTTCATGGTTAAAGTTGAGAATTTTCCACATAGTTTTATATGGCATCTGGTTGAGATATGGCTGGCGACTCTTCATAGAAGAGAACTGATCCCTTGTTCTTGGGTCTAGAGGTGATACTACGAGCTGGCTTACACCATGTACTGTGCCAAACCTATCAATATGATTTGTTAGATATCTGTTGTTCATGAGTTTAGCTATTAAAAACAGACAAGTGCGGAAAATCTGAGAACTAAAAATGGTTCTTGTTAAAGAGATAATTCTATGGGAAACAGTTACTTTTTACATTTTTTCAGACAGGACTGATTCACAAAAGTGGCATAAAAGTTTTGAAAAGTTTCAAAATTTTTGCGTAATGTGGAGTTGCTTAAAAATGTTGCGACTTTTGGAGTTTTCATGCCTGTTTGGATCAGCTGTGGATGTGGCTATGTCCCTCATTGAATTCATTAAATCTGCTGGCGTTTTCTACCCCAGAAATGCTACTCCGGTCCCCAACTGGAGTGGGATTTCAGGCACAGCGCACAGAGCCACTTACTAGAGGTACCAAATTTATTAAGTGGTGTGCGCCTCTGAATGAATGAATTAATTTGGTGCCTTGCACTCTGCCAAGGCTGGTGTAGTGCCAGCTTGCGCTACAACCATCTTGTTGAATTGGCCCCAATCTATTGAAGCAGAAATTAAATACTCATTTACATGTATAGAAAGATATTTGGAATGGACATTTTTCAGCAAATCTCCACCTTTGAACACCTCTTTACATAATCAGTCTACATAAAAAGTTCAAGAGAATCTGTTACGTTCTACTTTGCAGTCCTATCTGTGTGGCAGCACCATATAGATACAAGGAACTGAGCAGACGGATATAAAGGTTTGCAGGAAATGATTCACTATAAAGCCTCGTTATAAAGCCTCATTCATGTGCATACAAAAAAGGCTATTTTTTTCATCAGTCGAAGTTTAATTTCAGCAATTTTTTGTGCATTTGTCAATTTTTGCCATCAGTAATGGCATCAGTTTTTTTCGTGTGCTTTTCCTGCACATTCAGCAGTAAAAAACTGAACAGCACTCGGATGACTCACAGAAGGCATCCGAGTGCTGCAGCATTTAGTTTTTGTAACAGACATTCACTAGAATGGGCGATCTTGATTTCTGAATGGGATCAAAATCAGACTTCTTTTTTTTTTTTTTCGTGCAGACAATTTAGCGTCGATTAATCAAAGTGTGTACGCCAGAATTCTAGCATAAAATACTTTGAAAAGTCACAAACGTTTTGCGCGATGCGGAGTTTGAAGCAGCTCCGCAAAAATGGGAGAAGCCGGGGTGGGACGGGGTGTGGAAATACTAGCCCTTCAAATTCACTAAAAATGCAGGCCCTTCTGTAGTCCCTGGCTGGAGTCGCATTTCTGAGGAAGGACACTCCACTGAGAAGGTGCGCCAAATTCATTTAAGTGGCATGCATCTCTTAATTAATTTGGTGCAGAATACTTCATACTTCTAGTGAAATGTTAGTCTTAAAGGGAATCTGTAATGTCAAATAACACTATTAACCTGCAGATATGGAGTTATTCTGCAGGTTAATAGTGTTCTGAAACCAAGATAGGTCTGTACTGAGAGTCCCACTGCCAGAATAAAATGACCTTTTTTGCCCCAGGCAGTGTTCGGCTTTCACTCACAGAGGTGGCACTGGTGCGGGTTCAGTCACCGCTCTGTGTATAGAGAGAGGCAGCTGTAACCACGCTCCTGTCATTGACTGACAGACAACCCTTATAGTGAGCTCTAATGCTGATCCAGCTGTCAGTCAGTGCTGGGGTCACTGTTACAGCTGCCTCTCTCTATACACAGAGCGGTGACTGAACCTACGTCAGCGCCAACCCTATGTCTGAAAGATGAATTCTGCCTGGAGAAATATAGTTCATTTCCTCCAGGCAGCGGGGCTCTCAGTGCCAACACTGTACGGTATCAGAACACTATTAACCTGCAAAATAACCCTTTAATGAATTCGCCCCTTGGTCTGTAAAAAAAGGCAGACAAGGGAACATATCCATAGAATATAATGGGGATGTGTTCTATCTATTTAAAGAATAGATACAGGTGCATCTCAATAAATTAGAATATCATCAAAAAGTTAATTTATTTCAGTTCTTCAATACAAAAAGTGAAACTCCTATATTATATAGAGTCATTACACACAGAGGAATCTATTATATAGAGTCATTACACGCAGAGGGATCTATTATATAGAGTCATTACACGCAGAGGGATCTATTATATAGTCATTACACGCAGAGGAATCTATTATATAGAGTCATTACACGCAGAGGGATCTATTATATAGAGTCATTACACACAGAGGGATCTATTATATAGAGTCATTACACACAGAGGGATCTATTATATAGAGTCATTACACACAGAGGAATCTATTATATAGAGTCATTACACACAGAGGGATCTATTATATAGAGTCATTACACACAGAGGGATCTATTTCACGTGTTTATTTCTGTTAATGTTGATGATTATGGCTTACAGCCAATGAAAACACAAAAGTCAATATCTCAGTAAATTAAAATACTTTATAGCAACAGCTTGAAAAATGATTTTAAAATCCGAAATGTCCTACTGAAATGTCTGTTCAGTAAATGCCCTCAATACTTGGTCGGGCTCCTTTTGCATCAATTACTGCATCAATGCGGCAATGTGGCATGGAGGCGATCAGCCTGTGGCACTGCTGAGGGGTTATGGAAGCCCAGGTGGCTTTGATAGCAGCCTTCAGCTCGTCTGAATTGTTGGGTCTGGGGTCTCATCTTCCTCTTGACAATACCCCATAGATTCTCTATAATAGATTCTCTATGGGGTTAAGGTCAGGCGAGTTTGCTGCCAATCAAGCACAGTGATACTGTTGTGTGTAAACCAGGTATTGGTACTTTTGGCCGTGTGGACAGGGGCCAAGTCCTGCTGGAGAATGACATTTCCATCTCCAAAAAGCTTGTTGGCAGAGGGAGCATGAAGTGCTGTAAAATGTCCTGGTAGACGGCTGCGCTGACTTTGGTCTTGATAAAACACAGTGGACCTACACCAGCAGATGACATGGCTCCCCAAACCATCACTGATTGTGGAGACTTCACACTAGACCTCCAGCAGCTTGGATTGTGTCCTCTCCACTCTTCCTCCAGACTCTGGGACCTTGTGGAGTGTGTCAATGACTGCCTTCTGGACATCTGTCAAGTCAGCAGCCTTCCCTATGATTGTGGAGCCTACTGAAACAGACTAAGGGTCCTTTTTAAATGCTTAGGCTGTAAGCCATAACTATCAACATTAACAGAAATAAACACTTGAAATAGATCACTCTGTGTGTAATGACTCTATATAATATAGGAGTTACACTTTTTGTATTGAAGAACTGAAATAAATTAACTATTTGATGATATTCTAATTTAGTGGAGATGCATCTGTATATGAATCAAAAAATGAAGCCAGCACTGCAGCAAAAAGGATTTTTCTGCAAAAAAAAACGGGGCTTTATTTGGCCCAAATGGCAACTTTTTGGTTCATGGAAACTTTCTCATGGGCTTGAGAAAGGTTCCATGAACCGAAACGTTGCCATTTGGGCTCAATAAAGCCCATTTTTTCAAAAAGAAATCCTTTTTTATGGAATGCTGCCTTCATTTTTTGATTCATATTATGGGATAAATTGAATGTTTTGGTGGAGGCTTGGCACCCACTGTGAGTAACTAAATGGTGGTGTTCTATGAATCTTTTTGTAATGATATATATTGATTGGCTTAGCTCCTTCTATGCCTCCTTAGATCAGACGCCATGTTCATTGTCACTGGTTCCCTTTCAGTAGCTTTTAATATACATTACATTTTTTGTACTAATCTTTCTTAACAGCCTGAATCTGTTCAGAGCTGCAATCACTAATCTACGGCTGAAATCTGCCAACATTCCCTTCCGGCTCAGTGGCTACACACAGCTTATTTTCGGTGACTTGAATTCTAGGATGTGACACCTTCATACCGGGGACTGTGCAATAATCTCATCCAGGAAGAACTAAGAGTCCTACTACACGAGATCAGCCGATGCTACCGATGTGTCTGACATGGAGAACCTAGACGAAGGGTTGACTTTTACACCGTCCTATAATTAGCAGAGATGAAGAAATAGTCAACTGAAATGTATAACATTAGGACATGTGAAAGAATCATGTACAATTAATTTGGTCTTATATAAATAACTCTATGCAAAACAAACTATTAAAATATATATATATATGTATGTGTGTGATCTACAATAACTTACAAGAACATTTTAAGTTAAACGTTAAAGGGTCCGAGATGCTCACTTCCGCCGGTGACGATGACACCATGCACTTGCCGATACTCTTCAAGTACCTTGTACTGGATCGTGTATGTATCTCATCAAGTGTGTAGGGTCGTAATAAAATGATCAGTTCCCCTCACCCGTGAAAGTGAGCAGCACCAAGTAATCCCTTTAAAGATAAGGCTCAATGACAGTGTCAATCAGCAGTCTACTCACAACAGTAATCCAGCATCACACCAAGAAAGCACCAAAGAAGGTTTTGTGTTCAGAGGTGTCAAGTGGAGTGCCAGGACTTATATACACCTTCAGCTGATCACCCTTGGTCAGATGAAGAAGACCACCCAGGTAAATGGGTTGATATTTTTTACTGTCCTTTATACAAAAGGAAATTCCACTGAGAATAGTTTCCGGCTCTGGATAGTTGGAATTGGCCTTCATGATGCTCTGTGATATAGACTTGTCATCAACACACGTATTACTTGGAGGGCGGAAAGACAATTGAGAGTACACAAAATAAAATCCTTCTTTGGGAATGATGATGGATTTGTTGGAATATATCATTCCATTTTCAAGATACGCCAGGCCAAGGGCAGCTTCCCATTGCAGATCTTTAGCACTTGCGTTGCTTTGTCTTGTGCCTAGGAGAAATTAGCAGTTTTATGCATTAGGTAAGTATTGAGTTAAATCGAACAAATCAGTTTTCCGACATAAAACGTGCTCATCAAGAAAGTTCCCGACCTTAATGCTACGGGTGTCCATATTGCCAGATGGAAGCTGGTCAGTATGGATCAGCATGCCGTAAAAATAAGTGACGCAATAGCTTATTGTTTAACATTATTCTATACCTTAGTATCCAGTTAAAAAAATGGATACTTTTAAGGGCTTGTTCACACGTTGCGTTTTTGTTGCATCATTTTAACCCAGGAAAAAAATGCAGTGTTTCTCAGTACCAGCAAAGTGAATGAGATTTAGGAAAGCTCATGCACAAGCTGCTTATTTTTTTCAGATCCAAAGCTTGTCAATTATTTTAGCGGTTTTGCGCCATTTTTTCGCGCAGTGAAATGAATGAGGAAAAAAACGCATTAAAAACACATGTAAAAAAGTGACAAAACACAGTTATTTTATGCAGAGTTTTTTCTGCCCAGACTGTTTTTTGCTGCAGAAAAATCTTCTGCAAATACTCAATGTGTGCACATACCTTAAATGATGGCATGACAGCATATGGCATTGAGTCAAGACTGTGTTTTTACGCTTATCCTAAGGTTGGAGAACAAGAGTCCATAGTGTGCGTGGACTGGGTCAGAAGCAACATTGTAGACCCGGACCTGCCGGAGCTCAGGGCAGAATGAAGCTGCGGCGTCGCTGGGATTGCTGGTATTAAGTTTCAAAGTATCAGTGGAGTTTTTCTGAAGTCCTCGAAGAGCAAAATTTCCCGCTCTAAGTCCCGATTGTCTCTCTGATGCTCCTCTTATGTCAATGTCCATATCTGAACAGGTACTACATACAGACAGCTTACTGGAACCGCAGGGGAAGCTCCAGTGACATAACCGCCCTGAACTCTCCGTATGTGGACATTTACATCACTGGAGCTTCCCGGGCTTCCTCAGTGTTTAGGGTCATTTCTGTGAAAAATCACCTGGTCTGTCCTACTACTTGTAATTCGGGCATGCCATGGTAGCTCCTCTGAGATGGTATTTTGGGTAAGGGCTGATTGATACTTTAGTTTTACCAGTAGGAGCCCTCAGTGGATTATTAACCGGTGCAAACCTAGTCTAGACTGTAACCCATACTAGTACAGTCGCATATGTTGAAGTCTTCTGCAACTGTCCCATTCCTCTGCAGCAATCGAACCAGTCATCTGAGTGGGGCTTATAGATATCTATGCACTTGATGCAGAAACAAACCAAATCCAGATAGAATTAATTCATCAATAGTGGAAATTTCGGTAACATTTACAGGTCTCTGCACCAACAATGAACTGGACGACTACGATGCAGGAGAAAAGTCTTAGAAGCCGATTCATCAACACTGGCATAGCGCACATTCGCACTATGCCAGTCTTGCTGAGATAGAAAGCGCTAAATTCATTACGAAGCGCACGTTTTCCCATGAACAAAGTTAATTTTAAAGTACATTTTAATCAATAGATATTGGAATAATAATAATTTCCACAATTGGATGTATTTAAATAAAATGTTCCTGTGCTGAGATAATCTTATAAATGTGCCCCTGCTGTGTACTGTGTAATGGCTGTGTCTGACTGTGCAGGAACACTGTCTGATCATACCACAGCTCCTGGGCAGGGATGGGGGAGAAAAAGAGTATACAGACATTACAGCAGGGGATTACAGTTGATTCTTTTTGTGAGATAAAACTTTTCTTTGCCTATTTTTAAAAAATGTTTGACCTCACAGAAAGAATCAGTTGTGATCCCCTGCTGTAAGGTCTGTATCCTCTCTTTCTTCCTCCCCTGCCCAGGAGCTGTGGTATGATCAGACCATGTCCCTGTACGGTCAGACACAGCCATTACACAGTACACAGCAGGGGCACATTTATAAGATTATCTCCGCACAGGAACATTTTATTTAAATACATCCAATTGTGGAAATTATTATTATTCCAAGATCTATTGATTAAAATTAACTTTGTGGGAAAACCCCTTGTAAGTGGCATGCACCTCCATGCTCTGCACCAGAAATGCTACTCCAATTTTTACTAATTTGATGGGCGGTTGCGGCCACATCTCCATCCCAGCTCTGGCCATTTCAATGGATCTGAGGCAAACTGTCATAATAATGCAAAAAAGTGGCATAATGTTTGTGGAACTCCACAATTTTGTGTCTTTTCAAAACTTTTCTGGCAGTTTTTTGGCATAAAAGCTTGGATGAATCGGCAACTCAGGTCCCAGATGTTGGACTCCACTGATGAAAATGCCACGGCCTCTCTTAGCCGTACGCTGTAACATTATAGGATGGAACTATCCACTTTCCTACCTTTGATCATTCAAACATCAACACAAAAAAGCTATGTGTACAACGCATTTGCAACCTTTACAGTTAATCAGTGACCGCAGAAGTCTTACTACCACCATCACAGCTCAACGATGGGATCCGTGATGAAAGCAGTATGGCAAGTGACCTCTAAAGCCCCTGAAAACAAAGGCTGGGAATAAAATCAGCACTGAATTGTTGGGGAAACAAGTGGTGAGTTCTGTTATTTTTTGTATTTATTATTTTTTTTTCTATATTTCTCGATAAGTTGGATAACCCCTTTAAATCTAAAAAAAAAAAAAGGGAAACTGCTAGTAAGAGTCACAGTAATGTGTTAATAGCTACAAGGCATGAAGATAAAATGAAATAATGTTTGAAAAAGCGGAAAGAACTTTTTGAGGGTCTTTGTCTTTTGAAGAATGAAGTTTAGAATCAGTAGAATCAGTACCTGTTAGGTGAGCCTTGGGTTTTTTCTCGGTGTCCGTATTGGTCCCTTAATTAAGATAATGATCATTATTGCACAGCCATGTTAAATCAAATAATAATAATAATAAAATAATAATAAATAAATAAAAAATTAATTAATTAATTTAAAAAAAATGCAAATTAGGAAAAAAATTACATTCATGGTCTATCCATGTCCTTCCCTGTAGCACGGCCCGCCCTTCACTGCAGTAACTGACGCAGGGGCATTCATATATGTCTGCTTGCACCTGGTGGTTGTCAATTTGTCATGTACTGTAGTGAAGAGACCACAGGATTATAGCGGGAATTGTTGATCCTTTGTACTTATGACCAATGGGCATACTGGGTTTGTGTACCCCAAAATCATACATTAGTACTCTCAAAGTATGATCACAGAAAGCTCATTTAAATCTACTATCTGCAGTTTGGCTGTTACCAAATATGTATTAATAAGTAAGACATTAATATTATTTAAAGGAATTTTTCAGCAAGATTTCACACCCCAAACTATTTGTATGAGCATGTAGCTCTTTGAAAATAAAGCTCAGCAATTCCTTTACATGGCGAGTCTGTTCCTCCGTTCCTGAAAAATCAGCTTTTAAATTAATATGCAAATGATGCTGAAGGACTATGGTAGATCTGAAGCCTTTGTCACTCCAGCTCTCTTCCCTGTCCAGCCCGGCTGCCTCCTGCTGCTTGTGTGACAACTCCTTTGCCTGAAGTCACACAGCTAGATGGTGTCAGTCAGGCAGGAGGAGGCGGTGCTGGGTGGGGAATAGAGTTGGAGTGACTGAGGCTTCAGATCTACCATAGTCATTCAGCTTCATTTGCATATCAATTCAAACCTTGATTTCTCAGTAACAGAGGAACGACTGGCCATATAAAAGTATTGCTCGACTTGTCTTTATATGGAGGCGGTGCTGGGAGGGGAATAGAGCTGTAGTGACTGTGGCTTCAGATCTACCATGGCCATTTACATATCAATTCAAACGTTGATTTCTCAGTAACGGAGGAATGGTATGGCAATGTAAAGGTATTGCTGGACTTGCCTATGAAAGAGCTACATGTGCCTATAAATAGTATAGAGAGTGAAATCTTGATGACAGATTCACTTAAAAAAATGAATCCAATATAGAGGGATAATTTTTATTTTTTAGCCATTTTTTCATTGATCAATTACACTTTGACCTACCTTATAGAAATTAAAGCTCATATAACTTACCTTGTTGTTTGCCCATTTCTCCCTGTAAGTAAAGATAAAAATAATGAGTGAAAATAATAATAGTAGTAAAAAAAAATCTATATTTTTCACTGGTAATACATGAAATGTATAAGCAGTAATAATAAGGTTTTAGTCTGAAAAATCACAATGTATCGCCTCAATATCATAGTGATACCTGTTATTCTGCTGTCCTGCTTAGTCACCGTCAATTGTACTGGATTCTCCTTGTAATTATCATTCTTTTTGATGTTTTTTATTCACCATGTTAACTATATGGTGAAACCGATCTGGTAATATGATTCCCCAGGTCAGTACGAGTACACAGATACCAAACATGCATATTTTTTTTTATTTACCGTAAGGGGTGAAAAAAAATCGGAATTTTGTAAAACAAATTTTGCTTTTGCCTCCATTTTTCGAGACCCGTAATGTTTTCAATTTTTGGGATATGGGCCTGGGTGAGGGCTTATTTTTTGTGCCTTGAGCTGACGTTTTTACTGATTTCATTTTGGGGTAATTACGATGTTCTGCTCGCCTCTTATTGCATTTTATTGCAATGTTGCGGCCTCTAAAAAACTGTAATTCTGGCGCTTTGTTTTTTTCTCGTTGAGCCGTTTACCGATCGGATTAACTTATTTTATATTTTGATAAATAGGATTATAGTGAATTTAGAAACACAAAATATGTGTATTTTTTATTTTAAATGGGAAAAAAAGGGAGGTGATTTGTACATTCGTATTTTGTTAATTTTTTTATATTTTTAAAAACATTTTGTTTTCACTTTTTACTGTATTTAATAGTCCCCTTACGGGACTTGAAGCTGTGATCATCTGATTGCTTGTGCTATATACAGCAGGGCTTCAGCGCTGCTATGTATAGAGAAAATCACAATCTCCTACGAACGCCGGCTAAACACTGGCTTTCATGGGAGGATTATAATGACAAGCACAGGGGTCATCAGCAGACCCCTCTATCTGTAAGTATAATGTAACTATTTTTTGGGAGGATGGCAATCATAAGAAGAGAAGGGGCACCGGATCAAGACCGGAAATGCCCATCGGCATATCAGTTATATGCTATTTTTTTGGATCTGCAGACTGGATTGGGGACTTTTTTACAGCATTCCGATATGTTATAAAAAAGGTCCTAATGGTGGTGGCCGTCCTCTTTATATGGGGAAAAGCTGGTGACAGGTTCCCTTTAAGTTTATAGTTGGGCCTACTCTGAAGCCAATGAAGAGGGTACGTCCAGCCTTGGTAGGTCCAATTCCATTTGCTATTGGACAATGAAAACATTTGAACTACCCCTTTCTCCTATGCCTCTATCCTCTCTTAATTGTATGGTTTGCAAGCAAGTGCTCGGATGTGGAAACAAGCACCAGAGTCCAATTCTGATCTTTTGGTATTCGGCACTCGTTTTTCTATTTGCACCATGAAGTGAAGGCTAGTAGGTCACCCAATAAATGAAATCAGCCCCCGAAAAGAAAACCAATATCTTTTTAATACCAAGTGGTCATCATTGTGTAGGAACCCTATTTTTGAATATATTAGCATTATTGACAATGAAATGGTCTTGTGAATATGAGAACATAGACACGCACCAGGAGAATCCAAGGTAGTTGGAAATTCTCATTAGCTTACGTTACACATATCAGGGATTTTCCCATAATTCAGTTTTATGACATGTGAATTCGAGTTGTGGGATACCACTTCCTTATTGGCTTTTCTAACTCCTATTTTGTTAAAGGGACTATACACATTATCATCATCAGTCTTCCATAACTAAGGATGAGATCTGCTTTTTTCTGAGATATTTGGGTCTTACAGATGAGACCACTATTGCTCTAAATTAATAACATAAACTCAATTATGGGAACCCGCTTTTAGTTGGAATGGCAATTGCAGATTTGGTACAATTTCTTAAGCCTGGAGTGGATCTGATAGAAATATATTTTTTTTCCTTTTTCCCAAAGATGAACAACCTTTTCTGGTCCATTTTCATACATAATGAAATGTAAAAGGGTATTAGTATCTGAGACATTTAGGGCATAATGAAAGTTTATGTCATCAATATCTGCTAGCTGCCAACTCAACTTCCTTGACAATGGCGGAAGATCCCCTTCTCCTCCATTCACTCACATGAGGAGACCATGAGTGCAACACTCTCCAATGTAACTTATGTCAGTATTTCACTACAGGCTATCTATAAAACTACTGTAGTCACATCCACAAATGCCCATATTTCTTTTGTGGAGTGCAACAAAATGGTGGGAAACTCCAAATCTTCAGATATAAGGTGATTCCAGAACTCATCAGTCCAGAGCACCTTGCTGCCATTTTTTTCGGCATCCCAGTTCTTATGTTTTTGTGTACAGTTAAAGGAGTTGTCTAAGTATGGGGTTCAAGTCTGCAGTCACGCTATGTGACTGCAGACTTGTGAATCCTAACAGCTTGGACACTACACGCTGTCAGGATTCTCCGGTGTCAGCACCAGAAGGGTGGGTGTGTGATTTGGATACATTTGGTCACTTGCCAACTAGTCGTGCGCGGCCTCACTCAATACAAGTGAATTGAGTTAGGCCAGTCATGTCTAGTCAGAATGTGGCTGGAAGTATGCATATTGTATCACATGACTGCCCTTTCCCAGCACTGGCACCAGTGAATCCTGACAGCGCACACTGCATGCTATGAGGATTCACAAGTCTGCAGTCACATAGAGTGACTCCAGTCTTTAATCCCAACTTTAAGTTGCTTGGTCTTGTTTCCATCGTGAATGCATGACTTTTCGGCCGCCACTCTTCTACCAAGACAACTTTCAACCAGATTTTGCCGATCAGATGTTAGCAGCGGGGTCCCACTGGTTTTACTATTTTTGAGCTGATGGCACTGCTGGACATCATCCAATTTCAAAGGTAAGTAAGCATGATGTATCTTTTATCTACTGTACTATGTTTTCCTTGCTGACCACTGTTTTTTGTTGTCTTTAATGTTGCCCGTTTCTTGGTGCTTCTTCAAAAGAGCTTGAACAGCACAACTTGAACCATGAGTCTACTTTGAAATCTTTGCCTAGGAGAGACCTTGCTGATGTAGTATAACTACCTTATGTCTTATTTCTGTGCTCAGTATTACCATGGTGTATGATCTGTGACATGAAACTATCTTCCACAACCTCACCTTAGTAGTAGAGCTTGGCTGCTCCTCACCCAGTTTTAAACATCCTACTCAGCTCTTTCTGCTTTAGTGAATGATTGTGTTTCAACCTACATATGAAAATGATCATCATTATCACCTATTTGGTATAACTGGTCACTTATAGACCTTACTATAAACCTACAAAATTCCAACTTTGTACAAGTGTAAAGAAAGAAAAATCCAGCTCTACAAAAATCCCAAAAAAACTCTTCTTCACTGGTGTGAATGAAAAACATTCCAGTTGGTGAATTAAAATGCCATGATAGTAAATAAAACAACTAGTTTCGGGTAGTGAAACCCTTAATCATGTTACCATATAATGGGAACGGTTAGAACATATATAGAGAAGAATCCTGTTTTCTTTGTACAAGTGTACCTAGAAGAATTGATGTGTTTTTTAAGGCAAAGGGCGGTCACGCCAAATACTGATGTGATTTAGATTTCTCTTCTCTTTGCTCATTTTACATTATACTGATTGATAATAATAAAGTATTATTCATTTTGGAAACAAATTCTTACTTTGCAGTATTTTTCCACACCTGTCTAATACTGATGCACAATACTGTACATGTACAGTACTCTTGTCGTGCGTGTCTTACAAGTCATTCACCTTGTACTTTTGACCATTCATCATGAGATCCATCCTCCATGACACTACATACCATACATTCCTTTGTTGTAATGTGTTATCACATGAAATCATAACTTTATCAATGATTGACGAAACACAAGAAGTAAATATTCAATTGAAGAGCCCTAGACATCTTATCCCCCTAGTGATGTAACAACGTGGACCTCGTCCAAACCACATGAATACAGGTTAATAAAGAGTTCTGCCATTTTTTTCTGGTAATTAAAAGTAAACCACTAGGGCAATTGCTTAAATTGCAATTCTTTAATATTTCTGAAAATACAGCAGGACGGCGAAGTGGGATTTCACAACTATGCAGTTTTCAAAAGTTGTCAGGTTCGGTTATGAAATGAGCCAATTCTTAATCATTTTGACCTCCTGAATTCAAAAAGTTTTAGTTGGCTCTTGCTTCTATGATATCAGAGAGTTTTCCCTTCAACTGCTACACATGATTACCTCCGTACTATAGTATATAAATATAACTAGCATAGTGATATACAGTGTATACTAAGAAACGGGAAGCCTAAATTTTACCTTAATTAATATAAAGGGTCTTAATTAGACCCTTTATATTATTTTATTTAATATTATTTATATTATTGATATCATGATATATATGTTTTTTTTTTTTTAATCTATAGTAGTTAAATTTGTCGTATAATTGGGAAGTCACATCTATGGAAATATTACACTTCCCAAAGGCGTAAAATTATATGAGCAGCTGATACATTGCATAAAAAGGGTATGTCCACATGTAGTAGTTCTGTGCTATAAAGCCGCTCAATTACAACACCACAGAAACCCCAACGCACGCCGATTAGCACTTCCGGTAAGAAGAAAACTCTCTCTTTACTGTCACCTATAGGTAGGTATCCTCATAATCATTTTTTTTTTTTAAATCTTGAGGATATGACTTTCTTCACCCATGTGCAAAAACATTGCAGCGTGTCACATGTGATTTATCACAAGCGCTTTACCCAACTCTCCTAAGCAGAGAGCCACAGCAAGAGTCAGAGATCGGTGGCCTCTAGAGATGGGGGAATCGATCTGCAGGACCCTGATCCATTGTCCAGGTCAGTAATCTGTGACCACTGGAAGAGAGGCCTGAGAATCTCCTTACCTCCCGGCACTCACACCTCTTATTTTGATCAGCTAGGCTTTTGCGACGTCATCATTGCGTCAAACTAAACATGGCGCCAGAAGAGTGAGAATGCTTGGCGGGAAGGCGATTCACCTGTCCTGTCCTGAGGTCACAGACCAGTGACCTGGCTGATGGATGGGAGTCCTGCAAATCAATTCCCCTCACTTTAGAGTGGCCTCCCTTTTATAAAGCTTACGGAAAGCTCATCATACGCCCAACGTCTACCTCGGATGCCCATCCAGTGTCTGCTATGAGCCAAGTTGTCTAGTTTTTTTTCCTGCTAATAACACTCTAAAAACTTTGGACTATATATTGTGAATGGGACCATTTTTCTGATGCAGTCTTTCCGATATCTAAAAAAAAAAACCCTTAAAAAAATCTGCATAAACAACCTCATAATGATTCTGTAATCTTTATGAATAGTCATGTGTTCAATTGACCTAATTCCAATGCATTTCATGACTAATGTCGATTGCAATTTTACCCATGATGACATTTCATACTTGTCATACTCAATAAAATATTTAGCATGTAACATGAGCCCTGATTATTATCATCTAAGCTGCTTCCACTTCCCCTATTGACTATGCCAATTAAAATTTTAGGAATGGAATGGGATGCAGATAGAAAGTTGCACATTGACAGGTACAACAACCATAAGGAAGGGTTAGAACCTCACCTGAGGCGACATCCTTCCCTGGCGGCTGTATAGTTAGCCACTGCAATATCCCATTTCCTATTTGTTAGGGCACATTAAACAATAATGAGGTGTACGAGTATGGCAGACTAGACCTTACATAATCCTTCCATGTTATATACCCACTGGAGGACACACAGAAAAGGGCCCCCATGCAATAACAATATATGAGATCTTTGCAGTGCAATAGCTCATTATAATGCACAATTCCACCTGCGTTGGAGGTGGAAATGGGCCCCCTTACCTTTTAGGCCCTTGTGCGGCTGCACAGGATGCACTAATAATATGTTCGCCCCTGTATATACAGTACCCCTATGTAAAGGTTTTAGAAACACAGCAACCAGGCAACGATAAAAATCACAGTGCTCATGCTAGTACGTGACCTTTAAGCTTAAAGGGAGTTGTCCAGGCTTGGGGCTCAAGTCTGCTGTCACTGTTTGTGACTGCAGACTTGTGAATCTTGGATTCTCCAATATTTACATATATGCAATCACGTGCCAACTAGACGTGTGCAAGTGAATCGAGTGAGGCTGGACACGTCTAGTCGGATTGTGCCAACTCGTCGAAGAATCCTGACAGCGTGCTGCGAGGATTCGCAAGTTTGCAGTCACGGTAGAGCGCCTCAAGTCTGAATTAACCCCTTTAAAGTGTTGCAATTATGATTTACCTTGTCTCTCTTTTCAGGAAAGCCACCTCGTAGTAAGAAAACTGCAAACAGTACCAAGGCGGTGAGGAGTATAAAACAGAAAGCGACGGCCCATTTCAGCCTCCTAATACTCCTATCTTGAATACGCAGAGAATCTGAGCTGGAAGTAATATGATTCCTGTCTTCTTGCAGCATTTCCTCTGTTGTTCGCATATCTTTATTGAGTTCTGCGCTCTCAGCTTCAGTTCAGGATTGAGAAAGGCCCCCACAATCATGTTCTTATACAGCGATCAGAGCCCTAAATAAAGGACCAGCGCCCCCACCTCCTCTCCAAGTGTCCAGAGATCCCCTCCCATCCTACAAGGGAGTGTTCCGCCTACAGTCGATACTCCTCACTTGTGCACTAGTGTAACTTCTACTCTGCAAAGTCTCAGGAAAGTCCCAGTAAGAGTAGGTGGTGTTAGGATAATGAACTTGTGTGTGGGTTTGTCACAATGCAAGTACACAAGGGATTTAGCACAGAGAGTGAAACAGCAGCCAGAGGGAAATAGCACAATGTTAATTGCTCAATTTAACTTTAGGGATTTTTGCCGTCACATTTGGAGTCTACAACATCAGGCTGTTTTATGAAACATTATTATAACAAGTGACATTTATATGGTGCCAGAAATACTTTTCTATGAGGAACGTAGAAAGCAAAAAATGTTTTACGTTGTACCATTCATTAACAAATATCTAAATTTTTACATCATTTGCCTTCTATTATTTGCAGAAGTTTTTTTTACAATTTGGCAATTTTTTTCTTTTTCGCTTTCATTCAAGAGCCATTATATATATATATATTTTTTTTTTATTTTCCAAAACATAAACATAAAAACCGGAAAAGAAAAATTCCAAATGTGATGAAATGGTGGGAAAAAAAAAATGCAATTCCGTGTTGTTTTTTTTAACGGTTTCGTTTTCATGGCGCTCATTTGTAAAGTAAAAATGATTCGAAAAAATGAATGTTCACATCAATACGATTACAGGGATATCAAACATTTCTCAATTTTTTTTTCTATTTTAGTGATGAAAATAAATTCAGAATAATGCAAAAAATATTTTTTTTTTTTGCGATCGCCATGTTCCGAGACCGGTAACATTTTTATTTTTCTGTTGATGGGGCTGAGTGAGGGCATTTTTTTTGCACAATGAGCTGAAATTTTTATTGATACCAATTTTGTGTACATACGATGCTTTGATTTCTTATTGTTAATTTTTTTTAGTGAAGTAAGGTAGCCAACAAAAATAAATTTCTGACATTTTGATTTTTTTTTTCTATTTTCAGTGTTTATTGATCGGGTTAATTAATGCCATATTTTAACCCCTTTACCGCCCACGGTGGTTTGTACGTTAATGACCAGGCCAACTTTTACAATTCTGACCACTGTCACTTTATGAGATAATTACTCTGGAACGCTTCAACGGATCCCCCTGACTCTGAGATTGTTTTTTCCTGACATATTGTACTTCATGATAGTGCTAAAATTTGTTCAATATGACTTGCGTTTATTTGTAAAAAAAAAAAGGAAATTTGGCAAAAATTTTGAAAATTTCGCAATTTTCAAAATTTGAATTTCCATGCCCTTAAATCAGAGAGATATGTCACACAAAAGAGTTAATAAATAACATTTCCCACATGTCTACTTTACATCAGCACAATTTTGGAACCAAATTTTTTTTTCTTAGGAAGCTATAAGGGTTAAAAGTTGACCAGCGAGTTCTAATTTTTCCAACAAAATTTACAAAACCATTTTTTTAGGGACCACATCACATTTGAAGTGACTTTGAGCGGCCTTTATGACAGAAAATACCCAAGAGTGACACAATTCTAAAAACTGCACCCTCAAGGTGCTCAAAACCACATTCAAGAAGTTTATTAACCCTTCAGGTGCTTCACAGGGATTTTTGGAATGTGGAAGAAAAAATGAACATTTAACTTTTTTCACAAAAATGTTACTTTACACCCCAATTTTTTATTTCCGCAAGGGTATCAGGAAAAAATGGACCCCAAAATTTGTTGTGCAATTCCTCCTGAGTACGCTGATACCCCATATGTGAGGGAAAACTACTGTTTAGGCGCACTGCAGGGTTCAGAAGGGAAGGAGCGCCATTTGACTTTTTGAATGTAAAATTTGCTTAAATAATTAGCGGACACCATTTTGCGTTTGGAGAGCCCCTGATGTGACTAAACAGTGGAAACCCCCCACAAGTGACACAATTTTGAAAACTAGACCCCTCAAGGATTTTATCAAGGGGTATAGTGAATGTAGCACCCTGAGGATTCGGCTGCTGCAGGGGTATTGCACCTCAACCCAGAGGTGTGATATTCCACTCCCGGGTAAGGATGGAGTGTGGAACTGAGCTCAGATAGACTGCATGCACTACATACATCCCATTCCAGAGGAGCAGGCCGACGGCACTCCCACTTAGAAATGTGCAGGTGCGACCGAGCCTGTTCCTGGCTGGAGTGGGAGGGGGGAGGAACATCCCATGTAGTGTAGGGGCAGATAGGGGGAGCAGTCTGGGTAGTGGTAGGAGCTCATTGGGTGCTGGTCACCTGAGCTCACACATAGAGGGATATAAAAGGAGGGCACCAACTTAGATCAGGGTCAGACGCAGAGAGTAAGTCAGATGCAGAGGACAAGCCTGCAGAAAGAAACAACAGCCCTGGAGAGAGAGTGGAGTAAAGAAGGAGACCCAGAGGGGGACAAAGAAGGGACCCAAGAACCCAAATAAGAACACCGGGTGAGGAGTCAGCAGAAGGGTACCGGAACCCAAGCTGGTGGGGGTAAAGACATTCCCCAGCCAGAGACCGGAGACCGTGGGCAGAGTCTGTCACGGTCACCCACTACATTCACCCTGAAGGCACACCACATGGAGGGTCAGGGAACCTGAGGCCAAAGGTTGCCCAACAGAAGGCCCGAGGGAGCTGGATTTAGGTGAATCACTGGTGGGGACGGCTGAAGGAAGGACAGAGGGAGAGCTCAGGGCCACGCTCCGGACTTGTTTGGGGGTTGGCCGGATCCAGGACCTGGTGGACGCAGCACGGCTCGGGAGGTCACTTGGAGCTAGAGTGACCAGGAACATCTGCAGTAAGTAAAGACCCTTAACTGCACTACCCGAGTCTGTCATCATTACCGGCTGCACCGCACCACCACAACCCCCATCCTCTGCGCCTGTCCCCTCTGAGGCTATACCCCTCCCGTTGGGGGTTATCCCACCAAGCTGCGCATCCACCATCAGCCTCAGCGGACCCTGCTGCAGCGGCGGCCACAGTGACCGCATCACAACGGGTGGCGTAGTCGACACAACGAACTTTAATAACATCAGTAAAGACTGCCACATAACCCTGAGCTTGACGCCCTGGGCACGGGACCGGGTCACAGCCGCTCGGAGACTACAACCCCCCATCTGATCCGGTGCCGGGTATTCCCCTCAAAAAGGAATATGTCCCAGGGGGCGCGTCATGAACATTTTGAACCCAGAGGTACGACAGAATTTGATAACATTAGGTCATCATATTGAAAAAGTTGTCATTAGTCTTGAGCGCAGGTGCTCGCTACTTGAGTTTGCATCGGGTGCTCGAGTATGCACCAAGTATCACGGGTGCTCAAGTTACATGCTCGAGTCCTCGCCCGCATGTTTCACGATTGTTAGACACCCAAAAAAACAAGCGGGGATCACTTATGTATTGCAGGCAATCCCGGCAAGGTATTTTTGGCTGTACAACAGCTGCAAAACATATGGGGCGAACACTCGAGCATGTCACTCAAGCACACCCGAGTATCCGATGCAAACTCAAGTAGCAAGCACTTGCGCTCAACTCTAATCGCCATATCGTCATCATTTTGTTTCTTTACTTCTGAAAATATCCCAACCCCAACACAACCCTAACCCCAACCCGAATACAACTCCAACCCTAGCAAAACCCTTACCCCAACCCTAGCACAACCCTAGCCCAACTCTAACACAACCCTAACCTTAGCACAACCCTAACCCTAACCCTAGCCCAACCCTAGCCCAACCCTAACACAACCCTAACCTTAGCACAACCCTAACCCTAGCCCAACCCTAACACAACCCTAACCTTAGCACAACCCTAACCCTAACCCTAGCCCAACCCTAGCACAACCATAACCCTAGCACAACCCTAACCCCAGCACAACCCTAACACAACCCTAACCCTAACACAACCCTAACTCTAGCACAACCCTAACCCTAGCACAACCCTAACCCTTGAGTTTATTTTTTACGCCGTTCTTCGGGCGGCATAAGTGATTAGATGACTTTATTCTTCGGGTCGGTGCGATTACAGCGATACCAGATTGATATCGGGTTTTTATGATTGACAGCTGTCACACACTAAACAAAACTTTTTTTTTGCAAAGACTAGTTTTCGCATTGCCATATTTTGAGAGCTATAATTTTTCCATATTTCGGCCAACAGAGTCATGTTATGGCTTGTTTTTTGCGGGACAAGTTGACATTTTTATTGGTACCATTTTCGGGCACATGACATTTTTTGATCGCTTTCTATTCCGATTTTTGGGAGGCAGAATAAACAAAAACCAACAATTCAGGAATTGTTTTTTAGTTTTTTTTTATGCTGTTCCGTGTGTGGTAAAATTGATAAGGCAGCTTTATTCTTCAGGTCAGTACGTTTACAGCGGTACCGCATTTATATAGTTTTTTTAATGTTTTGGCTCTTTTACACAATAAAAACTATTTTACAGAAAAAAGAATTGTTTTTGCATCGCTTTATTCTGAGAGCTATAACTTTTTTATTTTTTGGCTGTTGCAGCTGTATTGTGGCTTGTTTTTTATGGGACAAGATGATGTTTTCAGCGGTACCATTTTTATTTACATTCGTCTTTTTGATCACGTTTTATTCAATTTTTTTTGGCAGTATGATGATAAAGCAAAGTTTTTTGCTTATTTTTTTTTTTTTACCGTGTTCACTAAATGGGTTAACTAGTGGGATCTATAGGTCAAGTTGTTCTGGATGTGGCGATACCAAATATGTGTACTTTTATTGCTTTTTTCATAATAATATGTGTTTATGGGTACAGTATATTTTTATTTTTTGGGGATTATTTTTTTAATTGTTTTTTTTAATATTTTTACACTTTTTTTCTTCACTTTATGACACTTTTCTTACTTTTACACATTGTCCCACTATGGGACTTTCACTTTTTACATTCTGATCGGCTGTATAGCATAGGAATGCAGCGGCATCCCTGTGCTATACAGCCTGTAAGCGCTGCACAGGGAGAAGTTACTTTGGTCGCGCACTGCGCATGACCAAAGTAATTTTTTGCCTCCTGGTGACCCAGATGTTGTCAAAATGACATCAGATCATCATGACAACATCCGCACAGACACTGCGGGACGCCAGAGAGGAGGTAAGTATCGGCGCTTACCTCCCCCCTTGGTCCCGCAATGCTGCGATCGACTTCGATCGCAGCATTGCGGGGTTTAATGTGCAGGGAGCGGTGCATCATCGCTCCTTGCACATAGTTACGGGTGTCAGCGGTGACAATCAGCTGACACCCGGCGGCGATCGTGCCCGCCCAGCCTCTGTGCTGGTGAAATCGCCTGGGCCTGCTAATACATATCTGGCCCAAAAGGCCCAGGGCGTATTAGTAAGCATTAGGCCATAAAGGGGTTAATAGATCAGACTTTTTTTAACACGACAATATCTAATATATTTACTTTTTACATTTTTTTCCTTTCTTTATTTTTAATGGGTGGAAAAGCAGTGGGTGATCTTTTATATATTTTTAAAAACTTTTTTGTTTACTTTTTACATTATTTTTTAGGCCCCTCAGGGCATTTGAACCTGTACTTGTTTGATGGCTTGTACCATAGAGCTCAGCCTGCTCTTTAGCAGTTCCCTGGCTGTCAAAGTAACTCACCAGTCTCCTGTGATCACATTGCTGGAGGACAATGGGACATGGTGCACGCAGGAAATGGTTTACGTTCCATTTAAATGCCGCTGTCAGAGATTGACAGCGGCACTTAAATGGTTAACAGTCATGGCCAGAACTTGCCACAGGCTGTGGTTGTTTGAGACAGATGCTGGTTATATAATAAAGCTAAGGTAGCTCCGATACTGAGCCTCCTCCACACTTGAGGACCCCTTCCCAGGACGTCAATAACACATCCATTTGCAAGAAGATCAGATCATCATTCTATTACTCTCGTTAGTTTCTCAGGGGCATCAATTAAGCCATTGTTCTCCCAGTCACTTATCCCATTATGTGGATGGGGATAGTAGACCAGTGGAACCGTGACTACAGGGGTTCTCACATGCAGGCCCAGGTAAGGGGCTCAGCCTGAGAAAAATACCTCCATCAATGCACAATTAGCTTTGAAGGGGAAGTTGTTTCTCAAAGGCTGGACTCAAACACGGTGGGGTGACATGTGGTACTTAGGACACTGAATTAGGGAATGGGGTTGTTGCCAGCTAGAGTTGGATACACAACAGTTGGTATTTGTTCCCTAGACGGGTGGGAGATACGAAAGTTGTGGGCCAAACAAAAGTTGGGAAACAGTGGGCATTGCCTGGTATGGGAGCAATGGAACTACCGGTCTGGGTTGAGATCTTGTGGACTGGGGGCATTTCATTGTGGCCATCTACCTTGAGTTGCTATAAGACTGTGGACGGAAGAAGTAAAACTAATTGCATCCTTAACCTGCCTTGGTGACTAATACAACCCACAACCTCCGATTTTCACAAGTAGTGGTAGCAGTGGGATCACCTATCTCTGGACAGCTTACCAGGAAAAGTTACTGAGCGGTGACTTGGCAGAATAGATGGCACACTCCATCTACAAGAAAAAGTAGGAGCTGAGAGCGCTTTGCTGTGGGAGAGAGCTAGAGTGGTTGCCGGTTGACAACGCTAACACAATGCTTGGCCGAGTGGGACCAAGAACATCCACAGTAGGAGGTCAGTTTAGACGTAGAGGAGGGCAGCTCTTTGGAGAGACCACAGTGCAGGGCTGTAATCCAGATGGTGCAGGATCAACTGATTGAGTTGAGATGGATGCTGGCTGTGCTAGGATTGCTTACCACGGAGATAGAGTGAGCGGCAGTGGTAAGCAAATATCTGGGTTTGCATATAGCAGCACCCCCACCTGCACTAGCACTGATGACCGTGGATAACAGGAAAGAGAGGGCCCTTATCTTTAAAGAAGTTGTCTACTACTTTTACATTGATGCCCTATCCTTGGGACAGGGCATTAATGTCTGATCAGCTGGGGTCCAACACCCTTGCCGATCAGCGGTTATCGGTGGCGACGGCCACCGGCCGGAAGTACTTACTTGCGGAGCTTGACCATCTACTTGTAGTGGATGGGGTGTGTTACTGCACATCCACCTCCTGCAGTAACAAGCCCCGGCCACTAAAAGTAGAGGATTCCACTACCCCGACCAGAAGAGGCATATGTGGTACAAGAACAAGTGTGCCGGATTAAATGGGACACCTCAGCGACCATGAACCACCATCTGCAGCCAGTTTAGGTAGAGGGCGTGGAGGCTGCGGGGCTCCGTAACTCCAGAGCCTCAGTCACGCTGATCAAAAACCATCTAGTAGCAGAGTAATCTTTTGTCCCCATCAGCCGTATGTTAGTCAACTTAGTCGGAGGAGAGTCTCTGAACATTCGGAGGGCCCGTCTACATTTAGACTGGGGTCACAGTCATGGAATGGTAGATGTAGGAGTAGTGCGGCACCTACCCATAGATAAGAAAAATAGTAATCAGCTCACCTATTCACAAATGCAGGTGCGCACGGATCCAAGTTCCAAAAGGAATAGTCCATATAACAGAGGCGGTTGATCCAGCACTTCCAATAAAACGTGTATTTTTATTCAGAAAATTTCATCCATAAAAAATACATAATTCCATAAGAAATCCACAAAGACATATGGACAAGTGTGTCATCTGAGGAAATAGTCCCAAGGGAGATACATTCAAGGTGTTGGTTGACGCGTTTCGAAGTGAAGTATCACGGTATCACTTCGAAACGCGTCAACCAACACCTTGAATGTATCTCTCTTGGGACTATTTCCTCAGATGACACACTTGTCCATATGTCTTTGTGGATTTCTTATGGAATTATATATTTTTTATGGATGAAATTTTCTGAATAAAAATACACGTTTTATTGGAAGTGCTGGATCAACCGCCTCTGTTATATGACCTAGCCATAGATGTGTTGCTGGGAAACAACTTAGGAGCTGGGTTGGTGTGCCACTGGGCCAATTTTGTAACCCGAAGCCAAAGGCCGGTTCCCACTGCGCCAGCCGAGAGGGAATGCAGTGATCCCAACATGCCGACTTCCCCCTACCAGTGGTGAGTAATATACAAAATACAATGCCTGTTACCTTTACAGAAAGTGACCTGGCAGAGGCAAATGACATCAGGGAGGAGGTACAAGGATATTCATTTCTAGAGGAAGTGGATGAGTGTAACAGTCAAAGAAGGGTCTGGGGAAGAGGGGGTCCGTATTACATGTGAAAGGGGATTGATGTATCGGGTGACACGGTACGCAGCAGGGCTAGATACCAAGTAGTTGGTGGTGCCGGAGAAATACTAAAGTGAGATCCTGTCCTTAGCCATTGAAGGTCCATTAGGGGGACACCTGGGAGTGAGGAAGATCCAGCGCAGGGTTATAAGCAGGTTCTTCTAGCCTAGGGTGACCCTTGAAATAAAAAAATTATAAGCTCCTGTGACACCTGCCAACGGGTATCCCCCTCGCAGAGCCCATGCTGTTAATACCAGAACCTTTTCAACTGGTGGGGTGGATTTTATAGTCCACCTGCCCTGACCCAGTCACTGAGGGAAGAAATACATACTAATGATTGTGGATTTAGCCACCAGATACCCTGATGCAGTAGCTCTCCGAGGAATAGATGCAAAGAGGGGGCCCAAGCATTAGTTGAGATATTTAGCAGGGTGACTTTCCCCAAGGAGGTTGTGTCGGATCAAGGAATGCAATTCACGGGGGGAAGTATTGCGTGCCCTATGGAGCTGGTCCAGGGTCTGACCTGTGTTCACCTCAGGCGAACGTACTCTGCAAGTGGTAAAATGGGACCCTGAAACGGTTGATCTGTGCCTACTTATAGGCACAGGGGGGGACTGGGAAGAAGCTCTGCCACATCTCCTGTTTGCCTACAGAGAGGTGCTGTAGGCTTCTACCAGTTTTTCCCCATTTGATCTCTGATATGGTAGGCAGCCTTGGGGCTTGCAAGACTTGGTGCAAGAACACTGAGAAAACCGATCCGATTCTGGGGGGGTTACCAGTGCTCCCCTACGTAAGGCAGTTATAAGAGTGGATACAACACCTTGGGCAGCTTGCACGGATACACTTAGTAGAGGTACAAAGGCAACAGAAAACCTACTATGATAAGGGCACCCAGCCCCAAGAGTTCAACGTGAGCCAGCAAGTGATGGTACTAATTCCCATCCATCAAGACAAGTTGCAGGCCAACTGGGAGGGTCCCTACACCATAGTCGACAAAAATTAGGAAGTCACCTATCAGGTAGCATTGACCCCACCACACCAAAATTAAGAGGATTCATATTAACCGATTAAAAGCATACCAGGCCAGAGATACATGTGCGGTAGCTATTTGCTGTCCCCCTCCAGAGGCCTTAGAACCCAATCCCCTCCTGGACATGTTTCAGCACACCAAAAAAAAGGAAGGGGTAGAGAAAGTCACCTTAGGTGATCACGTCACCCCAGCCCAATCCAGTCAACTACGGGGGTTATTAGATCAGTATCTTTGGCTCTTATCTAACCAGCATGGCTGAACCACTCTGACTGAGGATCGGGTGGACACAGGGACAGTAAGGTCAATTCATCAGCTGCTGTCCCGAGTGGCATCCGAGGTACCGAAGATGATTCGGAAGGAAGTGAATAAAATGTTAGAGTTGGGAGTGGTGGTCCTATCATGCAGTCCCTGGGCAGCCAGCGCAGTCCTTGTCCAGAAAAAGGACCAGAGCACCAGATTCTGCATGGACTACCGGAGGCTGAATGAGATAACCTTCGCCGATGCATACCCCATGCCCCAAATACATGATCTCTTAGACCAGATTGGTGGAGTGACATTTCTGACTACCTTAGATCTCAGTAAAAGCTACTTGCAGATTCCTTTGACACCGGTCACCAAGGAGCATTCAGCCTTCCTCACTCCCTTTGGTCTGTTCCAATTTACAGTAATGCCATTCGGGATGAAGAATGCGCCAGCTACTTTTCAGTGAATGGTGGATATCATGCTTGTCATGAATTCTCCCAGGTTTATCTGGATGATATTGCCATATTCAGTAAGACCTGGGAGGAGCACCTGCCGCATGTATGGGAAATACTCCAGTGCATTCAGCAGGCTGTGTTAACCATTTGGGTGGACAAGTGCCACATGTGGATTGCTGAGGTCCAGTACCTAGGACATTGATTAAGGGTTGGTAGCTGTAGCGTCGGCGTCCCTGCCTCCTGCTAGCCAGAGACACCGCTCCTCTCACCTCCCTGCTCCGTCCTCGGCGTCCTCTTCCCGCGCTGCTGGCAGCGCTCGCCGCTTCCCGGGCACTGTGCTTAGGGCGCGCGCTCCCTCTCTCTTAAAGGGGCCGCGCGCGCCATCCTAAGGAGTCCCCGGCCAATTGCCGGTGGAGCTCCCATATATACGGCACCTCCTCCAAAATGGAGGTGCCCGAGCAAAGTTGTTGCAAAGCCTTTCACCTCTGCTTCAGCCCTCAGGTCCCGTTGCCAGTCTGCTTTCCAGTTCTGTCTACCTGCTTGAATTCCTGCGGTCCGACAGTCTGTCTACCTGCATCCACCAGTCTGTCTATGGACCAGTCCGCCTGCGGATCAGGAAGCACCTGCCTGATACCTGCCTGATACCTGCCTGAGACCACCTGCCTGTCTAAAGACTCTTACCCTGCTGTCACTTGCCGTGACCACCTGCCTGTCTAGAGACTCTTACCCTGCTGTCACTTGCCGTGACCACCCGCCTGTCAAGAGACTGTTCCCGTCACTTGCCGTGACCTCCTGCCGTTCTACCCAGAGACTGTTCCTGTCACTTGCCGTGACTACCTGCCCGCCTTCCCTGGGAGCCACCCGCTTCCTTACAAGGACTGCCCCTTTGTATAGTAGCTCAGAGGTTCCACCTCCCAGACCCGTTACAGTTTGCTCGGGCCATGGAACCCGGTGGCACCCAAGCTCCCTCGCTCTCGGACCTATGTCATGAACTTTCCCGTCAGAGGTCCCAACAGGACTCCATCTTGGGCCACCTGCGTAGTGTTCACTCCTGCCTGGACACACTGACTGCCTCGTCGGGAGCTGCTTCCACTCGCACAACTACTACCCCGGCAGCGCCGCTGCTCATCAATACCATGGCATCCCTTCCCGGTCCCCGCCTTTCCGCCCCGCCTCGTTTTGGTGGAGATCCCGGTCAGGCACGGGGCTTCATTAACCAGTGCACCCTGCACTTCGAACTTTTGGCACACCAGTTTTCCACCGACCGAGCCAAAGCGGCCTTCATCATGTCCCATCTCACTGGGGAGGCGCTGGCTTGGCTAAATCCTCTATGGGAGAGACGAGACCCCCTAGTGTCCAACCTGCCAGCCTTTCTCACGGCCTTCCGGAAAGTCTTTGATGAACCAGGACGAAAGACCTCATCCGCCTCATCTCTGCTACGCCTCCGTCAAGGGAGTCTCACCGTGGGCCAATATGCCATACGGTTCCGTACCCTTGTTTCTGAGCTTGCCTGGGATAACGACGCCCTGGTGTCCGTCTTCTGGGAATGTCTATCCGGCCGGATTAAAGATGAACTTGCCGGTCGGGACATTCCTACCACTCTCGACGACTTAATAACACTTGCCACCCGGATTGACATCCGATTCCAGGAGCGTACCAAAGAGGTCACTCGTGAGAGGAGGTTTCTTCGCCTTGCTCCTACCTTCCAGAATCCCGTCACTTCCTCTGTTACTCCCCAGGCGCACTCACCCAAGCCTATGCAGGTCGACCAGACCAAGATGATCAAAACCCGTCAAGAGTCACGCCGTGCCGAGGGGAGCTGCTTCTACTGTGGCAGTAAGGAGCACCGGATCCGTTCCTGCCCGGAGAGGTCGGGAAACGCCTGTGTCTAGGATCGCTCAGAGAGGTCGTCCTAGACAAGAATAAACCCTCTCCATCTCTGATGCTGTCGGTCTCTATCATCTGCGGGGAGAACCGTTACTTTGAACTAGCTCAACTTGATTCTGGAGCTGCCGGAAATCTCATTTCTCAGTCCCTGGTAGAGAAATACCGCATTCCCACCAAACCTCTGGTCGAACCCTTATCTGTCGCCTCCGTGGACGGGGGTCTCTTACCGCATCCCATCCAACTTATCACCGAACCCATAACTCTGCAGGTGGGAATGCTGCACTCTGAGAGCATCTTCTTTAATGTTTTACCTGGACTCTCTCATGCCCTTTTGCTTGGCCTACCTTGGCTCCAGAGACATGCACCCGTGCTTGATTGGCAGACCGGAGAAGTCCTTCGCTGGGGACAGGACTGCCATAAGACTTGTTTAGTTCCCGTTCGTCCTGCCCGTCCTTCTCCTCCCCCAGCCAATCTACCCGGCCTGCCGGTACCCTATTGGTCTTATGCTGATGTCTTTAATAAAAAGGAAGCAGAGACATTACCTTCTCATAGACCATACGATTGCCCTATCGACTTGGTACCTGGCACTACTCCGCCCCGAGGGCGTATCTACCCTTTGTCCGCTGCTGAGACCCGGTCCATGTCTGAATATATCGAGGAGAACCTGGCCCGGGGATTTATCCGGAAAGCTACCTCCCCGGCGGGAGCAGGCTTCTTCTTCGTTAAAAAGAAGGACGGCTCACTCCGTCCCTGCATAGACTATAGAGGCCTTAACCAGATCACGGTGAAGAATAAATACCCCCTTCCGCTCATTCCTGAATTATTTGACCGTCTGAGGGGTGCTAGAATCTTCACCAAGCTGGATCTCCGTGGGGCCTATAACCTGGTTCGTATCCATCAGGGGGATGAATGGAAGACGGCATTCAACACCCGGAACGGCCACTATGAATACCTCGTAATGCCCTTCGGTCTCTGTAATGCTCCCGCCATCTTTCAAGAGTTGGTCAATGATATTTTCCGTGACCTTCTCTACTCCTGCGTGGTGGTATACCTGGACGACATTTGGTCTTCTCTCCGGATCTCCCCACACACCCGAGGGACGTTCATCAGGTCCTGCTCAGGCTCAGGCAAAACCACCTCTACGCAAAATTTGAGAAGTGCCTCTTTGAGCAGACCTCGCTTCCATTTCTGGGCTACATCATCTCTCAGACCGGTCTACGAATGGATCCTGAGAAACTTTCTGCCATCCAGAAGTGGCCCCGACCGGAGGGGTTGAAGGATATCCAGCGGTTCCTGGGCTTCGCCAACTACTACCGCCTCTTCATTCCGCACTTCTCTTCCCGGACTGCCCCTATCTCTGCGCTCACCCGTAAGGGCGCTAATCCCAAAGAATGGTCGCCCGAGGCAGAGGAGGCCTTCCTGTCTTTGAAACAAGCTTTCGCCTTCGCTCCTGTGCTGCACCGTCCGGACAGCAGCAAACAATTCTTCTTAGAAGTAGACGCTTCCTCCTCCAGAGCCGGAGCGGTGCTCACCCAAAAGTCGTCATCCGGAAGAATGGTAACCTGCGGCTTCTTCTCCAAACTCTTCTCCTCATCTGAGTGCAATTATTCTATAGAAGACCAAGAATTGTAAGCCATTAAGTTGGCACTGAAGGAGTGGCGTTACCTGCTCGAGGGGGCTCTTCACCCGGTAATAATCTACACGGATCACAAAAACTTGGCTTATCTCCAGAGTGCCCAAAGACTTAACCTGCGCCAAGCCCGGTGGTCCTTGTTCTTCGCCCGCTTTGATTTCATTCTTCATTTTCGCCCGGCAGACAAAAATATCAAAGCTGATGCCTTGTCACGATCCTTTTTGTTCTCCGATCTAGAGGAGGAGCCAAAGCACATCATCGACCCCGCCAAGGTAATGCTGGTGGCTCCCGTGGATCTAAATCGTCTTCCACCCGGTAAGACGTTCGTAACAGTACCTGATCGTGAGAAAGTCCTACACTGGGGACATTCGTCTAAGCTAGCTGGCCATGCTAGCCAGAAAAAGACCCTCCTGCTTATTACCCGGCATTACTGGTGGCCTACCCTGCACAAGGACGTAATAGACTTTGTCTCAGCCTGTGCGTCCTGCGCCCGCAACAAGGTTCCTAGACATCTGCCAGCCGGCCGCCTTCTGCCTCTTCCCATACCTGCTGCCCCGGGGCTGCATATAGCCATGGACTTTATAACGGATCTCCATCTCTGCTGGTTGCACGGTCATTTGGGTGGTCGCTGACCGCTTCTCTAAGATGGCTCACTTCATCCCCCTGCCGGGCCTTCCGTCTGCATCTGAATTGGCTAAAGACTTTATCCATCATATTTTCCGTCTTCATGGTCTCCCTCTCCACATCGTATCCGACCGAGGAGTTCAGTTCACCTCTCGCTTCTGGAGAGCCATGTGTAAACTGCTGGGGGTCACCTTGGACTTTGCCTCTGCTTATCACCCACAGTCCAATGGTCAAGTAGAGCGGATCAACCAAACTTTAACCAGTTACCTCCGGCACTTTGTTAATGCCCACCATTCCGACTGGGTGGATCTTTTACCGTGGGCCGAATTTTCCTATAATAATCACGAGAGCGAGTCTTCCTCCAAATCCCCGTTTTTTATTGTCTACGGTCAACATCCTCGGATCCCGTTTCCCGTCTCCGCCTCGGTGGATAATCCGGCCGCGGAATCTCTTGTTAGCGAATTCTCCTCCTTTTGGGAGAGTACCACATCCGGACTTCTTCAGTCCTCTGAGCGGATGAAGAAACAGGCTGACAAAAGACGTCTGGATCCGCCCCAATTCCGTCCTGGAGATAAAGTCTAGCTCTCGTCCAAATATGTCCGGCTCAAGATTCCTTCCTACAAGTTAGGGCCTCGGTTCATCGGCCCACTGGAAGTTATCAAACAAATCATCCCGGTGGCCTAAAAATTGAAACTCCCGGCCAACTTGCAGATCCCTAACTCCTTCCATGTATCTCTCCTCAAACCTGTGGTACTTAACTCTTTTTCCAAGTCTACAGGTACGCCTCCTGCTCCGGTTTCCGCTGAAGACGAGTTTGAGGTAGAGAGCATTCTGGCCACCAAAAGGGTAAGAGGAAAGACCTTTTTTCTAGTGGATTGGAAGGGGTTTGGTCCTGAGGAGAGAACGTGGGAGCCCCGGGAGAACATCCATGCCCCGCTCATCCTTGATAAATTTCTCTCCGGCCTAAAAAAGGGGGGGCCTAAAGGGGGGGGTACTGTAGCGTCGGCGTCCCTGCCTCCTGCTAGGCAGAGACGCCGTTCCTCTCACCTCCCTGCTCCATCCTCGGCATCCTCTTCCCGCGCTGCTGGCAGCGCTCGCCGCTTCCCGGGCACTGTGCTTAGGGCGCACGCGCGCGCGCTCCCTCTCTCTTAAAGGGGCCGCGCGTGCCATCCTAAGGAGTCCCCGGCCAATTGCCGGTGGAGCTCCCATATATAAGGCACCTCCTCCAAAATGGAGGTGTCCGAGCAAAGTTGCTGCAAAGCCTTTCACCTCTGCTTCAGCCCTCAGGTCCCGTTGCCAGTCTGCTTTCCAGCCTTGTCTACCTGCTTGCATTCCTGCGGTCCGACAGTCTGTCTACCTGCATCCGCCAGTCTGTCTATGGACCAGTCCGCCTGCGGATCAGGAAGCACCTGCCTGATACCTGCCTGATACCTGCCTGATGCCTGTCTGAGACCACCTGCCTGTCTAGAGACTCTTACCCTGCTGTCACTTGCCGTGACCACCTGCCTGTCTAGAGACTCTTACCCTGCTGTCACTTGCCGTGACCACCCGCCTGTCAAGAGATTGTTCCCATCACTTGCCGTGACCTCCTGCCCTTCTACCCAGAGACTGTTCCTGTCACTTGCCGTGACTGCCTGCCCGCCTTCCCTGGGAGCCACCAGCTTCCTTACAAGGACTGCCTCTTTGTGTAGTAGCTCAGAGGTTCCACCTCCCAGACCCGTTACAGTAGTATAAAGCATGACTTGGCCAAAGTGGAAAAAATAACTTAGTGGCCCTGGCCCAACAACCAAAAGCAAGAGGAAGATTTCTTAGGTACCACCGGGTATTACCAAAAATTCATCCAGTGGTACAATACTATAGCAAAGCCATTGACTGACCTGACAACAAAGACATCCCATAGGTAGATAGAATTGGACCAACCTATGTGAACAGGCTTTTGTGCATCTCAAACAAGCCCTGGCAGGGGCCCTGTACTAGCTGTGGCTGATTATACCAAGAGATTCCTGGTGCAGACTGATGCATCAGATGTAACAAAGTCACTGGCAAAATGCAGGAGGGGAGGTATCTTTCACTGAGACTATTAGCTTCAGTGATTTAAAGCCTAGAGGTTTCTGCTCCAGCACACTCTGTTGCAAGAGGTTAAGCAGCCATTTTAAATGGGTTTTTGTGAATGACCGTAGAGCATGTGGGAGGTTGTTCACCATATCTCCACCCCAGGGTGTGATATGGGGTTTAAATAGATGGCCTGCTGAGGCATTAGTTGTTCAGTGTATCTGGAGAGGCTAATGTGGCGCCCCAGAGGGTTCAGTCGCCGCAGGGGTACTGCACCTCATAAAGAGGTGTGGTATCTCCTCTCCAAGGTAAGGATGGAGCATCACACAGGACCCCACTTCACACTCAACACTACACCACTCCTGTCCTGTAGGGGGCCTAAATGCACCAGGGTGCTGCCCCGGCCCGGGATAGTGGAGATGGGGGAACCAAAGATAGGGGGAACCAAGTAGTGAGTGAGGGTGGAGGAAGCACTTTCATAGGCACTTAATAGAATCATATATATTCAGAGGCCATCTTTATAACCTGGTCTTTAGTCGTGGTTCCTTGGGAGGGTCAGTCAGCACAAAGCTGCGGCCGGCTCAGGGGCTGCGGTTCCCGGCCTCAGGCCTCGAGACGGGGGATTGGGACGGAGTTGAGTTATAGCCGGCTCTGTCCCCGGTCAGAGTCCACCCAAGAAGGCCCAAGAGGGGAGCAGAGGAGATAGGCTCCACAGGAGAAAGAGGGTCCTCGATTATCTGACTTTGTACTTCAGGTCCCTGTCAGAAAAGTCCAGAGGCTTAGTGGATCCCAGGGGGATATGGACGGAGCGGAGTCGCCACCTGTATCTCTCAAACTGCGTTTACCCAGTGGGACCCGGCCTTACACACACGTTCATACCACATACAGTCAGGAGAGGACTCTGTGGGAGAATCTAAGAAGGAGAGGAACACACCAGCGGGGTCTTGACAGGTGCTCCTGATCTGCCTGTGAAGTGCTGAACCCCCTTCCTGGTGGCCGCAGCGCGCCGCGAGAAGCAGAGAGAAGCTTTGCAGCTGCTACTTCACCAAAGTGAGTAAAGCTTGGATGACTTCACTTACAGCCTCAGTTTGTTCATTCCTGCGTGGCACTGCACCCACCACAACTCTCAAGATTCAAACTCACCGCCCTGAGGCCTACTCCGCCTGTGGGGAGTAGTACCAACCAAGCTGCCAGAACATCAACCTCAGAGGACTGTTGCAGCCCTGGTGGCCTTCACCAGAAACCACAAGTGGCGTAGTCGAATAACCACTCATCCCAAAAGCCCATCTTTTTTTACTGTGACAGCCCTGGGCACGGACCGGGCCACGGCCACGACGACACCCCCCCCCCACCGCACCATCCAAATCAAGGCCTGCCATCCGAGTATACCTCCCCAGGGAAGGCGTCACTCTAACTCCATAGAGATGCTTGTGGTTGTACGCACCTGAACCTTGTGTGATTTGGCGGATCCCCACAGGTCTCTGGACTGTGCTATCTATTTTTCTTTTGTTGACCTCTTTATGCTAAGAAAAGACTGTTTGTTTTGATGGACTTGACAGTGGTTTATGCCGTGCTTTAATAAACCACTGAGAAATTTAAAGCAACAGCGTTCTTGTGCCTACCTGCGTGTGCAGCTGAGCGAGCTGATCTACCACATGGTACAAAAATACACTTGATATAAATGGGTGGGGTGTACTTGTGAGAAACATGAGAATGATCCCAGTTTAACCCAATGCATTTAGCGCTGTGTTTCCCATTAGCAAATCAGTTGCAGAGGGGTGGAAGATGTCACGCCACCTGAGGTAGACCTTGATGTGTAGGTGAGGGACAGGAGCATACTTGTGTGGCACATCAGACTACTTCACTGGAGTATTGGTTGTTGCCTTCATGACTGTCGTCACCATAGAAGATCGGCTGACCGTGCAGTAGGGTCACCACTGCTTTTGCAATATGCAAAGATGTTGCGTTGCGGAGGAGTAAATATGATTTTTTTATGAAGCTATGCTATTATTTATGGGGCCCTTCTGACTCACAATGTTAGAACTCTCAGGCTAGCACTGTTTATGGAGCACTCTCCAGCTGGCACTGTTTATAGGGCACTATTTTACTGGTATTGTTTAATATGATGCTATTTTTGACTGTTTAAAGGGACACTGGAATAATTTATGGGGTTGCAGTACCAGTAAATAAGGAGACGCTCTATATGCACTGCTTATTGGGGCATTATGGATACACTATGGGGGCAATATGACAATGTTAATGGAAGCACGATACCAATTTGTACCAGCAGCTTAGACAGAATTTAGCAACAAGTGTTTTGAGCAAATCAAACTATTTTTCCTGTTTCACCTACTTTGATCTTCACGAAAGCAATTCTGCGCGGTGGACAACTCTTCCGTAGGTGTGTGTTTGTAAAATGTGTGGGCAGCGCCAGTCCCTGATCTGTGCCAGTAACAGAGCTTATTGATAGAGTGCTTTGCTACAAAAATATCCTTCTCCTATGCCAATCTCTTTCTTCTGCCAATCTCTCATGAGAGAACATGATAGTTCCTGTCTCTAATTTGGCACCATATCACTTTCTGCCAAAGGCTGGAAAATGCCCCGAACTGCTACTGTAGGAGTAGTTTTGAACACAACATGAATTCTTATATTTTCCCCTGACCTCAGCTAAACAGTCATTTTATTTTTCCTACAATACTACATTCAGGTTTTGTGAAGCTGGTATGAATCCCTGTGTGCTCCTATGAATTGTTTTTTTGTAAGGTGTACTTGCCCCTCTTTGGAGGACCCTGTGCCTACTCCATGGGACTTGCCAGTGCAATACCAGTTATTTGCTCGGACAAAGGAGCCAAACCAATGATGTCCAGGTTATCATCAGAAATTCTGTCCTTACAGCACAGAGCCTTTTTAACTCTTTAAAAGGGTTGTCCAGGGATTGTGTACAAGTATGCAGTCTATGCACAGTGCGCGCTGCCTGGGTTCTTCATTGCTAATGCCAAAAGCAGGCGATAATGTGACCGGAAGTAAGCGATTAGCATACTTCTTGCCACATTCCAACCAGACAGTATCCAGCCTTGCTCAATACACTTGCATTGGTCAAGGCCAAGCACGTCTAGTTGGCACGTGACAGCATGTATGCATATCACATACTTGTGGTCACGCACCTACCCATTCCTGGCGCAAATACTGACAGCATGTACACTGCGCACTGTAAGGATTCACAAGTCTGCAGTAACCTAAACTGACTGCAGACTTGTATCCCAAGGCTGGACAACCCCTTTATTCCCTTTACAACCTTGGACATATAGGTACGTCCAAGGTCTTCTCCCTCCCTTTGATGCGGGCTTCGGTGCTGAGACCACATCTTTCCCAGCACATGACAGCTGATCTGATCATGTTCACCCTCAACAGCAGAGGGTGAAATCATGATCCACCTGTCACTATTAACATGTTAAATGCCGCTGTCAAACTCCGACAGCAGCATTTAACATGGCTGTACCGGAAGAAAGTCATAAGACCCACCTATCGGTGCGCCCGTCACATGATTGCGGTGCGCCGATGGGTTGGCATGACAACCTAGGGTCTGCTGTTGTCCCAGCAGTTGGCGCTCATAGTAGATGAGCATTTGTGCAACACATAGCAGGGCTGAAGCCCTGCTGTGTGTAGCACAGGCGATTAGACAATCAGAGCTTCAAGCATCCTGTGGAGACTATTGAAGCAAGTAATAAATGTAAAAAAATGTTTTTAAAAATAAATAAAAAATTAAAAAAATATAAAATTTCAAATCACCCCCCTTTTGCCCCATAAATAAATAAGAACCCATACATGTTTGGTATCTACGAACTCGTAAAGACCTGAAGAATCATAATGGCAGGTCAGTTTTAGCATTCAGTGAACATGGTAAAAAAAAAAAAAAAAAAAGCAACTGTGGAATTGCACTTTTTTTGCAACTTTTTTCCCCCATTTTCCAGTACACGATATGATAAAATCAATGATGTTGTTCAAAAGTACAACTCATCTTGCCAAAAATTAGCTCTCACAAGGTCATGTTGAAAAAATAAAAAATGTATGGCTCTGGGAAGAAGGAGAGCAAAAAACGCAAAGACGGAAAAACTGAAGGTGGTGAAGGGGTTAAGGACCAGATGATTCATCTTTAACCCCTTACCGCCGCAATCAATTTTGTTTTTTTGCACTTTTGTTTCTTTCCTCCCCTTCTTCCTAAAGTTATAATTTTTTTTAATTCTCCATCGACATATCCATAGCACAATTTTTGGAATATGAAATGAACTTTTGAATGACACCATTCATTTTTCTATATAATGTACTGAAAGAAGGTAAAAAAAATCCAGCTATGGAAAATGGCATAAGAAAACCACAATTCTGCCATTGTTTTGGGGATTTTGATGCGTTCATAGTGCCATAAAAATGACTGACCTGGTAACATGATTCTCCTGGTCAGTACGATTATGGCAATAGCAAACAATTTTTTATATATATACTGTACATATGCACTGCTCAAAAAATAAAGGAAACACTGAAATAACACATCCTAGATCTGAATGAATGAAATATTCTCATTGAATACTTTGTTCTGTACAAGGTTGAATGTGCTGACAACAAAATCATCAATGGAAATCACATTTATTAACCAATGGAGGCCTGGATTTGGAGTCACCCCCAAAATTAAAGTGGAAAAAGACACTACAGGCTGATCCAACTTTGATGTAATGTCCTTAAAACAAGTCAAAATGAGGCTCAGTATTGTGTGTGGCCTCCACGTGCCTGTATGACCTCCCTACAACACCTGGACATGCTCCTGATGAGGCTGAGTATTGTGTGTGGCCTCCACGTGCCTGTATGACCTCCCTACAACGCCTGGGCATGCTCCTGATGAGGCTCAGTATTGTGTGTGGCCTCCACGTGCCTGTATGACCTCCCTACAACGCCTGGGCATGCTCCTGATGAGGCTCAGTATTGTGTGTGGCCTCCACGTGCCTGTATGACCTCCCTACAACGCCTGGGCATGCTCCTGATGAGGCTGAGTATTGTGTGTGGCCTCCACGTGCCTGTATGACCTCCCTACAACGCCTGGGCATGCTCCTGATGAGGCTCAGTATTGTGTGTGGCCTCCACGTGCCTGTATGACCTCCCTACAACGCCTGGGCATGCTCCTGATGAGGCTCAGTATTGTGTGTGGCCTCCACGTGCCTGTATGACCTCCCTACAACGCCTGGGCATGCTCCTGATGAGGTTGCGGATGGTCTCCTGTGGGATCTCCTCCCAGACCTGGACTAAAGCATCAGCCAACTCCTGGACAGTCTGTGGTGCAACGTGATGTTGGTGGCTGGTGCGAGACATGATGTCCCAGATGTGCTCAATCGGATTCAGGTCTGGGGAACGGGCGGGCCAGTCCATAGCTTCAATGTCTTCATCTTGCAGGAACTGCTGACACACTCCAGCCACATGAGGTCCGGCATTGTCCTGCATTAGGAGGAACCCAGGGCCAACCGCACCAGCATATGGTCTCACAAGGAGTCTGAGGATCTCATCTCCGTACCTAATGGCAGTCTAGCTATCTCTGGCGAGCACATGGAGTGCTCTCCAAAGAAATGCCACCCCACACCATTACTGACCCACTGCCAAACCGGTCATGCTGAAGGGTGTTGCAGGCGGCAGATCGCTCTCCACAGCGTCTCCAGACTCTGTTACGTCTGTCACATGTGCTCAGTGTGAACCTGCTTTCATCTGTGAAGAGCACAGGACGCCAGTGGCGACTTTGCCAATCCTGGTGTTCTGTGGCAAATGCCAAGCGTCCTGCACGGTGTTGGGCTGCGAGCACAACCCCCATCTGTGGACTTCGGGCCCTCATACCACCCTCATGGAGTTGATTTCTAACCGTTTGTGCAGACACATGCACATTTATGACCTGCTGGAGGTCATTTTTCAGGGCTCTGGCAGTGCTCCTCCTGTTCCTCCTTGCACAAAGGCGGAGGTAGCGGTCCTGCTGCTGGGTTGTTGCCCTCCTATGGCCCCCTCCACGTCTCCTGGTGTTCTGGCCTGTCTCCTGGTAGAGCCTCCAGCCTCTGGACACTACGCTGACAGACACAGCAAACCTTCTTGCCACAGCTCGCATTGATGTGCCATCCTGGATGAGTTGCACTACCTGAGCAACTTCTGTGGGTTGTACAGTCCGTCTCATGCTACCACGAGTGTGAAAGCACAACCAACATTCAAAAGTGACCAAAACATCAGCCAGAAAGCATTGGTACTGAGATGTGGTCTGTGGTCCCCACCTGCAGAACCACTCCTTTATTGAGGGTGTCTTGAAAATTGCCAATAATTTCCATCTATTGTCTATTCCATTTGCACAACAGCATGTGAGATTGATTGTCAGTCAGTGTTGCTTCCTAAGTGGACAGTTTGATTTCACAGAAGTTTCATTTACTTGGAGTTATATTCTGTTGTTTAAGTGGTCCCTTTATTTTTTTGAGCAGTGTATATTTGTGGTTAAAAAATATCTATAACTTTATAAAAAAAAAGTGGTTTATGTTGCCATTTTCTGATATTCATAACTTTTTATTAGTCAATGGACGTATGTGATGGGTGATCGCTCATTTTTTATGTGTCGAGTTGATATTGTCACTGATAACACGTCTATGATATAACTGGCGATAAGTAACTCTGTCTGAAGCCTTTATAGACTGCACAAGCGCGACGCACCTGTGCAGTCTAGCTCCAGACAGAAGAACGCCTGGCGCCGTTAGAAGTAAGAGGAGTGTATGGCGCCGGAGATCGCGGTATGCGTAGACACTGAACACATACCGTAATCTCTGGAGCCATACTTACATATTTACCTGACCGGGAGGAGCATTGCCGCGGCGCCTCTCTTCACTGGAGCCCGAGGCAGCAGTGAGGCGTGGGAATCGGCGCATTTGCATAGCGCTATCCGGCACCATTTTACTGAAGACACATTTACAGTGTGGCTTCAGCAAAATGGCGCCGGACAGCGCAGTATGGGCACGCGCATACTCCAGTGCCGTAGTCCTCCCCCGGCCTCCGGCAGAACAGGACACAGCAGCACTGGAGCACAGGGAAGAAAGGTGAGTATAAGTGTTTATTTTTTTGTATGTGTGCAGCGTGAAAGGGATGAGGGGTACCATACATACCAGGATTGGGGGTGATAGGGACACACATACCAGGACTGGGGGGTGAGGGGTGCCATCCATACCAGGATTGGAGGATGAGGGGTGCCATGCATACCAGGATTGGGGGATGACAGGTACCATACATACCTGGATTGGGGGATGAGGGGTACCATGCATACCAGGATTGGGTGGTGAGGGGACCATGCATACCAGGATTGGGGGGTGAGCGGACTATGCATGCCAGGATTGGGGGGTGAGGGGACCATGCATACCAGGATTGGGGGTGAGGGGACCATGCATAGCAGGATTGGAGGGTGAGGGGACCATGCATAGTAGGATTGGGGGGTGAGGGGTGCCATGCATACCAGCATTGGGGATGAGAGGTACCATGCATATCAGAATAGGGATGAGGGGTACCATGCATACCATTATAGGAATTTGGGGTGCCATGCATAATAGGATGAGGGATGGGGTGCCATTCATACCCGGACTGGGGGACGAGGAGTGCCATCCATACCAGGAAAGGAATGAGAGGGCCATACATACCAGGATTGGGGATGAGGGGTGCCATGTATTCCAGGATGAGGGGTACCATACATACTAGAATAGGGATGTGGGGTACCATGCATACCAGAATGAGGGATAGGGTGCCATGCATACCAGGATGAGGGATGGGGTGCCATGCATACCAGGATTGGGGGATGAGGAGGCTATACATACCAGGATTGGGGAATGAAGGGTGCCATACATACCAGACCAGAATTGGGATGAGGGGTGCCATGTATACCAGGATGAGGGGTACCATACATACCAGAATAAGGATGCGGGGTACCATGCATACCAGGATGAGGGATTTGGTGCCAAGCATACCAGGATTGGGGGATGAGGAGGCCATATATACAAGGATTTGGGGATGAGGGGTGCCATACATACCAGACCAGAATTGGGATGAGGGGTGCCATGTATACCAGGATGAGGGATACCATACATACCAGAATAGTGATGCGGGGTACCATGTGTGACACCCCAGGGGTCTGGTTGCCACAGTGATAGAGATATTACGTCTGAGAGCAGGTGGGAGGTCTCTTGGTCAGTAATCCTATGCATGCCACACCTCCTGCCCAGTCCTGGGAGGGGAAGAACTTCCCCTATATAAACCTAGGGCTGAAGCAGGGTTAGTGAGTAGAGAAGAAGTAGAGACAGAGAAAAGAAGCAAATATAGGAACAGAACATCAGGAGCTCTGTGGGAGCAGTGTTACAAGGAGTCAGGGGCTGGCAGCTGCAGAGCTCGCCCTGACTGAGAAGATTTCTTACCGGACCCGGAGTCCGAGGCTGTGGGGACTAATCTCTACCCAGCAGCAGAAACCGACCGGCAGGGGATTGCAGGTCCTCTGGCCCAGAAACCCGAAGGCACGGTCACACGCATGGGACCAGCACCGCCATCGTGGAGCGGAAGCCATTAGAAGGCCCCGAGTCACCGGCCATACGGGTGAGCACCACACGGTACACTCATGGACGTGGGCTACTTTTACCCGCCTCTAGCAAGGTAGCCAGAAGAGTACAGTTAGTTGGGAAGGCCTACAACTCCGCCTGGCCAGGGGAGATTCCATCTGCTCAAGGACTGACCAGGCCCCGATTGCTAGCAAGTACTCCGGGAGGGTCTATCTTTGTCACCAGTAAAGACCCTGAACTACACCGCATCGTCTCTGAGTGGTTCCTGCTACCCCCATCATCCACGTCGGCTGCCCTGAGGCCATACCCCTCCCGTTGGGGGTTATACCATCCACGCTGCACCATCCTTCCACCGGCCTCAGCGGTCTGCCCTGCAGCGGCAGCTCCATAGCTGCATTCAACGGGTGGCGTAGTCATCCACCATCTACTGCTACTAGACTGCCACTTAGTCTGACTCCCTGGGCACGGACCGGGTCATCGCCACGAGACTACTACCCCCATCTGACCCGGCTCCGGGTAGGCTCCCGCGTGCGCAACGCAGCGCGACTCAGGCCCAGGGGCGCGTCAACTTTTGGCGTAGTCGGCAGGATTTCGTGCCCGCAACCACCGGGTACTGCGTGCCTGAAAAAGAGACTTTTAAAACTTACCATCCGTGAAGTTTTCCCGCCATCCGGCGCCATCTTCAGCCTTCTTCCCGCCATCCGTGAAGATTCCCGCCGTCCGGCGCCATCTTCAGCCTTCTTCCCGCCATCCGTGAGGTTTTCCCGCCATCCGGCGCCATCTTCAGCCTTCTTCCCACCATCCGTGGAGTTTTCCCGCCGTTGGCCGCCATCTTGAAGACGCCGCGCGGGAAGAAGAGGGGCGTGGACTCCGAAAGCGCGCGAGAACTGAAGCCCCGCCTCACGTCCGGACGTTGCGTAAGGTCCTGGAAGGAGCCCAGCAGACGCCGACGTCACAGGAGCGCGACGGAAGGTCCTCAACCCTGACGATCCACTGCGGAGCCGCGGCCTACGGAAGAGGATCATCGCAAGGTAGGCCACGGTCCACTAGGGGGGAGAAGGATGTCGGATACGGAGGAGAGCTTCACCGCTCCAACCCCCGCCAGCGCCACCGCTGTTGCGGTCATGCCTTTCACCATGCCCTATATCCCGGGGGCAGCCTGGCTACCCCAGTACTCAGGGGAGTCACATACCCTGCAGGACTTTAGAGAAAAACTGGATAGCCTCTTCCAGGTGTACCCCCTCACAGAAGAGCAAAAAGTAAGCATCCTGGTGGCCCAATTAACCGGGGCAGCCCAAAGGGAGGTAAAGTCCTGGCCACCTGGGGGGAGGACTGTCGCAGGGATACTAACCCGGCTGAGGGACACCTTTGATACCCGCACCTCAGCCGAGATCAAGCTCAGATTCTACGGGTGCAAACAGCGGGCACATGAGAGTATAAGGGACTATGCATTAAACCTACAAGAAGCCCTGAGAGCCATTAAGCAGACCGACCCTGACGGCGTGGGAGACGAGGACAGGCTGTTAACTGAACAATTTACAGAGGGTTTATATTGCAATGCCCACCGAACCCAGTTGCGGGCAATGGCCTTACAGGACCCTCATCTGGGATTTGCACAGTTCAAGGACAGAGCCATCCGGGTGCTCCGAGAACCGGCACCAGGTGGCGTTGTGACCCACAGACGCCCCACTACCACTTACCACCAGGAGGCGGCGCCCTTGTCGGCAGGGCCTGTGGGAGATGATGCGCAGGCTTTGAACAATGACTCGGCTCCAGACCTGCACCATCAGGTCCAAGAGCTAGCTAAAAGCGTTGCTGCGCTAACCCGAACTGTGCAGTCTTTACAGGTTTCCACTCCAGGGAAGCTCCAGCTGGCATCCGGACCGGAGGACATCCCGTGGCGTCGACCAAGGAGGACCCCACCGGCCAGAGGAAGACCCAGCGACCGATACAACGAGGACGGACGACCCATCTGCCGCCGCTGTAATCAACCCGGACATATGGCAAGGTACTGTCCTTTAAACTGGCACAACCTAGGGTAGAGGGCCAACCCCTAGGAAAAAGATCATCAGGCCCATCGAACTGGCGCGACAAATATGTGGGAGGACGTCCAGTCTTGCCTGTGGTACTGGATGGCATTCCTATGAGTGCCCTACTGGACACCGGGTCACAGGTCACCACCATCCCGTACGTGCTCTTCAAGCAGTACTGGAATGACTCGGATATTACCCGCTACCCTGACGACGACTTGAGTATCATCGCCAGCAATGGTCAGCCCGTGCCACAGATCGGATTTAAAGAGGTGACCATTAAAATTGGTAGAGTTGAACTGGCAGCACAGGGACTGATCATTGTAGACATTGACAAACACGAGAGTCACCCAAAGATAACTCTAGGAACTAATGTAATTGAAAATTGTCTTGCAGAGGTGATTTTCCTTTTACAGCAGGTTGCCAAGACCGCCAGCTCCGGCGAGCAGCGAGTGCTCCAAAAAGAGATCCGGGCACTGATGCGACGGCAACAGGTGGAACTCTCCGGCGGTTAGATTGGTAGCGTGAGAATGTGTGACCCTTTCCCTATTGCCATGCCCCCAAAAAGTGAAATGATGATTTTGTGCCGGGCAGCTATTGGTCTGAGAGGTAGAGATTACCAGGCAATGGTAGAACCAGTTTACTCAGACAGTAGGCCCACCATCTTGACAGCACGGGGGGTGGTTAATGTACGCCATGGGAGGGTGCCCGTTCGCATAATCAATATCGGGAAGAGGGAAGTGTACCTGCCCCGGTATGCCACGCTAGCCAAATTATATACCATTAACCAAAATGCTATACAATCTGTGGAACCCTTGCCTCCATCTCACCCGGAGGAAGGTAACGGCTCTAAGAAAACAATGGAGGACTGGTGTCAGCAACTACATTTGGGTACTGACTCCACTCCCTCACACCAGAAACAGGGAGTCTATCGGGTGGTTCAAGAGTACGAGAGAGTGTTTAGTAAACACCCGTTAGACTTCGGGCGAGTCAAGGGGGTAGAACACCACATCCCCACGGGAGACCATCCTCCCATAAAAGAGAGGTATCGACCCGTACCCCCTGCACACTACCAACACGCCAAGGGGATGCTTAGAGACATGAAGGAGGCTGGGGTGATCAGGGATAGCTGTAGCCCCTGGGCAGCTCCACTAGTCTTAGTCAAAAAGAAAGACAACACCATGAGGATGTGTGTAGATTACCGGAAAATCAACCGTATCACACAAGGATGCGTACCCCTTACCAAGGATAGAGGAGTCTTTGGCTGCTTTAAGATCTGCTAACTTCTTCTCTACCTTGGATCTCACTAGTGGGTACTGGCAGGTTCCTGTAGCAGAGGCGGACCGGGAGAAGACCGCATTCACCACCCCGATGGGACTTAGCGAGTTTACCTGTATGCCGTTCGGACTCTGCAACGCACCGGGAACCTTCCAACGATTAATGGAGTGCTGTCTGGGCCACAGAAACTTCGAGACGGTCCTGTTGTACCTGGACGATGTCATCGTATATTCTAAGACTTATGAGGACCACCTGAAACACCTGGCGGAAGTGTTCGAAGCTCTGGCAAGCTACGGCCTAAAGGTGAAACCCTCCAAGTGTCACCTCCTGAAACCAAAGGTGCAGTACCTGGGACACGTGGTGAGCGCTGACGGAGTGGCTCCCGACCCTGATAAGATCACCGCAATTAAGGAATGGCCAAGTCCCTCCAGTGTAAAGGAAGTGCGGCAGTTCCTCGGGTTGGTAGGCTACTACCGCAGGTTCATCCCCGGTTTCACCAAAAAGGCAGCTCCTATGCAAGACCTCCTGATAGGCCAGTCCCGGAAGGCCAAGAACCAGAAGCCGCCCTTCAAATGGGAGAAGTTGGAAGAAGAGTCCTTCCGCCAGCTGAAGATGGCCCTCACGGGGGATGAAATCCTGGCGTACCCGGATTACAGCCAGCCCTTTATCCTCTACACCGACGCAAGGAGCCGTGCTGTCCCAGATCCAGCAGGGGAAAGAGCGAGTAATCGCTTACGCCAGCCGAAAACTGCGACCCACCGAAAGAAACCCTGAGAATTACAGCTCATTTAAGCTAGAGTTCCTGGCAGTGGTGTGGGCAGTTACCGAACGCTTTAAGCACTACCTCGCTTCTTCCCGGTTCGTCGTGTACACGGATAATAACCCGTTGACACACCTGGACACGGCAAGACTCGGTGCCCTAGAGCAGAGATGGATGGCCCGCCTGTCCAACTACGAGTTCACCATCAAATACCGGGCAGGACGCTCCAATACCAACGCGGACGCCCTGTCCAGGATGCCAAACCTACCGGACATAGGAGAAGATCCAGAGGGACTGGAAGAAGTCGAACTCCCTGCGTTTCACCGTCATGGGACTATCCAGTATTCCCATCGGGTAAGGAGTAAGCAAGGCGCTACGCTTAACCCCTTACCTCACTACAACTGGGCGGAAACGCAGGACAGTGACCCTGCCGTCCGGCTGGTGAAGGAGATGCTGACTCGGCCAGAGGCTCGCCTTGACCCAGACGCTCCGGAGGAAGCCAAGCAACTGTGGGCAGAAAAGAGTAGACTGTTCCTTTACAAGGGGAAGTTGTGCCGCAGAATGGTTAACTCCCGGACGCATGAACTAATCTGGCAAGTAGTGGTGCCACGAAGAGATGCAGCCATGGTGATGGAGGCATACCACGACGGGGCTGGACACTTCGGATGGAAGAAGCTGGAGTTCCTGCTGCGCGAGCGGTTCCACTGGGTAGGCATGAGGGGAACCATCGAGAGGTGGTGCAGAGACTGTGGCCCGTGCAACCTAAGAAGGAAGGACCGTGCCAGCCAGAAGACTCCCCTGCAGTCCATCGTCACCCGGCAGCCGTTGGAACTGGTAGCCTTGGATCATGTAAAACTGACCCCAAGCAGAAGTGGCTACGTCTACGCACTAACCATCGTGGATCACTACTCCCGGTTCTTGGTTGTCGTCCCCGTCAAGGACTTAACAGCTCGAACAGCAGCTAGAGCCTTCCAGCAGCATTTCTGCCGTCCACACGGGTACCCGGACCAAGTGTTGACAGACCAGGGACCTGCCTTTGAAGCGGAGGTCTTCCAAGAATTCTGCACTCTGTATGGCTGCCGGAAGATAAGGACGACACCCTATCATCCGCAAACTAATGGACTTTGTGAGAAAATTAACCAGGTGGTAATGGATCTTCTGAAAACGTTGCCCCTGGAAGAACGCGGTCTGTGGCCTGAGAAGCTGCCCGATCTGGTGGACCTATACAACCACATTCCGGTAGGTTCCACCAACTGTACCCCGGCTTACCTAATGAGGGCGAGACCTGGTAAGTTACCTGTTGACCTGGAAATGGGAGTCCTGACACCCGAGGACACTTCACCAGAAGCAGACTGGGACACAGAGAGGCAGCAGCAGTACCGGAGAGTACAGGAGAGCGTGGAGCGAAGTCTCTGTCAGGCTAGGGAAAGACAAGAGAAAACTTACAACCAGTATGCTCCCGCTGTTCCCCTGGTACCCGGAGAGCAGGTCTTGAAGAGAAAAAGACGGCTCCACAAGTTGGACGACCAGTGGGAGAAGGACCCGTACACCGTACTGCCCTCAAGCCACGACAACCCAAAGGTCTGTACCATCAGTAAAGACGGAGGTGAAACCACAACCATTGTATCCCGGGATCACCTGAAGAAGTGTCCCGAACAACTACGGAACCCTGAAGAGGAACAAGAAGACCCTCGACCCGTAGAAGAAAGGGAAGACATGGTTAGTACTGTGCTCGGAGACTTCCCTCGGTCTTGGACTCAAGTCAATGGCGCAGTTGTGGTACCCGTACTCACCTTCCTCCAACCAGCATCCCAAGCACCTACGGAGCGACAGGTAGAGCTGGAAGAGCAGCCGGTCCAGGAGGCAGAAGACTCCACACAAGCAGAACAGGAGGATCAACCCTCTGCTTATAGTGAGCCTGCCGTACCCCTAGTGAGCCAAGGAGCCGGTAGACAGCTGCCCAGTTTACCCTTGACAGCTCCTACACCCTGTAGTTCAGGGCTAGACAGTCAGCTCCGTAGGTCCACTAGGGCCACTAGAGGCCAGTTACCCGCACGTTGGAGGATTTGAAATGTATAAATTGTTTTATTTGTGGTTACCTGTTTTTCTTGTTGCTTGTGTATAATTATGTGTTTCTAGTTGTTTATAGGAGTCTTTGGTGGATTTACCGGGAATCCTTTGTACATAGTTGGAGCGTAACCCAGGACGGACTAAAGACTGTTAAGGACTCGGGGCAGGACAGACCCCTACCTGGTTACGTCTCCCTGTTTTGGTGAAATGGACACCTTGCTTTCTTCAAAGACTGCACCCGGTTACGGACATGCCGTGACCACCTTTATGTGTTTCTTTATTGTATTGTTATTGTTATATCTTGTTATGTTTTTCTAAAATATGTTTAGTCCCGGAGTACTAAATTTCACTAGGGGGGAATGTGACACCCCAGGGGTCTGGTTGCCACAGTGATAGAGATATTACGTCTGAGAGCAGGTGGGAGGTCTCTTGGTCAGGAATCCTATGCATGCCACACCTCCTGCCCAGTCCTGGGAGGGGAAGAACTTCCCCTATATAAACCTAGGGCTGAAGCAGGGTTAGTGAGTAGAGAAGAAGTAGAGACAGAGAAAAGAAGCAAATATAGGAACAGAACATCAGGAGCTCTGTGGGAGCAGTGTTACAAGGAGTCAGGGGCTGGCAGCTGCAGAGCTCGCCCTGACTGAGAAGATTTCTTACCGGACCCGGAGTCCGAGGCTGTGGGGACTAATCTCTACCCAGCAGCAGAAACCGACCGGCAGGGGATTGCAGGTCCTCTGGCCCAAAAACCCGAAGGCACGGTCACACGCGTGGGACCAGCACCGCCATCGTGGAGCGGAAGCCATTAGAAGGCCCCGAGTCACCGGCCATACGTGTGAGCACCACACGGTACACTCAGGGACGTGGGCTACTTTTACCCGCCTCTAGCAAGGTAGCCAGAAGAGTACAGTTAGTTGGGAAGGCCTACAACTCCGCCTGGCCAGGGGAGATCCCATCTGCTCAAGGACTGACCAGGCCCCGATTGCTAGCAAGTACTCCGGGAGGGTCTATCTTTGTCACCAGTAAAGACCCTGAACTACACCGCATCGTCTCTGAGTGGTTCCTGCTACCCCCATCATCCACGTCGGCTGCCCTGAGGCCATACCCCTCCCGTTGGGGGTTATACCATCCACGCTGCACCATCCTTCCACCGGCCTCAGCGGTCTGCCCTGCAGCGGCAGCTCCATAGCTGCATTCAACGGGTGGCGTAGTCATCCACCATCTACTGCTACTAGACTGCCACTTAGTCTGACTCCCTGGGCACGGACCGGGTCATCGCCACGAGACTACTACCCCCATCTGACCCGGCTCCGGGTAGGCTCCCGCGTGCGCAACGCAGCGCGACTCAGGCCCAGGGGCGCGTCACATGCATACCAGGATGAGGGATTTGGTGCCATGCATACCAGGATGAGGGGTACCATACATACGAGAATAGGGATAAGGGGTACCATACATACCAGGATGAGGGATGGGGTGCCATGCATGCCAGGATTGGAGGATGAGTGGTGCCATGCATACCAGAATGAGAGATTGGGTACCATACATACCAGGATTGGGGGATGAGGGGTGCCATACATACCAGGATTGGGATGAGGGGTGCCATGTATGCCAAATTTGGGATGAGGGGGCCATGCACACCAGGATGAGAGATGGGGTGCCATGCATACCAGGATTGGGGATGAGGGGTGCCATGCATACCAGGATTGGGGATGAGGGGTGCCATGCATACCAGGATTGGGGATGAGGGGTACCATGCATACCAGGATTGGAGATGAGGGGTGCCATGCATACCAGGATTGGGGATGAGGGGTGCCATGCATACCAGGATTGGGGATGAGGAGTGCCATGCATACCAGCATTGGGGATGAGGAATGCCATGCATACCAGGATTGGGGATGAGAGGTGCCATGCATACCAGGATTGAGGATGAGTTTTGCCATGCATACCAGGATTGGGGATGAGGGGGCCATGCATACCAGGATTGGGATGAGGGGTGCCATGCATAGCAGGATAGGGATGAGGGGTGCCATGCATACCAAAATAGGATGGGGGACATGATAAGGGCAGCACAAATACCAGGATGGGGGCAGTATACATACCAGGATCGGGGCAGCACAAATACCAGGAGGGGGGAGCACATACTAGCATGGGAGACCATATACCAATAAAAATACTCGCCACTCGGGCGTAAAATGGGTTCAATAGCTAGTATATATATAAATTGTGACAAAACCACTGGCAAAGTACTGGAGGGGAGATTTGTAGCATTGAGATTGTTAGCTCCAGTAATGTAAACATAGAAAAAATGTTCCAGCACATGAAGTGATGAGAGGAGTTAATCAGCCATGTTTAGTGATAGGATGATAAAGCACCTGTAGAAAGGGAGAAGTTCAGAGGATAAATTCCCAGCCTTTTGGAGCACTTGGTGTGGGGTGGGTCTGGAGGTGAAAGCTCTGGAGCAGTTTTGTCATGTGAAGGAAAGCTAAACCATGGGTTGTTTGTTCCTGAAAGCATGCGGTTTCCAGTAGCAACAAGGCCTGTGCCATAAAGTATGTTTTGTTTTTCCTATTAGACCGGGAAGGCCGTGTTTGTTTTGCTAACATTGCCATGGTTTAAGCAGTGCTTTTAATAAACCACATAACATTTAAAGAGACAGTCGTCCTGTGTCTACCTTTATTTGTAGCCGAGTGAACCGATCTAGCATAGTATATATATACATACAGTACATACATACATATATTTATATATGACGTTCTGATCTCTTTTTATTGCATATTTTTGGAACTTGTAGCTTAAATTCTGAGTTTTCAACTTTTTTTCCGTTTCTTCATTTACCGCATGGATTAAATAGTTTTATATTTTAATATTTCAGTCAATTATCCAATCAGAAATACCAAATATGTTATTTATTTATTTTACATTTTGCTATTTTCATTTGGGGGAAGAGGAAAGTGATGTAATTTTTTTTTATATTGTGTAAAATTGTTTTTTTTTACCTTTTTAATTAACACTTTTAGGGATCTTGAACCTGCGTTCGCTTGATTGCCTATACAGTACACTGTAATACTATAGGTTGACAGGGGCATTTAATGGGTTAAACTGATGCGAACAGAGCTGCTATCGGATGCAGGCTATGAAACAGAGCTGATTGGCGCGGGCTCAGCTCCTGAGCTTGCTACATACAGAATTAACCCACGGCCACAGGACATATATGGAGGCCATAGTTAAGGGGTTAAAGGTGTATTCACATTTAATTAATGGTATATGAATATGCAGGGTAAAGGAGCAATGCTAAATTAGTCCTGTCACAATCAATACGATTCATATGTTATAACAAGATCTCCCTTTAACTATTAAGTATTCTGGACTTTAGTTTGAATTAAGTGCATATCACCTTCTAAGTATCATAACTCAATAATCAGATACCTTTGGCAGCAAACAACCTAATTAAGCTGTGAGAATCTGATGCCTGGCACCCCCACGGATCAACTATTTGCAAGTCCTGTGGTAGCAAAAAGTGAACAGTGTATGGAGCCAGGACACCTCAGCGCTATGCACTGTGCAGTGGTCATTCTCCGGTACTGCAGTTTAGCTCCCATTTGCCTGTGAGTTTGAGCTGCTGTACATCATTTTATCACCTCCATGGAGAGCTGAGTGCACAGGCCTCTTCAGGCTAGGCAGGGACGTTCAGCTATGACTCAGTGTAACAGGCCAAATTAACCCCTGTCCTGATTAAACTTGGGTATAATTTGACCCAGGCTGCAACAGACCCCTCTATATTATGAGCCCTTGTAAATTAGATAGATTTTAGATGCCATTTTTTAATAATAATTTAAAACTGACTTCCACGTAGTGGGAAGGTATTTGTGTTGTTAATCACATGTTGGAAAATGATCTTACAATACAATGTGACTGGTAACGTATAACAGTCATTACATCGGCCATTACACTGTTGTCCAATAAGATAATAGCTTTTTCCTTCGAAAGCCATTGTAACTTTATCTTATCATGTCACTGGTTTTCTCACCCGGCTTCTGATTGGTTAAAGTGCTGCTTGTAATGTGTAACTACTGAGAAGTGCGGTAGGATTCTTTACTTCATTATATCTTTGTGGAAGTCTAATATTTTTACTGATTAAAGTTTTCTTGTTTGAGTAATAAAAGTCCATGTGTTTAAAACTTTAAGATTTAAGTTATCTTCTCACAGAACTTTTGTGACAAACCTGAAACCCCAATAAGATGTTGAAAAATTAAGTAATTTTTATGTACACAAGCTTCTCACTAAATTCAAATATCATCAAAAAGATAATTTATTTCAGTTCTTCAATACAAAAAGTGAAACTCCTATATTATATAGAGTCATTACACACAGAGGGATCTATTATATAGAGTCATTACACACAGAGGGATCTATTATATAGAGTCATTACACACAGAGGGATCTATTATATAGAGTCATTACACACAGAGGGATCTATTATATAGAGTCATTACACACAGAGGGATCTATTATATAGAGTCATTACACACAGAGGGATCTATTATATAGAGTCATTACACACAGAGGGATCTATTATATAGAGTCATTACACACAGAGGGATCTATTATATAGAGTCATTACACACAGAGGGATCTATTATATAGAGTCATTACACACAGAGGGATCTATTAAATAGAGTCATTACACACAGAGGGATCTATTATATAGAGTCATTACACACAGAGGGATCTATTATATAGAGTCATTACACACAGAGGGATCTATTATATAGAGTCATTACACACAGAGGGATCTATTATATAGAGTCATTACACACAGAGTGATCTATTCCAAGTATTTATTTCTGTTAATGTTGATGATTATGGCTTACAGCCAATGAAAACCCAAAAGTCATTATCTCAGTAAATTAGAATACTTTATAATAACAGCTTGAAAAATGTTTTTACAAACCGAAATGTCCTACTGAAATGTCTGTTCAGTAAATGCCCTCAATAGTAGGTCGGGCTCCTTTTGCATCAATTACTGCATCAATGCGGCAATGTGGCATGGAGGCGATCAGCCTGTGGCACTGCTGAGGGGTTATGGAAGCCCAGGTGGCTTTGATAGCAGCCTTCAGCTCGTCTGCATTGTTGTGTCTGGGGTCTCTCATCTTCCTCTTGACAATACCCCATAGATTCTCTATAATAGATTCTCTATGGGGTTAAGGTCAGGCGAGTTTGCTGGCCAATCAAGCACAGTGATACTGTTGTTTTTAAACCAGGTATTGGTACTTTTGGCAGTGTGGACAGGTGCCAAGTCCTGCTGGAGAAGGACATTTCCATCTCCATAAAGCTTGTCGGCAGAGGGAAGCATGAAGTGCTCTAAAATGTCCTGGTAGACGGCTGCGCTGACTTTGGTCTTGATAAAACACAGTGGACCTACACCAGCAGATGACATGGCTCCCCAAACCATCACTGATTGTGGAAACTTCACACTAGACCTCAATCAGCTTGGATTGTGGCCTCTCTACTCTTCCTCCAGACTCTGGAGGACCTTGGTTTCCAAATGAAATGCTAAATATACTTTAATCTGAAAACACCTTGGACCACTGAGAACAGTCCAGGTCTTTTTCTCCTTGGCCCAGGTAAGATGCTTCTGGCGTTGTCTATTGGTCATGAGTGGCTTGACACAAGGAATGCGACACTTGTAGCCCATGTCCTGGATACGTCTGTGTGTGGTGGCTCTTGAGGCAATGACTCCAGCAGCAGTCCACTCCTTGTGAATCTCCCCCAAATTTTTGAATGGCCTTTTCTTAACAATCCTTTCAAGGCTGCAGTTATCCCGGTTGCTTGTGCACCTTTTTCTACCACACTTTTTCCTTACACTCAACTTTCCATTAATATGCTTGGATACAGCACTCTATGAACAGCCAGCTTCTTTAGCAATGACCTTTTGTGGCTTACCCTCCTTGTGGAGTTTGTCAATGACTGCCTTCTGGACATTTGTCAAGTCAGCAGTCTTCCCCAAGATTGTGGAGCCTACTGAAACAGACTATGGGACCCTTTTAAATGCTTAGGAAGCCTTTGCAGGTGTTTTTTGTTAAATATTCTAATTTACTGAGATAATGACTTTTGTGTTTTCATTGGCTGTAAGCCATAATCATCAACATTAACAGAAATAAAAACATGAAATAGATCACTCTGTGTGTAATGACTCTATATAATATGTGAGTTTCACTTTTTGTATTGAAGAACTGAAATAAATAAAATTTTTGTTGATATTCTAATTTACTGAGAATTGTCTCTTCAAAGAGACAATTTGCATATTTCCCAGAGGAGCATTGCGGCTTTAAAAGTCTCCTCACCGTGACGTGCTTAACACGTCACTCTCCGCAATGAGAAATGTTACTCCTTAAATTTAGTGAGAAGCACTTGTACAGTGGGTACGGAAAGTATCCAGACCCCTTTAAATTTTTCACTCTTCGTTTCATTGCAATCATTTGGTAAATTCTAAAAAGTTCATTTTTTTCTCATTAATGTACACTCTGCACCCCATCGTGCCTGAAAAAAAACAGAAATGTAGAATTTTTTGCAAGTTTTTCACACCTGGATTTGGGGATCCTCTGCCATTCTTCCTTGCAGATTCTCTCCAGTGCCGTCAGGTTGGATGGTGAACGTTGGTGGACAGCCATTTTCAGGTCTCTCCAGAGATGCTCAATTGGGTTTAGGTCAGGGCTCTGGCTGGGCCAGTCAAGAATGGTCACATAGTTGTTCTGAAGCCACTCCTTTGTTATTTTAGCTGTGCGCTTAGGGTCATTGTCTTGTTGGAAGGTGAACCTTCAGCCAAGTCTGAGGTCCAGAGCACGACATGGCAAATTTAAATTTTGCCTGATCTGCTCATTTCTAGAATTTTGTAGAAATGAACAATTTGCATCATGAAATCAGGATGAGGATATACTAGCTGAACTTTACACCATGCTCCCAAGTGTGAATGAGACACGGAGCAGTTGTTGCACATGCGTACCTCTTTCTCTGAGTGTCCCAGCAATAAGACCCCTAACAATCATATATTTATCTCTTATTCTGTGGACAGTTAATAAGCATTGCTCATGGGAAAAACCCTTTAATAAATGAAGGAAACTTCTTGTCCTTTCCCTCTCTTCCTCATTCTATCACCAGAATATGTGACAGTAACATTTCCCTCCCACCCATCGTTTTATTATCTAATATTCAAATGTTTAAGTAACTATTATCTGTGTAAATATACTGCTGTAAGATTGAGAAGACTGAAGCTGATCTGTGGCTGCTGATTGGCTGCAGCAGATGGCCGCAGGCTAGTAGGGGACACAGCAGTAAGTACAAAGGGGTGGCGTGAGCTCACAAGATGAGTCTAGTTTTTTTTTAAAGTATCTTGGACCCATTAAAGTAAATCTGTCTGCAGTTGTGATGAGTAGTGTTGAGCCACCCCCGTAGTGTTCGAGTTCGGTTCGGTTCGTCGAACACCCGTGTGTTCGCCGAACTGTTCGTCGAACACCTTCGAACACCGTTAAAACCAATGGCAGGCAAACAAAAACACATAGAAACACATAGAAAACACCTTCAAAGGTGTCCAAAAGCTGACAAACTGCTCAGAAGACATAACTAACACATGGAAAAGTGACAAGTACATATAGTCATGCGAAAATAAAAGAGGTGGAGGAGTAAAAGGAGGGGGAGACACAGATATAGGCATGTCATACCCTTCTAAAATCCAAAAAGTGAGAAGCCGACACGGCCAGTCCGCTCCTGCCCGTGCCACCTCCGTGTCGCCGGGTTTGTGCCAGAGCCACGGTGAACCCTGACGGCCAGCCCCCCTCTCCCAATACTGGTGCCTGTCCGCTGGTGGGTCGAGCGAGCCCCCCTGTGGTGGAGGCAGCTCTAAGCTTTTTAATTTAAATTGTCTCTCTAATTTGAATGAATACACTTTAAATCCATTTACAAGGATCTATTGGAGGGCAAGTCTCATGCCAGCAGCCGCGGTAATTCCAGCTCCAGTAGCGTCCACTAAAGCTGCTGCAGTTTAAAAGCTTTTATAAGGATCGAGCTCGGCTGTCCACCGCAAGGCATCCTACTGCCAGTCCCAGCCCCTATGCCTTGGGGTGCCTCCTGATGCTCTTCACTAAGTATCCCATGGTCCCGAAGCATTTCCTTTGAAAAAATGAAGTGTCTAAACTACAGGTGGTGTAGCTTGCTTAACAGCCGGGATAATCCGCTGACTAGCAGACACTGCTACTAGGCACAAAGTATTTCCTGGGCTAGATGCAGTTAAAAATTTGTAATTAGATACTTTCGTTGGATGCTGAGAAAGCATTCCATAGAGTCTCCTGGCACGCCATATATGATTCTCTTAAAAAGCTTGGGGTAGGGGTCTAGGAGACCCTTTTATAGCCAAAATCACGGCCCTGTATCGCAATACGTCACCTAGGCTGAAGATAAATGGAACTGTAGCACCCTGAGGGCTCGGTTGCTACAGACGTATAGCACCTCACCCAGAGGTGTGATATCTCACTCTTAGGTAAGGATGGAGTGTGGATCAGGACCCGACACCTGCATGCATTACACCACATTGCCGTGGGGCAGGGCGACCAATATGCCCCTGAGATGGGCACGACAGTCCCTGTCCCTGGCTGGAGTGGGGGGAGGGAACACTGAGGAAGGGGAACCCTGTAGTGCAGGAGCAGGGAGGAAGCAGTTCCTGGGTGCATTGAGAAGGGAGTATAAAAGGTGGGCACCATCTTAGTTCAGTGCAGAGAAGTCTGAGCAGAAGTGGCAGGGAGCAGGGGCTCTGCATGAGCTCTGCTCCGGAGGCGGGCCTAGTAACAGAGGCCCAGGCCTGGAAGAGGGAGAAGGAAGGAAGAGGAGCGGAGAAGGCTCCAGGAACGAGGAATGAAGGGATCCCAGGGGTGCGGACGGGCGAGTCGCCACCGCACGCCCGAATCCACCTGCGTGGAGGGGTCAGGCCAAAGGGGGAGACCGGTCCCCGAACTAGTGGAGGCAGGAAACGACCCTCAGCTAGAAACCGGAGGCTCTGACATTTTATGTGGCGCAGCCCCTCGCTACACCCGCTAGGAAGGCACCACATAGGGTCAGGGAAACTGGCGCCAAGTTTACCAAGAGGAGGCCCGAGGCAGCCGGACAGAAGTGTTGGTAAGAAAGGCCAGACAAAGGACACACAAAGGGGGTCCTGTGAAGTGCTCCAAAGTTATCTGGGAGTTGTCTGAGCCCCTCACCTGGTGAGCACAGTACGACGTGGGCAGCCGTTACCTGCAGACGTGGTCTGGATAATAAGAACTGTGAGTAAAGGCCCTGGACTGCATCACTGACTCCGTGTCGTTACTGCTGCTGCCCTGCACCATCACCCCCATCCTCCGCATACACTGCCCTGAGGCTATACTCCTCCCGTGGGGAGTTATGCTACGCTCTGCTGCACCCACAACACCAGCCTCAGCGGTCTGCCCTGTAGCGGCCGTTCACTCTGACCGCAATCCACGGGTGGCGTAGTCGGACATTTAAACATCAAAACCACATAAATAGTTCCGCCACTGGTTTGACCGCCCTGAGCCACGGAACCGGGTCGCCGCCACGAAGACTACAACCACCAGCATCCACCAAAAAGGGTCCGGCTCCGGGTGTCCCAAGGCCCAGGGGGTGCGTCAGAACATTTTCATCACCTTTCACAATCACCAATATGACAAGGCAGGGATGTCCTCTGTCCCCTCTCTTATACATCCTAGTGACGGAGCACCTGCTCTCATCAATTCGCCATAACCCCAATATTAGGTGGATTGAGGTGGGAGGCACCGAGTACAAGTGCTCTCTATTTGCTGATGATGTCCTAGTATATATCACTCAATCACATATATCCATCCATGCTGTTATGGCTGAAATAGATCACTTTGTTACATGGTAAAATTTTAAAATCAATGCAGCGAAGTCTGAGGCCCTCGATGTCTCCCTCCCCAAATCCATATAGGATTCCATCCAGTCCAACTTTCCCTTTGCCTGGCCCTCACAGGGTATCAAATACTTAGGAATTCCTATTCATAGAGACCTCTCCCATCTATGTTATCTTAATTTTGGGCCCTTTATTGAACAATTCCATACAGACCACGGTTGGCAAGTTAGAACTGTAAGATTCACTACGTGAACCACTGGTGTTTTGTGGAAAAGCACATGTACACTGCGTTCCAAATTATTATGCAAAAAGTGTTTAGGAGTGATAAGGGAAGAATTTGTTTGTTTGTCAGTTAAACTCATTGATGGTGATGTGTGTCAGGGCTCTTTATATCACTGTAAGCAATTGCAGACACCTGTGCTAATTAGTTTGGCAGGTGTGTCCAATGAAAGGCAAGACTACTTAAGAAGGCTCTCTCACATTATTAAGCAGCCTACATTTTCTGCCAAAATGGGAAAGAAAAAGGATGTGTCGGCTGCTGAGAAGCAACAAATTGTGGAGTGTTTAGGTCAAGGCATGACTACAATCAACATTGTGCGATGATCAGGATGAAGTGTCTTGGCAATCAAGAAGTATGTAGCTGATTCACAGTACACACGTGTGTGTGCTGATAAGGGCAAATTGAGGACTCTTTCCTACAGGCAATTACGTCAGGTTGAAAGAGCAGCGGCAAAAAAGCCTTGTCATAGCAGCAGACAAGTTTTTGAAGCTGCTTGTGCCTCCAACGTCCCCCGAACAACAAGATGCAGGGTCCTTCAGAGGTTTGCAGCTGTGCATACGCCATCCTGTCGACCTCCTCTATCCACTTCACACAAGCAGAAACGGCTCCAGTGGGCCAAACATTACATGAAGACTGATTTCAAAACTGTTTTGTTCACGGATGAGTGCCGTGCAGCGCTCGATGGTCCAGATGGATGGAGTGGAGGATGGCTGGTTGATGGACACCCCACGCAAACACGGCTACAGCGCCAACAAGGAGGAGGTGGAGTAATGTTTTGGGCTGGAATCATGGGGAGAGAGATTGTCGGCCCCTTTAGGATCCCTGAAGGCGCTAAAGATGAACTCCATAATGTATGTGGATTTTCTCAAACAGCACTTCCTGCCATGGTTCAAGAAGAAGAACCGTGTATTTCACAGCAAGATCATTTTTCTGCATGATAATGCACCATCTCATGCTGCACATAAAACATCTGCATCTCTGGCTGATATGGGCATAAAAGGGGACAAACTTATGGTGTGACCCCCATGCTCCCCTGACCTCTACCCCATTCAGAACCTTTGGAGCATCATTAAAAGGAGTGTCTATGATGGCGGGAGGCAGTTCACATCTAAGCAACAGCTCTGGGAGGGTATTCTGTCCTCATGCAAAACAATTGAAGCAGAAACCATCCAAAACCTGACAAATTCAATGGACGAGAGAGTTCAGAAGCTCCTTTCGAACAAGGGGTCCTATGTGAAAATGTAACATCACCTAGAATAAAGTTTTGAGTTGAAAACTGTTTGATTTCAGTTTCTAACAACCTGCTAATGCTTATAATTTCAAAAATGACCATTTTTTTGGTCTTTATTAAAATGAAAAGGTTGATCGAAAATTTGGGGGATCTAAGAGTGTGGCAACCCAGTAGTCATGATTACTTCGAATTCTGACAATATGAGGGTCATGCTGCAGGTAGTGAAGCAAGAAGGCACTTATGTGTCTTGCGCATCTCGGAGCCCCAAAATTATTTTCCGGGCTAGATGCAGCTAAAAATTATTTTTAATTTTAAATCTGGTGGAGCTTATTATAGATGGCCTAATAGGATCAGTGCTGCACACTGCTACAAAGCCCAAATTATTTTCCAGTCAAGATACAGATAAACATGATTAGTAATTTGAAAGCTTAAAACGGTTGGTAGGGTGATTTTAACCAATCATCAAGCTTTTACTCTCCCCAGGATGACACAGGGGTATAAAAGTCGTTTCGGATCCATGATTTGTTCATCTTTATGAACGTGAGTCTGTCTACATTATCAGTGGAGAGCCGTGTGCGCTTATCTGTCAGCACACCACCAGCAGCGCTGAACACACGTTCAGACAGAACGCTGGCTGCGGGGCATGACAAGATCTCCAAGGCGTAAGTGGCTAGCTCCGGCCATTTATCCAGATTGGAAGCCCAAAAAGAGCAAGGGTCCAGTGACACAGTCGTGGCTTCAATGTTTACTTGGAGATACTCCTGTACCATCGTCTCTAGGCGTTGACTATGTGTCAGACTTCTTGTCTCCTGTGGCCTTGCAAAGGATGGGCTAAAAAAGTGGTGAAATGATTCCGCAAAATTGATGTTACCAGCAGATACTGTGGTTCTGTTACGGTTTGAGTGCTGAACACTTGACGGTCCCACGGTTGGCAAGTTGGAACTGTGAGATTCACTACGTGCACCACTGGTGTTTTGTGGAAAAGCACATGTAAGATTCTGCAACAGTCTCTGCTGATACTCCTGCATGCGTGCATCCCTTTCTATGGCAGGAATAATTTCGGCAAATTTACTTTTGTACCGGGGATCTAACAGTGTGGCAACCCAGTAGTCAGGATTATTTCTAATTCTCACAATTCGAGGGTCATGTTGCAGGTAGTGCAGCAAGAAGGCACTCATGTGTGATGCGCATCCAGGAGCACCAAGTCCCTGTTGTGTTGGTGGCGAGGTAACAATCATGCTTCCTTCCTCTGTCCTCTCCCCCCAACCTCGCACAACAGAAATGTGATCAAGGTCTCCCTCATCTGATGAGTCTTCCATCAGTTCGTCCTCCACTTCTTCCTGGGCTCCTGCACCTTCCTCACTAGTTTGGCTGCTACCATGCGCCCTGGTAAAACCATCTCCCCCACCCTCACATGCCTGCCGCCTTGGTGCTGCCGACCGTCTGGACCTTGCAGATGTTAGCCCTTCCGCATACAACTCCTCCTCCTCTACTTCCTCCACCTCCTCTTGTGCCACCACCTGACTCCGAATTCTGTTTAACATGTGCTCCAGCATGTAAATCACCGGAATAGTCATGCTGATAATGGCATCATCAGCACTAAACATCTTCGTCGCCATTTCAAAACTGTGCAGAAGGGTGCATAGGTCCCTGATCTGAGACCACTCCTCCAGCGTGATTTGCCCCACCTCTGGATCTCGTTGGCCCAGGCTATACGTCAGAACGTATTGCACCAGGGCTTGTCGGTGCTGCCACAGTCGCTTCAACATGTGCAGAGTTGAATTCCACCGGGTAGGCACATCGCATTTTAGCCAGTGAAGTGGCAGGCCCAACGACTTCTGTAGAGATGTAAGTCGCTGAGCTGCGGGATGCGAACGGCGGAAGTGAGCACACAGCGACCGTGCCCTCTGCAGAAGGCCATCTAGTCTGGGATAGTGGGCTAAAAATTGCTGGACAACCAGGTTCAACACGTGAGCCATACAAGGCACGTGTGTGACATTGCCCCGGCGAAGGGCCGCACCCAGGTTTGCAGCATTGTCGCACACGGCCTTCCCTGGTTTCAGGTCCAGTGGAGACAGCCATTCATGAAATTGGTTCTCCAGAGCTGACCACAACTCCTCAGCTGTGTGACTCACATTTCCCAGACATTTCAAAGTAAAAACCGCCTGATGACGTTGAGCCCTACTGCCAGCATAGTAAGGAGGTGTGCAGGATCCCTTCTGCGCAGTTAGAAAGCTTGTGGCATGACCAGACAGGCTTTGGGTGCAGGTGGAAGACCGAGAGGAGGTTGAGGAGGCAGAAGCAGTGGAGGAACTTTGACATAAAGAGGATTGACGCACAACTCGTGGGGACAGCAAGACTTGGACAGCAGCCCCTTGTCCTGCTGTCACCATAGTTACCCAGTGCCCAGTCAGCGACATGTAACGCCCCTGTCCATGCCTACTCGTCCAAGTGTCTGTGGTGAAATGCACCCTGTCACACACAGAGTTTCTCAAAGAAGCGGTGATGTTGTGTGCGACATGCTGGTGGAGCGCAGGCACACCTTTCTTTGAGAAGTAGTGCCGACTGGGCATCTGGTACTGGGGCACTGCGACGGACATAAGGTCTCAAAAATCCTCTGTGTCCACCAGGCGGAAAGGCAGCATTTCTGTAGCCAAGAGCTTGCAGATGGTGAAATTCAACCTCTTAGCTTTCTCATGGCTAGGAGGAAATGGTCTTTTACTTGTCCACATCTGAGGGACCGAGGGCTGGCTATTGTGCTTAGACGGGGTTGATAAGGGTGTCCCCGGCAAACTGCCGGTCTGTGAGGAAGATGCAGGCGGACATGTTAGGTTGCCTTGATCCAAAGGTGGTGCTATCGATGTCGGACAGCGCTCAACACCAGCTGGTGTTACCACCTCCAAAGAAAATGATGACCTGCCAATCACGTTGGCTGTTGCGGGTAAAGAGGTGGCAGGTCTGCGCCCCAAAACAGGTGTGACTGCTGTCCCCCCAGTCACAGAGGATGAAGAGGCCGCGGATGCACAAGATATGGCAGACGGTGGTTGGCCCGGCCGGCTAGGCCGCATTGTAGCACACTGAGCTTCCCACTGCAACTTATGCTTCATGTCCATGTGCCGGTTCATGCATGAAGTACTCAAACTATGTATTTTTTGGCCTCTACTTAGCTTTTGCTGACAAATGTTACAGATAACACGAGTTGGGTCATCTTTATCGATCTGAAAAAATGCCCAGGCTATGCAAGGCTTAGCACCATGCGACCTGAAGAGCCACCACGACTTGTGGTGAGAGGCAGAGTTGTGTTTGAGGATGCAGTTGTTGACGTGCTTCCAGTACTACGTCTCTGTCCAGGAAGGCGCAACCTGACCTCGTCGTCACTAGCATCTTCCTCCACCTCCTCTGCTGACCTCATCTCTTGGCTGACTGTGGGTTGACAGTAAGTGGGATCTCCAACCTCATCATCATCACCCTGTGTGTTATCACACCCGTCGTCCTCAGAGCCAACCTGTTCCTGCCCTGACAAAAAACTAAAGTTGTCGCTCCAATCAGGTATTTGAGTCTTATCATCGTCTTCCTCATTGTCTCCACCAACAGGAGTTACAGTTTGGGAATGAGGGTCTACATTATGGTCAGAACCTTCTGCGTCTGGTCCTGGATCCGACTCATAAAGATTCTGGGCATCAGTGCAGATCATTTCCTCGTCTGGATTCACAGAAGCGCTGGAGTCAACCTCTGATTCCCAGGCTATAGTATGAGTAAACAGCTCTGCAGACTCAACCATCTGTTCTACCTCATACTCAGACGGGCAGCTGGAGATTTGGGAGCTGTGAGGAAGCAAGTGCGATTTGGGTGACACCTTTGAGGACTGGAGTATTTGTGATGTTGAAGTTGATGTGGAGGAGAGCCCACTTAAAGGAGCACTTGATATCCGTTGAAGCACCTGCTGTTTTTGTGCCTCATCTGGAATTTGTAGCGATTGGCGTGGCCGTAAGAAAGGGATCTTATCACATTGTCCGCTAAAAGAAGTAGACATTTTAGTTTGGCTGGAAGATGGTCTTTCTTCTGCAGATGTTACTGTTGCTTTAACACCTACCCCACGGACACAACCTTTTTTCCCCTTCCCAACACGCCTATTCCCCTTTCCACCAGCAGCAGGCCTTTTTCCACTCATTTTGGTGGTTAACTAATTCACAACTCTGGAGTTGTTTGCACAAAAAAACAATGGATGGTAACCGAGCAGAGCTGAGTGGCCAAACTGTGGTATTAGGCCAAAACTATTGGCTGGGTTAGATGCAGAAAAAAATTATATTCAATTTGCAACCTGATGGAGGTCAGTATAGATGGACTAATACAACAAGTCCCACACACAGCTAGAAGCCAAATATTTTTTCAGAGCTAGATGCATACAAAAAATTATTTTGAATTTGCAACCTGATGGAGGTCAGTATAGGTGGACTAATAGAACAAGTCCCACACACTGCTAGAAGGCCAAATATTTTTTCAGAGCTAGATGCAGAAAAAAATTATATTCAGTTTGCAACCTGATGGAGGTCTGTATAGATGGATTAATAGAACAAGACCCACACACAGCTAGAAGCCCAATATTTTTTCAGAGGTAGATGCAGAAAAAAATATATTCAGTTTGCAACCTGATGGAGGTCAGTATAGATGGACTAATACAACAAGTCCCACACACAGCTAGAAGCCCAAATATTTTTTCAGAGGTACTGTAGATGCAGATAAAAATTATTTTTAATTTGCAACCTGATGGAGGTCAGTATAGATGGACTAATAGAGAAAGTCCGACACACTACTAGAAGGCCAAATATTTTTTCAGAGCTAGATGCAGAAAAAAATTATATTCAGTTTGCAACCTGATGGAGGTCAGTATAGATGGATTAATAGAACAAGACCCACACACAGCTAGAAGCCCAATATTTTTTCAGAGGTAGATGCAGAAAAAAATATATTCAGTTTGCAACCTGATGGAGGTCAGTATAGATGGACTAACAGAGAAAGTCCCACACACTACTAGAAGGCCAAATATTTTTTCAGAGCTAGATGCAGAAAAAAATTATATTCAGTTTGCAACCTGATGGAGGTCTGTATAGATGGATTAATAGAACAAGACCCACACACAGCTAGAAGCCCAATATTTTTTCAGAGGTAGATGCAGAAAAAAATATATTCAGTTTGCAACCTGATGGAGGTCAGTATAGATGGACTAATACAACAAGTCCCACACACAGCTAGAAGCCCAATATTTTTTCAGAGGTAGATGCAGAAAAAAATATATTCAGTTTGCAACCTGATGGAGGTCAGTATAGATGGACTAATACAACAAGTCCCACACACAGCTAGAAGCCCAATATTTTTTCAGAGGTAGATGCAGAAAAAAATTATATTCAGTTTACAACCTGATGGAGGTCTGTATAGATGGATTAATAGAACAAGACCCACACACAGGTAGAAGCCCAATATTTTTTCAGAGGTAGATGCAGAAAAAAATATATTCAGTTTGCAACCTGATGGAGGTCTGTATAGATGGATTAATACAACAAGTCCCACACACAGCTAGAAGCCCAAATATTTTTTCAGAGGTACTGTAGATGCAGATAAAAATTATTTTTAATTTGCAACCTGATGGAGGTCAGTATAGATGGACTAACAGAGAAAGTCCCACACACTGCTAGAAGGCCAAATATTTTTTCAGAGCTAGATGCATACAAAAAATTATTTTGAATTTGCAACCTGATGGAGGTCAGTATAGGTGGACTAATAGAACAAGTCCCACGCACTGCTAGAAGGCCAAATATTTTTTCAGAGCTAGATGCAGAAAAAAATTATATTCAGTTTGCAACCTGATGGAGGTCTGTATAGATGGATTAATAGAACAAGACCCACACACAGCTAGAAGCCCAATATTTTTTCAGAGGTAGATGCAGAAAAAAATATATTCAGTTTGCAACCTGATGGAGGTCAGTGTAGATGGACTAATACAACAAGTCCCACACACAGCTAGAAGCCCAATATTTTTTCAGAGGTAGATGCAGAAAAAATTATATTCAGTTTGCAACCTGATGGAGGTCTGTATAGATGGATTAATAGAACAAGACCCACACACAGCTAGAAGCCCAATATTTTTTCAGAGGTAGATGCAGAAAAAAATATATTCAGTTTGCAACCTGATGGAGGTCAGTATAGATGGACTAATACAACAAGTCCCACACACAGCTAGAAGCCCAAATATTTTTTCAGAGGTACTGTAGATGCAGATAAAAATTATTTTTAATTTGCAACCTGATGGAGGTCAGTATAGATGGACTAATAGAGAAAGTCCGACACACTACTAGAAGGCCAAATATTTTTTCAGAGCTAGATGCAGAAAAAAATTATATTCAGTTTGCAACCTGATGGAGGTCAGTATAGATGGACTAATACAACAAGTCCCACACACAGCTAGAAGCCAAATATTTTTTCAGAGCTAGATGCATACAAAAAATTATTTTGAATTTGCAACCTGATGGAGGTCAGTATAGGTGGACTAATAGAACAAGTCCCACACACTGCTAGAAGGCCAAATATTTTTTCAGAGCTAGATGCAGAAAAAAATTATATTCAGTTTGCAACCTGATGGAGGTCTGTATAGATGGATTAATAGAACAAGACCCACACACAGCTAGAAGCCCAATATTTTTTCAGAGGTAGATGCAGAAAAAAATATATTCAGTTTGCAACCTGATGGAGGTCAGTATAGATGGACTAATACAACAAGTCCCACACACAGCTAGAAGCCCAAATATTTTTTCAGAGGTACTGTAGATGCAGATAAAAATTATTTTTAATTTGCAACCTGATGGAGGTCAGTATAGATGGACTAATAGAGAAAGTCCGACACACTACTAGAAGGCCAAATATTTTTTCAGAGCTAGATGCAGAAAAAAATTATATTCAGTTTGCAACCTGATGGAGGTCAGTATAGATGGATTAATAGAACAAGACCCACACACAGCTAGAAGCCCAATATTTTTTCAGAGGTAGATGCAGAAAAAAATATATTCAGTTTGCAACCTGATGGAGGTCAGTATAGATGGACTAACAGAGAAAGTCCCACACACTACTAGAAGGCCAAATATTTTTTCAGAGCTAGATGCAGAAAAAAATTATATTCAGTTTGCAACCTGATGGAGGTCTGTATAGATGGATTAATAGAACAAGACCCACACACAGCTAGAAGCCCAATATTTTTTCAGAGGTAGATGCAGAAAAAAATATATTCAGTTTGCAACCTGATGGAGGTCAGTATAGATGGACTAATACAACAAGTCCCACACACAGCTAGAAGCCCAATATTTTTTCAGAGGTAGATGCAGAAAAAAATTATATTCAGTTTACAACCTGATGGAGGTCTGTATAGATGGATTAATAGAACAAGACCCACACACAGCTAGAAGCCCAATATTTTTTCAGAGGTAGATGCAGAAAAAAATATATTCAGTTTGCAACCTGATGGAGGTCAGTATAGATGGACTAATAGAACAAGTCCCACACACAGCTAGAAGCCCAATATTTTTTCAGAGGTAGATGCAGAAAAAAATATATTCAGTTTGCAACCTGATGGAGGTCAGTATAGATGGACTAATACAACAAGTCCCACACACAGCTAGAAGCCCAAATATTTTTTCAGAGGTACTGTAGATGCAGATAAAAATTATTTTTAATTTGCAACCTGATGGAGGTCAGTATAGATGGACTAACAGAGAAAGTCCCACACACTGCTAGAAGGCCAAATATTTTTTCAGAGCTAGATGCATACAAAAAATTATTTTGAATTTGCAACCTGATGGAGGTCAGTATAGGTGGACTAATAGAACAAGTCCCACACACTGCTAGAAGGCCAAATATTTTTTCAGAGCTAGAAGCAGAAAAAAATTATATTCAGTTTGCAACCTGATGGAGGTCTGTATAGATGGATTAATAGAACAAGACCCACACACAGCTAGAAGCCCAATATTTTTTCAGAGGTAGATGCAGAAAAAAATATATTCAGTTTGCAACCTGATGGAGGTCAGTGTAGATGGACTAATACAACAAGTCCCACACACAGCTAGAAGCCCAATATTTTTTCAGAGGTAGATGCAGAAAAAAATTATATTCAGTTTGCAACCTGATGGAGGTCTGTATAGATGGATTAATAGAACAAGACCCACACACAGCTAGAAGCCCAATATTTTTTCAGAGGTAGATGCAGAAAAAAATATATTCAGTTTGCAACCTGATGGAGGTCAGTATAGATGGACTAATACAACAAGTCCCACACACAGCTAGAAGCCCAAATATTTTTTCAGAGGTACTGTAGATGCAGATAAAAATTATTTTTAATTTGCAACCTGATGGAGGTCAGTATAGATGGACTAATAGAGAAAGTCCGACACACTACTAGAAGGCCAAATATTTTTTCAGAGCTAGATGCAGAAAAAAATTATATTCAGTTTGCAACCTGATGGAGGTCAGTATAGATGGATTAATAGAACAAGACCCACACACAGCTAGAAGCCCAATATTTTTTCAGAGGTAGATGCAGAAAAAAATATATTCAGTTTGCAACCTGATGGAGGTCAGTATAGGTGGACTAATAGAACAAGTCCCACACACTGCTAGAAGGCCAAATATTTTTTCAGAGCTAGATGCAGAAAAAAATTAGATTCAGTTTGCAACCTGATGGAGGTCAGTATAGATGGACTAATAGAATGATGCTATGCCCAAAAGATTTTACTTCACTAGGTGCAGTAAAAAAATTGGTATTCTATACACAGGTGGTATATCTTGCAACACAGATAGGCTACTCCACTGACTAACACACTCTGCAATAGGCCAAAAAGGATTAGCTTTGCTAGATTCAGCCAAATGCTGTGAAAAAAACTTGCACAGAACTGGCACAGACCTGCCTGGCAAAAACTGATAGGAACTGATGTAACCTAGTCCTGAAAAGGACTCCAATTACAATTAGTCTTTACTCCCACAACCTATCTATTTAAGAGCACAGACCTGCCTGATAAAAGTCGTAGGAAATGCTGTAACCTAGTCCTTAAAAGGACTGCAATCACAACTATTCCCTACTCCCAAGCTATCTGTATATTTGTGCGAAAATTGGCTTGAAATTAACAAGGTATAGCGCACACAGCAACAGCGGTGCCGTCTAACACGCAGCTGCAGCAGTGAGAAAATGGTGGCGACGGGGAAAATGGCTTGGTCTTATAGGGCAAGGACATGTGACATACACTGCCAATGACACATGCCCTTGCTTGTGTGAAAAAAAGCACTTCGCTCCGTGTGTGCGCTGCTGATAGGCTGACAGATTGCACCTCCCCACTGTAAATGCGGGAAAGAGAAAAAAAAATGGAGATTTTCATTGTTCCTGCAGAGATCCATCCCCTGCCCCTCCCCCCACCCCGCTGTACACTCAAACTGCGTATTAACATTAATTTTCATCATTACTGAGAAAAAATCCAGTTATGATTTTGGTGCACGAACAGTTATCGAACATAACCTCGAACAGCCGAATTTTTCTCAAATTGTTCGTGTTCGCCGAACGGCTCGAACACCGCCCAAAACAGCTCGAATTTGAGATTGGCGAACAGTTCGAGTAGAACAACGCTCATCTCTAGTGATGAGGAAACGTGCTCGGTGATACTCGGATATCATTCGGGCACCTGGGTGCTCGGATGTGCTCGGTACTCGCCGAGCATTGCCAGGTGCTCAGATTTAATGCTCGAATTCCTGCCCCGCATGTTTGGCGCCTGTTACACAGCCAATAAACATGCGGGGATTGGGTGCCAGTGGCTGTAATGCCGTAGCTATCTTGGTAGCGGCATTACTGTGATTGGCTGGCCGCCTTACCTCATCAGAGACTATAAAGGACCTGCTCCGCCACGCATGGCACATTGCACAGCTCAAGGACAGTTCTGATTGGAGGGAGAGAGTAGTTGTCCAGGCCTGTGTGTGCTCAGTTTCAAGAATCAGAGTCCTCTAGTGTTGATACTGTTGCTGAACCACCATCCAAAAAGTCCTTCTAAGGCTGTGTGCCCATTATGCGTTTTTTAAGCGTTTCCGCAGCGGCAATTCTGCTGCAGAAACCCTTAAAAAACGCTTGGTAGAAGGTCTGCCATGTTCCCCAATGATAATCCGCATGTGCTGTGCACATGCTGTGGAAATCTCCGGATTATCATTGCGGAACAATACGCAGTACTACCAATTATTTTGCGGAAGCGTTGTTTTCGCCGCCATTGACTTGCATTGGAACACATGGATTACGCATCACTGCATCTGTACATGTGATTCAATGTGCGGATGGTACCCCGGGTTTGGAGAAGAGGAGACTCTCCTCTGGACCCAGGTACCATAGAACCTGTAAAAAAAAAATAATAAAATAAAAAAATAAATATTATACTTACCTTCTGATGGCCCCCGGTGTCCTTGTCTCGACTTGCCGGTAGCTCGTGGTGAACTCAAGGACCTGCCGACGTCATTTAGTCATGTGACGGGTCACGCGACCGCTGACGTCGGCAGGTCCTTTAGCCTACCTCGAGCTGACGGCAAGCCGAGACAAGGATGCCGGGGGCCATCAGAAGGTAAGTATATATTTATTTTTTATTTTTTACCATTCTTTTACGGTCACACTATATAAATCCATGCCGGTTGCCGGTTGCATGGATTTGTATAGTGTGACCAAGTTGTCAAGCACTTTCCAAGTGATGCTAAAATCGCTTGGAAAAGCGCTTGATAGCCCGCATGCGGAAATGCATGTGAAGAACGCTTCACATCCGCTTGTCCCTGGCAGGAAAAACGCATGTACAATAAGCATGTACAATCCGCATGTACAATCCGTGTAGCATCGGCGTCTCTGCCCCGTTCTAGGCAGAGACGCCGTCCCTCTCACCTCCCCGCTCCTGGCGCGGCGTCCTCCAGCGCTGCTCTCCCCGCTGCTTCCGGCACGCGCTCCTTCCCCGGCAGTGTGCTTAGGGCGCGCGTGCGCTCCCCCTCTCTTAAAGGGACCGCGTGCGCCGTCCTAAGAAGTCCCCGGCCAATTGCCGGAGGACCTCCCATATAAAAGGCACCTCCTCCAAATGGAGGTGCCCGAGCAATGTTGTAGCACTGTTCACTACTCTGCTTCAGCCCTCAGGTCCCGTTGCCAGTTACCTGCCAGATACCTGCCAGTTTCCTGCCAGTCTGCTGTCTAATTCCTGCCTGATATCCTGCTACCTGCCTGCTAGCCTGAGGTCCGACGGTCTGCCTTCCAACTCTTGTCAGTCTGTCTATGGACCAGCTTGCCCGCTCACCTGGGAGCACACATCTGCTACCTGCCTGCTAGCCTACCTGGAGGCTCTGCCGTCACGTGCTGTGACCACCTGCCTGTCCAGTGACTCCTGCCCGCTCACCTGGGAGCGCTCATCTGCTGCCTGTCTGCTAGCCTACCTGGAGGCTCTGCCGTCACGTGCTGTGACCACCCGCCTGTCCAGAGACTTCTGCCCGCTCACCTGGGAGCGCTCATCTGCCGCCTGTCTGTTGGTCTTCCTGGAGGCTCCACCGTCACATGCTGTGACCACCCGTTTATCCAGAGACTCTCGCCTGCTCACCTGGGAGCTCACGTTTACCATCAGCCGCCACAGGTCGTACCAATCCTTTACCCAGAGACTGCCCCAGTCACTTGCCGTGACCATCTGCCCGTTCACCCAGAGACTGCCCCGGTCACTTGCCGTGACCATCTGCCCGTTCACCCAGAGACTGCCCCGGTCACTTGCTGTGACCATCTGCCCGTTCACCCAGAGACTGCCCCGGTCACTTGCCGTGACCATCTGCCCGTTCATCCAGAGACTGCCCCGGTCACTTGCCGTGACCTCCTGCCCGTTCTTCTAGAGACTGTCCCGGTCACCTGCTATGACTGCCTGCCTGGTCGCCACCCGCTCCCTTACAAGGACCGCCCCCTTGTATAGTAGCTCAGAGGTTCCGCCTCCCAGACCCGTTACAGTTTGCTCGGGCCATGGAACCCGGTGGCTCCCAAGCTCCCTCGCTCTCGGACCTGTGTCATGAACTGTCCCGTCAGAGGTCCCAACAGGAGTCCATCCTGGGTCACCTGCGGAATGTCAATTCTCGCCTGGACACTCTGACTGCTCTGCCTGCAACCACCGCCAGTGCCATGACTCGCAATCCGGCAGCTCCACTGCCCACTAATAACATGGTATCCTACCCCAGACCCCGGCTTTCTGCACCTCCTCGTTTCGGAGGCGACTCCGCCCAGGCTCGGGGCTTCATAAATCAGTGCACCCTGCACTTTGAACTCCTGTCTCACCAGTTTAACTCCGACAGGGCCAAAATTGCCTTCATCATGTCCCATCTCACCGGAGATGCCCTGGCCTGGCTAAATCCTCTATGGGAGAGAGGAGACCCCCTGGTGTCCGACTTGCCTGCCTTTCTCACGGCTTTCCGGAAAGTCTTCGACGAACCCGGACGGAAGACCTCATCCGCATCATCTCTGCTACGCCTCCGTCAGGGAAGTCTCACCGTGGGCCAATATGCCATACGGTTCCGTACCCTTGCCTCGGAGCTGGCCTGGGATAATGACGCTCTGGTTTCCGTCTTCTGGGAGGGTCTGTCCGGCCATATAAAAGATGAACTTGCCGGTCGGGATATTCCTACCACTCTCGATGACCTAATAACTCTTGCCACCCGGATTGACCTGCGGTTCCAGGAGCGTGCCAAAGAGGTCACCCGTGAGAGGAGGTTTCCACGTCTAGCTCCTATTTTTCAGAAACCCGTCACTCCCTCCGTCTCTCCTCAGCTACTCTCTCCTGAGCCTATGCAGGTCGACCAGACCAAGATGGTCGGTTCTCGCCAAGAATCTCGCCGAGCCGAGGGAAGCTGTTTCTATTGTGGCAGTATGAAGCACGGAAAAGCCGGGAAACGCCAGTGTCTAGGACCACTCGGAGAGGTCGTCCTAGACAAAAGTAAGCCCTCTCCGTCTCTGACCTTACCGGTCTCTATTGCTTGGGGAGAAAACCGTCTCTTTGAACTCGCCCATCTGGATTCTGGAGCTGCTGGAAACCTCATCTCCCAGTCTCTGGTAGAGAGATACCATATTCCCACCAAGTCCCTGGCTGAACCATTGTCAGTCGCCTCCGTGGATGGAAGACTTCTCTCGGAGACCATCCTGCTCGTCACCGAACCCATAACCCTGCAGGTGGGAATGCTGCACTCTGAGGAGATCTCATTCCATGTGCTGTCCGGACTTTCTCACTCCCTGTTGCTAGGTCTACCTTGGCTCCAGACACATGAACCCGTATTGAACTGGCGGTCCGGTGAAGTACTCCGATGTGGTCCTGACTGCCATAGGACCTGCCTGGTCCCGGTCCGTCCACTTCGCCCTCAGCCTACTCCAGCTAACTTACTTGGCCTCCCGGCTCCCTACTGGCCCTATGCGGACGTCTTCGGTAAGAAGGAAGCTGAGACGTTGCCACCCCATAGGCCATACGATTGCCCGATCGACCTGGTACCTGGCACCACTCCTCCCCGTGGGCGTATCTACCCATTGTCTGCAGCCGAGACCCGAGCCATGTCTGAGTACATTGAAGAGAATCTGGCTAGGGGATTTATCCGAAAATCTACCTCCCCGGCTGGAGCCGGATTCTTCTTTGTCAAAAAGAAAGACGGCTCGCTACGTCCCTGTATTGACTACAGAGGACTCAATCTCATCACGGTAAAAAACAAATATCCCCTGCCACTCATCTCCGAATTGTTTGACCGTCTCAAGGGCGCCAGGATCTTCTCCAAGCTGGATCTACGAGGAGCGTATAATCTGGTCCGTATCCGTCAAGGAGACGAGTGGAAGACGGCATTCAATACCCGGGACGGTCACTACGAGTACCTTGTGATGCCCTTCGGTCTCTGTAATGCTCCCGCGGTCTTTCAGGAACTAGTCAACGACATCTTCCGTGACCTCCTGTACTCCTGCGTAGTGGTATACCTGGACGATATCTTGGTCTTCTCTCCGGATCTCCCCACACACCGGAGGGATGTTCGTCAGGTCCTGCTTAGGCTTCGGCAGAACCACCTTTACGCCAAATACGAGAAGTGCCTCTTCAATCAGACCTCCCTTCCGTTCTTGGGCTATGTCATCTCCCAAACAGGTCTGCAAATGGATCCCGAGAAGCTCTCTTCCGTTCTAAAATGGCCTCGTCCTGAAGGTTTGAAGGCGATACAGCGATTCCTGGGCTTCGCTAATTATTATCGTCTTTTCATCCCACACTTCTCGTCTCGGACTGCTCCCATATCTGCACTTACCCGTAAGGGGGCTAACCCCAGAACATGGTCGCCTGAAGCCGAGGAGGCCTTCCTTTCCCTAAAGAAAGCCTTCGCCTCTGCTCCCGTCCTGCACCGTCCGGACTGTAATAAACAATTCTACCTGGAGGTTGATGCCTCCTCTTCCGGAGCCGGAGCGGTGCTCACCCAGAAGTCTTCTACTGGGAGAATGGTAACGTGCGGCTTCTTCTCCAAAATCTTCTCCTCGTCGGAGCGCAACTACTCCATTGGAGACCGGGAATTGCTAGCCATCAAATTGGCACTGGGAGAGTGGCGCTATCTGCTTGAAGGGGCTCTCTACCCGGTAATTATCTACACGGATCACAAAAACCTGGCATATCTCCAAAATGCCCAGAGACTCAATCCTCGCCAGGCCCGGTGGTCGTTGTTTTTTGCCCGCTTCAACTTCATTCTTCATTTCCGTCCGGCGGACAAGAACGTCAAAGCTGATGCCTTGTCCCGGTCCTTCCTGTCCCCCGATCAAGAGGAGGAACCTACGCACATCATCGACTCCTCCAAGGTGATGAATGTGGCCCCCTTGGATCTGACTCGTCTTCCACCCGGTAAGACGTTCGTAGCTGTGCCAGATCGGGAGAGGGTTCTTCGCTGGGGACATTCTTCTAAACTAGCTGGCCATGCTGGCCAAAAGAAGATCTTCCAACTTATTACCCGGCATTACTGGTGGCCTACCCTGCGTAAGGACGTGGTAGACATCGTCGCGGCCTGTTCATCCTGTGCCCGTAACAAAGTTCCCCGACATCTACCTGCCGGCCATCTCCTGCCCCTTCCCGTACCTGCTGCTCCTTGGCAACACATCGCTATGGACTTTATCACCGACCTTCCAGTTTCTGCCGGTTGCACTGTCATTTGGGTTGTCGCTGACCGTTTTTCTAAGATGGCCCACTTCATTCCCCTGCCTGGTCTTCCGTCTGCACCCGAGCTGGCTAAAGACTTTATCCGCCACATCTTCCGTCTCCATGGTCTGCCCCTCCACATCGTGTCGGATCGTGGGGTTCAGTTCACCTCTCGCTTCTGGAGAGCCACATGTAAGCTGCTGGACATTACCCTGGATTTCTCCTCCGCTTACCACCCTCAGTCCAATGGTCAAGTGGAGCGGATCAATCAGATCTTGTCCAGCTACCTCCGGCACTTCGTTGATGCTCACCACTCGGACTGGGTGGATCTCCTACCATGGGCCGAGTTCTCTTATAACAACCATGAGAGCGAGTCCTCTTCCAAATCCCCATTCTTTATAGTCGGTGGCCAACATCCCCGGATTCCACTTCCTGTCTCCGTTTCTGTGGACAACCCTGCTGCGGAGTCTCTTGTCAGCGAATTTTCTACTATTTGGGAGAGCACCAGGTCCGCTCTTCTTCTCTGCTCTGAGCGGATGAAGAGATATGCTGATAAGAGACGTCTGGATCCGCCCCAATTCCGTCCGGGAGACAAGGTTTGGCTCTCATCCAAACATGTGCGGCTCAAAGCACCCTCCTACAAGTTGGGTCCTCGATTCATCGGCCCCTTCGAAGTCCTCAGGCAAATTAACCCTGTGGCCTACAAATTAAAACTCCCGGCCACCCTACGGATCCCCAACTCCTTCCACGTATCTCTCCTCAAACCCGTTGTCTTTAACTTTTTTTCCAAAAATCCAGGTGCCCCTCCTGCTCCGGTTTCCGCTGATGACATCTTTGAGGTAGAGAGTATTCTGGCCTCCAAGAGGGTAAGAGGAAAAACCTTTTTTCTGGTAGATTGGAAGGGGTTTGGTCCTGAGGAGAGAACTTGGGAACCCAGGGAGAATATCAACGCCCCGCTTCTCCTTGAGAGATTTCTTTCTGACCAAAAAAAGAGGGGGCCTAAAGGGGGGGGTACTGTAGCATCGGCGTCTCTGCCCCGTTCTAGGCAGAGACGCCGTCCCTCTCACCTCCCCGCTCCTGGCGCGGCGTCCTCCAGCGCTGCTCTCCCCGCTGCTTCCGGCACGCGCTCCTTCCCCGGCAGTGTGCTTAGGGCGCGCGCGCTCCCCCTCTCTTAAAGGGACCGCGCGCGCCGTCCTAAGGAGTCCCCGGCCAATTGCCGGAGGACCTCCCATATAAAAGGCACCTCCTCCAAAATGCAGGTGCCCGAGCAATGTTGTAGCACTGTTCACTACTCTGCTTCAGCCCTCAGGTCCCGTTGCCAGTTACCTGCCAGATACCTGCCAGTTTCCTGCCAGTCTGCTGTCTAATTCCTGCCTGATATCCTGCTACCTGCCTGCTAGCCTGAGGTCCGACGGTCTGCCTTCCAACTCTTGTCAGTCTGTCTATGGACCAGCTTGCCCGCTCACCTGGGAGCGCACATCTGCTACCTGCCTGCTAGCCTACCTGGAGGCTCTGCCGTCACGTGCTGTGACCACCTGCCTGTCCAGTGACTCCTGCCCGCTCACCTGGGAGCGCTCATATGCTGCCTGTCTGCTAGCCTACCTGGAGGCTCTGCCGTCACGTGCTGTGACCACCCGCCTGTCCAGAGACTTCTGCCCGCTCACCTGGGAGCGCTCATCTGCCGCCTGTCTGTTGGTCTTCCTGGAGGCTCCACCGTCACATGCTGTGACCACCCGTTTATCCAGAGACTCTCGCCTGCTCACCTGGGAGCTCACGTTTACCATCAGCCGCCACAGGTCGTACCAATCCTTTACCCAGAGACTGCCCCGGTCACTTGCCGTGACCATCTGCCCGTTCACCCAGAGACTGCCCCGGTCACTTGCCGTGACCATCTGCCCGTTCACCCAGAGACTGCCCCGGTTACTTGCCGTGACCATCTGCCCGTTCACCCAGAGACTGCCCCGGTCACTTGCCGTGACCATCTGCCCGTTCACCCAGAGACTGCCCCGGTCACTTGCCGTGACCTCCTGCCCGTTCTTCTAGAGACTGTCCCGGTCACCTGCTGTGACTGCCTGCCTGGTCGCCACCCGCTCCCTTACAAGGACCGCCCCCTTGTATAGTAGCTCAGAGGTTCCGCCTCCCAGACCCGTTACAATCCGCATGTACAATCCACATGTGTTTTTTCTGCCAGGGAGATGCAGAAACGCTCAGGAAAAATCCGGAGCATTTCTGCATCGTGGGCAGATAGTCTAAGGGCTAATCCTGTGCTTTCCTGTTTCTATGCAATACATACTGCATTTAGCCTAGAGACAGCTGCTGGAGCAGGGAGAGTGCCTGAATATGGCCTCTAGGCAGGACTTAGGACTTTTGCAGTCCGTTACTAAATATATAGATGCTGCAGGTGACCACTTTTTTTTTGTGGGGGGGGGGATTGTCTGCATTGTCATTCATACATTTTAACATCCTTTGTGTGAAATTACGGTGGTATTGACCTAAAAAAACTTCAAAAAAATTTACTGTATTGAATTTGTCATCCATACAATTTAACATTTTTTGGGTAAATTACAGTGGTATTAACCTCAAAAAAAGTCTTAAAAAATGCACTGTATTGAATTTGTCATCCATACAGTTTAACTTTGTGTGAAATTACGGTAGTATTAACCTAAAAAAAAACCTTAAAAAAATTTATTGTATTGAATTTTTTATCCATACAGTTCCCAGAGACTTAGCAATCAGAAAATTTTAAGGGATGGGGAAGTGGAAGTGCTGATAATGGTGTATGCAGACGCCAAGGATGTGGTGCCGGTGTGACTGTGCTTATTGCTGGAGCACAAGCAACATGCCCATCCACGATACATAGCTTCCTGTCCCACTTTGCAGCGAGGCATGGGACACCACTTCTGCAGCCACACTAGTGCAAACAGGTGGTAGGTTGGATAGCAGATAATGCTTCTAGCATGCTTGCCAGCACCAGCCAGTCTTCCACGTGGTCCATTCTCAGCAGCCAACAGTCTGGATCACTTTATCTTCACTCTGATCCTCGTTCCTCCCACCATCATGTCGAGTCTCAAGAGACCAGTGATCCAAGCCGGGGACACTCCAAAGAGCTCTTTACATCATCATTTCTTGATTATGGCCTCTTGCCCTGCTAGTTCCAAGATGGACAGAAGGACATACTGTTTAGTGAAACACAAAACTTAGAGCAGCCACGGTTAAAAAAGATGACGTGGGGAACAGAAAATGTTGTCTAAGGAAGTGGATGATGATGAGACACAGTTGCCAATAAGTCATGTTGTTGTTAAGTTACCAACTCAGGAGGACCAGGGTGCGGTAGTTGTGGATGACGAAGTCACTGACCCAACCAGGGAAGCTGGCATGCAGAGCTAGGACAACAGTACTGAAGGGGAGGAATCAGCAGCACCAAAACAGACAGGAAGAGGCAGTGGGTGACCAGAGGGAAAAGGCAGGCAACTGTTCCACAGAGCACCGACAGTCGTGAATTTCTCTGTCAAAGAGTTAGGTGTTCCCCAGTCTGGAACTTTTTTAAAGAGAGTTCTGAGACAAAAATAATGTTCATTTGCAACCTGTGCCATGCCAATATAAGCAGGGGCCTGACCACTAACAGCCTAACCACTACCAGTATGGTCAGGCACATTTCATCTAAGCACCTGACTCGGTGGGCCGAACGCCTAGTTCCACAATTGGTGTCAGTGGGTGACACCACTGCCTTTTCCCCTGTGCTAGGTGCTTTCCAATCCCCTGTAAATGACACTGGCGCAGATGCCTCTAGCCCTGCACCTGTCCTTGCACATTCTGAGGCACCATCATCAGGCACTTCCAAATCCTTGTCCCAGCACAGCAATCAGCTGTCCCTACCCCAGGCTTTGGAATCAAAAAGAAAGTTCCCAGCCATCCACCCTCAGGCCCAAATGCTAAATGGGCACATTTCTAGGCTGCTTGCCGTGGAAATGTTGCCATTTAGGCTTCTGGCGACTCACGTCCCTCGATAATTGGTCCCCAGCCACCACTATTTCTCCCGGTGTGGCATTTTTTCCCCTTGTACCAGCATGTGTCCAAGAACATCACCCATCCCCTTACCAACACACTTACTGGGATTTTCCACTAAATGACCAACACGTGGACAGGGATGCTACATTTCCCTGACGGCATACTAGGTGAACCTTGTGGAGGCCAGGGTTGAGTCCGACGCCCTAGATTGCTTGCCCTACTTCTATCAGGGTTTTCTCCACCTCCTATACCAGTTCCTGCATCCCTCCTGCTCCTCCTCATCCTCCATCTCCAATTTGTTATCTCAGAGCACGTCATCCACATCAGCTGTAAGCTCTGCAGCACTGCCTCAGTGAAGTGGCAACAGGCACTGCTGAATCTAATTTGTCTAGGAGACAAACCACACACCACCGCAGAGTTGCTGAAAGGAATAACAGACCAGACAGATCTGTGGCTCTTGCCATTGAACCTACAACCAGACATGGTCTTATGTGATAATGGCAGTAACCTAGTGGCTGCTGTGAAGCTTGGCAAGCTCACACTTGTACCATGCTTGGCCCACATGTTCAACTTAATGGTTGAAGGGTTTCTGAAAACCTACCCAGATTTGCCAGAGCAACTTGTCAAGGTACGCCGTTTCCACAAGTCATCTATAGCTGCCACCACTCTGGCAGTGCTGCAGTAGCACATGCAAGTGCCAGCTTACCGACTGGTGTTCGATGTGACCACACGCTGGAACTCCACACTGCACATGATGGCAAGGCTTTGTGAGCAGCAGAGGCCAGTTGTTGAAACATGCCCGTCGGTACTCTGGTCAGCCTCCGCACATAACAACTGAAGAGTGGGCGTGGATGTCTGACATTTGTTGCGGATCCCCAAGACTTTGAGGACTCCACAAAAATTGTGAGCAACGATGATGCCATAATCAGCCGCTTCTGTACCTACTTAGCAGTCACTGTATACAAAAGAGAAAAATAAGTGTGTATATAGATAATCAGGATTACCAAAATACAGCTAAATTATAATATGCAACTTAGCAGTCACTGCTCACAACCAAAGATGAAACTTTGCATGCGGACCAGGTGGAGATGGAGAAGACATGAGACAGGGAGATACTACAGGGCCCAGTCTCATCTCATCTGATCTGGTGGATTGGCTAACAATAAGGAGTAGGAGGAGGAGCAACAGAAGGAACAGGAGAGGTTAATACCCACTCAAGCTACGTCCCGTTTCTCCTATGTGGAAGGGCCGAGGAGGGGAATGAGGAGGAAGAGAAGTAGGAGGAGATGGAGAGTTGTGATCATGGTGGAGACAAGGAAGTTTTGGCTGTAGGGAGCTTGGCACATATGGCCAACTTTTCGTACTACTGCTTTTCCCGTGACGCTCGCGTTATACTCATCTTGGCCACAAAAGAGTACTGACTGTTCACTCGTTCACCTTGCTAGACCCACGCTACAAGGAAAAACTTGCATGTCTCCTTCCTGAAGTAGAGAGGTTTACTAAATTGGTGCTATACCAGAAGACCATTGTGGAAAATATGTTGAAAAAATTCTCATTAGACATCGCTAGCGGCAGGGGCAAGCTTCTTTGCCAAATCAAGGAGGAAAGGTGAGGGAGACACACACCAGATACAGCAGAGACAGGGGTAAGATATCAAAGACCTGGGCCAATTTCATGACACCCTCCCAGCATCCAGGCCCTGATGACCGGGTATTTTTGACAAGGAGGGAAAATTTTTTTAAAGCTAGTCAAGCAATACCTGGCTGACGAAACCATTGTACTCCCTAATTCCTCTGCAACCTTTAGCTATTGGTCATCATGTGCCTCTAACAGCTGCAGGTGGAGCAGTGCTCCTCCCATGGCTGTTAACCTGTTAAATGCCGCCATCAATCTCTGACAGTGGCATTTAACATGCGACGGCAGGAGGTAGTGTCTTTACACACTTCCATCTGCACTCCCGTGACATGATTACTGGTCGCCGATGGGTTGCCATGACAGTTGGAGGTCTGCTGAAGGCCTCCATGCTTGTCATGACAGTTCTCCTGTGAAAGCCATCATTTAGCTGGGGTTCATAGGAGATAGTGATTTTCACTATACATAGCAGTGCTGATGCACAAGCGATCAGACGATCACATCTTCAAGTCCCCTTAAGGGACTATTAAGTTCAGTAAAAAGTAAAAAAAAAAAGAAAAAAGTTTTTAAAAATCTGAAAAAAAGAAAAAACCCACAAAAGTTCAAATCACCCCCTTTTTTGTTACATTAAAAATAAAACAATTTAAAAAAAAATTAAAACGTAAATATATTTTGTATCGCTGCATTTGTAAAAGTCTGATCTATCAAAGTATAAAATAAATGAATCTGATTGGAAATTGGAGTAAGAAGAAAAAAAATCTAAATTCCAGAATTAGGTGATCAAAACATCATATCTACTCCAAAATGGTATCAGTAAAAACACCAGCCCAGGGCGCAAAAATATGCCATCTCACAGCACTATATCATGAGAATTGAAAGCATTACGGGTCTAGGAAAATGGTGACACAAGCAAAGTTTTTTTTTACAAACTTCTAAAATTTTTCCACCACTTCAATAAAAAAAAACTATACATGTTTGGTATTTGCAAAATCCTGCTGAACTGGAGAATCATATGGGCAGGTCAGTTTTTCCTCATAGTGAACATGGTAAATAATCCCCTCCCCCTCCACAATACAATTTGTGAAATTGCTCTCTTTTTTTGCAATTTCAACACAATTGGAATTTCTTTCCCACTTTCCAGGCCATCACATGATAAAATGGCAACGGAGAAAATAAAAAAGTTATGGCTCTTGGAAGGGGAGGAAAAAGCGAAAAAGAAAAATCACTCGGGGATGAAGGGGTTAAACAGGGAAGCTTGCCCTTGGGGAAACAAAAGTGACACAGAGCTCATAAGTAGAGATGAGCGGACCCGGACTTAAAAGAGAGAGTTTTTTTTTCCAGATCCAAAGTTCGGGTCTCCATTATTTTCAATGGGGTTTGGGTTCTGGTTCAAGTTCGAGTACAGTTCTGGTACCCGAACCAAATTTTAGACTAAAGTTTGGGTCGGGTACCAGAACCCGAAAAGGTCCACGCATCGCTACTCGAAAGTTACAGAGAAAAGTAGCCTGATGGTATTAAGAGGGGAAAAAGAAAAAATAGGAAAGAGTGGGAAAGAACTATTAAGTTATTTGCCATAAAGACCTATAAACACAATACAGATTTGGGACCATAAAGGTCACGGTAACCATCAAGCTGAAAATAGGAAGTAATGTGAGATCAGAAATTCACAGCCCAGAAGAATCACTGACATGCTAGTGGATTGAAATCCATGCAGACCCCACGTCTGGTTTCTTATCTTATAATATACTAACAAATCGTTCAATGGTAGAAAATGGGATATTTTAAATAAGGTTGTAGAGAAGAAGATTACCCTTGACTTCTAGAAAATAGCGATTGTCCACTCTGTGACCGATTTAATATGAGACACCGATTTCCTGTGTTTTCTTTTAGGATACTTGGTGCTTTTCACAAGGCAGACCATAAAGAGAGGTGAGTAGTTGTTGAAAGCTTGGAATCAGTAAGCTTCTATACACCAATAAGATTGGGCCAGTGGGCAGGACAACGAGTCATTGACCACAGTTCTCACCAACGTCGGAAGCATACATTTATGGAATTAGATTGGCATTTAAAAAGTATCTCAAGGGCTAAACACTAGCTAGTGAGGATTTTGTATGGGACTTCATTGATGTTTTGAGAGTGAGATTCTGTTCCGGTTCTGTCAAATATTTGGTCCCAAAAGGATCGTTCTATAAGTGGACCCAGCTCTCTTTCCCATGACCTCAGAAAGGAAGTTGAGCCACTGAAAGTTTCAGATGTAAGCCTGCTGTAAAGAGCAAATATGATTTGTTTCCTGATTACTTCAAATATTGTAGCTAGAAAATCTCTAGGAATGTAAGTAGACTCCAAAGAACCTCAATATTTCAGAAATATTCTCACTTGGGTAACTGATGATCCTTCCAAATAGATCAAAGAAGTCCACTCTTCCATCTCTCCATAGCTTCCACACTGAGTCATAATCATTCTGGAGCCAATAATGGAATTCATGTCGGCGTTGGAAGATCAGGATTATGTAATAGGGACTGAAAAAGGACATTTCAACACAATTTTATTTGTAAAAAGGGTGAGATGCCTATCTAATGAAAGGGACCACATTAAGAGTTGTTTCGAAAGATGAGAAAGAAGTGAACCATTCAAAGAATACCCATTTCATTGGATGGGGTATCACAATTTAAGATCTGGAAGACCTAATCCTTCCATTCTGGATGATTTATATAGAAATGGACAATATAAATAATTTAACACATTCACATATTTTTATTATCATAAAGCAATTCAATGTAAAATACACAATGTAAAATAAATATAATGAAGTAGAAAAATAACACAAGGATCTAAATAAAGGATATAAAACACATTTACGTATGATTTACCAAATCTTATAGGGATGTGTAACTGGCTTCTCAGGAAGAGGAGAGAGATAAGTAAACTATTGCTCCACCATAACTAAACATAGCTCAATGAATTATTAAGTATACAGATCAGCTGCCCAGGATTGAATGTTTGGTGAACGTTCAGAAATTTGTAGTAAGATATTGAATACTTAGGGCTCAGTCATAGAACAAACATTCCAATAATGGGCCTCATGAAGAAATATTGCCACAGTTTCATGGATCAATTTCCAAAAGTTCATAAAGACTTATGGCACACAAAGGGAAAAAGTAATCAACAAAAGCCACAAGGATTGAAACAAATAACCATGCTTCAAAAAGTAATATATGAGTAGTTCATCGTGCTCTCTAGGTATCCAACACAGCTTATAAACTTGTTTTATTTGCTCCCACATCACTTCAACTTTCATCATAAAAGTGTCAGTTTTCAATTAAGAATTGAAGATTTGTTATGATTTTCCTTTTGCAGCTTGCATATATTACAAAACATTGCAAGCTGCTCTAAGCCATGCACAGTCAAACTAAAACAAAGAGCCCCCGTATTAGCTCAGTCTCCAGTAGTGTTGAGCCACCCCCGTAGTGTTCGAGTTCGGTTCGGTTCGTCGAACACCCGTGTGTTCGCCGAACTGTTCGTCGAACTGTTCGTCGAACACCTTCGAACACCATTAAAACCAATGGCAGGCAAACAAAAACACATAGAAACACATAGAAAACACCTTCAAAGGTGTCCAAAAGCTGACAAACTGCTCAGAAGACATAACTAACACATGGAAAAGTGACAAGTACATATAGTCATGCGAAAAGAAAAGAGGTGGAGGAGTAAAAGGAGGGGGAGACACAAATATAGGCATGTCATGCCCTTCTAAAATCCAAAAAGTGAGAAGCCGACACGTTCAGTCCGCTCCTGCCCGTGCCACCTCCGTGTCGCCGGGTTTGTGCCAGAGCCGCGGTGAACCCTGACGGCCAGCCCCCCTCTCCCAATACTGGTGCCTGTCCGCTGGTGGGTCGAGCGAGCCCCCCTGTGGTGGAGGCAGCTCTAAGCTTTTTAATTTAAATTGTCTCTCTAATTTGAATGAATACACTTTAAATCCATTTACAAGGATCTATTGGAGGGCAAGTCTCATGCCAGCAGCCGCGGTAATTCCAGCTCCAGTAGCGTCCACTAAAGGTGCTGCAGTTAAAAAGCTTTTATAAGGATCGAGCTCGGCTGTCCACCGCAAGGCATCCTACTGCCAGTCCCAGCCCCTATGCCTTGGGGTGCCTCCTGATGCTCTTCACTAAGTATCCCATGGTCCCGAAGCATTTCCTTTGAAAAAATTAAGTGTCTAAACTACAGGTGGTGTAGCTTGCTTAACAGCCGGGATAATCCGCTGACTAGCAGACACTGCTACTAGGCACAAAGTATTTCCTGGGCTAGATGCAGTTAAAAATTTGTAATTAGATACTCTCGTTGGATGCTGAGAAAGCATTCCATAGAGTCTCCTGGCACGCCATATATGATTCTCTTAAAAAGCTTGGGGTAGGGGTCTAGGGGACCCTTTTATAGCCAAAATCACGGCCCTGTATCGCAATACGTCACCTAGGCTGAAGATAAATGAAACTGTAGAACCCTGAGGGCTCGGTTGCTACAGACGTATTGCACCTCACCCAGAGGTGTGATATCTCACTCTCAGGTAAGGATGGAGTGTGGATCAGGACCCGACACCTGCATGCATTACATTACATTGCCGTGGGGCAGGGCGACCAATATGCCCCTGAGATGGGCACGACAGTCCCTGTCCCTGGCTGGAGTGGGGGGAGGGAACACTGAGGAAGGGGAACCCTGTAGTGCAGAAGCAGGGAGGAAGCAGTTCCTGGGTGCATTGAGAAGGGAGTATAAAAGGTGGGCACCATCTTAGTTCAGTGCAGAGAAGTCTGAGCAGAAGTGGCAGGGAGCAGGGGCTCTGCATGAGCTCTGCTCCGGAGGCGGGCCTAGTAACAGAGGCCCAGGCCTGGAAGAGGGAGAAGGAAGGAAGAGGAGCGGAGAAGGCTCCAGGAACGAGGAATGAAGGGATCCCAGGGGTGCGGACGGGCGAGTCGCCACCGCACGCCCGAATCCACCTGCGTGGAGGGGTCAGGCCAAAGGGGGAGACCGGTCCCCGAACTAGTGGAGGCAGGAAACGACCCTCAGCTAGAAACCGGAGGCTCTGACATTTTATGTGGCGCAGCCCCTCGCTACACCCGCTAGGAAGGCACCACATAGGGTCAGGGAAACTGGCGCCAAGTTTACCAAGAGGAGGCCCGAGGCAGCCGGACAGAAGTGTTGGTAAGAAAGGCCAGACAAAGGACACACAAAGGGGGTCCTGTGAAGTGCTCCAAAGTTATCTGGGAGTTGTCTGAGCCCCTCACCTGGTGAGCACAGTACGACGTGGGCAGCCGTTACCTGCAGACGTAGTCTGGATAATAAGAACTGTGAGTAAAGGCCCTGGACTGCATCACTGACTCCGTGTCGTTACTGCTGCTGCCCTGCACCATCACCCCCATCCTCCGCATACACTGCCCTGAGGCTATACTCCTCCCGTGGGGAGTTATGCTACGCTCTGCTGCACCCACAACACCAGCCTCAGCGGTCTGCCCTGTAGCGGCGGTTCACTCTGACCGCAATCCACGGGTGGCGTAGTCGGACATTTAAACATCAAAACCACATAAATAGTTCCGCCACTGGTTTGACCGCCCTGAGCCACGGAACCGGGTCGCCGCCACGAAGACTACAACCACCAGCATCCACCAAAAAGGGTCCGGCTCCGGGTGTCCCAAGGCCCAGGGGGTGCGTCAGAACATTTTCATCACCTTTCACAATCACCAATGGGACAAGGCAGGGATGTCCTCTGTCCCCTCTCTTATACATCCTAGTGACGGAGCACCTGCTCTCATCAATTCGCCATAACCCCAATATTAGGTGGATTGAGGTGGGAGGCACCGAGTACAAGTGCTCTCTATTTGCTGATGATGTCCTAGTATATATCACTCAATCACATATATCCATCCCTGCTGTTATGGCTGAAATAGATCACTTTGTTACATGGTAAAATTTTAAAATCAATGCAGCGAAGTCTGAGGCCCTCGATGTCTCCCTCCCCAAATCCATATAGGATTCCATCCAGTCCAACTTTCCCTTTGCCTGGCCCTCACAGGGTATCAAATACTTAGGAATTCCTATTCATAGAGACCTCTCCCATCTATGTTATCTTAATTTTGGGCCCTTTATTGAACAATTCCATACAGACCACGGTTGGCAAGTTAGAACTGTAAGATTCACTACGTGAACCACTGGTGTTTTGTGGAAAAGCACATGTACACTGCGTTCCAAATTATTATGCAAAAAGTGTTTAGGAGTGATAAGGGAAGAATTTGTTTGTTTGTCAGTTAAACTCATTGATGGTGATGTGTGTCAGGGCTCTTTATATCACTGTAAGCAATTGCAGACACCTGTGCTAATTAGTTTGGCAGGTGTGTCCAATGAAAGGCAAGACTACTTAAGAAGGCTCTCTCACATTATTAAGCAGCCTACATTTTCTGCCAAAATGGGAAAGAAAAAGGATGTGTCGGCTGCTGAGAAGCAACAAATTGTGGAGTGTTTAGGTCAAGGCATGACTACAATCAACATTGTGCGATGATCAGGATGAAGTGTCTTGGCAATCAAGAAGTATGTAGCTGATTCACAGTACACACGTGTGCGTGCTGATAAGGGCAAATTGAGGACTCTTTCCTACAGGCAATTACGTCAGGTTGAAAGAGCAGCGGCAAAAAAGCCTTGTCATAGCAGCAGACAAGTTTTTGAAGCTGCTTGTGCCTCCAACGTCCCCCGAACAACAAGATGCAGGGTCCTTCAGAGGTTTGCAGCTGTGCATACGCCATCCTGTCGACCTCCTCTATCCACTTCACACAAGCAGAAACGGCTCCAGTGGGCCAAACATTACATGAAGACTGATTTCAAAACTGTTTTGTTCATGGATGAGTGTCGTGCAGCGCTCGATGGTCCAGATGGATGGAGTGGAGGATGGCTGGTTGATGGACACCCCACGCAAACACGGCTACAGCGCCAACAAGGAGGAGGTGTGACAGGGTGCATTTCACCACAGACACTTGGACGAGTAGGCATGGACAGGGGCGTTACATGTCGCTGACTGGGCACTGGGTAACTATGGTGACAGCAGGACAAGGGGCTGCTGTCCAAGTCTTGCCGTCCCCACGAGTTGTGCGTCAATCCTCTAGGCAACCGTGCCCTCTGCAGAAGGCCATCTAGTCTGGGATAGTGGGCTAAAAATTGCTGGACAACCAGGTTCAACACGTGAGCCATACAAGGCACGTGTGTGACATTGCCCCGGCGAAGGGCCGCACCCAGGTTTGCAGCATTGTCGCACACGGCCTTCCCTGGTTTCAGGTCCAGTGGAGACAGCCATTCATGAAATTGGTTCTCCAGAGCTGACCACAACTCCTCAGCTGTGTGACTCACATTTCCCAGACATTTCAAAGTAAAAACCGCCTGATGACGTTGAGCCCTACTGCCAGCATAGTAAGGAGGTGTGCAGGATCCCTTCTGCGCAGTTAGAAAGCTTGTGGCATGACCAGACAGGCTTTGGGTGCAGGTGGAAGACCAAGAGGAGGTTGAGGAGGCAGAAGCAGTGGAGGAACTTTGACATAAAGAGGATTGACGCACAACTCGTGGGGACGGCAAGACTTGGACAGCAGCCCCTTGTCCTGCTGTCACCATAGTTACCCAGTGCCCAGTCAGCGACATGTAACGCCCCTGTCCATGCCTACTCGTCCAAGTGTCTGTGGTGAAATGCACCCTGTCACACACAGAGTTTCTCAAAGAAGCGGTGATGTTGTGTGCGACATGCTAGTGGAGCGCAGGCACACCTTTCTTTGAGAAGTAGTGCCGACTGGGCATCTGGTACTGGGGCACTGCGACGGACATAAGGTCTCGAAAATCCTCTGTGTCCACCAGGCGGAAAGGCAGCATTTCTGTAGCCAAGAGCTTGCAGATGGTGAAATTCAACCTCTTAGCTTTCTCATGGCTAGGAGGAAATGGTCTTTTACTTGTCCACATCTGAGGGACCGAGGGCTGGCTATTGTGCTTAGACGGGGTTGATAAGGGTGTCCCCGGCAAACTGCCGGTCTGTGAGGAAGATGCAGGCGGACATGTTAGGTCGCCTTGATCCAAAGGTGGTGCTATCGATGTCGGACAGCGCTCAACACCAGCTGGTGTTACCACCTCCAAAGAAAATGATGACCTGCCAATCACGCTGGCTGTTGCGGGTAAAGAGGTGGCAGGTCTGCGCCCCAAAACAGGTGTGACTGCTGTCCCCCCAGTCACAGAGGATGAAGAGGCCGCGGATGCACAAGATATGGCAGACGGTGGTTGGCCCGGCCGGCTAGGCCGCATTGTAGCACACTGAGCTTCCCACTGCAACTTATGCTTCATGTCCATGTGCCGGTTCATGCATGAAGTACTCAAACTATGTATTTTTTGGCCTCTACTTAGCTTTTGCTGACAAATGTTACAGATAACACGAGTTGGGTCATCTTTATCGATCTGAAAAAATGCCCAGGCTATGCAAGGCTTAGCACCCATGCGACCTGAAGAGCCACCACGACTTGTGGTGAGAGGCAGAGTTGTGTTTGAGGATGCAGTTGTTGACGTGCTTCCAGTACTACGTCTCTGTCCAGGAAGACGCAACCTGACCTCGTCGTCACTAGCATCTTCCTCCACCTCCTCTGCTGACCTCATCTCTTGGCTGACTGTGGGTTGACAGTAAGTGGGATCTCCAACCTCATCATCATCACCCTGTGTGTTATCACACCCGTCGTCCTCAGAGCCAACCTGTTCCTGCCCTGACAAAAAACTAAAGTTGTCGCTCCAATCAGGTATTTGAGTCTTATCATCGTCTTCCTCATTGTCTCCACCAACAGGAGTTACAGTTTGGGAATGAGGGTCTACATTATGGTCAGAACCTTCTGCGTCTGGTCCTGGATCCGACTCATAAAGATTCTGGGCATCAGTGCAGATCATTTCCTCGTCTGGATTCACAGAAGCGCTGGAGTCGACCTCTGATTCCCAGGCTATAGTATGAGTAAACAGCTCTGCAGACTCAACCATCTGTTCTACCTCATACTCAGACGGGCAGCTGAAGATTTGGGAGCTGTGAGGAAGCAAGTGCGATTGGGGTGACACCTTTGAGGACTGGAGTATTTGTGATGTTGAAGTTGATGTGGAGGAGAGCCCACTTAAAGGAGCACTTGATATCCGTTGAAGCACCTGCTGTTTTTGTGCCTCATCTGGAATTTGTAGCGATTGGCGTGGCCGTAAGAAAGGGATCTTATCACATTGTCCGCTAAAAGAAGTAGACATTTTAGTTTGGCTGGAAGATGGTCTTTCTTCTGCAGATGTTACTGTTGCTTTAACACCTACCCCACGGACACAACCTTTTTTCCCCTTCCCAACACGCCTATTCCCCTTTCCACCAGCAGCAGGCCTTTTTCCACTCATTTTGGTGGTTAACTAATTCACAACTCTGGAGTTGTTTGCACAAAAAAACAATGGATGGTAACCGAGCAGAGCTGAGTGGCCAAACTGTGGTATTAGGCCAAAACTATTGGCTGGGTTAGATGCAGAAAAAAATTATATTCAATTTGCAACCTGATGGAGGTCAGTATAGATGGACTAATAGAGAAAGTCCGACACACTGCTAGAAGGCCAAATATTTTTTCAGAGCTAGATGCAGAAAAAAATTAGATTCAGTTTGCAACCTGATGGAGGTCTGTATAGATGGATTAATAGAACAAGACCCACACACAGCTAGAAGCCCAATATTTTTTCAGAGGTAGATGCAGAAAAAATATATTCAGTTTGCAACCTGATGGAGGTCAGTATAGATGGACTAATACAACAAGTCCCACACACAGCTAGAAGCCCAATATTTTTTCAGAGGTAGATGCAGAAAAAAATATATTCAGTTTGCAACCTGATGGAGGTCAGTATAGATGGACTAATACAACAAGTCCCACACACAGCTAGAAGCCCAAATATTTTTTCAGAGGTACTGTAGATGCAGATAAAAATTATTTTTAATTTGCAACCTGATGGAGGTCAGTATAGATGGACTAATAGAGAAAGTCCCACACACTGCTAGAAGGCCAAATATTTTTTCAGAGCTAGATGCAGAAAAAAATTTGATTCAGTTTGCAACCTGATGGAGGTCTGTATAGATGGATTAATAGAACAAGACCCACACACAGCTAGAAGCCCAATATTTTTTCAGAGGTAGATGCAGAAAAAAATATATTCAGTTTGCAACCTGATGGAGGTCAGTATAGAGGGACTAATACAACACGTCCCAACCACAGCTAGAAGCCCAATATTTTTTCAGAGGTAGATGCAGAAAAAATATATTCAGTTTGCAACCTGATGGAGGTCAGTATAGATGGACTAATACAACAAGTCCCACACACTGCTAGAAGCCCAAATATTTTTTCAGAGGTACTGTAGATGCAGATAAAAATTATTTTTAATTTGCAACCTGATGGAGGTCAGTATAGATGGACTAATAGAGAAAGTCCGACACACTGCTAGAAGGCCAAATATTTTTTCAGAGCTAGATGCAGAAAAAAATTAGATTCAGTTTGCAACCTGATGGAGGTCTGTGTAGATGGATTAATAGAACAAGACCCACACACAGCTAGAAGCCCAATATTTTTTCAGAGGTAGATGCAGAAAAAAATATATTCAGTTTGGAACCTGATGGAGGTCTGTATAGATGGACTAATACAACAAGTCCCACACACAGCTAGAAGCCCAAATATTTTTTCAGAGGTACTGTAGATGCAGATAAAAATTATTTTTAATTTGCAACCTGATGGAGGTCAGTATAGATGGACTAATAGAGAAAGTCCGACACACTGCTAGAAGGCCAAATATTTTTTCAGAGCTAGATGCAGAAAAAAATTATATTCAGTTTGCAACCTGATGGAGGTCTGTATAGATGGATTAATAGAACAAGACCCACACACAGCTAGAAGCCCAATATTTTTTCAGAGGTAGATGCAGAAAAAAATATATTCAGTTTGCAACCTGATGGAGGTCAGTATAGATGGATTAATAGAACAAGACCCACACACAGCTAGAAGCCAAATATTTTTTCAGAGCTAGATGCAGAAAAAAATTAGATTCAGTTTGCAACCTGATGGAGGTCAGTATAGATGGATTAATAGAACAAGACCCACACACAGCTAGAAGCCAAATATTTTTTCAGAGCTAGATGCAGAAAAAAATTAGATTCAGTTTGCAACCTGATGGAGGTCAGTATAGATGGATTAATAGAACAAGACCCACACACAGCTAGAAGCCCAATATTTTTTCAGAGCTAGATGCAGAAAAAAATTATATTCAATTTGCAACCTGATGGAGGTCAGTATAGATGGACTAATAGAATGATGCTATGCCCAAAAGATTTTACTTCACTAGGTGCAGTAAAAAAATTGGTATTCTATACACAGGTGGTATATCTTGCAACACAGATAGGCTACTCCACTGACTAACACACTCTGCAATAGGCCAAAAAGGATTAGCTTTGCTAGATTCAGCCAAATGCTGTGAAAAAAACTTGCACAGCACTGGCACAGACCTGCCTGGCAAAAACTGATAGGGACTGATGTAACCTAGTCCTGAAAAGGACTCCAATTACAATTAGTCTTTACTCCCACAACCTATCTATTTAAGAGCACAGACCTGCCTGATAAAAGTCGTAGGAAATGCTGTAACCTTGTCCTTAAAAGGACTGCAATCACAACTATTCCCTACTCTCAAGCTATCTGTAGATTTGTGCGAAAATTGGCTTGAAATTAACAAGGTATAGCGCACACAGCAACAGCGGTGCCGTCTAACACGCAGCTGCAGCAGTGAGAAAATGGTGGCGACGGGGAAAATGGCTTGGTCTTATAGGGCAAGGACATGTGACATACACTGCCAATGACACATGCCCTTGCTTGTGTGAAAAAAAGCACTTCGCTCCGTGTGTGCGCTGCTGATAGGCTGACAGACTGCACCTCCCCACTGCAAATGCGGGAAAGAGAAAAAAAAATGGAGATCTTCATTGTTCCTGCAGAGATCCATCCCCTGCCCCTCCCCCCACCCCGCTGTACACTCAAACTGCGTATTAACATTAATTTTCATCATTACTGAGAAAAAATCCAGTTATGATTTTGGTGCACGAACAGTTATCGAACATAACCTCGAACAGCCGAATTTTTCTCAAATTGTTCGTGTTCGCCGAACGGCTCGAACACCGCCCAAAACAGCTCGAATTTGAGATTGGCGAACAGTTCGAGTAGAACAACGCTCATCTCTAGTCTCCAGTCCCTCATGTTTTCTCCTAAATTGCTCAATTTTGATTTTATACCGGTTTAATTGTAATGCATGCAAGTGGTAAAAGCAAACTGGTTACAAATATTTAATCAAAATTAAAGGGATCTTATCAGGTCATTCATGCTGCCCAAACCACGGGTAGCATAAATCACAGTCTGGCTCCTTGATTGCAACTGCAGGTCAGGTAATTGACAAGTCTCTCCATTGTGTGTACATAGCGAGAGACCTGTACATCACCTATAGTGGCTGTGAGAAGCTTTGAGTTGGGGGCGAAGCTGGACTTGTCTCGTCTCTCCTTATGATCCACAGACAGATCTTTAAAGTATATTTTCTATGAAAGTGTCTAGCATTGATAATATACCTGGCTGCTATCATAAAAAAAAAACATCCGGGTTGGGTATACCTTGTCGTGGTGGGATGGCTTTTACACTTTTTTGATCAAGATAGTGTTAACTAGATACCCAATATTATTTACATGTACTATTACTATTTACTTATTTACTTACTATAGAGTATATTCATATTTTGTTTATTTTTTCTTGGGCTTTGTCTGTTAAATGGACATAGTGTGAACTTGCTCTTACACATTGCATTTATACTAACTTATGTTCCAGCTCATTTCTTTGGTTTTGCTGTATTCTCTTGCACTTTGTACAAACAGGGGTGTGGTCCCCCTTTTGAGCTAATTTCATCTATATAGCTTGCCATGGGCAGTCGGGCCCCTATTCTGCTCTGATCTACATTGAGGTCGGCTGACACAAGATGAGGTTTTAATACTAGAGACAGGATAGGACCGGTCCATTTGGGGACACCTTGTCGTGGTGGGATGTTTTTTTATGCTTTTTCGATTAAAATACTGTTAACTAAGTCCCCTATGTTATTTACATGTACTCTTACTATTTACTTACTTACTATAGAGTATATGCTCATTTTGTTTTTATCTTGTGTTCTGGCTGCTATCATGTAGCCTGGCTCTGATTCATGCTGACCCAAGTTTAAGCAGCATGAATCACCTTACAGGTTCCCTTTAAAGGGGTTGTCCACTACTATTTAAAATATGCCAAAGCGTTTTTTATGATGAAAAGCAGCTTCTGTGTAATTACCTCCCTCTGCCTTTTCTTCATGTGAGCAGCGCCATCACTGGCATCACAGGACCCCCGGCTGCAGCCGGCTCTGACATCCGCTGACGTCACGACAAGTCCAGGCTGCAGCCGGGGGTCTCTCTCTTCCGCATTCCACGGTGGCTGCTGGGTTGTGGGTGGGGATATCCCCATACCCAGTCCACCCTCATTCATCGGTGGATGATGGGTGTGACATGGTGGAATAACCCCGCCCACAGCCCAGCAGCCACCATGGGGACCTCAGATGGGACGTCAGCAGAGGGTCACATGCTGCCTATAAGCGGCCAGTGATGGCGCCGCTCACAGGCAGAAAAGGCAGAGGGAGGTAATTACAAAGAAGCAGCTTTTCGTAATAAAAACGCTCTGGCATATTTTAAATAGTAGTGGACAACCCCTACAGATTGTTTTCACATAGTACGTATAATTAAATAAAAAGCTACTATAGTGGACTTAGCATTCGAATGTGTTGTGGTGGGAGATTCCAGAACAAGCTGCTATGCTGATTTTTTTGTGGAAATATCATAACAAAATATAAGGCTGTTTGAAACATAACCATCCTTAGTATTCACTTATCTTTTTTTTTTTACCTTGTGGTTTTTATAGATTACCTTTGGCCTCAGAAGAGCTTCAGCTTTTATAATCTTTATTAACTTGTATGTACTTTGACCTATACAATTTGTCAATATTGTTTGTAATTTTTTTTTTGGCTTTCTTGTTTTGTTTTTTTTTGATTCCTCATTTGCTTGGCTTTTATTGCATGATTAAGTGCCAGGTAATGAACATAAAACTATATAATTAGAGACAACAATGATTCCTTAATATAATAAATGATCAATCCATTAAATAAACATTTCCTGTTTTAGGTCATTTAGGATTACCATAATGTTTAATATTTGCTAAATGCCAAAATAATGAGAGAGAGAGAATGTTTTAAGGCATTTTTATTACTTACTGCAAAATCAAAAGTTTACATATACTAAGATTACTATGCCTTTAAAAAATTCTGGACTGCCCATATAATGATGTCTGTGAATGTATTTTAATGCACACCTGAAACACACTGCTTCTTTGTGTAGCATCATGGGAAAGTCTAAAGAAATCAGCCAAGATATCAGGAATAGAATTGTGAACTTGCACAAGTATGGCTCCTCCTTGGATACAATTTCAAGATACCTGAAGGAGCCTCGTTCATCTGTACAAACAATTATACGCAAGTGCAAACAAGATGGGAATGTCCAGCCATCATACCACTCAGGAAGGAGACGGGTTCTGTGTCCCAGAGATGAACATGTTTTGGTCCGACATGTGAATATCAACCCAAGGACAAAAGCAAAAGACTTTGTGAAGAAGATGGTGGAAGCTGGTAAGATTGTGTCAATATCCACAGTGAAACGAGTACTGTATCAACATGGGCTGAAAGGCCACTCTGCCAGGAAGAAGCCATTTCTCCAAAAGAAACATAAAAAAGCCAGATTAATGTTTGCAAATGTACACAGGAACAAAGACCTTAATTTTTGGAGACATGTCCTGTGGTCTGATGAAACTTAAATTGAACTTTTTGGGCATAATGACCATTGTTACATTTGGAGGAAAAAGGGAGAAGCTTGGAAGCCTAAGAACACCATCCCAACTGTGAAACACGGGGGTGGCAGCATCATGTTGTGGGGTTGTTTTGCTGCACTTCACAAAATAGATGGCATCATGAGAAAAGAAGGTTATGTGGCAATACTGAAGAAACATCTCAAGACATCAGAGAAGAAGTTAAAGCTTGGGCGGAAATGGGTCTTCCACATGGACAATGACCCGGAGCATACTGCTAAAATGGTAACAAAGTGGCTTAAGGATAACAAAGTCAATGTTTTGGAGTGGCCATCACAAAGCCCTGATCTCAATCCTACTGAAAATTTATGGGCAAAGCTGAAAAGGCTGCGAGCAAGGCGACCTACAGACTTGGATCAGTTACACCAATTTTGTCAGGAGGAATAGACCCAAATTCTGACCAACTATTGTGAGAAGCTTGTGGAAGGAGATCCCAAACATTCAGCTTAAGGGCAATGGTACCAAATACTAATGAAATGTATGGAAACTTTTGACTTTGCAGTAAGTAATAAAAATGCCTTAAAATATTCTCTCTCTCTCATTATTTTGGCATTTGGCAAATATTAAAAATTATAGTACTCCTAATTGACCTAAAACGGGAAAGGTTTATTCTGATTTCATGTCAGATATTGAGAAAAACATGCATATGTGTATACAGTTGAAACTTCTGGTTTCAACTGTATACTTATAGAGAAGGTGAATGAGCACTATAATCCAAATATATATAAAAATATCAAACAAAGTTTAATGAAATATGTAGAATACATAAAAAGACAACAGAAAAACTGTTATCATAAAATAACAACATAGTATAGACAGCAATGCAGAAACAATGAAAGGCAGTAATAACCTTGTTACAACATATGGGCACAGGGTATAAAAATATGTGTGCCGTATTGCTAAAAATATAACATGAAATATCTTTATTCAATACCAAAAATACATATTCCCTAGCCCATATGAACTGGTAAACAAAGGATAGATAAAGTAATTGCTCTAATAGCCACCATCTCTAAAGAGGTCATGTGTCACAAAAGGAGTACATGACTATATGGTATGTTGCCATATAGTTGCACCATAATAAACCTAAAATAGTTAGTTACCTGTGGTTTCGTCAGGAGGTCCTGGCGACCCTCAGTGAAACGCGCGTTGAGGTGTGCAGCATCTGGTCTTTTTGTCCATTGCCACACTTACAATTTTTTTCCCACTTTCCAGGACATCACATGATAAAATGGATGGTGTCATTCAAAAGTACAACTTTTCCTGCAAAAAAAAAGCCCACATTTGGCTTTGTGAACGGAAAAATAAAAAAGTTAGTCTACCTTGGAATACGGGGTCTTGGAATACGGGGAGAAAAAAAACTAAAGCTCAAAAGCAAAAAATCGCCTGGTCCTTAAGGGGTTAAAAGAATTGTCATTATTTATGCCAGGTGAGCACTGGATCCTATCAGAAGAGGCTGATGGTCTGCAGCCTTCATTGTACTGTCAGAGCACTGAAAGGTTGCATCGCTCTTGTGATATAAGCAATGTTATGGATTGCTGGAGACACAGAGATTGGAGCAGATGAGTGGCATCTGTCCTGAAGGAGGACAGGAGCACTGGCCAATGAGCGCTTCTATCGGGGGGATTTCAGTGGCCAGTGTTATTGTCCTTCACTGCATGCTCCTTTTTCAATGCATCACAGTTTAAGAAAAGTGAGTCCTCACCCAACCTGTTCTGAGATGGTGCCATAAGCAGACGCTTACCCTGCCTAACCCTTTTCATGGCCCTGCTTAAAGTAGCCATTTTATTGTTAATAGAGCGCTTCAGTATTTAGAAATTGTACTCCTTGCTGCTACTAATAGAATGTTATGTATAACAAGACTTAAATAACCGGCATGGTTAAATAAAGACAAATGTCTACCAACTTCAACCAAGGGATGTGAGTGGATGGATTAAGGATCAAGTTTAAAAAATATATATATACTTGTTGCAGGCTTAAACCAAATTAGCTCTAAAAGGGAATATGTTGCTTCCTGATCTTCAGTGATCACACTGTCTCCGGAAGGCCTCTCTATCTCGTCGGTCACTTTTCCTCAGGATCTTACTATCCCTCGTTCTTCAGTCTCCTCTCATTCAGGGTCACCCTTTTTGCAGCTCTGCTCACTATGCACTCAAAACCCTATCTGCCCAACTATCAGAAAACCAGTCTTTTTCTCTAACACTAACCCCTCCCACTGTGGGCTAGTCCCAAAAGTTAACTATATCTTACCCTATTGTCAACTATCTACATCCTGTACTACCTTTCCTAAAATGTTACACCTTACACTATAGTATCAATACTTATACTACTGTACATTACTATACATTGTAGTACCTTACATTATCACATCCTACATTATACATTGCTAACAATATACAATAACACATTGCAACAGAATATATACAAACAATGCAGGACAAACAACGTATTCCTTCAGGGGAAGTAATACGACAGCACAGTCCACCACCCATACAGTATAATTACCAAATTAGATTTAAAGTTCTCCTATTTTGACAACAACTGCACCCAGCCTATGTTATAAAGTGCAGGCTTCAATCTGAGAACATTTTTAAAATATTAGGTTTGATTTATCAAAGTATTTACTCCAGATTTCTGGCATAAAACATTTAGCGTCTTTTGGCATTTTCACGTCAGTCACAGCCAGCTCTGCCAAAGCAGGTGAAGCATGGTGGCGCCTGCCTGCTGAATTAATGAAAAGTTACGCCATTACTTACACCAGAGATTAACTCCCTGAATTAGTATTTCCGGAAGGTGCATGGAGGTGCACACCACTGAGAAGATGCACCAAATTCATTAAGTGGTATTAATGACTCTAGCGAGCCCTTATTTAGAATTGCCATGTACTATGCTAGTCTTAATGAATCAGTCCCTAAGGGTTTTTCTTTCCAGCCTGAGTTATTTTTTCATTACCATTTAGGCTATATAAAGTTATATTGCAGTCATGGTTACCAAGTTTTTTATTTAACCGGGACATTTCCAAAGTTCTGCATTGTTAGAAATGACCAGATTCAACAGAGTATTGTTTCCACAATCTGGCCCATAAAACTATACTGCAACAAACTAAGGGAACTTTCTCCTCTTTGCAGTTGAAACAGAACCATGACCTCAATCAATATCTGGGTAGTTAAAATGTCCCATTATCACCTCCGTACTATGCTGTGCAGCCCGTGCCATCTGATTATGCGATCGACCTTCCATCTCTCCAGTGATGTTTTGGAGTTTATAAAATGCCCCTTTTGAGTTCCAACCATAGGATTTTAGCATAATCACAATCTTCATCCTCTATTTCCTCTTCGAACCCTTGCTTTCATTTCCCTCCTTACACACAGACATAGACCATTTCTTTCTTGTTGCCCTGCATTTTCAAAAAAATGCAAAACTACATATCAACTACATCAGTCTGATCCTCTACAAGCACAGTTTCATGGCCCCAGGAATGGACAAAATAGGCCACGAGCAAAACATGCACCAAGATGTACCCAAATTTGCCAAAATTTTTCGGAAAATTCAAGACAGTCCTGACAAATTTGAGACTCTAGGCAGCTATATTGAAGTCACAGAAATAAATCCAGCTCACCACCTCCAGACTTATGGAGCACGGATAGCACCTGGGCAGGGCGCAACATCCAACAGAGAAAGCATAAAAATACAGCTCACAGATGAAGTCCATAAAAGCGCTCTTTGTTCTTGACAAAGAGCGCTTGCCACTCGAAACGCGTCAAAAGATGCCTGTATTCTCTTTTTTTTGTGAACACGCAATTTTAATCTTTGCTTCATGAACTTGGAAAAAAAATGCACTTTTTTGGACTTCATCTGTGAACTGAATTTTTCTGCTTTAGCTATATTATAGATTTGAATAGCATTACTGCTCTAGATAATAAGAAAAAATGAAGATGCTTAGCACATAATTTGGCCAATTCATACATGCTCAGCAGCAAAAGACAAGGCAATCTACTGTTGCTGGGAACCTATCTTGTCGTTGGCTGCTCTGCATGTATGAATTGGCCTAATTATGTAATGTAATGTAATGCTATTCAAATTTCATATAAATCATGTTTACATGCCATAGTTCTACAGAGTGCTCCTTTGTTATAGAGATGGCTACTCTTAATTTGCACTCGTACACACCAGTTTTCTGTTTGAAAGTGACGGTCAGTCTATTGTTATTTGACATCAGTGTATGATCCGTGTGTCATCAGTGTATGGTCCGAGTGTCCATTTTTCCCATCAGTGTGTCATCAGTGTATGGTCTGTGTGTCTGTTTTTCCCATCAGTGTATGGTCCGTGTGCCTGTTTTTCCCATCAGTGTGTCATCAGTGTATGGTCTGTGTGGCCATTTTTCCATCAGTGTATGGTCCCTGTATCTGTTTTTCTCATCAGTGTGTCATTAGTGTACAGTCCATTGGAATGAGGCCTTACGGGGCATCAATAAGAACTTTTTGCTCTTTTGCTTTATTTATTTATATACTCTTCTTCTCTTTAGTGCCACATACTATTTGCCACTATAAAGTATCTTGGGATATTTAGTGTGTGTGCACATGTGGAACCCCAGGGTTCCGGTTGCCACAGTGGCATTGCCTCCCTCACAAGGGGTGATGCCATGCCTGGAAGCAAGCAGGGGTCCCCTAATCAGGTATAACAGTATATAACACTTTCCTGGCTCCAGACCAGCAAGGGGAGCTCCTCCCCTTAGGAACTGGAATCTGGAGGCGGGGTTAGCAAGAGTTAGTGAGAGGAGTTGAAGTCAGGACAACGACGAGGAAAGACCTGGGGAGTGGAGCTGCAAGGCAGCTCACCCCAGAGAGGAGCGTAGAAGAACCGGACACCGGAGTCCAAGGTTGTGGGGCACTGAAGACCCAGCAGCAGAAACTGGAGGGCAGGAGACTGCAGGTCTCCTGGCCCCATCAGACGCCCGGAGGCTCAGCAGCACATAGGGCCCAGCACCGCCACGTGGAAGCGACACTCCAGGAAGGCTGCCTGCCATACGGGTGAGCACAAAGACGTTTAACTAAGGGAAGAGGGCTGCAGCACAGCTATACGCAGCAGGGCCAAAGAGATTAGCGCAAAGGGAAGGCCTCCAACTTCACCTGGCGAGGTGGATTCCCAACTTGCTTCCAGGCCGCCCGGACCTCTACTACCAGCTAGTACCCGTGCCTCGGTCTGCCTAACCACCGCAAGTAAAGATAAGAGGAAACCGCCATTAAGTTGTGGACTGGTCATTATCTGCACCATCTCCTGCACTACACTGCACAGCAACATCTATAAGATCACCACTTCCTGCCCTGGAGCTAAGCTCTGCCGGTGGAGAGCTGAGCCAACTCTGCTGCGTCATCATCAGCTCCAGAGGATCTGCACCGCAGCGGCGGCTCCATATAGCCGCATACCACAGGTGGCTTCATGAACAATTATATAAAACTTTAATTCCCCTTTTCTCAACATCCCCTTTTATTGACCGCCCTGGGTCACAGACCCGGTCACCACCACTGTGACACCCCCAGCACCGACTGGCCCGGCACCGAGTACCCCACGGCCCAGGGGACGCGTCACAAGTATATTGGCTACTTTCCTATACTTTATAGTAACAATGGCATTTTATATATTTATTATCTAATAAAGGATTTAGGTTTAAGTGGTGTTTTGCTTTGCGTAGTGTTGGTCACCCAGAGTATGCACCGATCACTCTAACTAGTACATTTAATTAAATATATTTTTTTGCAGCAATTAGATTGCTAAAGGTGGGATTTTTATAGGGGCTGAATCCCCACAAGGCTATGTGCATAGTTTATACTAGATTTGGGCTGTCAGACTCCCTTTAAGTAGTACTTTACCTAACCAGGTGATCTACTTTTCCTTGGACCTGCCGCCAGAAACTGTATAATGTAATAGTTATAGATTCTCAGTTTCACTAAAGCTTCACAACGATGTAAATTTAGCTTGCAGAGACACACCTTTGTTGGAGTAATGTAATCGCCCTGTGAAGGATATTTGCTTCGCTCAGCCCACATATTCTACTAAGGAACAGATTCTTAAATTAGCTACTGAGAAAGGATTATTATTTAGGATGATCTCTGCATGTCCAGAGAAGAACACCTACTATATTTTTATATATTATCAAGAAGGACAAGACAATTTGCCTCCTTTGGAATCCAATTAGTGATGATCGAGTATGTTTCATTAACCCTTTCTGACGAGTATGCTCGGGTGCTCGCCGAGTATTTCAGCATGCTCGGGATTTCTTTTTATTGTTGCCGCAGCTGCATTTGTCACGGTTGTTAGACAGCTGTGACACATGCAGAGATTGATTGTCCATAAGTCAATCTCTGCATGTGTCACAGCTGTCTAACAGCGGTGGCACTTGCAGCTGCGACGACAATAAAAGAAATCCAGAGCATGCCAAAATACTTGGCAAGCACCTAAGTGTGCTCGCCGGAAAGGGTTAATGAAACATACTCGATCATCACTAAATCCAATGTGATATATATTATGTAAAGATTGAAATGTTTCTTTGCTCCATTTCAACATAGAGCATCAGTTAATGAATGTGTCAATCAAATTCTTGCAGAAAAAATCTTGATGAAAGGGGTTTTCCTGCCAAGTGAATTTATTCATTAAAGGGAACCTGTGTTATTGCAGTTGTCTGTATTTTACTCTAAAACATCAGAGAAGATATTCAGAGAAGAGCTGTCAGGGGACTGGGTGTCATAGGAAGATCTCTGGTGGCTTCTCCCCTCCCCACTTTCCTACACTGATATTATTGAGACTCCATAACAAGGCTGCACGTGTGAGGTTCCTGAGGTGGTGTCACCATGTATGTTGGTATTGAACCAATACTCACATCCAGAAACTTTGTCAGAGTTGACTCAGCTGCCATGTATGAAGACTCCAGGAGAGGTTTATTCTCAGGCTGAAATACTCGTAGTTATGCGCTAAACAGCAGGTAAAAGATGATAAGTAGAGATGAGCGGATAAGGCTAAATTTTATTTCATCTGTTCTTGCGGATTTTCCCTGGAAATTCGATTCGCAGAAAAGTTACTCTCTACTCATTGAATGTCCCTTATTATTGTCTCTCCAAACATAAGTGCATAATAAAAGTAAGGTGCAAAAAAATAAGAAAATACTCATACTCACTTTACCGCTTACCTGTCTAAGCCCTCCTCTTCTCCCTGCCCGCTGTCTGGTCCTCTGCACCTCCATCGCACCACATCTCCAGCCCAACGTTCAGCCTAGACTGTGAGCAGGCCCCAGCTATTTACAGCAGTGTCCTCCTCACAGCTGGAACTCCGGCTGAGACATGAGGCCCAAGGGAGTTGTGGAGGACTAGACTAGGAGCAGGGAGCAGCCGGAGAGGAGAGTGGTGAGGTGACTATCCCCGGTCCATTACTCCTCACATCTGATCTCTGCTGCAAGCGTTGAATGCTCATGCCTATTTACGTTAGGCTGGAATTTCAGACACAGATGAGGTCAGAAGAGTTATGCGCAAGCACGTGAAAGGTCATGACGGTATGACATGTCTGTGTGTGACCTTGCACGTGCATGCGCACAAACGTCTTGGGCTTCATCAGAGCCGGAAGTCATGGCTTAGCATGAAGAGGTTCGGGAATTCAGTGCTCATGGTGATGAGGAGCAGAGGTGCTGGAAAGATGAGCAGTAAGTACATTTGTATTTTATAACCTGTAAATGGTGCTTTATGGTTCAACAAAATGGCAACCTATGGTCACCATTTTATTGGATCTGTGGGGAAGCAAATTACAAAAAAAAATCAGAATTTTGGCAAAAGTGGATTTTTTGTAATATTCGAGTAGAATTCAATTCCATTAAAATATTTTCATAAGTGTCTAATGAGAATTTTTTTTTAGATTTGAAAAGAGGATGGTAGTAGTAGACAATGATGATCTACACAGAATGGAAGATCTAACAGCATCAGAGTCTGATTACAGGGAGATACAAGAGACAAAGTTATCAATGCAAAAAGATTGCATACCAGCGGAACAGTAACAACACAATGCACACGTTATAATTCCCAAGTTGTGGAACATGATACTCCCACACAATAAAATCAACAATGTAACAATGTCCTTAAATGAGATCCTGTACTAGATCCTGGGCTTTGAAAGTCAAAAGAGACCATGCAACAATTTAACAACAACCATGATATCAATTCAAGTCTCTTTGTGTTTGAATTGTCCCAAAATCAGTCTCCAAAGCTCCTGTAGTAGGATATAATTTGTTTTTCAATCTGCATACTCCCTGCCATGGGTGGAACAAATCTGATAGGAAGGGACTGAGGACTGGTACATGGTCCTCATAACTGCACTCTAAACCCCTAAAGTGGTTGTCCATCACTTTCACCACCCTTTCTTAAATGTAAAATAATGAAAAAAGCAGAATGGCGCCAGTGTGGGTGCTGAGTATCTGCTTCTTTATTTTACATGGGGAAATATAGAATTTAAGAAAAGATTGTCCAAGTAGTGGATATCCCTTTTAACCACTTCGCACCAGAGCCTGTTTTTGCCTTCGTGACCGGGCCAATTTTTTCAATTCTGACCACTGTCACTTTATGAAGTAATTACTCTGGAACGCTTCAACGGATTCCCCTGATTCTGAGATTTTTGTTTCGTGATATATTGTACTTCATGATAGTGGTAAAATTTCTTTGATATCACTTGCGTTTATTTGTGAAAAAATCGGAAATTTGGCGAAAATTTTGAAAATTTTGCAATTTTCAAACTTTGAATTTTCATGCCCTTAAATCAGAGAGATATGTCACACAAAATAGTTAATAAATAACATTTCCCACATGTTTACTTTACATCAGCACAATTTTTGAACCAAAATTTATTTTGTTAGGGAGCCATAAGGGTTAAAAGTTGACCAGCGATTTCTCATTTTTTCAACAAAATTTACAAAAACATTTTTTTAGGGACCATATCATATTTGAAGTCACTTTGAGGGGTCTTTATGACAGAAAATACCCAAAAGTGACACAATTCTAAAAACTGCACCCCTCAAGGTGCTCAAAACCACATTCAAGAACTTTATTAACCCTTCAGGTGCTTCACAGGAATTTTTGGAATGTGGAAGAAAAAAATTAACATTTAACTTTTTTCCCAAAAATGTTACTTTAGACCCAATTTTTTTTATTTTCACAGGGGTAACAGGAAAAAATGGACCCCAAAATTTTTTGTGCAATTTCTCTTGAGCGCGCTGATTCCCCATATGTGAGGGAAAACCACTGTTTGGGTGCACAGCAGGGCTCAGAAGGGAAGGAGCGCCATTAGACTTTTTGAATGTAAAATTTGTCTGAATAATTACAAGACGCCATGTTGCGTTTGGGGAGCCCCTGATGTTCCTAAACAGTGGAAACCCCCCACAAGTGACACCATTTTGGAAACTAGACCCCTTAGGGAACTTATCTAGATGTGTGGTGAGCACCTTGCGCCCCCAGCTGCTTCACAGAAGTTTATAATATTGAGCTGTAAAAATAAAGTTTTCACATTTTTCCCACAAAAACGTTTTTCATCCCTTAATTTTGCATTATCATAAGGGTAATAGGATAAATTGCACCCTGAAGTTTGTTGTTCATTTTCTCCTGAACACGCCGATACCCCATATGTGGAGGAAAACCACTGTTTGGGTGCACGGCAGGGTTTGGAAGGGAAGGAGCGCCATTTGACTTTTTGAATGTAAAATTTGTTTGAATAATTAGCGGACGCCATGTTGCATTTGGGGAGCCCCTGATGTGCCTAAACAGTGGAAACCCCCCACAAGTGACACCATTTTGGAAACTAGACCCCTTAGGGAACTTATCTAGATGTGTGGTGAGCACCTTGCACCCCCAGCTGCTTCACAGAAGTTTATAATATTGAGCCATAAAAATAAAATTTTCACATTTTTCCCACAAAAAATGTTTTTCATTCCCTAATTTTGCATTATCATAAGGGTAACAGGATAAATTGCACCAAGAAATTTGTTGTGCAATTTCTCCTGAGTACGCCGATACCCCATATATGGGGGAAAACCACTGCTTTGGTGTACGGCAGGGTTCGGAAGAGAAAGGAGCGCTATGTTGGCAGGGATAGGTTGCAGACACCATGTCACATTTGAAGAGTCGCTGACATGCCGAAACAGCAGAAACCCCCACAAGTGACCCCATTTTGTAAACTACACCTCTCAAGGAATTCATCTAGGGAAGTAGTGAGTATTTTTTAATTTTTAAATTTATACCATTGGGCAGTGAAAAAAGCATAATTATATTTTTACCACAAAAAAATGTTTTACCCTCAGATTTTACATTTTCACACAGGGCAATGGGTAAAAATGGTGCCGAAATGTGTCACACAATTTCTTCTAAAAGTGTCAATACCCCATATGTGGCTGTATCGTACCGCTCAGCCATACGGCGAGATCTGGGGGGGACGGAGCGCTATTTGACAATTGGAGAATAAATTATTGTAGAATAGGCATTTGGATTTGGGAGCACAAAATTTTCTGAATTTCTTTTGGGGGGCAAGGGCCATTTCGCTTTTCCAGAGCCTTTCTGCTACCAGTAACTTGGAAGTCCCTTATATTTTTAACAGATGACGGACCTGAGTGGGGACTAGCTTTTTTTGAGGACTGAGTTGAAGCTTTTATTGGGAACATTTTACGTAACATTTATCCGGCGCTCTAGGCTGAGCACTTACATCGGGGTTTCCATCTAAATTTCCAAGTGATGTAATTCAGATGAAACCCCTGCGGGATCCATTCACTGTAATGAGGCAGCAGAGTTACTCTGGACTCCGTCTGGCCTCTGTTTAGCAGTGTCCTTTTTTTCAGAAGTTCACAAAACTGTGGCCAACCGCACTTTTATGCACGCCTAAAACAAATGACACCGTGGGATCACAGGCCAGACGGCATCCACAGTGGCCTATATCTGCCTCATTACAGGGAATCTTCCGTCATAGGTTCCGGCTGAATCACGTATTTCAGAGATTTACACGGAAACTCTGGCGTAAGTGCTCAGCGCAGAGCGCAGGATAAATGTGAGCAGAGCCTTACTGCGATCTTTGGGAGACATAATAAACAAATCAGTAGCAGGTGAAGAATTGGTTTTATTTATTTTTTTACGCCGTTCCTAGTGTGATATAACTGATGAGATTACTTTATTCTTTGGGTCGGTGCGATTACAGAGATACCAGATTTATATCGGGTTTTTATGACTGACAGCTGTCACACACTAAGAGACGCTTTTTTTTTTGCAAAATCTAGTTTTTGCATCGCCATATTTAGAGAGCTATAATTTTTCCATATTTCGGCCGACAGAGTCATGTGGCGACTTGTTTTTTGCGGGACGAGTTGACATTTTTATTGGTACCATTTTTGGGTACGGGACATTTTTTGATCGCTTTCTATTCCGTTTTTTGGGAGGTAAAATTAACAAAAACCAACAATTCAGGAATTGTTTTTTGAGGTTTTTTTTTTATGCCGTTCTGCGAGTGGTAAAAGTGATCAGGCAGCGTTATTCTTTGGGTCAGTACGTTTACAGCGATACTACACTTACTGTATATTTTTTTTATGTTTTGGCGCTTTTACACAATAAAACAATTTTATAGAAAAAATAATTTTTTTGCATTGCTTTATTCTGAGTGCTATAACTTTTTATTTTTCGGCTGATGGAGCTGTATGGCGGCTTTTTTTTTGCGGAACAAGATGACGTTTTCAGCGGTACCATTTTTATTTCCATTTTGCTTTTTGATCGCATTTTTTTCCACTTTTTGTTTGGCGTTTTTTATTTATTTTTATTACGGTGTGCACAGAAGGAGTTAATTAGTGTGACAGTTTTATAGCTCGGGTTGTTTCGGACGCGGCAATACCAAATATGTGTACTTTTTTTATTTTTTGCATAAATATACGGATTTATCGGTTTAATATTTTATTTATTTATTTTAATTTATTTTGTATTTTTTTTTAACAGTTTCAAAACATTTTTTTTTACTTTTTTTTACTGTTTTTTACATTTTTACTTAGTCCCTATATGGGACATTAATTTTTATTTTTCTGATCCCTGATCTCATGTAATGTAATAGACATATATTACATTACATGAGATCTTCACTGACTGTTTCACAGTCAGAGTCTCCTGCCAGGCTTCAGCTGCAGGCTGCAGTCTGAGCCAGGCAGGACACCATATATGGCAGAGCTGGAGGCGGTCATGTGACCTCCAGCTGCCATAGCAACCCAAGGTCCTGGAAGGTATCAGGGGTCGTCGGAGAGGTAAGTGGACGACCCCCTCTCCTCCTGCTGTCTTCTATATGCCGCGATCACTATAGATCGTGGCATATAGAAGACAGCAAAGGGTTAACATCACTGGGACCTGATCCAATCAGGTCCCGATGATGTTCCCTGTCAGAGCTATCGCTCTGCACTGCTCCTGCAGTGCTTGCAGGACCCTGGGGGTCCTGAGCGCTGCGGGACCACCCACCGTTTTTAAACGTCCGCGCTGCACAGAGCCCAGGCAGCGCGGACGTTTATCTACAGTGGGCGGTCGGGAAGCGGTTAATAGTAGTTTTAAAGTCTTTAGCAAAGTATTCAGTAGAATCACAACCTCTTAAACTTTCCCCGAATTTCTCCAGAAGCTCTTTGCATTCCTGGATACATTTCTAAATTTGATCAAATTAAATATTTGATTGGGTTTTCCACCGCTTAACCTTGGTTGTTCTTGTCCGAACCTGATATTGGTGTGAGAAGAATAATAGTAGTTTTCACTGACCGTGGACTTCTGAGGTTTCTGTAGTTAGAACGTGTACTGTCGTACATGGAAGGACACAAGCAAGGACCACTGGGCTCTCTACAAGAAAAACTTGGGTCATTCTTGGACTCTGTAATAGTCTTGACATTCTGGCATATGGATTTAGCCTTTCCCAGGTACATATTATGTGAAAATGCCCTGCACTGCATTGGTAGGTGGAATTTGAGTGAGTGCTACTGTGGCACCCCAGGGGTCTGGTTGCCACAGTGGTAGAAATACCATGTCTGAGAGCGAGCATGGGTTTTCCTGGCCAGGAGCACTATTGCATGCAACGCCTCCTGCCCCAGTCCAGGGAGGGGAGGAACCTGCCCTTTATAAACTGGATCTGGGGCGGGGTGAGTCGAGTTAGTTCCAGAGGAAGGGACAGAGGATCAGCAAGGAGCTCTGTAGGAGCCAGGAGCTGAAGGCCAGGGATTGGAGCTGATAGAGCTCATCCTGGCAGAAGACGCAGAGAACCGGACACCGGAGTCCGAGGCTGTGAGGATATCCACATCCAGCAGCAGAAACCACCAGGCAGGGGATTTCAGGTCCTCTGGCCATAGAAAGCCCGGAGGCTCAGTCACACGCAAGGGACCGGCACTGCCATCGAGGAGCGGAAGGTACCAAAGGCCCCAAGTCACCAGCCATACAGTTGAGCACCACACGGTACACTCAGGGATGTGGGCTACTACACGACTACAGCAAGGTAGCCAGGAAGAGTGCAGTCAGACGGGATGGCCTACACCTCCACCTGACCAGGGGGACTCTTGTTCGCTCACAGACTGACCAGGCCTCTAATGTTAGCCAGTACTCCCGGCAGGGCCTTCTCCATTACCAACAGTAAAGAACCTGAACTGCACTGCATGGACTCTGAGTCATTTCTGCTGCGCCCATGCACCACAACCCTCACCATCTACACACGCTACCCTGAGGCTATACTCCTCCCGTGGGGAGTTATACTACCCTCTGCTGCGCACCCAACATCAGCCTCAGCGGTCTGCCCCGCAGCGGCGGTTCTCAGTGACCGCAATCCACGGGTGGCATAGTCGGACATTTAAACATTAAGAACCAAATAAACAGATCCGCCACTGGTTTGACCACCCTGAGCCACCGGACTGGGTCGCCGCCACGGAGACTACAAACCCCCAGCATTACACAGAGACTCGGCTCCGGGTATTCCCCCACACACGGCCCAGGGGGCGCGTCACTACCCTGTAATCAATTATATAAAACTACCCTGTAATCAGTGATATAAAAATATCAGCCCTCATATACTGTATATGTATAGGATGTACCATAACACAAGTTGAGGTTGCTTTCCCAGTGTTGCCTTTTTCTATTAATCTATCTCCGTACTCTATTGCAACCCGATTGCCTGAGATAGCTCATTGCATTGATCAAAATATCACACAGCAATTGATGAATTACTATTAATAAATTTCAAATATCTATGCAACATTCTTTATATACTAACGCCAAATTGTTTGTAATACTCTCTAGGGCACATTTACAATAGCCAAATATCATTGAGATTTTTTCTTTTTGAGCAAATGGTAATACCATGATCAGTGATAATATTACTGTCTGCTATAACAATAAGCTACCACAATTGATAAATGCTAATAGAAAAAGTTGGGTAGGAGGCCTAAAACTAGGTGAGCAACAGCGAAGCTCTGCTACAAAGGTAAGGGTAAATGAAGAAAAACTGGAAAAACAATAGCGCAATAGGGTCTTCTCCGGTGTATAAGGGGGATCGGGGTGCTGGGAATTGCTCGCCTGATGGAGTTCTGGGAAACACTATAACTCAAACAGCTTGAAAATGTCGGCTGCTGCAGACCCGCAAGTTAATTCGAGGGGAAGAAACAATGGAGAGATGGGGTTCGCTGCGCTGCCAAAGATACCAGTAGATGAAACCTGGAAATACTGGTAGATGAAACCAGGAGACCAAGGATATTTCTGTGTGGTTTATTCTCAACTCGTTTCAAAGATAACAAACTTCTTCATCAAGTTTGTGGTCTGTCCCGATGAAGGAGTTTGTTAACTTTGAAACGCGTTTACAATAAATCTCACAGAAATATCCTTGGTCTCCTGGTTTAATTTACTGGTATTTTCTGGTTTGACATTACCAGCACTACTCACCTCCCAATGCACAAGCTAGCAAACTTTATAGGCTATGTTCACACTGTGAGGGGTCAGCTCTGTGTTAGGCGCTGGTTCACATAGGAATGCAGTCCGCAGGTTCAAACAAACTGGGGGTTTATTAAATGTCCATAAACCAGGCAGGAAACAAAAATATCACAGCCTCTTTCCGGTTCCAAAAAGGTATAACAAAACACAAAATAACCAGTCCATATACAGCATGGCCTCAGACGTTTAAATAAAGTGATTTTCTCTGCCTCCAGCAGAGTCTGAGCAGCACGTGCAAGGTCTGCTCACCTTGCACAACACACAGACAGACTGAAACAGGCGCAGCTGTCTTAAATCAGCCTTCCAAGACCTGGACTGGAGGTAAGTGAGCAGCTGATCCCCACCAGCTCTTTCAGCTGCTCGTAAAACCCGGCCCTATAATCCGGACCCATTAAACTCCTCTCAGCACTATGTGTGCTGGAGCCTGCTTTTCCGAGTCCTACATCACCAAGGCTAGGCACCTTGCGGACACATACCTCCTATCCACGACCTGTCCGGCTGCAACCTTGCAACACATAGCAGTGTTTTTTGCTGCAATTTTTCAAAAGTGTGGCAAGACAGTGCATTTTGCCACACTACAACAAAAAAACAAATGTCATGTCAAAACTCAAAATTTTGAAGATTTTTAAGTTTTAACCTAGCCATGAAGCTCATTTTTGAATGCTACATACAGTACAGACCAAAAGTTTGGACACACCTTCTCATTTAAAGATTTTTCTGTATTTTCATGACTATGAAAATTGTACATTCACACTGAAGGCATCAAAACTATGAATTAACACATGTGGAATTATATACTTAACAAAAAAGTGTGAAACAACTGAAAATATGTCTTATATTCTAGGTTCTTCAAAGTAGCCACCTTTTGCTTTGATGACTGCTTTGCACACTCTTGGCATTCTCTTGATGAGCTTCAAGAGGTAGTCACCGGAAATGGTTTTCACTTCACAGGTGTGCCTTGTCAGGTTTAATAAGTGGGAATTCTTGCCTTATAAATGGGGTTGGGTCCATCAGTTGTGTTGTGCAGAATTCAGGTGGATACACAGCTGATAGTCCTACTGAATAGACTGTTAGAATTTGTATTATGGAAAGAAAAAAGCAGCTAAGTAAAGAAAAACGAGTGGCCATCATTACTTTAAGAAATGAAGGTCAGTCAGTGCCAAAAATTGGGAAAACTTTGAAAGTGTCCCCAAGTGCAGTTGCAAAAACCATCAAGCGCTGCAAAGAAACTGGCTCAAATGAGGACCGCCCCAGGAAAGAAAGACCAAGAGTCACCTCTGCTTCTGAGGATAAGTTTATCCGAGTCACCAACCTCAGAAATCGCAGGTTAACAGCAGCTCAGATTAGAGACCAGGTCAATGCCACACAAAGTTCTAGCAGCAGACACATCTCTTCAACAGCTGTTAGGAGGAGACTTTGTGCAGTAGGCCTTCATGGTAAAATAGATGCTAGGAAACCACTGCTAAGGGCAGGCAACAAGCAGAAGAGACTTGTTTGGGCTAAAGAGCACAAGGATTGGACATTAGACCAGTGAAAATCTGTGCTTTGGTCTGATGAGTCCAAATTTGAGATCTTTGGTTCCAACCACCGTGTCTTTGTGCGACGCAGAAAAGGTGAACGGATGGACTCTACATGCCTGGTTCCCACCGTGAAGCATGGAGGAGGAGGTGTGATGGTGTGGGGTGCTTTGCTGGTGACACTGTTGGGGATTTATTCAAAATTGAAGGCATACTGAAACAGCATAGCTACCACAACATCTTGCAGCTGCATGCTGTTCCATCCGGTTTGCGTTTAGTTGGACCATCATTTATTTTTCAACAGGACAATGACCCCAAACACACCTCCAGGCTATGTAAGGGCTATTTGACCAAGGAGGAGAGTGATGGGGTGCTACGCCAGATGACCTGGCCTCTGCAGTCACCAGACCTGAACCCAATCGAGATGGTTTGGGGTGAGCTGGACCGCAGAGTGAAGGCAAAAGGGCCAACAAGTGCTAAGCATCTCTGGGAACTCCTTCAAGATTTTTGGAAGACCATTTCCGGTGACTACCTCTTGAAGCTCATCAAGAGAATGCCAAGAGTGTGCAAAGCAGTCATCAAAGCAAAAGGTGGCTACTTTGAAGAACCTAGAATATAAGACATATTTTCAGTGGTTTCACACTTTTTTGTTAAGTATATAATTCCACATGTGTTAATTCATAGTTTTGATGCCTACAGTGTGAATGTACAATTTTCATAGTCAAGAAAATACAGAAAAATCTTTAAATGAGAAGGTGTGTCCAAACTTTTGGTCTGTACTGTATGTACAATATCAGAGCCACAGACATGAATGCACATGAATGCAGCGCCAGAACCATTGTCAGCACATGAATGCAGTGCCAGGACCACTGTCAGCACATGAATGCAGTGCCAGAATCATCGTCAGCACATGAATGCAGCAACAGACCCACCTTCAGCACATGAATGCAGCTCTATAAGCACCGATTATACATGAATGTAGTGCCAGAACCACAGTCAATGCATCAATGCAGCACCAGAACCACCATCAGTACATAATTGCAATGCCAGACTCACTGTCAGCACATGAATGCAGTGCCAGAACCACCGTGAATACATGAATAAAGTGTCAGAACTACCGCTAGCACATGAATGCAGCTCCAAACCCACCATTTATACATGTAAATCACCAAGCTGAGAGTTGCTGTTACCAGTCATCATCAGACTGAGGTCCATACAGGAACCACAGTACTAATGAGATGCCAGAAGAATCACACCTAATATTTACATCTAGGTACCTTATGGGTGACATCTTCTCTGAAGTCATTCCCATCCCTTTTGAGTCCATGTAGCACAGACTTTATTATGAGATTTCATGCCCAGAGCTCATCTCTGAAGAATTCCCTCTTCTTCATATTCAGCAGCAAACCCGAACACGGTGCCCATAAAAATAAAAGTATAATTATACTGCCCCATAAATATCTCCCATGCTGTGCCCCTGAAAAAATAATTGCTGTGCTACATGTACAAAATATCACCCCTTCACTGCCCTGCTCCATAATATCCTCCCACACACACTGCTCCTTTGAAAAATATCACCCCACACACATACACTGCCCCTCTGCAAAATATCCCCCCACACACACTGCCCCACTGCAAAATATCCACCCATACACACATACAGTGCCCCTCTGCAAATATCCCTCCCACACACATACATTGCCCTCTTCAAAATATCTTTCCCACACATACACACACTAGCCCTCTGCAAAATATCCCCCCATACACACATAAACTGCCCCCTCTGAAAAATATCTCCCCACACAGACTGTCTTTCTACAAAATATCCCCCCCACACACACACTGCCTGTCTGCAAAGGATCCCCCACACACACTGCCTCTCTACAAAATATCCCCTCCACACACACTCTGCACTTTGCAAAATTCCCCACCCCACACACACACTGTCCATCTGCAAAATATCCCCTGCACACACTGCTCATCTGCAAAATACCCCCCACACACACTGCCATTATGCAAAATATCCCCCCACACACAAACATACTCTTCTCCTCTGAATAAATTAGCCCCCATCCTCCAAACTGCCAGGAGCAAAACTATGGGCCCTTTCAAAATTGCTCCCCCTCCTGTTCACAATGATGAAGCATTTAAAGTCTTCAGCTCCTCCTGGAGCACTTACCACTGCCTGTGCTGTTTCTACTCCTCTGCCTCGGCAGCGGTGTGATGATGTCAGAAGCTGGCTGGCATCATCACACTGCTTCACGTTGGAGCTGAATTTTTTGCATTTATTGTGTACTACTTGAAGTTTACCATATTTTTCGGACTATAAGACACCCTCCCCCCCCCAACTTTGGGAAGAAAATGGGGGGTGCACCTTATAGTCCGAATGCAGGCTGATCGAGGGAGTTGCGGCAGTGGTGGAGCAGGTTCCCTTCCTCAGGAAGCTGGCGGAGTGCATCATTGGTTTCCCGGTGGCCATCCTGCTGAAGCCGTGGGCCCCTGGAGGCAGTGCGAGTGCAGATTGGGATCTTGGCCCAGCCAAGATCTCAATCTGCGCATGCGCTACCTCCAGCCGCCATTTCCCTGAAGCCCACGGTTTCAGGAAAATGGCCGCCGGAGGCGGCGCATGCTCAGACTGGGATCTCGGCCCAATGGCTTCAAGAAAATGGCTACAGGGAAAGCAATGATGCACTCCGCTCTGCTCACTGCCAACACCGGGCCAGCAGCATTGCCACACTTCTGCCGCCACCGGCTTCCTGAGGAAGGAACCCTGCTCCACGCAACGCACTCTGCTCTGCCTCACCACCGACACCGGGCTTGCAGCATCGCACTGCTGGGATACCCCCTTCTCCCACTCAGGGCCCACAGCATTGCTCCACTTCTGCTGCCGCCAGCTTCCTAAGAAAGGGTCCATGCCTCCTGTAATCCTGCTCCCCAGGGAAGATATCTTAAATTTGGAATATAAGATGGACCCCCGTCTGATAAAAATCTTTTTTTCCTGTTTTCCACCCCAAAATCCGATGCGTTTTATAGTCTGAAAAATACAGTACTTCAACTTTAAAAAAATGTAAACGCTCTTAACTTTCTGTATATCTGTTTTAGTAGTCCAATTTGCCATTGGTAAATGTCACAACAATACTGCGGTCTATCTGTCATGTTTTTCTGTATCTTCTTTTTTGGGAAGAGGGATTAATTTTGTTAGCTGCACAAGGCTCAAGTTTTCCACCTTCCCTTTCTCCTCATGATTATCTTTCTGGTAGCTAGCCAACTTCCTCAAGTGATTGGTGTAATCGTCACCAAGATCGTCATCCACAACTGCTACTTGTCATCTTTTGACTACTCCTCCTCCTTCTTTGTTGAACTACCAGATATCCATATCTGAAACAGGTGTAAGTTCCCAGACATTCACTTATGTTCCAACTCAATTCACACCTAGTCACGTTGCAGGTGGTGCAGTCTCTGCCATATCACTTAGCAGAGTCCACTGGTGTTCAAGAAATAATGGCGTGAACTCAGCCTCGCTGGAAGATTTATAACTTGTAAGCATGAGTAACAAAGGCCAAACAGTTAACGAGTTTGCTGCTGTTCATTAGACATCAAATCTCAAACTGGATGGTTCACTGTCGACTGAAACTGGACATTGTCACGTCAATGTCCAAAATATTATGTTTATCTTACGTTTGGGCAAAACAACTCACACTTACTGCTTGATGCATGTCCTGGATTTAATCTTGATAATTTTTTTAAAAAATATACCTGCTTGAGGAAGGTGGTGGTCATGGTGGTGGTAATGGCCAGGAAAGTGTATGGTTATCCCAATCATTCTTATGTGGCGAAGCACGCCCTTCAGGCTTTGCAAAAACAGAAAGGTCTCCATGAGTGATGCCTGATTTGTGATGTCTCAACCCTGTGTAATTTAACGCTGCATGCATTAGAGCACCTGTAGAAGCACCCTAAAGTGGTGTCTGATTATATCATGCAGTAGGCAAACAGGAGAATGGGTTGCTATGAAATCCTTCACTGGTTGCATGTTGCATACTAAAGCCCTTCAAAGAGTTCTCTAAATTTGTCAGTAGGAAGAACTGTGATGTCAAATCTCTTATATTTATCTTGGAAAAAACACAATGATGCAACAGAGGATGGAGGAAGATCAGGTCTATGACATTAGGAGTGAAATTGATGATGCTAGCCATGATGACCAAATATTTCAGGGGGTTGCAGAAAGTGAGCCAATGGGTCCCTTGGTACTGATGACAGGCATGGAAAGCTGAATGCTTGATTGCTTTTGGGATAGCTGACATATTAAGAGTATGAAACAAAGGGATAGCTATTACATAGTCCTCTCTATAAAAGTAAAATGAGGGATTTTTTTCAGGCTTCCAAAAGGCAGTCATTACCAGGATAAACTGTGTTTCCTGCTCAGCAAAACATTTACTAAGCAGATGTCTGATGACCACATGTCTGACCAGTAGAACCCTCCCTGCTCCCTTTCTTTGGTAGATACCCTTAGCCCCAACCCCATAGACTTCTGGGTCAAAGGATTGGACCAATGGCACGAACTGACCCATTTTGTCATGGGCATACTGTCATGTCAATGATTAGGTCGGCCTTAGGATCTCACTGCCTGTCTGTTGTGTTCTATACTGTTCTGCTCCCGACAGTCCCGATTACCCACGCAAAGCTGGGCATCTCCTAACTATCCAACTATCCATCATGTTATATCTATATGCTGCTACCGGGGATATCAGTGCTAGCTATACACAGCCAGACATCTCTCCTACTCTTCATCATGCGGCTTCTGGTGATACTACTGTATATGTATATATATATATATATATATGTATATTTATATGTATTGTGGTAGATCCGCTCACTCGTCTGCACATGGAGGTAAACGCGAAACACTGTTTCTTTAAATTTTCACTTGGTTTATTATGCGGCATAAACCAAGGCAAAGTTCATGAAAATAAACATAGCCAATCTGTCATAACGGCAAAACAAAGTAAGAAAATGTTCAGTGGCGTCGGGCCACTCAGGATTAGCAAAACACGTGGTTCATATAAGCACAACCAAACATGAGCTCCTCACTCTGGAGCTGATCTCCAGGTACTAAATACGTTCTGAGTCCACATGCTGGCTCTTTATAGCCCCCAAACCATGACCTGGAGAGGAGATAGGGTGGATGACTCCCTCCCAGCACTTAGCCAACCACCTGCAAAGCATGCCCTTGTAACTACTGGTTATTAACCCTCTTTGCACTTAATGTGCAGGAGAAAACGTACATGTTTTCACATCACTGATGCTAAAAGTCTCAGTGACACATTTCTCCCCTTCAGTATTCTGCCTGTGACTCAGTCACATATCCCCCCCCTCTGCCCAAAGCCGGGTGTTTTGGCACCTACACTTATTAAGCATGGAAGTCTGGACAGGGCATCAACGTTACCATGTAGTTTCCCGGGCCTGTGCTCCACATGAAAACTATAGTCCTGGAGCAATAGAAACCACCAAGTAACTCGGGCATTCTTCCCCATACTCTCCCTCATCCATCTAAGGGGTGCATGGTCTGACACTAACCTAAACTTTCAGCCTAAAAGGTAATACCTCAGGGTGTCAACTGCCCACTTAACGGCCAGGCACTCTTTTTCTATGATGGCATAGTTTTTCTCACAGGCAGAGAGTTTCCTGCTCAAATACAGGATGGGATGTTCCTCCCCGTTCACTTCTTGGGACAACAGGACCCCTAACCCGACCTCCGAGGCGTCCGTCTGGACTATGAACTCCTTGTTGAAGTCAGGAGCAATCAAGACCGGCTGCTTACACAGGGAGAGTTTCAATTCCTGGAACGCTCCCTCCGCTTCCTCAGACCATTTGGCCATCGTTGTCTTCGTCCCTTTAAGCAGGTCGGTCAGGGGTGTGGCTATCATCGCGAAATTCGGGATAAATTACCGATAGTATCACACAATTCCCAGAAATGCCCGAACCTGTTTTTTGGAGGCCGGTTGAGGCCACTTTTGGATTGCTTCAACTTTCTTCACTTGCGGCTTTATTTTGCCCCTTCCAACCATGTAGCCCAAGTATTTCGCCTCTTCTTTAACCATAGCGCACTTTTTCGGGTTTATGGTAAAGCCAACCTTCCTCAGCCCATCCAGTACTGCCTGGACCTTCTGTAGGTGACTTCCCCAATCTGGGCTGAAGATCACGATGTCATCCAGGTAAGCGGCGGCGTACTTCTTGTGCGAGGCTAGGATCCGGTCCATGGCCATCTGGAAGGTAGCTGGGGCACCCTGCAGACCGAACGACATCCTTGTGTACTGAAAGCACCCATCGTGTGTAGAGAAAGCCATCTTCTCCTTAGCACTTGGAGACAGGAGGATTTGCCAGTACCCCTTTGTTTAGGTCCAGGGTAGTGATGTACCTGGCAGGCCCTAGCCTTTCAATAAGTTCATCGACCAGGGGCATCGGATAGGCATCAAACTTAGACACTTAGTTCAGTTTTCTGTAATCGTTACAGAAATGCCATTCTCCGTCCGGCTTCGGAACAAGAAAAATGGAGCTGGGCCAGCCACTCTTAGACTCTTCGATGACGCCCAGGCTCAACATTCTCCGCACCTCCTTGGAAATCACCTCACGGTGGGCTTCAGGGAATCAATATGGTCTCTGGTTCACCCGTACATGCGGTTCCGTCAAGATCTCATGGTCCACAACCTGCGTACATCCGGGCAACTCTGAGAACAGGTCTCTGTTTCTCTGCAGCAGTTCTCCGCACTGTTGTTTTTGGGCCAGTGATAGTGCCTCTGCCACTGTGACATCCTCGACCCTGGCGTCAGGAATGGCCCCCAGACACGTAGCTTCCACCGGTTTCCTGTCCCGCCATGGTTTAAGCAAGTTGATGTGGTAGATCTGGTATGGCTTTCTTCTTTCTGGCTGGTGGATTTTATAGTTGACTTCATTCAACTTCTCGACCATCTCGTTCGGCCATTGCCACTTGGCCAAAAACTTACTTTCGACTGTGGGTACTAATACAAGTACCTGGTCTCCAGGGCTGTAGTGTCTCAGCCTTGCGGCTCGATTGTAGACTCTCGCTTGGGCTTCTTGTGCCTGTAGGAGGCCCTCCTTCACAATTGGCATCACACTCGAGATACGGTCCTGCATTTGGGTCACATGCTCTATGACGCTCCGGTGGGGCGTTACCTCTGCTTCCCAAGTCTCCTTCGCTATGCCCAGAAGTCCCCGAGGGTGCTGTCCATATAGCAGCTCGAACAGTGAGACTCCCATAGAGCTCTGGGGAACGTCCCTAATGGAGAACAACAGGTATGGCAACAGGCAATCCCAGTCTCGCCCATCCTTCTCTACGACCTTCTTCAGCATAGATTTCAAGGTCTTGTTGAATCTCCCCACCAGGCCGTCCGTCTGCGGATGGCATACTGTTGTCTGGAGTTCTGTAATCTGGAGAGCCTTACACAACTCCCTCATCACCTTCGACATAAAAGGAGTTCCCTGGTCTGTCAGAATCTTCTTTGGCAGGCCCGTCCGGTAGAAAATATGCAGAAGCTCTCTGGCGATACTCCTGGCACAGGAGTTTCTCAACGGTACCGCCTTCGAATACTGAGTTGCATAGTTCAACACTACCAGGATGTATTGGTGCCCCCTGGCAGACTTAACCAGGGGCCTGACAAGGTCCATGGCAATCCGATCAAATGGGACCTCTATAATAGGCAATGGCACTAGAGGGCTTTGGAAGATGGACACAGGAGCAGTTATCTGACAGGTGGGGCAGAACCGGCAGTAATTACCAATCTCTCTGTGACATCCGGGCCAGTAGAACCTCTGCAGTACCTGCTCTTGGGTTTTTTCTACTCCCAGATGTCCAAGATATGAGAATGGGCCAGGTCTAACACCCTATGCCTCTAGGGACCCGGCACCACCAACCGCTCTTCCACTTCCCCTCTCGGTTTAGTGACCCGATAAAGTGGTTCCTCATTTAGGGTGAAATATGGAACCTGGTGTCAGCCCTCGGCTCTTGAGCAACCCCATTTATCACAGACACATTTTCAAATGGATTTTTCAATGTGGGGTCCTGCATCTGAGCAGTTCCAAAATTCCCCCCAGAAACCCCCAACTCAGGAATCTTGGCCCCTTGGGTCACCGTCTCATCCTCGTCGCCGGCAAGGACACACAGGGGAAATTCATCCATCTCATATAGCGTTGGGGATTCAAAATTGTCATGTGGTACACCTGCTTTCTGCCATAGTTTCAAGAACAGTCTAAAGTCCCGCCCTATTATCACGGGGTGTAACAGGTCCTTCATTATGCCCACCTCATGTGACTCAGTGCCGCAGTCAGTTTTTATAGTCACTCTAGCAATAGAGTAGTCTTTGGCGTCCCCGTGGATACAGCGGAAGCCCACATTTTTCCCGGGGATCAACTGTTGGGGGAGTGTGGCCCTTATCAGAGTCACCTAACTCCCCGGGTCCAAGAGTCCCATCACCCGTATCCCATTGATTGCTATGAGACATAGCCTGTGGCCCCTCCCCGGCTGACAGTCCACACTAGACTGAAAAAACCTGAAGAACTGAAATGGAATGTGAATAAGTGTGCATGCAGCATGTAAGAGCATGTTCACACATGGCCATTAAACAGAAGGAAAACAAAGACAGAAACACAATACACAAATACCCTGCTATAAATAAATAAACTGGAATAGTGCATGAAAATAATAAAGGGCACTTAGTTAACATAATTTTGATAAAAAAAATGCAAAAGCCAACCCACTTCATTACGGCAACCCTTATGGGACAGTCCTAACTAATATTTAAAACCTTACCATTTGTCAAGTGACATACATGTGGATAAGGGCTGAAAGACTGAACCACTAGTGGAAGCAGAGACCTGGGAAGCAAGATGAATAAACTTTCTAGCTCAGGAAAAGGGCAGCCACACCCTTATATGCACTTGTGCACATTAGACTGAATAAACCTGAAGAACTGAACTGGAATGTGAATTGGTGTGCATGCAGCATGTAAGAGCATGTTCTCACATGGCCATTAGACAGAAAAAAACAAAGACAGAAACACAATACACAAATACCCTGCAATAAATAAATGAAGCGGTTTATTTATTTATTGCAGGGTATTTGTGCATTGTGTTTCTGTCATTGTTTTTTTCTGACAGTCCACACTGCAGGCTGGATGGGCATAATACGAACAGCCCCTCCACACGCTACAGTCCATCTGTTCAGAGGGCAGCAGGCAGCTACATGGCCAGGGCCGTAAAACCTACAACAAATTATCTCTCCCGCAGGGACCTTAGGCACCACATCCCCCGCCACTTTGGACCTTGGACGCTCCGCCCCTTTCTGTGATTCGGGCTCCTTCTGGGTACCTCAGTATGGGGATGCAACAATGTCTGGCTTCCTCAGGGCCTTCTCAACCACCTGGTATCTTTCCACTAGGCCCATTAGGTCATCTGCATTTCAGGGTACCCCTGGACAACCCAGGTCTGCACCAGTTTGGGGAGGGAGTGGTTCAACCTGTTCATTACGACCCGCTCTACCATCTGGGCTGGGGTGGAGGACTCCGGCTGCAACTACTTCTGTACCAGATGTAGCAGATCAAACATTTGAGAGCGAGGGGGTTTATCACCGCAATACGCCCAGTGGTGGACACTTTGAGCTTTGACCGACATAGTCACCCCCGAGCGTGCAAGTATCTCAGTTTTTAATTTGGAATATTCATGGGCCTCCTGTAAGCCCAGGTCATAATAAGCCTTCTAGGGCTTCACAGTCAAATAGGGGGCCAACACTTTTGCCCACTGCTCCTGCTGCAACTTCTCCAGCTCTGCTACCCTTTCAAACATGGTTAAAAAGGCTTCCACATCATCGCCCGAAGTCATCTTTTGCTTCGCTTGTCTTACCGCTTTCCGGACGTATGCGTCGTCATCACCTGGATTTGAGGGAGGAGCTGCCGGCCTCCCACGAATCGCCTCTGTGAGCAGATCAATCTGTTGCTGCTGCAGTCAGTACTGGTCTTCTTGCTGCTGCAGGAACCGCTGGTGCTGTTTTTGGATCTCTTGCATCAACAGCTTACTCATCTCCTGATGTGCCAGCTGTTGCTGCTATTGGGCTTGCTGTTGCTGCTGTTGGGCCTTCACAAGGTGTTTAAGCAGGTCCTCCATTCTGTCTGACTCCGCCTCCTGGCTTACTGCCCCCGTCAACCAGTACATGCAATTTCTCCTGTAGCAGTCACACGTGTTCGCTGGGAATGCTGCCCGCACTTCTAACACCACCTGTGGTAGAGCCACTCACTCGGCTGCACATGGAGGTAAATGTGGCGACCCATGGGCTGGTTGCCACAGTAGTGTCGCCTCCTTCACCAGAGGTGATATTATGCTTGGAAGCAGGAGGAGCTCCCCACGTCAGGTAAACCCCACATGCACATGTGGCACCCATGCGGGTCCAGTTGCCACAGAGGTACTGCATCTCACCCAGAGGTGTGGTACCCCACTCTCAAGTAAGGAGGGAGTACTACCCAGGACCCACACACCCACATCCAACACACTCCACTTCAGTAGGGAAGGGCGAGATTGCTCCTAAGGGAGAGCACAGTCCCTGGTCCCTAGCTGGAGGGTGGAACTAGGTAGAGGAGGTGGGTGGAGGAAGAAGTTCAGTGGAGCACAGAGGGTAGGAGTATAAAAAGGAGGGTAGAAGGTTCTAGAGGCAGTCAGGAGAAGGAGTTGAGTTGAGAGAGTCTAGTAAGAGTTCTGCTCAGGGGAGCAAGGGGAGCAGTTCAGCCAGTCTCCTGTTCCAGTGCTTGGAGCAGGAGGGGAGTTCAGTGAGGGCCCATTCAGAGAGGCCCAGGGGGAGAGAGAGAGAGGAAAGAAGAGAGGAGCAGTGAGGAGGGCTCCAGGAAGACAGAAGGAATCCCAGGGGCACAGCGAGTGCGGAGGCCACCCGTGCGCCCGAATTCACGCTGATGTGGAGGGATCAGGCCACTGAAGGGGACTGGCCCCAAAACTAGTGGAGAACAACCAGGCTCAGCTAGCCAACTGGAGGCTGCAGCATTTTCAAGGTGTTGCAGCCAAAATCCACAATTACATTGCCGAAAAGGTGGCCACATAGGGTCCAGGGGACTGAGAGCATGTCGCCCGACAAGGCCCGAGGCCACTGGCTTGGGACACTGATCGTGAGGCACAGGGCAGGAGGGAGAAAGCCAGCACAGTGAGACGACCGGGAAAGGTACATAGAACAGGGTCCCGTGTAAGTGCTCCTAAGATACCTGAGGGTTTGCTGAACCCCTACCCCGGAGGACACAGGATGACGTGGGCGGTAACTGTAACCTGGAGTCTTGAACAACTGTGAGTAAAGCCTGACGACTGCACCCCACTGTGTCCTTGAATAATTGCTGCGCCATCACCTGCCCTGCACTGCACTGCACCACACCAACAAACATCTACCTCATAAAATCATCATATACTGCCCTGGAGCTAAGCTCTGCCCATGGAGAGCTGAACCAACTCTGCTGCGTCACCATCAGCTCCAGAGGATCTGCACCGCAGCGGCGGCCCCACATAGCTGCATACCACAGGTGGCGTCACGAACATTATCTCTAAAAACTTTATCCCCAAAATTGACTTTCCCTTTATTTTATTTGACCGCCCTGGGTCACGGACTGGGTCACTGCCACCGTGACATCCCCCAGCACCGACCGGCCCAGCTATCGAATACCCCAAGGCCCAAGGGGCGCGTCACACACACAGGTTCTGATCCTTGACCTGAAGGAGGAGCTCTACACCCTATTTTGGAGAGTTGCCTTTTCTGGTTGGGGGGAGGAGTTAGTCAGTGAGTGTGAGAGGGAAGGGAGAGGGGTAGAAAGCAGCAGAGGGAGAAGGAGAAAGTTCTGGGGAGCAAAGCAAGTGAAGAGCTCACCCCATGCAGCGGAGTAGAGGACGCCAGAGTCCTGGGTTGTACAGGGATTGCACGTCCTGGCAACCGAATCGACAGGAGACTGCAAGTTTTCTGGCCACAAGCAGAAGCCCGGCAGCACAGCGGCATAACTAGAGCCTGGAGCTGCACCCAAGATGGCAGTACCCATTATAGGCTCGAACCGCCTGCTAGTACGGAGCTTAGGGCAGGAGTGAAGAAAAGAGACCGCATGATAGCTCACAGTCAGCGGGGCCCACAACGCAGAGGCGCAGCAGGCAGGCCTCCAAACCCACCTGACGGGGTGGACTCCGATTTCTTCCAGGCTGACCAGACCCTCCTGGACCTAGTGACCAGTGCCCCGGACTCCACAGCTTTCTCTGCAGCACAGGTAACCAGACTGCATTCCTTGTGTCTGTCTTCTTCTTCTACGCCTCCCCGCAGCTGTGCTACCACCGTGACTATCATCACTGATGCCGCCCTGCTCTCTGCACCCTGTTTCCCCTGCCGCCATCCTTCATATAAGCTTTCTTAATCCCTGGGGGCTGCTTCACCCGTGGGAAGTGTTTCATCCCAGCTGCTATACCATATATCCCCCAGGGTCCACACAGCAGCGCTTGTCATCCCTGACCTGGCACCACAGGTGGCGTCACATAAAGACTTTGAATCCCCTGTACATACCCCCTTCATCTGCTCGGCCAGGGCCATGGAGCTGGGCCACTGCCACCGTCGCCTCTCTGGAAGACTGCCGGCCTGGCTACCGAGTACCCTAGGCCCTTACGGCCGCTGCATAAACGCGGAACACTGTCTCTTTAAATTTTCACTTGGTTTATTATGTGGCATAAACCAATGCAAAGTTCATGAAAATAAACCTAGCCAATCTGGCATAACGGCAAAACAAAGTAAGAAAATGTCCAGCAAAAGTCTTTGCACCGGCCGATGTCCGGCCACTCAGGATCAATTTTCAATCAGTAATATGCAAAAATGTCAGCACTCCAAAGTTCAAATAAATAAATTAAAAATCCTTGTTTCGCCCATGTCTCATTAATTGTTTCAGTTCCACCTGGGACGCTTAAAAAAGGTTCCAGGTGGAACTGAAACAATGCTGTAAGATAGGGGTGAATTAAGGATTTTTTTTCCCTTTTTTACTTTCAGATTAAAGTGTTGACATTTTTGCTTACCAATATATGAATTTCAGTAAACCTGACAGCTCATCAGGGATCTCAGGCAAACTCTGAAAGGAGAGGAGGCAAGTCAGATTTGTATAAATACATTGTAAATATTCAATATATTGACATAAATACACTTGTCAGTCTTTCCTCCTTCTGCAATGTACCTGAGAGACCTGATCTGATTGCTCCCACCCTCACCTCGACCCAGTCCCCATCCACATACAGCTTCTGTGCATCTCCTCATGCCTCCTTCTTGATTGTCATCTTGACTCCAGAGCACACTGCTGGAAGGAGGATGTAGATAAGGTGCCTCCTCGGAGGCAAGCTTCTTTGCTATTTCTCCACCAATCAGCATTCACGTCACATTTACATTCAAAGTAGAAGAGATGAGGGAGCATTGATTATCTCTCTCGCTTTCTTTACCCTGTTGCCACTTGCTGTTACTTGAAACTTCCTGGTAGGGATTTTATTTTGGAGAAATTCAAGTTATGCCTGTGGTTGATACCACCAGAGGACTAAGGCTACAAAGAATACTGGAGTGGAAAATCCATGTTTGGAGATCCGTTAAATGTTCAATGTTGCAGTATTGTGGCTACTTTGCTCCAGTTGTCCTGCTTTCCTCAAGCCACCTTGCCCTGTCCTAGCTACCCTGTTTGTCTTGTTTATACTGGTCCATCCTCCTATTGCTATCCTGCCTTGAATGATCTAATTATGGCCTGATTGACATCCCCTATAAAATAACAATCATGGTAGGACCGTTGATCCTTATAGAAAAGTTCAGTTCATTATACAGAATACCACTCAGGTAAATACGAAACAGAGAAAATTGGAGCACATGCCACTTGGCATAAAATTTTACCACTTGGCTCAGAGGAAGCTTGACCTTCACGCGAAACGGCTGTAAGCCACAATTGTCTCCACAGCAGATGAAGGACAAAGCCGCGGCCTATGGAGAGCCAAAGAATGGATGGTGAAGAGGAAATAATAAAAATCTCCTTTATTAGGTCAATAAAACTACCGTAGTTGTCCTTCATCTGCTCTGTATTTGTCCCTCTCTGAGGGTCCGCGGCAGGAGCTGTCTTTCCCTTGGGAGTCGATTTTGCTTGAGGACCTGTGCCTCAGGAGGACCTGCCGGGACATCACTGCCAGTCACGTGACCGTCCAAGCTGCAGCAGCACCACGGCACTGTGGACCTCCGCTCTCCAGGCTATTCCCAGTGTTGTGCAGGGGTGCACAACCCGGTCAGGTGAGCAGTTTTCTCACCCCATCCCTGTCCTTAATCCCCAGGTTTCACCCAGAGCGCCCCTTTTTTCTCTATCCTTCTTTTACAATTGTCTCCACAATCTCTGTTTATGGAAGCCACAATAAAGAGAAATATTATGCAGAGTGGTGAGTGCCCCAATTTTCTCTGTTTCGTATTTACAAGTGGACTTTTTTCAAGGTGAGCATCAACAGGCCGAATTAGCTGCAAATATGTCTGTGATGTCGTACATGATTACCACCTGATTGTTCAACATGTGACTGGTGTACAGTGCTAGATTCCTGTTTCTAACGCCATAGGGTACCTCAGAGGTAAACCTAAGGCAATGCTTTTATTATATACAGCACCATCAGCTAAAACAAAAAACAAGATGTGAGGAGAGTCTTTTGTGAACAGCTAAAAAATGACGCCATAAAGAAGAAAATCTTATGAGAAGCTTGGCAGGTGGTAGACAAAATGTAAATAAATGATCTGTAGTTTGTTAGGCACTGTTCATTGTAAGGTTCCACTCTATGGACTGGACCTTCAATACCTCCTAGAAAATTGTGGCCCTACTGATAGCGAGAGGAAACTTTTTTGGTGTGCACTAATCCTTATTATCTGGTCTCCATAATAACAAGAATTACTCCACGGTCTGTGTCTCAAGAGGATCTGGGCGATGGGACTGAGCATGTGCGAGGGATCTGGGTGATGAAACTGAGCATGTGCGAGGGATCTGGGTGATGAAACTGAGCATGTGCGAGGGATCTGGGTGATGAAACTGAGCATGTGCGAGGGATCTGGGTGGTTAAACTGAGCATGTGCAACCTTTGGCATTGGATACATTAGGTGGATGTCCTATGAGGAAACCAAATAGCAATAATAGCTACACGCCACAACATATTTAGTAAATTAATGCAGATGAAAAATTACATAGGTTATGTTTGTTTTGTGATATCAAACAGAATCTAATGCCAGATATTCTGATGAGCCAGCACAAGATAAAAATAAATCCAGGGATTTACCTAATAGTCTAGAACATTTTTTGGCAGCATGTCTAGGAGATTGAGATCACATCAGCTGTCAGCATGAAGAAAAGGCAACTAAATTATGTATTCTAAAATACATCATAAATCCTAAGGAGCTGGCTGGGAACAAGAGAAATGTTTTACCGGTAACTGCTTCTTTTTTAGGCCACTTCCCTCCATGACCCTTCCATACCTCCTCTAGGCCCAATCACTACATAGATGGACACTGGGGCTTCATCTGATAAGGAAGCAATCCTGCTTCACGCACAACAAATTTGCTAACACTTCTGGGAGTCCAGTAAGCGTCCCTTTTATCGAGGTAAGTATGGCAAGTATGAGTAAATTGGGCTTAACTAAAATTTTGCATACAGAGGTGGTAAGCCAAACCCTATTTCGAATGTGAACACTAACGTTTCATGGTCAAAAGAAAAGGAAATACAGCAGTAAGATTAAGAATCTAGGAACTACAGAGCTTCCAGACCCCATGAGTGGGGATCTAGGATAAGTTCTGGATTTACATATCCAACAGTCAATTAGTTGGTTCTTTACTTTTCAAGCTCGGTCTATTACTGCATATTTTTTAGTGGGAGGAAAAACCCTTTAATAAGGCATCGCACATGCTGCACGTCATCCTAACCATTGGTTTTGTCTGGCAGAGGTCTTTGGAACCTCAGGTTCCACATCCACTATGGCTATGACCTTGGGGTTATGGACTTAGAAAAATAACACAAAATGGAAGTATCATTTTAGATCTTGTGCCGGACAGAGAGTTACTATGTCTACATTTAAATAATGTACCCTGAAATCATGGAAATTACATTTAAAATTATTATTTTAATTCAAGTATTTTTTTTTTTTTTACGTATGAGAGCATTTTCTTCAGTAAAATGTGCGAAATGAGACTGAGCACAACCTTACATGGAGTCGCCCTAAGGATTTTCCGAATTCAGACAGGAGACATTACATAATTGATGATGCCTCTGAGGAAATCACAAAGAACAGTTATTAGTAATATTTCTTACAAGTTTGAAAACCGTGAGAGAGAAAAATTATATTTCACATTGAGATTGTTCAACATAAATATTTTAGTGATTTTCATTTGGTTCAAAATAATGAATACAAAAGTTTCAGATAAAATGGGTCCTCTGTCTGACCTCAACGAAAAAGTTATCCAGAAACCAAGGATATTGACATATGGCTGTGTAAAACCAAAAGCCGGTGGTCTTGACAAGCGGCTATTTAAAATATTTATTTTATTTCAATTTATTTCAGTTCAATAATTGTTTAAGAAGACCTTTTCTTTGGATTTTTTATTTTAAACTGAGTGCCTCCTACATTTGCTGTTGCTTCACTGAATCTAGAACAGTTTTTCTTTTTCTTCTGTGCTCCTCCGCTCCAAAGTTATGCTTCCCCCCCGATAATAAAGAAGCAAATTTTCTCTTCAACCAACCACAAAATTTCTCTGAGGGTGCGGCTGTATTTTGATTGGCCAGTGTCAGGGGATAAAAAGGAAATGGCCAGAGAGAAGTTCAGCATGAAGTCAGCAGTCCACAAAGTGGAACGGAAGAGGAAGAGCTGCTCTGTTGAAATCGCCGGCAGTGACCGTTCTAACTAATTATCAAATACCTGCATGTTAGTTATTTGGCTCATAATAAAAAAAATAATTAGGTCCTGGACATCCCTTTAAGAATAACCCTTCAAGCCTAGAGGAAATGCAACCTGCACTTTGTGTGGAATCAAAAATAAAAGGGTCTATTTATTTTTCAAACAGTGCCTCACTTTTCTGTAGACTATGTCAGGTATTGCAGCTCACCTTCATTCAAGTGAAATGTCTCCTCAAACATTAACAAATACATGACGATTATTGTGATCTTATAATTTTATTAATTTAACCCCTTCATCCCGAGCCTGTTTTCAACTTTCAGACCAGGTCAAATTTTACAATTCTGACCAGTGTCAATTTATGAAATAATAACTCTGGAGTAATTCAATGTATCCCAGTGATTCTAAGATCGTTTTTTTTCGTGACATATTGTACTTCAGGTCAGTGGTACATTTAGACCAATATTTTTTGCATTTATTTGTAAAAAATATAGGAATTTTGGCAAAAGTTTAGAAAATGTCACAATTTTCGAAACTTTTAATTTTTATGCCCTAAACTATTGTTTGGGATACGGCAGGGCTCGGAAAGTAAGGAGCATCATTTGACTTTTGGAGTGCAAACTTGGCTGGAATAGATAGCGGACCCATGTCGGGTTTGCAGAGCCACTGATGTGCTTAAACAGTAGAAACTCCCACAACTGACCCCATTTTGGAAACTAGACCGCTCAAGGAACTTATATTGAGGTGTGGTGAACACCTTGAACCCACAGATGCTTCACAGAATTTTATAACGTTGAGCCTTGAAAATGAAAAAAATTGGTTTTGCCTCAAATTTTTCATTTTCACAAGGGCAACAGGAGAAAGTGGATGGTACTATTTGTTGTTCAATTTGTACAGATACCCCATATATGGGGGAAAACTAATGTTTGGACACATGGCAGGGCTTAGAAGGGAAGGAGCACCAGCTGAATTCTGGAGCTTAATTTTAGCTGAAATAGATTGCAGATGCCATGTCACATTTGAAGAGCCCCTGACATGCCAAAACTGAAGAAACCCCCACAATTGACCACATTTTGGAAACTACATCTCTTGAGGTATTATAAACCTTCAAGCAATTCACATAATTGTATAACATTGGTCTGAGTCAATGGAAAATTACATTTTTTTCCACGAAAATGTTCCTTTAGCACCAAGTTTTTATTTTTTAATAGGAATAATAGGAGAAAATGAACAGTACAATTTATTGAGCAATTTCTGCGGAGTACGCCAGTACCCCATATGTGGTCAAAAACTACTTTTGAGGCACAGTACAAAGCTCAGAATGGAAGAATGAAGGAATATTACAGTTCCGATTTTGCTGGAATGTATAGAGGGTGCCATGTCACATTGGCAGAGCCTCTGAGGGGTCACAGCAGAAATCCCCATAAGAGACCCCATTTTAAAAAAACACACCTTCCAATGAATTCATCTAGGGGTGCAGTGAGCATGTTGACACCACGTGTGCTTCACAAAATTTTATACCTTTGGGCAGTGAAGAAAGAATATTCATATTTTTACTACTAAAATGTTGTTTTAGCCCCAAGTTTTTATTTTTTATAAGGGCTAATTGGAAAAAAATGGACCTCACAGTTTGCTGTACAATTTCTCCTGAGTACGCCAATACCCTAAATATAATTGGGAAATACTTTTCAGGCACAGTGGAAAGTTTAGAAGGGAAGAAGCTCCATATTATAGCACAGATTTTACTGTTATGGTTTGCAGGTGCCATGTCACATCGGCCGAGCCCTTGAGGTGCCAGAACAGCAGAACCCCCCATAACTGACCCCATTTTACAAACAGCACCTCCCAATGAATTCATCTCTTGGTGCAGTGATCATACTGACTGATTGATTCATTTTCCGGATGACTGATCTGAGTGGGGGCTTTTTTGTGGATTGAGTTGAAACTTTTATTGGGAACATTTTACATAACATTTTGGATGACATTTTTCCTGTGCTCTACGCGGAGCACTTGCATCAGGATTTCCATCTAAATGTCAAAATTGACTCTTCAGAGAGATAGAGGACTAGAACTCTAGTGCCACCTACTGGAAGCAATGATCCTAAAAGTTAATATTGACTCTTTAACAAGCGTTTTCCTAAAAGCCAAACCAGAATCTCAATTTGCAGACACAGTGTTTCGGGGTGTTGCCCTTCATCAGTGCAAAGTATAAGATCTGATTTGGCTAGGTGAGAAGCTCTAGACTAGGGTTTTGTCATGGGTGTGTCGGAGGTGATGGACAGTCGCCCTGCAGTGGGATGCAGGAGATCTCTACATTTGGCATTGCAAACAGCTTCTTAGATAAGAGGCTGTCTTTAGGACCGAGTGGCTACCTCTCTCTTGCTAATTAGCTCTCTGGCCTGGGTGTATATATACTTGGTGTGTCTGAGAGGAAGTTGCCAGTTATACTCATTTCTACTTGTGAAGCTTAGCAGGAGCTGTACTTCGTCCTCTCTGGAGCTTGAGATCGTGTGCTTATTTGGAGTTCATCTAAAGCTAAGCTGTTTTCCCCCTGCTTTGTCTACCCTTGTTGTCAATAGAGTTTAGCGGAGGTTGACTAGTACTCTTCTCCTCCCAACCCTAGCCATAGCCTTTTGCCAGTGAGAGTACGCCCTACGCACGCGTGCGGCGATTGCTGAAGAGGCAATTTACAGACGATAGTTGAGACAGGGTGAAGCTAGACGAGACTAGAAGGTCTCCACTTCCCCCTTTCCCTAGTGTCTGGGCTCCCTTTCCCTTTTCCCTCTGTGTTGTACTAATCTTTCCCACATCTGGCATGACATTATTACCGGCCATAAGAACCTGTCATATCTCCAGTCAGCTAAACGTCTCAACCCTAGGCAAGCCAGATGGTCCTTGTTTTTTACTAGGTTCAATTTCGTTGTCACTTTTCGTCCAGGAGTCAATAACGTCAAGGCTGATGCTTTGTCCCAGAGCTTCCCTGGTGGTGGTGACCATGAGAACCCTGCTCCGATATTACTGAAAGGGGTAGTCAATTCGGCACTTTATCCTGAACTGGAGGGTGTGGTGTTGGAGGCTCAGGGGGATGCCCCTGCTTCCTGCCATTCAGGAAAGTTATTTGTACCATCTGATCTGTGCCGCAAAGTAATCAAGGAACATCATAACTCTGTGCTTGCTGGGCATCCAGGTGGTAAGGCAACCGCGGAACTCCTCTCTCGTCGTTTTTGGTGGCCGGGGTTGCATCAGGATGTGATTGAATATGTAGCTGCTTGTAGTATTTGCGCTCATTCTAAGGTTTCGCATACCCGTCCATCTGGTACTCTTCTTCCGCTACCTATCCCTAGTAGACCATGGACACTCTTGTCCATGGATTTTATTACTGACCTACCAGTTCCTGCAGGCAGAACAGTGGTTTTGGTTGTGGTAGATAGGTTCAGTAAAATGGTTCACTTTGTCGCATTATCTGCACTTCCCAATGCCAAGACAGTTGCTCAGGTGTTCATAAATGAGATTGTGAAGCTTCACGGGGTTCCCTCTGATGTGATGTCTGATCGGGGGACCCAGTTTGCTTCCAAGTTCTGGAAGGCATTGTGTTCTTGACAGGGGGTGCAGCTGTCCATTTCCTCTGCCTTCCACCCTCAGTCGAATGGTCAGACCGAGTGTGTCAATCAGAAATTGGAGACATACCTCTGGTGTTTCGCCTCCGAAAATCAGGAGGGTTGGGCATCCTACTTACCGCTGGCAGAATTTTCCATCAATAATCATCGTCAAGAATCCATTGGCAGGTCACCGTTCTTCGATGCATACGGTTATCATCCACAGTTTGGTACCTTCAGTGGGGGAGGAGCTTCAGGAGTTCCTGAGGAGGAACGGTTTGCCTTGTCACTCTCCTCGGTATGGCAGGGTGTTCTGTGTAATTTAAAGATCATGGGAGACAGGTATAAAAGTATGGCTGGCAAAAAATGCTTGCCAGGTCTTGACCAGAATGTGAATGACTTTGTGTGGTTGTCTACCAGGAATATAAGATTGCAAGTTATTTCTTGGAAGCTGGGACCTAGGTTTATTGGTCCCAATAAAATAACCACTGTCATTAACCCAGAAGTGTTTCATCTTGAACTACCTCAGGCCCTTAAGGTCCACAATGTGTTCCACAGATCCTCACTCAAAAGGTATGTGGAACCTCTTGAGCCCTCACGTCTACCTCCGTCCCCAGTAATGGTTGATGGTAATCTGGAGTTCCAGATTTCGAGTACTGTAGATTCTCGTCTCCAATGTCGTTCTCTACAATACTTGGTGCACTGGAAAGGCTATGGTCAAGAGGAGGGGATGTGGGTTTCAGCGTCAGAGGTGAATGCTCCCAGATTGGTTCAATCATTCCACACCTCTTTTCCTGAGAAACCCGGTCCTGAGTGTCTGGAGGCCACTCTTACAGGTGTGGGGTACTGTCATGGGTGTGTCGGAGGTGATAGTCGCCCTGCAGTGGGGTGCAAGAGATCTCTACGTTTGGCATTGCAGACAGCTTCTTAGATAAGAGGCGGTCTTTAGGACCGAGCGGCTACCTCTCTCTTGCTAATTAGCTCTCTGGCCTGGGTGTATATATACCTGGTGTGTCTGAGAGGGAGTTGGCGGTTATACTCATTTCTACTTTGTGAAGCTTAGCAGGAGCAGTACTTTGTCCTCCCTGGAGCTTGAGGCCGTGTGCTTATTTGGAATTCATCTCAAGCTAAGCCGCTTTCCTTCTGTTTTGTCTACCTTTGTTGTCTATAGAGTTTAGCAGAGGTTGACTAGTGCTCATCTTCTCCCATACCTATCCATAGCCTTATGCCAGGTAGAGTAGGGTGAGGCACGTGTGCGGCGATTGCTGAAGAGACAATATAGGGATGATAGTTGAGACAGGGTGATGCTAGACCAGACTAAGAGGTCTCCACTTCCCCCTTTCCCTAGTGTCTGGGCTACCTTTCCCTCTGTGTTGCACTAGTCTTTCCCACACCTGGCATGACAGGTATAAGGGGTAACATTTCTCCCTGTGGAGAGTGACAAACTTGGATTGTTACTCTCCACAAGGAGAAACATTACCTCTTAGACCCCATCTAAATGTCCATATCATGTGATGTGATTCAGATGAAACCCTTGACGGGTCCAACCACTTTAATGAGGCAGCAGAGTTACTCTGTACTCCGTCTGGTTACTGTTCAATGTTGTCCTTCTTATCAGAGGTGCACAAAACTGAGGTTGACCGCTCTTTTATGCACTCTTAAAAATACGGACACCACCGGATCATAGGCCAGATGGCGTCCACAGTGTCTCCATCTGCCACATTATAGGAAATCTTCCATCGGGGGTTCCGTCTGAATCACGTATTTTGGAGATTTACACAGAAACCTTGGGGTAAGCGTTCAGCGCAGAGTGCAGGATAAATGTGCTCTGAGCCTTACTGTGATCTTTGGGAGGCAGAATGAACAAATCAACAGCAGGTGGAGAATTACTTTTAGTTTTTTTCATGCTGTTTCTGGTGCGGTGTAAGTGATTAGACAACTTTATTCTTTGGGTCAGTGCGATTACAGCGATACCAGATTTATATAGATTTTTTATGTTTGGCAGCTGTCACACACTAAAAGACGCTTTTTTTTGCCAAAAAAAGTTTATGCGTCACCATATTTTGAGTGCTATAATTTTTCTATATTTCTGCCGACAGAGTCATGTGAGGGCTTGTTTTTTGCAGGACGAGTTGGCGTTTTTATTATTTTTTGATTGCTTTCTATTTCGATTTTTGGGAAGCAGAATCAACAAAATAGCAATTAAGGAATTGTTTTTTTTTATGGCGTTCACCATGTGGTAAAAGTGATAAGGCAGCTTTATTCTTCGGATTAGTACGGTGCCACATTTATATCATTGTTTATGTTTTGTTGCTTTTAAAAACTATTTTATAGAAAAAAGAATTATTTTTAACTCCTTCAGGACCCAGCCTATTTTGACCCTAAAGACCTTGGCATTTTTGTCAATTCTGACCAGTGTCCGTTTACGAAGTAAAAACTCTGGAACACTTCAACGGATCCTAGCGATTCTGAGATTGTTTTTTCGTGACATATTGGGCTTCATGTTAGTATTAAATTTAGGTCGATAATATTTGCGTTTATTTGTGAAAAAATCAAAAATATGGGAAAAAATTTGAAAATTTTGCAATTTTCAAATTTTGATTTTTTTTTCTACTAAACCAGAGAGTGATGTGACACAAAATAGTTAATAAATAACATTTCCCACATTTCTACTTTACATCAGCACAATTTTTGAAAAAAAAAAAAATGTTGGTAGGAAGTTTGAAGGGTTCAAAGTTCATCAGCAATTTATCTTTTTTCCAGCAAAATTTACAAAACCATTTTTTTAGTTACCACATCACATTTGAAGTCCGTTTGAGGGGTCTTTATGACAGAAAACACCCAAAAGTGACACCATTCCAAAAACTGCACCCCTCAAGCTACTCAAAACTACATTCAAGAAGATTATTAACCCTTCAGGTGCATCACAGGAACTAAAGCCACATGGAAGAAAAAAATGAACATTTTTATTTTTCTAACAAAAATTTTCTTTTAGCCTAAATTTTTTAATTTTCCCATGGGTAACAGGATAAATGCATCCTAAAATTTGTTGGTCAATTTCTCCTGAGTACACTGATACCTCATATGTGGTCATAAACCACTGTTTGGGCACACGGCAGGGCTCAGAAGGGAAGGAGCGCCATTTTACTTTTTGAATGGAAAATTAGCTCCAAAAGTCAAATTGCGCTCCTTCTCTTCTGAGCCCTGCCATGCGCCCAAACAGTGGTTTATGACCACATATGAGGTATCAGTGTACTCAGGAGAAATTGACCAACACATTTTAGGATGCATTTTATCCTGTTACCCAGGTGAAAATTAAAAATTTAGGCTAAAAGAAAATTTTTGTGAAAAAAAAAGTACTTTTTTGTTTTCACAGATCATTTTGTGTAGAACCTGGTGGTTCCAAGTGCTCACTATGCATCTAGATAGGTGCCTTGGGGGGTCTAGTTTCCAAAATGGGGTCACTTGTGGGGGAGCTCCACTTTTTAGGCACATTAGGGGCTCTCCAAACGCAACATGGTGTCCGCTAACAATTTGAGCCGATTTTCCATTCAATTTGTTTGCGGACATCATGTCCCGTTTGGAGAGCCGCTGTGTGCCCAAACATTGGAGCTCCCCCACAAGTGACCCCATTTTGGAAACTAGACCCCCCAAGGCACCTATCTAGATGCATAGTGAGCACTTGGAACCCCCAGATCCTTCACAAATTAATCCGTAAAAATCAAAAAAGTGTTTTTTTTTCCACTTTTTCATTTTTATGAATCAATTTGTGAAGCACCTGGGGGTTCCAAGTGCTCACTATGCATCTAGATAGGTGCCTTGGGGGGTCTAGTTTCCAAAATGGGGTCACTTGTGGGGGAGCTCCAATGTTTGGGCACACAGCGGCTCTCCAAAAGCAACATGGTGTCCGCTAACAAATTGTCGACTCAAATTGTTAGAAGACACCATGTTGCGTTTGGAGAGCCGCTGTGTGCCCAAGCATTGGAGCTCCCCCACAAGTGACCCCATTTTGGAAACTAGACCCCCCAAGGCACCTACCTAGATGAATAGTGAGCACTTGAAACCCCCAGGTCCTTCACAAATTAATCCGTAAAAATAAAAAAGTGTTTTTTTTTCCACTTTTTCATTTTTATGAATCAATTTGTGAAGCACCTGGGGGTTCCAAGTGCTCACTATGCATCTATATAGGTGCCTTGGGGGGTCTAGTTTCCAAAATGGGGTCACTTGTTGGTGAGCTCCAATGTTTGGGCACACAGGGACTCTCCAAACGCAAAGGGTTCCAATTTGTTAGCGGACACCATTGTGTAGTGCATGTCAGGTTGGTGTGCGGTGTGGTATATTGTAGTGCATATGACGCGCCCCCTGGGCCAGTGTTGTTTGGGGGATACCCGGAGCCGGATCAGATGGGGGTTGTAGTCTCCGAGTGGCGGTGACCCGGTCCGTGCCCAGGGTGTCAAGCTCAGTGTGTGGCAGTCCTACAGATGTTACTGGATGTTCTTTAGTGTCGACTACGCCACCCGTTGATTTGCGGTCACTATGGCCGCCGCTGCAGCAGGGTCCGCTGAGGCTGGTGGTGTGTGTGCAGCTCAGGTAGTATAACCCCCAACGGGAGGGGTATAGCCTCAGGGGGTCAGTTGCAGAGGATGGTGGTTGTGGAGGTGCAGTGAGGATGGTAATGAAACTCAGAGTCGGGCTGTGCAGTTCAGGGTTTTTACTTACTGCTTTTGTGTTGGTCACTCCGGCCTTGAGTGACCACCCGAGCCGTGCTGCGTCCACCAGGTCCTGGACTCGGCCAACCCCCAGGTGATTCTGGAGCGTGTTCCTGAGCTCCCTTTCTGACTTGTCCTTCTCTCTGGCCTTCCCCACCAGGGATCCACCTAAGTCCGGCTCCCTCGGGCCTCTTGTTGGTAAAACCCTTGTCTCTGGGTTCCCTGACCCTATTCTTGGTTTGCCTTCCGGGTGGATTTAGTGGGTGGTCGTGGCAGATCCTGCCCACGACCTCCGGTCTCTGGCTAAGGATTAGTGCCCTCCACCAGCTTGGGATCCGGTACCCTTGTGCCAACTCTTCACCCTCTGGTCTAATTTTGGGTTCTTGGAGTTCCCTCTTCTCCCCCTCTGGGTCCTTCTTTTCTCCTCTCTCTCACTCTCTTGGCCTTGGAGCTGGCTGAGCTGCTCTGCTTGTCGGACCAAACCTTTACAAAAGACCCTGTTCTAAGATGGTTCCCACCTTATATACTTCCTCTATGTGTGAGCTCAGGTGACCAGCACCCAATGAGCTCCTAGCATTACCCAGACTGCTCCCCCTATCTGCCCCTACACTACTGGGATGTTCCACCCCCCTCCCACTCCAGCCAGGGACAGACGCTGTCGTACCTGCACATTTCTCTAGTGGGAGTACCATTGGTCTGTCCCCCGGAAATGGGATGTATGTAGTGCATGCAGCCTACTGAGCTCAGTTCCACACTCCATCCTTACCCGGGAGTGGAATACCACACCTCTGGCTTGAGGTGTAATACCCCTGTAGCAGCCGAATCCTCAGGGTGCTACATTCCCCCCTGGTAAATCACAGCACGTCCTCGGGCTGTAAGATATAAAAAACATCCAAAACATACAATTGTTTTTTTCATAAACATAAACATATAAAACATCACATATATTATCAGCAATAAAACTTTTCATATAAAACTTTTCATAAATAACATCCTTGTAAACACTCTTGCTCCTCCGGCCACGGTGCAACTTGTGACCGGGAAAAGTGCGACAGTCTCCTTTAGAAACACGGTTTTCCTATAAAACCTGTAGAGGGCGCCTTAGAAAGCGCAACTATATACAGGGGGAATATGGCCGCTCTCAGTCCTCGGCCAGTGGGATTAAGGGGAATACGGGTAAACAGTTCACTCTTGTCCCAACGGGGACATATTTAAAGCAGCAACAGTTCACTGTACCCCGATGGGTAACTATTTACAGTCTCTTTACCGTACTTTAACGACGGCGTCCTCCTGCTCCTTCTTTGGATTCAGACCCGTCCGGGTCCTCTTGCTCCTCCTCACACCGCAGCTCCTCCTCCGTCAGGCGATGCACATGGAGGGCGTAGGGTCCTTTGGCACACTTGTGCCGGGTGAAGGTGACCTCGTCCCCTACATACAGGTCACGACCTCTGTGTCCCTCCGGCAGATGGCTTTCTACGTCTCTGCGGGTGACAAAGACGTCGCCGGGGGTATGATGGTCTTTTATGAAGCCCCACCCATGCTGCAGGTTGAATTTAATCACAATCCCGGTGGTACGGGGACCATGAGCTGCACGGGGATTCCTCCTGGTCCGGCTCTTCTGCTCCGCGCTCCTTATCTGTGCTTGCTGTTCCCGGACCCGCCTCTCTCTCCGCTCCTTCTCGAAGACCTCGAGCTGCTGGCGGCAGCACTCTGCACGCTCCGCTGCGGCCGCCCGAGTCTCCTGAGTGAACCCCATGAGGTCTCCTCCGGTGGGGTCCCACTCAAACTGTGCCTCCTCTAGCGGGGGCTGGGTCCTCCTGACGGGCTTCGGAGCCGGAATCAGGGGCTCACACAGGGGCCTCGCCCTTTGGAGTTCCAGTTGGTAGTACTCCTGGGGCCATATGAAGGGCTGCCCATCCGGGCACGTATGCTGGGCGAACAGGTCCTCACCCAGGTGCGGTACTTTGGGTGTTATGGGCGCTGTGGTGGTAGCGGCGCCCGGGTTGACCAGGCCTTGCGACCAGGCTTGGGGCACGCTAAAGGAAAAGGGCACCGTAAGAACGGCGGCGCCCGTGGTTACTCGGCCCTGCGACCAGGCTGGTGGCTCCGCGGAGGTAGGGGGCGCTGTTGGAATGGCGGCGCCCGGGTGTACTAGGCCTTGCGACCAGGCCGATGGTATTTCCTGCTTTGCCGCGCTCAGGGTCGAAGCGCGTGACGTCACAGGGGTCGCGGCCGCGGTTTCCGGTTGAGGCCTAGTCTGCGGCGGTGACGATGCAGCGACGGGCACGGCAGGGGGAATTTCGGGCTCTGCGACGGGGAGCTGGGGCAGGCACGCGGTTTCCCGGCTCGGGGTAGAGACGTCCCCTTTACCTGCCTCCATTCGTTCAGCTCCCTTCTCGGCGCCGTCTCCGGCCTTGAGTCCTCCTGCACCATCCTCAGAGGCGGTCTGTCTCCTCGTCTCGGGTGGCGTGCTCCGCTGACGGGTTTCGGTCCGCTGGGCCATCTCTCGGCTCCACTCCGCCAACGTCTCTCGCTGCACCCGGGCCATCCTCCGTGCGAGGCCCTCCAGCGCAGTCTGTGCACACTCCCGGTCTCGGGGGAGCTGTGCCAGGACCTCCACTAAGCCTAGTGGGGTTGTTGCTTGCAGCAGGCTCCTGACCACTGGGTCGGTGCTGCCTGACTCTCCCTCCATCTCCGGGTAGGCTCTCTCTGGACTACTCTCCAGACTTCTTGTCTCCGGGTGCGCTCTCTCCAGACTGCTCCAGGCGACACCCATCTTCGTTCTCTTGTTCTGTCTCCGCCCACATTGAGGGTGGTCCCGGGGCAACTTAGTGATTGTCAGTTCCAGGGGCAGTTCTCTCACGCTGATGGACACTTCCAGCATCACAGTCTCTGTTGGTGGGCGCGGTTTCCGCTTTTGGCGCCATTCTTCGACCTGGCCCACGATGGGAGGTGACCTCTTGCCACCCTCTGGCACGCCCATAATGGCGTCCGCTCTTCCAAGGCGGGAAATCTTTGGAAATGGCGGGAAAAAGCTGCAAATGGCGGACAACCGGCGGGAAACGACCTGTGATGGGGTCCGTTGGCGGGGACCCTCCGGAACCGGCGGGAGACTTCTTTTTGAGGTAACGGTGAACTTTTCTTCAGGCACGCAGTACCCGGTTGTTGCGGGCACGTAATCCTGCCGACTACGCCAAAGTTGACGCGCCCCCTGGGCTAGTGTTGTTTGGGGGATACCCGGAGCCGGATCAGATGGGGGTTGTAGTCTCCGAGTGGCGGTGACCCGGTCCGTGCCCAGGGTGTCAAGCTCAGTGTGTGGCAGTCCTACAGATGTTACTGGATGTTCTTTAGTGTCGACTACGCCACCCGTTGATTTGCGGTCACTACGGCCGCCGCTGCAGCAGGGTCCGCTGAGGCTGGTGGTGTGTGTGCAGCTCAGGTAGTATAACCCCCAACGGGAGGGGTATAGCCTCAGGGGGTCAGTTGCAGAGGATGGTGGTTGTGGAGGTGCAGTGAGGATGGTAATGAAACTCAGAGTCGGGCTGGGCAGTTCAGGGTTTTTACTTACTGCTTTTGTGTTGGTCACTCCGGCCTTGAGTGACCACCCGAGCCGTGCTGCGTCCACCAGGTCCTGGACTCGGCCAACCCCCAGGTGATTCTGGAGCGTGTTCCTGAGCTCCCTTTCTGACTTGTCCTTCTCTCTGGCCTTCCCCACCAGGGATCCACCTAAGTCCGGCTCCCTCGGGCCTCTTGTTGGTAAAACCCTTGTCTCTGGGTTCCCTGACCCTATTCTTGGTTTGCCTTCCGGGTGGATTTAGTGGGTGGTCGTGGCAGATCCTGCCCACGACCTCCGGTCTCTGGCTAAGGATTAGTGCCCTCCACCAGCTTGGGATCCGGTACCCTTGTGCCAACTCTTCACCCTCTGGTCTAATTTTGGGTTCTTGGAGTTCCCTCTTCTCCCCCTCTGGGTCCTTCTTTTCTCCTCTCTCTCACTCTCTTGGCCTTGGAGCTGGCTGAGCTGCTCTGCTTGTCGGACCAAACCTCTACAAAAGACCCTGTTCTAAGATGGTTCCCACCTTATATACTCCCTCTATGTGTGAGCTCAGGTGACCAGCACCCAATGAGCTCCTAGCATTACCCAGACTGCTCCCCCTATCTGCCCCTACACTACTGGGATGTTCCACCCCCCTCCCACTCCAGCCAGGGACAGACGCTGTCGTACCTGCACATTTCTCTAGTGGGAGTACCATTGGTCTGTCCCCCGGAAATGGGATGTATGTAGTGCATGCAGCCTACTGAGCTCAGTTCCACACTCCATCCTTACCCGGGAGTGGAATACCACACCTCTGGCTTGAGGTGTAATACCCCTGTAGCAGCCGAATCCTCAGGGTGCTACACATACACCACACACACACACACACACACACACACACAATCTCATACACTACAACACACACACACCAACCTGACATAGCCTCCTCAGCTGAGTACGCCCTAGACTGGGATGAGCGGGACGGGCGGGACATTTTGTGTGCTTTGTGCGTGTGTAAAAAAAAACAAAACAAAAAAAAAAACTTTATTATAGTGTGAGTGTACGTGTGTGTGCTTGGTGTAACCTTCTGCAGTCACGTGTGGGGCCGGTCAGGCGTAGGGGCCGGTCAGGCGTAGGGGGCGGTCAGGAGTAGGGGGCGGTCAGGCGTAGGGGGCGGTCAGGAGTAGGGGGCGGTCAGGCGTAGGGGGCGGTCAGGCGTAGGGGGCGGTCAGGAGTAGGGGGCGGTCAGGCGTAGGGGGGGGTTAGGCGTAGGGGCGGTCAGGTGTAGGGGGCGGTCAGGCGTAGGGGGCGATCAGACGTAGGAGGGGGCTGAGGAGATGGAGGAGCCAGAAGCAGCAGCAAGGGGGGTGATCACTGGGGCAGGAGCCGGCAGCAGCAAGGGGGGGTAGGAGGCCGGCAGCATCGGGGGGTGATTACTGGGGCAGAAAGGGGAGCAGGAGCTGGCAGGAGCAGGGGGCTGATTACTGGGTTTTCGGGGGGGGTGATCACTGGGAACAGGGGGGGTGAACACTGGGAACAGGGGGAGGTGAACACTGGGAACAGGGTGGGGTGAACACTGGGGGAGGGGGTGATTATTGGGAGGTGGGGGGTGATATCACTGGGACTGGGGGATGGTGGGTTTGATCACAGGAGCAGGGCATTTACACTGAGCCTGCTGCTGCTGTGATCACAGTCCACCGGCTGTCAGAAGGAGAGCAGCAGCCGGTGGATGAAGACGTGGGAGAGGGAGCGGAGGTCGGGGTGCAGGTATGAAAGTGGAGGGGGGGTGGAGAGGGGGGCGGGGGGGGTCGCGGGGGAGGGGGTGGAGGGGGGGGTCGGGGGGAGTGGCGGCAATACTTACCGCTGATCAGCGGTGGCGGCGGCAGACGCGATCCACAGGGTCCACAGCAGGGGGTCCGCAGCAGGGGGTCCGCAGCAGGGGGTCCGCAGCAGGGGGTCCGCAGCAGACGATCTAGGGTTGGGAAGGTGCTGGGAGGTTTCAGCCATCCCTCCATATCTGATTGGGGCTAGTATCCATGTGACGCTAGCCCCCCAATCCGATCTGGGGGGAGGGGGGGGACAGAGGTGACACTCCCCCCAGCCAATGGCTGATGCTGTAAGCATCAGGCAATGCCCAGATTTAAATATTACACCAATTTTCATTGGTGAAATATTTAATTCATACCGATTGGCAGTTTCACTAAAAGTGAAAATGAAACAGCCAATCGGAGGGGTCCCAGGCACGGGGGGGTTAATCCACCCCCCGGGGGGTCGACTTCAGGATGTCCAGTTGCAGTAGCAACTGTGACACCTGAGCGACCCCGCTCGCAGGCGCTGCAGGGGCTCTTTCCCTCCATGTCACAGACGCTGTGACATGGGTCAGGAACGAACTGTTTTCCATGTCACAAACGGTGTGACACAGGTCGGGAAGGGGTTAAATCGCTGTATTCTGAAACCTATAACTTTTTGATTTCTCTGCTGACAGACCTGTATGGCGGCTTATTTTTTGCAGGAAAAGATGATGTATTCAAGTAGTAGAGCTAATTTTATAACCACGATGCACGTGGATTTATTTTGGAATTCAGTAAGAACTTTTTTAAAATCTGTAGGGATTGAGCTCCCCCTAGTGGTATCTGCAGGCTGCTATCATTGTATCATGAAATCCTAAGACTAGTTATCACAAAGCTGGAGCAGAAAAAACAGCCCCCTGTTTCCCTCTTTTGGATTGGACATGATAACACTTTTCAGGCCTCATCCATCACATATTAAAGAAGTGTCTAACCAATATCTCAGCATTCATTTTCCCAGAGCAGTGTACCAAATGGCTGAGGCCCATAGTGTCCTTCTTGGCAGTCGTGTGGTAGAGTGTGGAGGGCAGTAGTGATGTGTTTGAGCTCCCAATATGGCGTATTGTGATAGAGGAGACCAATATACGCACCGGCTCCTTCACATAAACACACAACTGTTCTGCTGGTAATTTTCAGACCTTTACAATCTAGAAAAAACACAATGTACATATTTTGGAGTAGAAGTGGCATAACACATGAACGACTACACATGTTTAGGCACCCATCACTGTTGCAGACATCCAAAAGAAAATTATGAAAAGACCCAGAAAATCAATCCAAAAATTATTTCAGCAGGCACACATCGAGAGAACAACATGTCTACCTGTACTGAAATCACTTCACCTTAAGTCTTTATAGTGTACAAACCACACAGGGAAGCATGGATCTGCCCCCTCTAGTAGGAACAGTAAGAGTCATATAAAATCCAAACATACAATCCATATGCATAAATATTACCCCCTGACAAAGCTATATGCGAAACGCGCGTCGGGCTGCTGGGCAGTGTTGTCTGCTATTTGGTTAGGAGAACTATACTACATTTCTAATTCAAGGTATTTGCTAATAGTATTACTATTATGACACCTGCTGCATATTGGGATAGGATCTTGGAGATGAGAATATCCCTTTAATTAGTTTTTTGGGGTATAATTATTTTTAGATTTAATACATTTTTTGGGCACTCCCAAAAAGGTTTTCTAAGTTTAATTATTTTTAGTGTGGGATTTTTTGTCCAGTTTTTGGTACTAAGAACCATATAAAGTACTTGTAAAAAATATTTTTCATAGAATTCTTTGAGTAAAATGCTCTCAATGTTTCCCCAATAAAACCTTAGCAGAACCTCAACACTAGAGCCATATTTTTAGAATTCTTAAATAAATCCACTTACTTTTGGGCTTTCTTGACTGTAACACATATCATGTAGATGTGGCGCCCCTGAGGGTTCGGTCGCCGCAGAGGTACTGCATCTCACCCAGGGGTGTGGTGTCTCACTCTCAGGTAAGGAAGGAGTACAACTCAGGACCCTAACACCTGCATTCAACAGATACCCGCATTGGGGGTAGGGCGAGATTGCTCCTAAGGGAGAGCACAGTCCCGGATCCATAGCTGGGGGGGAGGAGCTATGTAGTGGGTGTGGGTGGAGGAAGTAGCTTAGGGGAGCACATGAGAGGAAGGTATAAAAAGGGAAGCCATCTTAGTAAGCCAGTCCAGTCAGTCTAAGACGAGAGAGAGAACAGTCTACAGTGAGAGGAGTGGAGCGGGGCTCTGAAGGAGCTCTGCTCAGGCAGAGGGCCCGAGGAGAGGCCCAGGACTGTAGAAAGAGGAAAGGGAGCAGGAAGGGCTCCATGAACAGAAGAAGGGTCCCCAGGGGTACGGGCAGGGCTGGAAGCCACCCGTACGCCCGAATCTACCGGGAGGTGGAGGGGTCAGGCCACACAAAGGGGACCAGTCCCTCAACTAGCAGAGAACTTTATGACTCAACTAGAAACCAGAGGCTGCATTATTTCAAGTCCTGCAGCCAACAGTCCATATCAGTCTCATCAAGAAGGTAGTTATAGAGGACCCAGGGGACGGAACAGACGTCGCCCGACAAGGCCCACAGGTACTGGATTGGGACACTAGGTATGAGGTGCAGGGAGACGGCCAGAGAGAGAACACAGAAGGGGGTTCTGCTAAGTACTCCAGAGATATCTGAGGGTGGACTGAACCCATCCCTGAGTAAGCGCAGCATGACGAGGGAAGTTACTGTGGTACCTGTAACTTGGACTGCAACAACCATGAGTAAAGACCCTGAGGACTGCACTTCATTGTCTCTGTGATTATTGCTGCGCCATCAACCCCTGCACTACAATGCTCAGCATAACCCATAACATCTACACTGCCCTGGAGCTAAGCTCTACCTGTGGAGAGCCACACCATCCCTGCTACAGTAACATCATCAGCTCCAGAGGACCTGCTCCGCAGCGGCTGCTCCCTTAGCCGCATACCACAGGTGGCGTCACGAACTTTGTACATAAATCCCCTGTAAATATTCCCCTATTGAATGACCGCCCTGGGTCACGGACTGGGTCATCGCCACTGTGACATCCCCCAGCATTTACTGGGCCGGCACCGGGTGCCCCACGGCCCAGGGGGCGCATCATCTTTGGCATCACGAATAGGATATGTAACCCACCCGTTATCACCGGGTATTGTGCGCCTAAAGACTGTGTTTTCTACTGAATGTGGCTCCCGCCCCAGAAGAACGGGCGCCATTATGTGCGAGCCAAAAGACAACCAGAAACCGCCTCCCATTGTGGGCCAGGTTCCAGAATGGCGCCAAAAGCGATGCCCACCCCGAGAAACAGTGACCATGTATGTGGATGTGTCTGTCAAGCTGGGGGGGTCCGCCCCAAAGTTTGTCCGACAGCAAGTTGCCATGGAATCCCCCCCAAAAGGGGAGAGGAGACAGGGTGTGGTCTCCAAGAGTCCAGACAGACCGCATTCGGAGGGCAAGATGGAGAGCCAGGAGCCAGCTCCCATCCATGGTTTGCAACAGGCGGCAAGGCCTCTTACCTTGGAGAAGGCCATTGCAGAGCTATCCCTGGAGGATACTGAATTCCTCCAGACGAAAATCCAGGAGCTGGGCCGGAGAATGGAGAGGGCCCAGCAGGACGCCATCGCCGGCAGGAAAAAGGAGCTGCTGGAGAAGCTGATGATCCGGCAGCAGCCAGCGCTGAACTCCACCAGCAGCGCTCCAGCCCCGGAGGAACCTGAACGGAGCCAGGAGGCAGAGGACGGCACAAGCACGGCCACGGGAGCAGGTAAGGAAAGACTCCCTGTCCCGGGCGCTGAGAGTGCTAGCCTGCTTCTGGGCTCCCCGGCGGAACCTCCGATCCTGGGCGGCTGCTCCACTGGCCTACTCCTGGGCTCCCCGGCGGAACCTCTGATCACCGGCGCCTGCTCAACCGACCTGCCCCTGGGCTCCCCGGCGGAACCTCTAACACCGGGCGCCTGCTCTGCCGATCCGCTGCCCGGTCCTCCGGCGGAATGTCCCATCCCGGACACCTGCTATGCAGACTGGCTCCCAGTCCCCCTGGCAGAAACGCCGTACCCGGGTGCTTGCTCCGCCGACCTGCTCCTGGGCCCCCTACTGGAGCCACCTGCCCCCGCGCCTGAGGGGATCTATGGAGACACTGGCTATGACTGGTCCGCCCGATATGAGGACCAGCAAGGACCCCCGCACGCACCTGTGCCTGCACTCCCAGTTACCTGCCCAGGAGGAGAAGAGTTCCAGTTGGATAACCGGGGAGGGGACCTCATGGGGTTCCCGTTGGAAACGCAGGCCCAGGCCCTCCGGAGGGAAGAGCACTGCAGGAGGGAGCTCCTGCAGCTGGAGCGGGAGCGTCATGACCGACAAGTGCGGTGGGAAAAGATGGAGGCCCGGAACATGGCGGCCAAAACCCGGGCCCGCCAAGCCAGAGCTACCACCCCTAGTCCCCGTCTGGAGGGGATCATCGTTAAGTTCGACCTAGAAGCGCGGTGAGGCTTTGTGAGGGAACCGCATACCGACAGGGATGTGTTTGTAAACCGGTGGGATGTGGAACCCCACCTCCAACAAGGGCATCCCGGTCGAAATCTATATCCCGTTGACTACGTCACATTTACCCGTCACAAGGGCGAGTGCGGCTGGTATGCCCTTCAAGTATACCGCGTGGCAAAGCAAAGAGACATGCCTCCGCAGCCCCAGGCTGAAGGCACGGCTGGGTCAGCCTGCAGGAACCAAGAGTTCCTCCGGAGGGAGCACCCCTGTTAAACTGTTTGTTTCACAGAAACTGTTTATAGTTACCTGGAAGGGTAAAACCCTGCCAGTTTGCAAAGTTAAAGTGTGTGCATTTTAGGTTTTGTTGATACCCGTTTAAAAAAAAAAAAGACTACCAGGTTATGGACGGTGAATAACCAAAGAACTTTCCATTGTAAATAATTGCACTTCTTAACCCCTTTACCCCCGAGGGTGGTTTGCACGTTAATGACCAGGCCAATTTTTACAATTCTGACCAAGTGTTTTTTTTTCCACTTTTTCATTTTTACGAATCAATTTGTGAAGCATCTGGGGGTTCCAAGTGCTCACTATGCATCTAGATAGGTGCCTTGGGGGGTCTAGTTTCCAAAATCGGGTCACTTGTGGGGGAGCTCCAATGTTTAGGCACACAGGAGCTCTCCAAACCCAACGTGGCGTCCGCTAACAATTTGAGCCGATTTTCCATTCAATTTGTTAGCGGACACCATGTCTCGTTTGGAGAGCCCCTGATGTGCCTAAACAGTGGAGCTCCCCCACAAGTGACCCCATTTTGGAAACTATACCCCTCAAGGATTTTATCAAGGGGTATAGTGAACATTTTGAACCCAGAGGTACGACACAGAATTTGATAACATTAGGTCATCATATTGAATAAGTTGTCATTAGTCTTGAGCGCAAGTGCTCGCTACTTGAGTTTGCATCGGGTACTCAGGTATGCACCATGTACTGCGTGAGCTCGAGTGACATACTCGAGTCCCTGCCCCGCATGTTTCACGGTTATTAGACACCCAAAAAAAAACATGCGGGGATCGCTCGTGCATGGCAGGCAACCCCCACAAAGTTTTTTTGGCCGTGAAGCATATGGGGCGGAGAATCGAGCATGTCACTCAAATACCCACGATACTTAATGCATACCAGAGCACCCGATGCAAACTCAAGTAGCGAGCACTTGCGCTCAACACTAGTCGCCATATCGTCATCTTTTTTTCTTACTTTTGAAAAAAATCCCAACCCCATCACAACCCTAACCCCAAACCCAGCCCTAACCCTAGCCCAACCCTAACCCTAGCACAAACCTAACCCGAGAGTTTATTTTTTTCGCTGTTCCTCGTGCGGTATAAGTGATTAGACGACCTTATTGTTCGGGTCGGTGCGACTACAGCGATACCAGAATCATATGGGGTTTTTATGATTGACAGCTGTCACACACTAAAAGACGCATTTTTTGTAAAATCTAGTTTTTGCATCGCCATATTTTGAGAGCTATAATTTTTCCAGATTTTGGCAGACAGTCATGTGATGGCTCCTTTTTTGCGGGATGAGTTGACGTTTTTATTGGTGCCATTTTCAGGCACGTGACATTTTTTGATCACTTTCTATTCCGATTTTCGGGAGGCAGAATAAACAAAAACCAACAATTCAGGAATTGTTTTTTTTTTTTCTATTCTGTTCCGCGTGTGGTAAAATTGATAAGGCAGCTTTATTCTTTGGGTCAATACGTTTACAGCGGTACCACATTTATATAGTTTTTCTATGTTTTGCACTTTTACATAATTAATTTTATAGAAAAAATTATTTTTTAGCATCGCTTTATTCTGAGATCTATAACTTTTTCATTTTTTGGCTGATGGAGCTGTATGGCAGCTTGTTTTTTGTGAGACGAGATGACGTTTTCAGCGGTACCATTTTTATTTACATTTGTCTTTTTGATCGCGTGTTATTCCATTTTTTGTTTGGCGGTATGGTGATAAAGCATTGTTTTTTGCTTCATTTTTTATTTTTATTTTTTACCGTGTTGACTGAAGGGGTTAACTAGTGGGACATTTTTATAGGTCAGGTCGTTCCAGACACGGTGATCCAAATATGTGTACTTTTTACACTTTTTTACTTTGTCCCACTATGGGACTTTCACTTTTTTTTCTCTGATCGCCTGCATGGCACAGGAATGCAGCACCATCCCTGTGCCATGCAGGCTGTCAGCGCTGGACAGGGAGAAGATAGTTTGGAGATGCACTGCGCTTGTCCAAAAAATCTTCCTGCTGTCTGGTGACCCGGATGTTCTCATGACGACATCGGGTCGTCATGGCAACATCCAGGAAGCCGCGGCAGACAGCGCTGAAGGCCGGAAGAGGAGAGGAGTATCGGCGATCACCTCCCCTTGCCACCGCAATGCTGCGATCGACTGCGATCGACTTCGATCGCAGCATTGCGGGGGCTAATGTGCCGGGAGCGGTGCAGGACCGCTCCCTGCACATAGCACCGGGTATCAGCTGTGACAATCAGTTGACACCCGGCGGCGATCGTGCCCGCACAGCCTGTGTGCGGGCGAAATCGCCAGGGCGTATAATTACGTATCTGGTCCATAAGTCCCAGGGCACAGATACGTACTAATACGCCCTATGTCGTAAAGGGGTTAAAGTGTCCCTTATTGGTTTTATGCAACCACAGATGACCTGTGAACAAAAACCCGTTTGGCGTGGCCGAAGACGTGGTCCAACACCTGGATCATCCATGCCCTGCAGCCACGCCCAGGGCCTACATTGAGGGTTTTCGGACCGGTCCCTCATACTCAAGTTTGCTAGTTTGCTAGTTTGCACCTTAATAAAGAAAAAGGACACCCGGTTGCAGATCGCGCTGTGACCTGTTAAAGAATGGTTTATATGAAAAATGTTTTAGGTAAAGAAATGTTTTATAAGTGTAAAGAAAAAGGTTCTTTAACAAGTCTCCTAAAGTTTTGATAAAGAAACCAATAACGTTCAAGTAATGTGCCTCCCATAAAGGGAAGAAAAAGTTTGTTTAAAGTCTTCTATGTGATGCATCTAAAAATTTGCATGTCTGTAACATACCCTGTTTTTACTCTGTTCCAGCCCGCGGACGTGCTGTGTTTTACCAGGGGGGTATGTGGCGCCCCTGAGGGTTCGGTCACCACAGAGGTACTGCATCTCACCCAGAGGTGTGGTGTTTCACTGTCAGGTAAGGAAGGAGTACAGCTCAGGACCCTAACACCTGCATCCAACACATACCCGCAGTGGGGGTAGGGCGAGATTGCTTCTAAGGGTGAGCACAGTCCCGAGTCCCTAGCTGGGGGGCAGGAACTATGTTGTGGGTGTGGGTGGAGGAAGTAGCTTAGGGGAGCACATGAGAGGAAGGTATAAAAAGGGAAGCCATCTTAGTAAGCCAGTCCAGTCAGTCTAAGGAGAGAGAGAGAACAGTCTACAGTGAGAGGAGTGGAGCGGAGAGGGCCTGAGGAGAGGCCCAGCACTGAAGAAAGAGGAGAAGGAGCAGGAAGGGCTCCAGGAATGGAAGAACGGACCCCATGGGTACGGGCAGTGTTGGAAGCCACCCGTATGCCCGAAACTACTGGGAGGTGGAGGGGTCAGGCCACACAAAGGGGACTGGTCCCTCAACTAGCAGAAAACTTTATGACTCAACTTGAAACCGGAGGCTGCAGTATTTCAAGTCCTGCAGCCAACAGTCCATATCAGTCTCACCAAGAAGGTAGCTATAGAGGACCCAGGGGACGGAACAGATGTCTCCCGACAAGGCCCGCAGGTACCAGATTGGGACACTAGGTATGAGGTGCAGGGAGACGGCCAGAGAGAGGACACTGAAGGGGGTCCTGCTAAGTACTCCGGAGATATCTGAGGGTGGACTGAACCCCTCCCTGAGTAAGCGCAGCATGACGAGGGAAGTTAATGTGGTACCTGTAACTTGGACTGCAACAACTGTGAGTAAAGACCCTGAGGACTGCACTTCATTGTCTCTGTGATTATTGCTGCGCCATCAACCCATGCACTACAACGCCCAGCATAACCCATAACATCTACACTGCCCTGGAGCTAAGCTCTACCTGTGGAGAGCCACACCATCCCTGCTGCAGTAACATCATCAGCTCCAAAGGACCTGCTCTGCAGAAGAGGCTCCCTTAGCCGCATACCACAGGTGGCGTCACGAACTTTGTACATAAATCCCCTGTAAATATTCCCCTATTGAATGACTGCCCTGGGTCACGGACCGGGTCACCGCCACTGTGACATCCCCCAGCATTTACCGGCCCGGCACCGGGTGCCCCACGGCCCAGGGGGCACGTCACAGACAATACCATATTATATGAGATTCTGCATCCCAACCGTTTGAATTCCTTCACTACCTCCATTTGGTTCTCACCCATATTGCGAGAGCATTGTGACACCAGCATGCTGGTTAGAGGGGGGTAAAGGTAGTCTATTGGAGAAGGTTTGGCTGCACTGGGCAAAGTGTGCGGTTTACCATGTGACTTTGGTGCAGTTGGTCTGAGATCTTGGTCACTGGTAGTAGCAACGTGCTCCTCAAACTAAGCAACTTGATGTTTGCTTAGTTGGAATGGTTGAGCATGGTTTGGAAGTTTTGTCTGGGATGAATTGTGGAAGGAGGTCGTCTGTCAGACTAAGCGTTGATCTTGAAACAAGGTGCCCCGATGAAGACTCTTGCGAGCAGAAACGCGTTTTGCGATTTCAACAATCCCCTTGATTGTAATTTTTTATACGTGCAATTTTAACAATCCCTTTGATTGAAACTTTTTAAACTATTAAAATCCTTCTATGAAATTGACTGAAAGTCGTGGCATGAGCATAGATTAGCTGGTTCATATTGAAACTCTCAAGGGGGATCATTCACCCATATGGGAGCGCCTCCAAGATTTTTTTTCGTCTGTCGAGGAAGAGTTATGGATGCCCCAATATACATTTGACTATGGGTCAAGTCTGCCGATATCAGTGGGTTTGACCGCCGTTAGTCTAATGTCTATGGCGGCCTTAAGTCACTCACTAACTATACAGTGAGCTAGTAAGTGACCAGTGAGCGTTGTGTGTGGGTTGCTGCAAAACTGAAGTTTATGGTCGGTCTGTGTGGTTATCTTTCCTAAGGGGCTGCCTTCTCCCACAGCCCCATGAGACATATAATGTGGCTAAGAATAGTAAACTTAAAGCAGATTTGTAACCAGATTTCACAATACAAACTGCATACATTATTTCATAGATCTCTTAGACCTGAGGAGACTGTTGCACTGTATGTAATTTGAAAATCCATGTCAGAAAGGTTGTCTAATCCTGATATTAAGATGAACATTTTAGGAGTCCAGCTGTACAATGAAAATGACTCATGAGCCCAAGTGTATTCAATCTCCGCCAACATGCAACCTGACAGATGCAGCTTGTACTGAGCCGTGTGTGATCTCAGCAGCGGCAAAGAATAGGGACACTGAGGAACTGTCAATCTGGCTAGATAGAATTCTACTTTTAAAAAGGATTATACAGCCATTTTAACATGGATTTGCAAAGTAAATAGATCAGTCTCCTCAGGTCTGGGATGTACATAGTTCAAGACAGACAGAAGAGGGCCCCTGTGCAGCAGCAGTATATAGGCCTTTTGTGTCTGTGACAGGTGCTGCCTGCTGCTTAGGAGGTTGTAGTTGCCCCCGTTACCTCTTGGACCCTTGTACGGCTGCACAGGTTGCACCAATGTTATGTCCGCGCCCGGTTCGAGGGGAGGCTTAGATAGAGTTCTCTTGAGAGACAGGGTCCAATTGGGAGACTGCCCAGCTGTCTGAGTGTGTGTATGTAAAGTGTAATCATGAGAGAAATGTTTGGGAGATATCCTAACTCTTGGAGTGGTGACAGAAGGACAAGACGTGAGGGCGCCATTGTTTTAGGATCAACAAACAAAACTCTTTGTATCCATAGGTAAGGACGCTATACCCACTGTGGATCCACTATAGCTCTATGCAAGTTGTCAATACTTTACTTATTTATTGGTTGTGATCATCCAGTAGAATCAGAGGAGAAACGAGAGATGTCCAGTCCAGCTGTGGTGCTGCTTCGTTAGAAGAATAAATAATTGTAGCATCAGGGTTTTCTAAAGGGATCCCCTGTTTGATTCTCTCTAATGCTTTTCAAAGCAGGACCTGAAATTTCTCCAAACAACTAATCCTTCTGTCCAAGAAAGTGTCAACTCCTGATACAAAACATGAGTGTGGCATCCAGGTACTCATTCTACTGCTGCTAAATGAGACATTTGTAGTGTTGTACTAGATTTGTTCCATTTTGTACACTGAATTAGGGGATATAATACATTGCATTGTAAATTGTACTTTCCTGCCATCTACTGGCCAATGTGTGTATATCAAGTAATGATTTATTCTCCTCACCACAAGTGGAGGCCATAGCAATGGCTGGGAGTAGTCTCCCAGCTCAGGGCTCAGACTCTGACTAGAACGCTAGTACAAACCAGTTGTGGGCAGCTCCTGCTGCCTCAGGAAGATTGAGGACAGACATTATTCTCTCAGAGAAGAGTTTTCAATGCCAGTCTACACTGAGGGGACATTTTTCCTCACATAATCTCCTTCACAAAAAGAGTGAAGTGTCTTCTAGTCAGGAGAGATAACGCTGTACATGGACTCTCCTGCTCTCTGGTTATCCTGATCACTTCTAGCCAGGACCAGATCCACGTGGCTGCCACGCCACTGACTTTGTTTAAACCTGCCCCCCTGCGAGAGGGAATGGTGGGATAAAAACTGGGAGCACATCCCCACTTTAGTGTGTTTCCACAGAGAGACAATCTGTGAAGGTCCCTGCATCAGTGCAATATTTCATGGACTGTGAATAGCATTTCCTCTACTAGCAAGTGAAGAGAACTCTGCTCCAGCCGCCCTGGCCCTGAGAGGCCATAACAATGCTTGTCTCATGAGGAGAAAACCATAACTTCCGTATGAACAATATACTGTGAACTTTGCCTGTAAGAGAGACTGTATCCTGTTACCTCCTTCAGTAAAATTGTTATGTTTACAAGATCACCTGCGTGTCTGGCTGCTTGAGATTGCACAAACATCACGGGCACTCCAAAACCCGCACCCAGACACCACCGCTACAGGAGTGCCCCCAAGGGGTCCAATACCATCCACAAGTGCCACCTCCTGCTTTTGAAATTGTTGTGGACACGAAGTGCCACCTCATGCTTTTGAAATTGTTGTGGACACGAAGAAGGTGCCACCTCCTGCTTTTGAAATTGTTGTGGACACGAAGAAAGTGCCACCTCCTGCTTTTGAAATTGTTGTGGACACGAAGAAAGTGCCACCTCCTGCTTTTAAAATTGTTGTGGACACTAAGAAGGTGCCACCTCCTGCTTTTGAAATTGTTGTGGACACGAAGAAGGTGCCACCTCCTGCTTTTGAAATTGTTGTGGACACGAAGAAGGTGCCACCTCCTGCTTTTGAAATTGTTGTGGGCACGAAGAAAGTGCCACCTCCTGCTTTTAAAATTGTTGTGGACACGAAGAAAGTGCCACCTCCTGCTTTTAAAATTGTTGTGGACACGAAGAAGGTGCCACCTCCTGCTTTTGAAATTGTTGTGGACACGAAGAAAGTGCCACCTCCTGCTTTTGAAATTGTTGTGGACACGAAGAAAGTGCCACCTCATGCTTTTAAAATTGTTGTGGACACGAAGAAGGTGCCACCTCCTGCTTTTGAAATTGTTGTGGACACGAAGAAGGTGCCACCTCCTGCTTTTGAAATTGTTGTGGACACGAAGAAGGTGCCACCTCCTGCTTTTAAAATTGTTGTGGACACGAAGAAGGTGCCACCTCCTGCTTTTAAAATTGTTGTGGACACGAAGAAGGTGCCACCTCCTGCTTTCGAAATTGTTGTGAACACGAAGAAGGTGCCACCTCCTGCTTTTGAAATTGTTGTGGACACGAAGAAAGTGCCACCTCCTGCTTTTAAAATTGTTGTGGACACGAAGAAGGTGCCACCTCCTGCTTTTGAAATTGTTGTGGACACGAAGAAGGTGCCACCTCCTGCTTTTGAAATTGTTGTGGACACGAAGAAGGTGCCACCTCCTGCTTTTGAAATTGTTGTGGACACGAAGAAGGTGCCACCTCCTGCTTTTGAAATTGTTGTGGACACGAAGAAGGTGCCACCTCCTGCTTTTGAAATTGTTGTGGACACGAAGCAAGTGCCACCTCCTGCTTTTGAATTTGTTGTGGACACGAAGAAAGTGTTGAGGGGTCCATCGACCCACTAAAGCTACCGTGACATCATTATCTGCTGCCAGTGAGGCTACACTCCCCAGCTGGCCCTTCTGCAACATCTGGCGCCTCCCCAGTGGCCCACCACATGAGAATATATCCTTGTGTGTCTACTACTTCATAGAGGTTCTTCTGTCTCTGAATCAACACCGTAATATGTAGGAGTTAAGATCTCTCTTTGTCTTGTAGAGACATCCAAATTCCCTTCTTCTTATGTTCATACAATCATTGAGTTATATAATAACATTTTGTTTTCTTTCACCAAAAAGGATAGATTTATACAATCCCGTTAGCTTAATAAATAAGTTACTTGTACCCCAAAATAATGCCATGAAACTCATCTTGCAATAAACAATCCCTCATAAACCTACGTAAAAAATAAAATAATCTTTATAAGGCTACATTCACTCATCCATGTGAAATGTCTGTATGTCGCCTAATTTTGTATTGTACCCATAGAGTTTTATGGATCTATTAACACATTCATAAAAATCATGGATCTGAGAATGAGCCTCAGGTTTTTATTCTGTCAGTATAGGACATACTCAATAGATCTGGATGTTGTTCGTCTTAGGCGATGCAAAAACAAAAAAAAAATTCCAGTGAATTGAGCTTGATAACGTAATGGGGAAACCATTTGCAGCTTTGGTGGTTAACCAGGTGTTAGAAGCCTCCTCTAAGTGCATTTCCGAAAAGCACGAGGACAGTGTGAACACCACGTTGAGATATGATGTGTGCAACAGGTTTGAAACCTCAGAGTATAAAAGATGTAAAAATCCAATCACATGCCATCTTTGTTTGTTTTCAAGGCCAATACAATATTTTACATTATATTTCCTTATTTTTTTGTTTTTGCACTGGTTCTAAATGTCATATACTGTATATTGCATTTTTCATTTTTATTCATTGTTAACATTAGTAAAAACAGTAGTAAAACAGCACAAAAGTTTGAGATATACACCTCCACCTGCTGGAGGATTGTGTTACTGCTGCTTAGAAAATTACATTATACATATAATATTTTGGTTGTTGGGTTTTTGGTACCTGTAAAGACCTATTTCACATGTGAGTGTCTCTGGTACATGTAGTGACAGTTTTCACACGTACTGGAGATACTTACACATGTAGACACATTTAAATAAATGGGTCTGTGCAAATGTCAGTGTGTTTCCATAGACCGTGTGTCCGTGGGCAAAACACATTGACATGTCCATTTTTTTCGTGCTGCATGGGCTGCAAAATGTCCCACACATGGGGACATCTTGGGACAGGTGAGTATAAGGATTTTTTATTTTATTCTTATTTTTACACCAAGACACAGTGGGATCAGAATACTACTCTCATCATTGTCCCCTGCTGGTGCTGATCGCAGCACCAGCAGGGGACAATGATGGGAGCAGCATTCAGCACCTGGCACTTGGGAACAGAGCTAACTGTAGTGCTGATTCCCAAGCGCTGGTATGTGTGATCCTGATGCGGCACACGATTGCCACACAGATGCACACCGACAGGGATATCTCTGGTATTGTTTTTTCTGGTACCGGAAATATCAGTGCGTGTGAAACCTAGAAGGAGAGATATAAGGTGACGATATATCTTTAAAGGGAATCTGTCAGCAGGATCAACCCTCCTAAGCTGTTTATATGAGCATGTAGGTCATAGGAAGCTGAATAAAATGATGCCTTGATATCTGCGATCTGATGTCTTATTCATGAGAAATCTATGCTTTTCTTAATATGTATATGAGCTGTTAAGATATACGGGCCCAACATAGATCTCCCGAGAATCTGCCTCCAGAGATTATTTTACATGAAAGGGGCATTATCAGTGTGAGACATGTAATGACTGACAGTCTCCTGATCTACAAGATCCTTGAAGAAGCAAATTACATAAAATCCTCATGTTGATGACTCGCCCCCTGGGCCGTGGGGCACGCAGAACCGGGCAATAGGGAGACGCTGGGAGTAGTAGTGGCGGCCCGGTCCCGCGGCTCAGGGTGGTCAGGCCAATGGTAGTCCGTTACGTGCTTCAAATAATGTCCGACTACGCCACCCGTGGATTGCGGTTATTAGGAACCGCCGCTGCAAGGCAGTCCGCTGGGGCTGATGATGAATGCAGCTGGAATGGTGTGACTCCCCACGGGAAGAGTGCGGCCCCAGGGCAGTGTAGTGGATGGTGGGAGTGATGGTGGTGAGAGTCCCAGTACCGGTAGTGGTGGAGGCACGAAGGAGCACACAGACAACAAGTTACAGTCCAGGGTCTTTACTCACAGTTCGTTTGTTCCGGGTCACTTCTGTCAGCAGTGACCGCCCGAGCCGTGCTGCGTCCACCAGGTGAGGGGCTCGGTCAACTCCCAGGCAGCTCAGGAGCATGGCACAGGACCCCCTTTTATCCTTTCTCTGGCCTGCCTCACCAGTGACCCACTTTTGTCCAGCTGCCGCGGACTTGTGCGGTTAAAGGTGGGCCCCGTCCTCCGCTGTCCTATATGGTGCCTTCCTAGCAGGTTTGATGAGGTGTCGCACCAATAGATGATCACGACGACCGGTCTTTGGCTGAGGGTTGTTTCTCCTCCACCAACTTGGGATCCGGTACCCTTATTCTGCCTGACCCTGCACCCTGGATTCTCGTGGGTTCTTAGGGTCCCTTCCACCTTCTTGTTCCTGAGCCCTTCTGTTTCTCTGTCTCTCCTTCTCTTTCTTTCCTGTTCTGTTCCTTTCTGTTCCTTCCTCTTGGAGCTGAGATGAGCCAGAATCTCAGCTCCCCTTCACCTCCTCCTCGGCCTCTCACTAGGCCCTTCTGGAGTAGAGCTCCTACAGAGCCTCTACTCCCTGTCTTCTCCTCTGGCTGAACGAACCTAGATCTAAGATGGTGCCCACCTTTTATACCTCCCTCTAGCCATGAGCCCAGGTGACCAGCAACCAATGGGCTCCTACCTACACTCAGGAACTGCCCCCTATCTGTCCCTACAGCACTGGGTGTTCCACCCCTCCCTCCCCACTCCAGCAGGGACATGGTCGGTCGTGCCTGCACTTCTGTCTAGTGGGAGCACCGTTGAGCTGTCCCTCGGAAATGGGGTGTGTGTGCTGTATGCAGCTAACTGAGCCCTGGTCCACACTCCTTCCTTACCTGGGAGTGGAATATCACACCTCTGGTCTGAGGTGCAATACCCCTGTAGCGGCCGAACCCTCGGGGCGCTACATTGACAAATGCTGTTTTTTGTAAAATTAGAGTAAAATTAAATTCCACTCTAATTTATTAGCCCCTCTCCAATCAGTAGCATAAAATCAAAGTGATAACTTGCTCAAACTATGAAAACATTAAAACTGCCCAATCAGAACTGTGGGATCACTATGGCCACTCTCTAGATCCTTACCTCAAATAAAACTATATTAATGGGAATCTGCCATCAGCTTTTGCTACCTCATTTGAGAGCAATTTAATGTAGGGTCAGAGACCCTGATTCCAACAATGTATCACTTAGTTTACAGTGTGCAGCAGTTGTGATGCAATCAGAGTTTTAGATCTAGCAGAGCTCAAAAGCTTCCACCACCCACACCACAGCTTTCTGTGTACACTGTATATTGACAAGAAACTGCTAATCAGTGCTGGGAGTGGAGTTGGACCAGGTCTCACATGGCCACCAGTCCAGGCAGTGATAATCTGCTGATAAAACGCTTATTGTATTGAAAAAAACAGAACACAGCCCAATAATTGACACATTTCTGAAATCTGTGTCTCAGCCCTTGCCTCATGCTGCCCTCAGATTACATAGGTTTTCTGGGTGCTCGGAAGTGCTCGACACTCGATGAACATTGTCTGGTGCTCGGATTTGAAGCTTGAATCTCTGCATGCTTGGCGCCTGATATAAAGCCAATAAACATGCAGGGATTGCCTGCTGGTCACTGTAATGCTGTAGCCATCTTGGTAGTGGCATTACTGTGATTGGTTGGCCGCATTACCTCATCGGAGGCTATAAAAGGACAGGTGCCGCCACGCTCAGCACAGTGACGCCATTTCACAGCTCAGGGACAGTTGTGATTGGAGGGACAGAGTGGTTGTCCAGGCCGTTGTGTGCACAGTTTAATCACACTCTTCTAATGTTAATACTGGTGCTGATGCTGAACCCTCATATTAACAGTCCTTGTAAAGGCTAATCCTGTGCTTTACTGTTTGTATTACATATGACGCGCCCCCTGGGCCAGTGCTGTTAGGGATACCCGGAGCCGGATCAGATGGGGGTTGTAGTCTCCGAGTGGCTGTGACCCGGTCCGTGCCCAGGGTGTCAAGCTCAGTGTGTGGCAGTCCTACAGATGTTATTAGAGTTCTTTGTGTCGACTACGCCACCCGTTGATTTGCGGTCAAAAGGCCGCCGCTGCAGCAGGGTCCACTGAGGCTGGTGATGTGTGTGCAGCTTAGGTAGTATAACCCCCAACGGGAGGGGTATAGCCTCAGGGGGTCAGCCGTGGAGGATGGTGGTTGTGAAGGTGCAGCAAGGAGACTCAGAGGCATAAAATGCAGTTCCAGGGTTTTACTTACTGGTGTTGCTCGGGTCACTGTGTACAGCAGTGACCACCCAAGCCGTGCTGCATCCACCAGGTCCTGGACTCGGTCAACTCCCAGGCAACTCCGGAGTGTGGTCCTGAGCTCCTTTCTGTCTCTCCCTTTTTCTGGCCGTTCCCACCAGGGATCCACCTAAGTCCGGCTCCCTCGGGCCTCTTGTTGGTCAAGCCTCCTCTGGGCTCCCTGACCCTATTCTTGGTCTGCCTTCCGGGTGGATTTAGTGGGTGATCGTGGCAGATCCTGCCCACGACCTCCGGTTCCTGGCTAAGGTGTGCTGTAGCCTCTGCCAGCTTGGGATCCGGTACCCTGTTGCCGACCCTTCACCCTATTAGCTCTCTTATGGGCTCTTGGGGTCCCCTCTGCGCCTCTGGGTCTCTCTCTCTTCTCCTCTGCTCTGCTTCTCAGGCTCTCAGACAGACTGTCTGACTGACTCACAGGCTGACAACTGACTGACCCTGATCTAAGATGGTGCCCACCTTATATACTCCCTCTATGTGTGAGCTCAGGTGACCAGCACCCAATGAGCTCCTAACTTTACCCAGGCTGCTCCCCCTATCTGCCCCTACACTACTGGGATGTTCCACCCCCCTCCCACTCCAGCCAGGAACAGACACTGTCGTACCTGCACATTTCTCTAGTGGGAGTACCATCGGTCTGTTCCCCGGAAATGGGATGTGTGTAGTGCATGCAGCCTACTAGCTCAGTTCCACACTCCATCCTTACCCGGGAGTGGAATATCACAGGTGGGTTGAGGTGCAATACCCCTGTAGCAGCCGAATCCTCAGGGTGCTACACATACATTCTGCATTTAATCTAGGGTCAGCTGCAGGAGCAGGAAGAGTGGCAGAATACAGCCTCTAGGCAGGGCTTAGGGCTTTGCAGTCTGTTTGCTAAATATATGACTGCTGCACGTGACCACATTTTTTTTTGAGGGTGAAAAAAATTCCTATATTGTCATCCATATAGTTTAATGTGCTTAGGGTTATGCTATGGTGGTATTACTCTCCAAAAAACGTTAAAAAAATCTTTCTGGATTGAATTAGTCAACCATACAGTGTAACGTGCTTTGTGTTACATTATGGTGGTATATTAAAATAAAAAAAAATGGTTTGCCTGCTGCAGGTGACCATTTTTTTTTTTAATTAAAAATAAACTTGGTTTTCAAAGACCTAGAAATTAGAAAATGCATAAGGTGTGTGGTAAGGTACGGTACGGGACACCACGTGCTGAAGCCACACCAGTGCGAACAGGTGGTCGGTTGGATAGCAAATAATGCTTCCAGCATGCTTGCCAGCACCACTAAGTCTTCTACACAGTCCAGTCTCACCAGCCAACAGTCTGGATCACTTAATCCTCACCCTGATCCTCCTTCATCCCACCATGTTACTTCCCAGTGATCCCACACTAGGACCCTCCGATGGTTGTGGCCTCTCACCCTGCATGTTCCAAGAGGGAGAGGAAGAGATGCTGTTTAGTGATGCACAAAACTTAGAGAAGCCACAGTCACAAGAAGATGACAGTGTTGAACAGCAAATTTTTTCTAAGGAGGTAGATGATCAGATTCAGTTGCCAATAAGTCAGGTTGTTATTAAGTCTTTAAGTCAGGAGGACCAGGGTGCGATGTTGAAAGACAAGGTGGTGGATGATGAAGTCACTTACCCAACTAAGGAAGCTGACATGCAGAGCGAGGCCAGCAGCACTGAGGTGGGGGGATTGACAGCAGATGGGGGGCTGCCAGGTACCCATGAATTGGCCAATTTATGCGCTAAGATTTCTCATTTATTTCTATTTTCTACAGTAATAATGCTATTCATATTTCATACTTCATCTTTACATACTTAGCGGTACAGTGTGCTGCTTTATTTGTTAATTGTATGTGGAGGTAGCTTCTCCTAGTAAGCACCTGTTCACACCTATTTCTTGTATTGGAAGTGCCATCAGTTTTTTCGGTTTCTATGTTTAAGCTTTGACTGAACACTCCACCTCTATGCTGCAGGTGGTTTTAATTGCAGTAGGATCTTACTTTCCCACACATAAGCAGACGGATGTCCCTTAGAAAGGTATTCACATTGGTAGGGTCCTGGCATTTTGAGAAACGCGTTATCGCGGCTACCCGGTACACATAAATTGGCCAATTTATGTGCTAAGATTTCTCATTTATTTCTATTTTCTACAGCAGTAATGCTATTCATATTTCATACTTCATATTTACATACTTAGCGTTGCAGAGTGCTACTTTATTTGTTAATTGTATATGGAGGTAGCTTCTCCTAGTAAGCACCTGTTCACACCTATTTATTTTATTCGAAGTGTCGTCAGTTTTTTCTGTTTCCAACCAAGGAAGCTGGCATGCAGAGCGAGGCCAGCAGCACTGAGGTGGGGGAATCGACAGCACCAAAAAAAGGAGGAAGAGGCAGTAGCGTGACCAGAGGGAGAAGGCGGACAACTGTTCCGCAGAGCACCGACACTCGTGAATTTCTCCATCAAAGAGTAAGGTGTTCCCCAGTCTCTGACTTTTTTAAAGAAAGTTCTCAGAAAAAAAAAATATAATTTGCAACCAACGGGTGACACCACTGACTCTTTGCCTGTGCTAGATGTTCCCAATCCCCTGTACATGACACTGGCGCAGATGCCTTCTGCCCTGCACATGTCCTTGCATATTCTGAGGCACCATCATCAGGCACTTCCAAAAACTTGTCCCAGCACAGCAATCAGCCGTCCCTACCCCAGGCCTTGGAATGAAAGAGAAAGTTCCCAGACACCCACCCACAGGTCCAAATGCTACACTGGCACATTTCCAGGCTGCTTGCCGTGGAAACATTGCCGTTTAGGATTGTAGACACCAAGGATTTCCACTGACTCATTGCAGCAGCCATCCCCAGTACTCGGTCTCCAGCCACCACTATTTTTCCTAGTGTGGTGTCCCCGCCTTCTACCAGCACGTGTCCAGGAACATCACCAGTGCCCTTACCAACACACTTACTGGGATTGCACACTTAACGACGTAGACAAGAGCTTGTGGTTAGGGATGCTACTTTTCCCTGGTGGCACACTGTGTGAACATTGTGGAGGCTGGAGCCGAGTGCCACTCTGGCACGGCACATATGCTACCGACACCGAGGATTGCTAACCCTACTTCTTTCAAGATTTCCTCCACCTCCTACACCAGTTCCGGCACCCCCTCCTGCTCCTTCTCATCCTCCATATCCGATTTGTTATCTCAGAGCATGTTATCCACATCAGTCAGAAGCTGGAAGCTCTGCAGCACTTCCTCAGCGAAGCGACAACAGGCTTTGCTGTAGCTAATTTGTCTAGGAGACAAATTTCACACCGCGGCAGAGTTAATGAAAGGAAAAACAGACCACACAGATCTGTGGCTCTACCCGTTGAACCTCCAACCAGGCATGGTCATGTGTGATAATGGCCGTAACCTGGTGATGGCTGTGAAGCTTGGCAAGCTCACACATATAACATGCTTGGCCCACGTGCTAATCTTGGTGGTTCAGTGGTTTCTGAAAATACCCAGATTTACCAGAGCTTCTGGTCAAGGTATGCTGTGTCAGTGCCCATTTCCTCAAGTTGGATACAGCTGCTGCCGCTCTGACAGTGCTGCAGGAGTGCATGCAAGTGCCAACTCACGGACTGGTGTCCTACTTCACCCCTCGCTGAAACTCCAAATTGCACATACTGGCAAGGCTTTGAACAACAGAGGTCAGTTATCAAATACCAGCTCCAACACGCCTGTCTGTATTCTGGCCAGCCTTCGCCCATAACAACTGAAGAGTGGGCATGTATGTCTGACATCTGTGCAGTTATCCAAGAATTTGAGGACTTCACAAACATGGTGAATGGCGATGTTACCATAATCAGCGCAATGATCCTGCTTCTGTACCTACTTATACAGTTGGTGCTCACAATTAAACATGAAGCTTTGCATGCGTACTAGGTGAAGATGGAGGAATACATGAGACAGGGTTGATACTAACCAGTCCAGCCTAATCTCATCTGTTCAGCATAGATTGGGTAACAAGTAGAGATGAGCGTTGTTCTACTCGAACTGTTCGCCAATCTCAAATTCGAGCTGTTTTGGGCGGTATTCGAGCCGTTCGGCGAACGCGAACAATTTGAGAAAAATTCGGCTGTTCGAGGTCATGTTCGATAACTGTTCGTGCACCAAAATCATAACTGGATTTTTTCTCAGTAATGATGAAAATTAATGTTAATACGCAGTTTGAGTGTACAGCGGGGTGGGGGGAGGGGCAGGGGATGGATCTCTGCAGGAACAATGAAGATCTCCATTTTTTTTTTCTCTTTCCCGCATTTACAGTGGGGAGGTGCAATCTGTCAGCTTATCAGCAGCGCACACACGGAGCGAAGTACTTTTTTTCACACAAGCAAGGGCATGTGTCATTGGCAGTGTATGTCACATGTCCTTGCCCTATAAGACCAAGCCATTTTCCCCGTCGCCACCATTTTCTCACTGCTGCAGCTGCGTGTTAGACGGCACCGCTGTTGCTGTGTGCGCTATACCTTGTTAATTTCAAGCCAATTTTCGCACAAATCTACAGATAGCTTGGGAGTAGGGAATAGTTGTGATTGCAGTCCTTTTAAGGACTAGGTTACAGCATTTCCTACGACTTTTACCAGGCAGGTCTGTGCTCTTAAATAGATAGATTGTGGGAGTAAAGACTAATTGTAATTGGAGTCCTTTTCAGGACTAGGTTACATCAGTTCCTATCAGTTTTTGCCAGGCAGGTCTGTGCCAGTGCTGTGCAAGTTTTTTTCACAGCATTTGGCTGAATCTAGCAAAGCTAATCCTTTTTGGCCTATTGCAGAGTGTGTTAGTCAGTGGAGTAGCCTATCTGTGTTGCAAGATATACCACCTGTGTATAGAATACCAATTTTTTTACTGCACCTAGTGAAGTAAAATCTTTTGGGCATAGCATCATTCTATTAGTCCATCTATACTGACCTCCATCAGGTTGCAAATTGAATATAATTTTTTTCTGCATCTAGCTCTGAAAAAATATTGGGCTTCTAGCTGTGTGTGGGACTTGTTGTATTAATCCATCTATACAGACCTCCATCAGGTTGCAAACTGAATATATTTTTTTCTGCATCTACCTCTGAAAAAATATTGGGCTTCTAGCTGTGTGTGGGACTTGTTGTATTAGTCCATCTATACTGACCTCCATCAGGTTGCAAACTGAATATATTTTTTTCTGCATCTACCTCTGAAAAAATATTGGGCTTCTAGCTGTGTGTGGGACTTTTTCTATTTATCCATCTATACAGACCTCTATCAGGTTGCAAACTGAATATATTTTTTTCTGCATCTACCTCTGAAAAAACATGTGGCCTTCTAGCAGTGTGTGGGACTTTCTCTATTAGTCCATCTATACTGACCTCCATCAGGTTGCAAACTGAATATAATTTTTTTCTGCATCTAGATCTGAA